>NC_084484.1:187574933-188174933 GCF_030035675.1 Rhineura floridana | reverse complement strand
CCGTGAAGGTGAGAGTTCAGCCCTGCAGGACCCTTCCAGCCTTCCCTTCAAAGCTAGGGCTAGGAGGCAGGGGGTAGCCTTGCCTGCCTGCCTCTTCTGCTATTGCCATGAAAGCCAGCATCCCCCGCTCCCCATTTCCCTGAATGGAGGTGGGCTGCAAAGCCTCTGTGTGTGTGTGTGAGTGAGAGAGAGAGAGAAGATTCACAACGAGGTTCAACTGCCAGCTCTTCAAGTTTAAATTGCCAGAGAGAGAGAGAGAGAGACTGTGTGTGTGCATGCGTGTGAGAGAGAGACTGGCTTTTGTTGAGGCTGCCTTTCCATTCCCCTGGCACTCCTGGGGAAGAGTTGCATCAAGTCTGAAATACTTCTGGGGAGTCTGTGTCCGTGTCTGGTGCTGCTGTCCCACTCCCCAAAGCACACCACAGCAGTTGAGAGGCTGCCCCAAAGGTGCAAGAGCTCCAGAGCTGAGTAGGAAGCACCTGCTTTGCATGCTGCCAGAGGTCCCTCTCCTTTCAGTAAAAAGGGTCCCAGGGAGAGGCCTGTCAGAACAGCGCGTGCTGGCTGAAAGGAACCCACAGTTGGGGGCTCAGCAGATTTGCAAGGGAGCGTCACGTGTCCACCCAGAGAAGCACCTCCTCCTCCGTTTAGTGTCATGATGGAGCTCGTGAGGGTGCATTGGGGTAAACGTTGCCCTTCGCCTGAGTTATTGTGGGACCTGCTAGTCAGTCTGGATTTGGTGCAGCAATGCCCCCAATCCCGTGGCAAATTGAGTGACTCCAAATGGGCGTCAGGGAGGAAGAGGGCTTATTTGTTGGGGGGCTCTGTAAGAATGAAAAGATCTCCACAATTCCAAGAGCTGAAAAGGGGATTTAAGATCAAACAGCGGCTGCACTCAGTGGCCAGATGGGTTTGAGACAGGCTTTGAAAATGAGATGCACAGAACTGTTTTGCTTGGGGCAACAATGCAAGAAATCAGCATATTAATCAAGTGGGCAAAGTCTTCCCAGAGACAGGTAGTATAGTCATACTGAGTGTAAAAAGTGATATTCCCTCCAAAATTCAGACAGTGAAAAGGCTGAGGGTACATACACACCAATGTGCAGAGCAAAACCTCATTGAATAAAATACTCCACCCTTCCCAAGATCTTCCTGGATGGCTTTAGTGCACCGTTGTTATTTGGGGGGGGAGGCTTGGGTCTCCATCTGCAAAATGGGAGCATTGTTTTGGCAGTTTCATTATCCTGAGGATGGAAGTGAATGCTGATCACTTCCGTGCTAGGGCCAGGAACTGCAGGCTCCTGGAAGTCTTCTCACACAAAACTAGGCCTTAGCGTGGTCCATGACAGATGCTCTTGAAGGTCGCTGATTCATAGGGTCGCGGTTACACACAGGGTCGCTCTCTTTGCCTGTGCTGCACATAAGATCCGTGCGGCACAGCTGGCTCAATTGTCGAGTAATTCATAGGGGATAAGTTTTGCCCTGTACACCTCTTGAAATTTACCAAAGAATGTTTTAACTGTAGTTTTATATAATGATCAGCGATTCTGTATGTTGCAATGGCCTACGGCTAGGCAATAAAACTGACTGACTGACTGACTGACTGACTGGCCATAAGTCGTAATCGACTTGAAGGCACATAACAACAACAAGGGGGGGTGGGCATCCAGTGCCTTGTGTCTGGGGCAAGCCGTGCAAGGCCAAGCCATTCATTATTCTGCTCCCTTCCTTCTCCGATACATTCCAAGAGGCAAGGGGTGTGGGAGGGGGGCAGAGGCGCTGTGGAGGAGGGGAGAACTTTGCCAACCATGACGTGTCTGCCCACTCCCCAGGTGTACAGTGCCGACGGAGAGTTTCTCTTCAAGTTTGGCTCCCACGGCGAGGGCAACGGGCAATTCAATGCCCCAACGGGTGTCGCCGTGGATTCCAATGGGAATATCATTGTGGCTGACTGGGGCAACAGCCGGATCCAGGTACTTTGTGTGGGGGGGGGGGCAGGGGAACTGCTTATGCTGACAGGTATGTGTGTGTGTGTGTGGCTCCTCAGTCCATGTCTGGTGGCAGTGAAAGAAGAGGGCTTAAGACCCTGGTGAGGAGGAGGGTAATGAGCCAGCCGGGGGGGGGGCATTGTCAGGGTGATCCAGTTGATTTTTAAGGAGAGAGAGACAGTGTGTAAAGCCCCAGGAGTCCTCGCTGCCTGACTCTGAAGCCCTGCCCCTATTCCCAGGCACCAGTACAGGCAGTGGGATGGACCCTGCACATGCTCAGGCCAGCTCCTTGTCCTGGAGCCAAGCCTGGCCTCTGCAGCTTGGCCACAGTCCTTTTCTGGGCAGCTCAGCGATGCTGCTACCTCTGTTCTCTGGCAGCCAAGAGGCTGTGCTCTCTTAAGGACACGGGGAATGCCCCTGGTGGGGCACACCCAGTCTGACACCCTTTTTCCAGTGCTGGTGCACCTAGAAAGGCTGCGGGCAGGGCAGGGAAGCATCCCTGCCCAGCAGCTGTGCTTAGAGGTAGACAGGCTTTGAACCTGCAGGCTCTGCGGAGCTATTTTCTCCTTTGTGAATTTGCTGAGTCTTAAAACTGCCTCCGAGGTAGGGGCCTTTGTGGAATCTCTGTGTGGTGATTCAGTCATGAATTGCATGTCGTGTGAATGCCTCATTCTTGCACCTTTTGTCAGATGAACCTGAGCTGAGGGGGAGGGGGATCTTTTCCCCTGGTGGCTCTTCCCACGATTCTTGTAATTAGATGAAACTCCTCCTTTCATATTCTTTTCTTTGTAAACTGGACTTGTTTGCTTTTCCTGATAGAGAAGGTGGACCGCTCCTGTCTCATTTGGGTTGCTCTTTCTGGCACCTTTTTCCACCTCTGGCAGCATTTTTGGGGAGAGGTGACCAGCACTGTGCGCCATCTTCCCAGGGTAGCTGCCCCAGAGATGTCTTTCAGGGCATTAGGGCACCTCTTGCCTGGGCTCCTCTCCACCCCATGGATGGCAGCTGCTCTCCTGGGACTGGAAGTGTTGGCCTAAGGCTCCCTCTGCAGGCTCCTTATCCCGGTTCCTCCTTTTCCAGGTTTTCGATAGCTCAGGCTCCTTCCTCTCCTACATAAACACCACAGCGGATCCGCTCTATGGACCACAGGGCCTGGCGCTCACCTCTGATGGACATGTCGTGGTGGCAGACTCCGGGAACCACTGTTTCAAGGCCTACCGCTACCTGCAGTAACCGGGGGGGGGGGCAGCTGGGTCCAGGCGGGGGGGGGGAGTTGGGATGTTCCCTTGATCCACTTCCTGCCCACCTGCTGGCCTTAAAGATGTGGGCTGGGGGTGCTGGTCCCTCCGTGGGGCCCCTCCCCACACTGGGTTGTGGGCTGTCTGGCAGGTGTCTGTGTGAAGGTGCCAATTTCTCCGGAGGCAGCTCTATGCCCATTGAGTTCAGGATGCTTCCTGGGGTGGGTGTGCAAGGGGGTGCCTTTCGCTTGGCCATAAGCCTCTGGCCTCTTCAGAGGGGAGGGGACTCTCCCTCCCTCCCTCCCTCTTGGTGAGGGCACCGCAGCGCCTTGCCTGTTTAGAGGTCTTGGCATCCCTGCCCCCTCCCCATCATGGGGAGCAGCTAGCCCTCTTTAATTCTTTCCCCACTGCTTTGTACATCACTTTGCTCTTTCCTAACTTGGATTCGCTCTGCACTTTATCTCTGAGGCAGCCCCCTGTCCTCCCCCGCCCTCCCCCCCTTACCTAGCTATGGCTGTTTGAGGAGGGGAGGCAGGCGGCAGAATACTTGCCCCCCAGCAGGTGGTAGCGGAGCGACTGTCGCCTCTGGGCAGGGCAGGAAGGGGGGGGCATCACTGCCTGCTTTGATCTCTGGGGCTTCTGTGGGGCTGTCCTTCAGATGCAAAGAACCCAGGTGGGGAGAGGGCCAGACTTGCTATGGGGAAGGTGGGCCTTCCTCATCCTGAAGGGCACCTGCTACAAAGCAGTTTTTCCAAAGCCTGAGGTACTGCCTTCCCTCCCCCAATGGGGGTGAAGAGACCCTGCTTCATGGTGGCTTAGGCAGGGGGGCCTGGGCTGATGGCTCCAGCTGCGTGGCACCTGAGCCCAGCCTTGATTCCTGACCCTTGCCTTTGCCCTCCAGGGAAGGTGGAATTGCCACTGGGTCCCACTGCTACTTCCTGCAGGCTCTCTTTCAAGATGTCAGAGCTCTTTGTCCTCCCCCCCACCCCAAGAGGGAAGCAGAGTCCATGCTCCGCCACTCTTGGGGCGGTTTCTCGCCTGGGGGACTCTGCCCCTCCTTTGGGCCAAGCTGAACAGGCCTTTCTGCCTGCCCGCTTCCCTGTGCCCTTCCACTCAATAGCAGTTCCAGCTGTAGCCGCTGCCTTCCCTCCCCCTCTGCTCTCTGGGCCTTCCTCCCCCACACACTCCTGTCTGGCTGGGCTGGGTTGAGGCAGCCATGGGCTGACCATGAAATGTATGTATAAAATAAATAAATAAATAAATAAGTATTCTGAAAGTAATTCCATGTCTTCTTCCTGCAATTGTTCAGGGTGGGGGCGGTGCACGGCTGCATCACAGCCTCACTTATGGGGCAATACCTTCCACACAGGTGGCAGTGTTGCCCCTAGAGTCTGCTCATCACTGCAAGATCAGCAGGTTCAAAGCAGCACAAAAAGCTTCTGCCCCATCAACTGCCGCCATCTTTAAGGTGCTGTTTCATCACAAGTCAAAGCTGACCTGGGGCAGAGTTGCTGACAGGATCTGAAGTGGGAGGGGGCTGATAAAACCAGTTCAGCACAGCTGATGAGGATGTGCCATGTCCTTGAAACCACACAGGGAGCCACGACCCCCACTGAATGGCAGTCGCAAGACTCCTGTGGTTGCCATCTTCACAGTCAATGATGAAGCAAGTTGCTCTCTGTTGCTGCAGGGGGTTTGTGTTAAAAAGGATTCAGAATAAATGTCAGGCGAGTTCCTGGCAGGCTCCCTGGGAAGGGGTGGTGCCTTCCGCCCTGCCTGGGATGCTCTGGCAGTTGCGTAGGGATGGGTGGCGGGTGTTGTGGCCAAAGGCCCATCTAGTTAAACATCTGGTTTCGTCTGGGGAGGAAGCCCACAAGTAGAGCAATGGCCCTCACACGCTCAGGAGATGCCGTTTGGCCAGGCTGAACAGGTGGAGGCGTTACACATTTCACGGCCCGCTCCTAACACTTAAATGTTTACTCTTTTCTACCAGCTCTGTTCGCTCCCTTCCCTAACAAGAAATAAGAGCAAGAACTCAAAATTTAAAAACTTGGGATTAGAGTCCAAGTTGTTTTAATGCCTCAGCATTCAGATGCGAATCTCCTAGTGGATTTCAGTGAGGACGGGAGGGTGCCTGCATCTCTAGAAGCCCAACCATCTTGGGCAGGGTCACCTTGGGCACCAAGCAGCCCCGATTCCTGGGGCATTGGTCGGAAGCAGGGCTTGTATGCTGGCCTCACCCCAACAAGAATATTGCAGTGTGCTGGAAAAGGTTCAGAAAAGGGGAACCAGAATGGACCAACTCTCTGAGGAAAGGTTACATTGGGGCATTTTAGTTTGGAGAAACAGCGAGTAAGTAGAAGTGTATAAAATTATGCAGGGCATGGAGAAAGTGGTAGAGGCAAGTTCTTCCACTCTCATTGCAGAAGAACTAGTCGATATTCAATGAAGCTGAACGCCGGCAGCTCAGAGTTAATTTAATAAAATAACTTTTGGCCGCCAACTTGGGACGGTACTAAGAGAGGATTAGCCTAATTCACGGAGGAGGAGAAGGCTGTCAATGGCTGTTAGCCACGATGGCCACACGCTGCCGGTGCTAGGAAGTCAGGAGAGTCTCCCCGCCCCCGCCGGCATGCGAAGGTAGACTGCTTCTGCAGGGGGGGCATTGTAGGTTAGGCAGCTGCTGCTGCTGCTGGAGCCAGCCTCTCCCTCGGTGCCAAAGGGGGGGCTGGGCGCAGAGAAGACCCGGGAGACCTGCGGGTTAGCCGGGCGCTCTGCACACGGCCAAGGGCACGCTGCAGGGTCTTTCCCCGCCTTCCTGGGCCCAAATTGCGCGGCGTCCCGCCCTCGGGCCTCTCTCGACCAATAGGAATGGAGAACTACCTCCAGCAGCGGGCCCTGATTGGCCGGAGCCGCTGTCCGTCGGGGAGTGCGGGAGGCAGGCGGAGCGGTAGTGGGCGTGGAGGGTGCCGAAGGAGGCGGCTTCACATTGGCCCCTCGGCGCAGCCACAGAAGTACGGGGAATCGGCACAGCCGCCATTTCACCCTCGCAACGCCCCCCTCCGCGGTCGGCCAATGACAGCCAAGGAAAATTCGGCACCCCGAGTGTGATTGGCTGGTGCTCCTGCCACTCCGTCGCTGCCGGATCCTCGCGCTGGGCCCGTGGGCGCGGTGCGTCGAGAGGGCGGTCACGTGGCGGAACAGAGGCCCCGCCCACAAACGAAAGCCAGTCGCGTCAGCCCGAAGCTCCCTTGAGCTCGCCTGCGCCTCCAGCGGCCGGCGACGGGAGTGGCCAGGCGGGGGCGTTTTTCTTGCATCTTCCTCTCTTACCGGCATTTTTGCCAGAGCGGAACGTCGTCTCTGGGCTTTATTCTTGGGGCGAGCCGAGGGCTCTTCGACGGTAGGAAACGACGGAAACGTCACTCCTGGCAGCACTGAGAGATTAACTTTCCACGTGGACAACGGAGGCTAGTGCTCCAAACTAGGCTGTTGGCGCAGAGCTTGGAAAAGTTTTTTTTTTTTTAAACTACAACTCCCATCAGCCCAATCCAGTGGCCATGCTGGCTGGGGCTGATGGGAGTTGTAGTTTTAAAAAAGTAACTTTCCAAAGCTCTGTCCGCAGCAATACTTGCCGTGCCTGGTTGCCCGTGCGTGACACGCCAAGACGTTTACTAGCCATCCATTAGCTTTTGCCGGAGGGCAACTGCTGGTCAGCTGTACAGGAAGAAGAAAGTCAGCCGGGGACTCCCATGGATCCGAAGAGCCCCAGAGGAGGGAGAGTTATCATCGGACGAACACCCCCCCCCCAATGCGCAATGGTTTCCTGGCCCTGAAAGTTCCGGCGCCTTTTAAAGATGTTGCTGAAACCAAATGGGAAAGTGCACTCGCTGCAGCCATTCCCACGCTTTGGGTCCCCGGGAGTTCCTGCAACTTCTGGAACCCAAAGGAAGGGAAAGGGAAACCTTTGCCCCCTCCAGATGTTGACCACAATCTCTGGTCATTGGCCATCCTTTTCTGGGGCTGATGGGAGTGGGGTTCAGCAACATCTGGAGGGCTACACTTGCGCTAAGGTTAGAATTTAGTGACTGCAGATGCTAGCTGAGAAAGAAAGTAAGAAGAGGTTCCCACCCCCACCCCCCACAGGGCCAGCCTTAGGGCCCAGCTGGTGCAGCATCTTGGGCCCTTGGCTCCTACTGGGAGGAACGGCGGGATATAAACCAAATAAATAAATAAATACTCACTGTGGCCCACCAGATGGATAAGGGACGCCCACAGGCAGGACCTGAGTGCAAGAGCACTTCCTCTTACTATTTAAATTTATTGCCACCTTTCACCCAAAGGTCCCAGGGTGGGTCGCAACAGCTTAAAAATACATCAATAAAAACAGTTAAATACAAACTAAAATCACATCACAAAAAAAATAAGATTTAAGTCTTAAAAATATACATCTCAGGCGTCACAGGCCAGGATAAAGGTAAAGGGGTGCCACTTGTGATTCCAACTGGCATTTGGGCATCTTGTCTGTGGAGGCAAAACACAGTTGTCTGGCTAGGAGGCACCTTTTACTCCTCCATGGATGTGTCTAATCCTCTTTTAAAGCCATCCAAGCTGGTGGACATCACTGCCTCTTGTCAGGGTTGTTTTTTTTAACAATCATTTAGTATATAAATCCTGTTAAAAAAAATTGTGGGAGTGAATTCCATTATTTAACTATGCACTGTCTTCCAACATTTAGCTTCATTGGATGTCCCCAAGTTCTAGTATTATGAGAGAAAACTTCTCTATATCCATTTTCTTCACAACATGCATAATTTTATACACCTCTGTCATGTCACCTCTGACTTGCCTTTTCTCTAAACTAAAAAGCCCCCAATGCTGCAACATTTCCTCCTTATAGAGGAGTCACTCCATCCCCTTGATCATCCTGGTTGCCCTTTTCTGAACCTTTTCCAGCTCTACAATATCCTTTTTGATATGAGGTGTTGCTAACTAAACTTGGTTTTCTTTAAGAACCTCCACACATTGGACTATTTCTATTTCTTTTCCCTGCCACAGACAACCAGAACAATACAGTACACAGTATTTCAAATGCAGACACACCATAATTTGTATAATGGCATTATGATATCAGCAGTTTTATTCTCAATACCTGTCCTAATGATCCCTAGCATGATGGAGTTTGCCTTTTTCACAGCTGCTGTGCACTGGGTCAACACTGCTGTAGAACACTTTGAGCAGAGATTCGGCAGGCAGCCTTGCTGCTAAATTTCAGGCATCTCTTGAAGATATTTTTATGCCAACAGACCTATTCATTTGTGGCTTCACAAAAAGCTTAGAGATGACCTGAAAACAAAAAAAGGACACATACAGGAAGTGGAAGGAAGGCCAGGCCACAAAGGAAGACTACAGGCAGGTAGCACAGAATTGCAGGGATGGTGTCAGGAAGGCTAAAGCTGAGAATGAGCTGATTTAGTGAGAGATGCTAAATGAAACAAAAAAGCTTTCTTCAGGTATGTCCATAGTAAAAGAGAAAAGAAATGGTGGTTCAGCCACTTAGTGAGGATGGCAAAATGATAACAGATGACAAAGAAAAGGCAGAAGTGCTCATTTATTTATTTATTTATTGAATTTTTATACCGCCCCACTAGCATAGCTCTCTGGGCGGTGTACAACAAATATAATAAATACAATAGAATCACATGGAACAATACAAAAAATATAAATGTAAATCCATAATCTAAAACCAGTTAAAACATATTTAAGAAAAGCTAAAATGCCTGATAAAATAGGAAAGTTTTAACTTGGCGCCAAAAGGATAGCAATGTCGGCGCCAAGCACACTTCTTCGGGAAGATTATTCCACAGTTTGGGGGCCACCACTGAGAAGGCCCTAGTTCTTGTTACCATCCTCCGAGCTTCTCTATAGTCGGAACTCGGAGGAGGGCCTTCGATGTTGAGCGTAGTGTACAAGCAGGTTCATATCGGGAGAGGCATTCCAAAAGGTATTGTGGTCCCGCGCCGTATAAGGCTTTATAGGTTAAAACCAACACTTTGAATCTGGCCCAGAAGCATATAGGTAGCCAGTGCAAGCGGGCCAGAACAGGTGTTATGTGTTCAGACCGTCTGGTCCTTGTTATTAGTCTGGCCGCCGCATTTTGCACCAGCTGTAGCTTCCGAACCGTCTTCAAAGGCAGCCCTACGTAGAGCGCATTGCAGTAGTCCAATCGAGAGGTTACCAGAGCATGAACAACTGAGGTGAGATCTTCTCTGTCCAGATAGGGACGTAGCTGGGCCACCAACCGAAGTTGGTAGAACGCATTCCGTGCCACCAAGGCTACTTGAGCCTCGAGTGACAGGGAAGGATCTAAAAGTATTCCCAGACTACAAACCCGCTCTTTCAGGGGAAGTGTAACCCCATCGAGAACAGGATGAGTATCCACCATCTGATCAGAGAAACCACCCACCATCAGCATCTCAGTCGTGTCTGGATTGAGCCTCAGTTTATTAGCTCCCATCCAGTCCATTATCGCAGCCAGGCAACGGTTCAGCACATTGACAGCCTCACCTGAAGAAGATGAAAAGGAGAAGTAGAGCTGCGTGTCATCAGCATACTGGTGACAACGCACTCCAAAACTCCTGATGACCACACCAAGCATCTTCATGTAGATGTTAAAAAGCATGGGAGACAGAACTGACCCCTGTGGGACTCCATATTGGAGGACCCACGGCGTCGAGCAATGTTCCCCAAGTACTACCTTCTGGAGACGACCCGTCAAGTAGGAGCGGAACCACTGCAAAGCAGTACCTCCAACACCCAACTCCACAAGCCTGTCCAGAAGGATACCATGGTCGATGGTATCAAAAGCCGCAGAGAGATCAAGGAGAATCAACAGAGTTACACTCCCTCTGTCTCTCTCCCGACATAGGTCATCATACAGGGCGACCAAGGCTGTCTCAGTGCCGAAACCGGGCCTAAAACCCTATTGAAATGGATCTAGATAATCGGTTTCATCCAATAGCGCCTGGAGCTGGCTAGCAACCACTCGTTCCAAGATCTTGCCCAGGAATGGAACATTCGCTACTGGTCTGTAACTATCAAGATTTTCTGGGTCCAAGTTAGGTTTTTTCAGAAGTGGTCTCACTACTACCTCTTTCAGACAGCCAGAGACCACTCCCTCTCGTAAAGAGGCATTTATCACTTCCCTGGCCCAGGTAGCTGTTCCATCCCTGCTAGTTTTTATAAGCCAAGGGGGCAAGGATCTAGTGCAGAAGTGGTTGCACGTACCTGTCCAAGCACCTTGTCCACATCCTCGAGCTGAACCAACTGAAACTCATCCAACAAAACATGACAAGACTGTGCTCCGGACACCTCCTTAGGATCAACTGCTATAAACTGGGAGTCTAAGTCCCGGCGAATGCATAAGATCTTGTTCTGGAAGTGCCCAGCGAACTCATTACAGTGGGCTACCGATGGTATTATCGTGTCCTTAGGGCCAAAATGAAGTAGCCCTCAGACAACTCTAAAAAGCTCTGCTGGGTGGGAAAGAGAAGACTTAATGGTGGCAGCAAAATATTGTCTTTTCGCCACCCTCACCGCTTCTAAGTACAGTTTTGTAGAGGCACTTACCAGTGTATAGTTGCATCCGTCGGGAGTTCGCCTCCACCGCCGCTCAAGCCGCCTCCTATCTTGTTTCATCGCTCTCAGCTCTGGAGTATACCAAGGAGCTGTATGAGCTCTACACAGGAGAGGGCGTGCAGGAGCAATCGTGTCAACAGCCCAAGCCATCTCCGTATTCCACAGTACAACCAGGGCTTCGACAGGAGCGCCAGTCTTTTCAGCCGGAAAATCCCCCAGAGCCCTTTGAAAACCCTCAGGATTCATTAGTCTCCGGGGGCGGACCAATTTAATAGGTCCCCCACCCTTGCAGAGGGGAAAAGCCGCTGTGAGTCTAAACTTCAACAAGCGGTGATCTGTCCATGACAAAGGAAGAGATGTAAAATTCCCCACATCCAGATCGCCATCTCCATGTCCCGTAGCAAAAATAAGGTCTAGGGTATGCCCTGACACATGCGTTGGGCCATTAACATATTGGGACAGCCCCATGGTTGTCATGGAGGCCATGAAGTCCTGAGCCACCCCAGACAAAGAAGTCTCGGCATGGATGTTGACATCCCCCAGTACTAAAAGTCTGGGGGATCTCAGCAATACCTCCGAGACCCCTTCTGTCAGCTCAGTTAGGGAAGCTGTTGGGCAGCAGGGTGGGCGGTACACCAACAAGATTCCCAGTCTGTCCCTCTGACCCAACACAAGGTGCAAACACTCCAGACCAGTTGTTACGTGGACATGGTGCTTGATCAGAGAGATGGAACTCTTATAGACCACAGCAACCCCCCTCCCCGACCCTCAGATCTACCATGATGCTGAACCGAGTACCCCGATGGGCAGAGCTGGGAAAGGCTAGCTTTTGCTCAGTCTTCTCCCAAAAGAGGGTCTATGACCTTCCTGACAAATGTGAAGTTGAAGGGGTAGGATTGCACCTTGAGATTGATAGACAAATGGTCAAGGAATACCTAATCACTTTAAACGAGCTCAGATCTCCAGGGCCTGATGACCTGCACCCTAGAGGCTTGAAGGAGCTGGCTGAAGAACTCTTGGAACCACTGTCTATTATCTTTGCAAAATTGTGGAGAGTGGGTGAACTGCCCGATGACAGGAGGAGGGCAAATTTTGTCCCTATCTTCAAAAGGGGCAAAAAGGAGTAACCTGAGCACTACAGACCAGTCAGCCTGCCATTGATCCCTAGGAAAATCCTTGAGCAGATTATACAGCAGTCAATCTGTAAGCACTTTAATTTTTAATTAATTTTAATTAATTTTTTAAATTTATACCCCGCCTTATGGCCGAAAGGCCCTCAAAGCGGCTTACAAAAACACGAATATAACATATCATAATGCATAAATACAATAATGCAATTCTCAAAATTAAATAACAAATAACATTATTAAAAGAAAAGAAAAAACATTTAAATGTGTCACAATAAGAGAACCAAACACTTTATAAAAAGGCCTAGATAAAAATCTTCAATTTCCCAGCAAATAAGTAGCATTTTTATTTTTAACATATAAATATACACAGTATATAAATAGCCAAACAATAATAATAAACAACAAACTAATGAAAACATCTCAATAAATATACAATTAAACAATCCCCACACACTTCACAACAGTGTTTAACAAAAATATGCTGTAGTCCAAATAACTTTGAAAATAATGCAGTGATTACTAGAAGCCAACATGGATTTGTCAAGAACAAATCCTGCCAGACTAATCTTACCTCAATTTTTGATTGGGCAAGGATGACAGATTCATTCATGGAGGAACCGTATGATGAAAAATCAGAAATAAACCAGACTAAAGTAATGACAACAGAAGGTTTGCGTAACTTTAAAGTTGACAACGAGGACATTGAACTTGTCAAGGATTATCAATAGCTTGGCACAGTCATTAACCAAAATGGAGATAACAGTCTAGAAATTAGAAGAGGGCTAGGACTGGGGAGGGCAGCTGTGAGGGAACTAGAAAAGGTCCTCAAATGCAAAGATATATCACTGAACACCAAAGTCATGATCATTCAGACCATGGTAGTCTCAATCTCTATGTATGGATGTGAATGTTGGACAGTGAAAAAAGCAGATAAGAGAAAAATCAACTGATTTGAAATGTGGTGCTGGAGAAGAGGTTTGTGCATACCATGGACTGTGAAAAAGACCAATAATTGGGTATTAGAAAAATTAAACCAGAACTATCACTAGAAGCTAAAAAGATGAAACTGATGATATCATACTTTGGACACATAATTGTTGTGGTTTAAATTAGTATATTTGTTAAGCAGAGAGTAACAGTGGTCTGAAATGCGTGTGTGCCAGTGTGTGTGTGCATTTACCTAAGAAAGCAGGCTTTTGCCCTGCCTTGAGATCACTGAGACTTAAGACTTAGTAAAATAAGAAAAGCTACTTTATTTATAGAAATACATAGTAGATAAGAAAGGCAAACCTAGTTTTAACTAAGTTAGAGGTGCAGCGCCTAGACGTGGGAGTTACCCTCATGGCTTAGGAGACAGAGCAGAGACAAAGGTGTCTCCTCTCTCTCTCAGATGGAGAGGAGAAGAGAAGAGGGTGGAAGAAGGAAGGGCAGCAATCAGTCTAACAGCCGGAAGGAAGTCAGTCAGAGCATCATAGGTAAAGGTAATCAAGCCTATCCATCTGGAGGACCCTAACTCTATCTCCCTTCTGGAACATAAACAAAAAGAACAAAACAGGAGTTGCTCTTGCCCCACTTCCAGCAATAATGAGAAGCCATGATTCACTAGAAAAGACAATGCTGGAAAAAACAGAAGGGAGTAGAAAAAGAGGAAGGCCAAACAAGAGATGGATTGGTTCCATAAAGGAAGCCACAGACCTGACCTTACAAGATGTGAACAGGGTGGTTCATGACAGATGCTGTTGGAGGTCGCTGATTCATAGGGTCACCATAGGTCGTAATCGACTTGAAAGCACATAACAACAACATCACTGAAGACCAAGTCGGGATCATTCAGACCATGGTATTCACGATCTCTATGTATGGATATGAAAGTTGGACAGTGAAAAAAGCAGATAAGAGAAAGATCAACTCATTTGAAATGTGGTGTTGGAGGAGAGGTTTGGGTATTAGAACAAATTAAATCAGAACTATCATTAGAAGCTAAATTGATGAAACTGAAGGTATCATACTTTGGATACATAATGAGAAGCCATGATTCACTAGAAAAGACAATAATGCTGGGAAAAACAGAAGGGAGTAGAAAAAGAGGAAGGCCAAACAAGAGATGGGTTGATTCCATAAAGGAAGCCACAGACCTGACCTTACAAGATCTGAACAGGGTGGTTCATGACAGATGCTCTTGGAGGTCGCTGATTCATAGGGTCGCCATAAGTCGTACTTGACTTGTAGGCACATAACAACAATAGACAACTGTAGTCTGGTGCTCTATGCCTTCCTCACGTAGAAAATCTTGCATAGCCCCGGACACAAATTCTCCTCCATTGTCAGACCTTATAATCTGTGGCTTTCTGCCAAATTTGTTGAACACAATTCTGACATAGTTCTTCAATTTTTGAAGTACTTGACTTTTCTCTCTCAATAGGTACTCAAGTATACCTTGAGTAATCATCTGATAGTCATCATGTATAAATTTCCACTTTTGATGGCATTCTCATGGGTCCACAAAGGTCATTATGAATTAATTCTAGAGGTTTTGTAGTTTTCCTTTCATTTTTCTTAGGAAATTTTGGTTTCACACTTTTTGTCTTTATACAACACTCACATTTTTTGTCAATTTACACTGTCCAATTTTAATGCCTCTAGTCAAATTTTCCTTCTCTAGAGCATTGATTCTGGCTAAGCTGGCATGTCCCATTCTTCTATGCCAAACATGTAAACATCCAGAATCACAGGTTTCTTTGGCTGAATTTGCAAGCAGTTTCAAAATACTCCAAATGCAAAAGTCCATTTTTCAGTTTTGCAGTAAAACATATTTCTCCTTCATCTAAAACTTGGCATACTTGCCACAAAGTTCACCTCCAAGTTCCATTATTTTAGTGACACTTATTAAATTATCTTTAAATGCTGGAACAAATAGGCAGTCTTTCCGTTCAAGCTCTGTGGTACCCTCTGGTGTTCTGCAAAGTAACTGCACTGTGCCTATTCCTTGAGAACATGTCTCCAGACACAGTCATTATATTCTGTGTATGAGTTTTAAAATTGTTAAAACAATTTTTATCATTTGTTAAATGTGCAGTACAACCACTGTCAATTAAAATCTGGTTTTATAATCATGGCTCAGATTCCTCCTCCTCTTCTACTGCACATTACTATCATCCCTTTTTTGTTGTGGATGAGTAGATCAATTCCTTCTTCCTAATCACTGCTGTCATCGGCTTGAAGTGGTGCCCCTTCTGGTTGGTGTGCACAGCTTCCTTCTTCATAGGGAACAGCTCAGTATACTCCAACTTTTCCAGTTTTGTGGTTCTTTTCCCTTCTGCTTCAGAGGGAGGCAATGGGAAACCCCCTCTGAATACTGCTTACCATGAGAACCCTATTCGTAGGGTCGCCATAAGTCGGGATGGACTTGAAGGCAGGCCATTTCCATTTCCATCCCAATATCCAACAAATATTCTTTCCTTTGCAGTATTGTTGAGTTTCGACTTTTATTTTGCTATGTGTAGACAGCATTTGCATCCAGACATGCACAGGTGTGACATGTTTGGCAGGTGCCTCTGCCACAGTTCAAAAGATGTTTTGTTGTACGAAGCAACCACCAGCATTTCTGTGGTAACTGCGTATCTTATAATAAACCGTGAATCATTTCCATAATGGACTTGTTTCAGTGTTCTGCGACCCCATTCTTTGGTGGAAATGTGGGACAGTAGTTTGGTGCTTTATCCCTTCCTCATGCTAAAATTCCTCCATATTTTTGGACACATATTCTCCACTGTTGTCAGATCATAGTATTTTTGGCTTATAGCCAAACTTATTGGAGGCAGCTCTGACATAGTCTTTGAATTTCTGAAGTACTTGACCTCTCTCTTAATGGGTACATAACAGTATATCTTGAATAATCATCAATGAAAGACAATAGATAACGATTTCTGCCTTGTGAGGGGGTCTCTCCACATGCTTCAGTGTGAATCAGTTCTACAGGCCTTTTAGTTTTCCTCTCACTGTTCTTTGGGAAACTTGAGTTTGTTCTCTTAGCTTTCAAACAGCATTCACATTTTTCCATAGATTTGCATTTGTCAATTTTTATGCCTCTAGCCAAAGTATTTTCTGTAGGGCATTAATTCTGGAAAGATTGGCATGTGCCAATCTATGCTAGACACAATCATAGACTACACCATATTCATCTCTAACATTGTCAGCATGCATAGGTGGGTAACATTGCAGTTCCAAAAGTCCACCTTTCAGCCTTGCTGTGCAGCAAATCTCATTTCCATCAAAAACATTGCAAATATAATTTTAAAAGTTCAAATGAGCCCCAAATGTCATGAAGGTTGGGACACTCACTAAACTGTCCTTAAATTCGGGAATGAACAGTGACTCGAGTTCAAGCTCTCAAGCACCTTTTGGTGTCTTGCATAGCAGCATTACATTCCCTACTGCCTCGGCTTCAGTAAATTGTCCTGAAGGCAAAGAAACTTTACTTGAGCAGGGTCTCAATCATTTAAATGCATTTTTATCTTTAAAATGTGGCAAGATGCCCCACTGTCCAGAAGAATTCTGCCACTCGTTTTGGTCTTTTCCTCATCAGAAATATTAAAACTAGACTGTCTCCCTTTGCTTCTTGGATCTGTTTCTTGTCTTTAAAATTACCCTTCTCTGCTCTAAGTTTCCTTGGGTAGTCTTTGAAAAGATGTGTATCTTCCCCCCAAGAAAAACATTGTCTTTTGTTTCTCTGCTTTACCACTGGCCTGTTCTTGCTTTTTCCTTTGTCTGCAAGACAGTTCATTAATATTTCCACAATTCTGATTCCCGGTTCCTGATTCAGCTTAAAATCAAATTCCTTCAGAGATGTGATAGATTCTTTGAAAGATTTGTTTGTTGCAGAACACACAGTAGTGTTTTATATCTTTCATCATTTTCCAAACAGAACAGAACTGCTAATTTTTGTTCCTCAATCAAAGATTGTCCACATTTTTCAAGAGCTCAGATTAAGAATGTGAATTTGTCTAGATGCTGTTCAAGAGACTGATTGGTAGCTTTTTTCAGTGAAGCTAGTTAATTAGGCTACAACCAAGAACACCTGCTTATCAGTGGAGACTGGTATTCAAGGCCATTTGGCCTGGGAAGGTTGGGGAGTGCGTGACCGTTAGGCACAAAAACACCAGAAATATTTCATCATCAGAAAGCCCCCTGACTGGCTAATTAATTCCTGGCTGTTGCTGGGGATTTTCCCACAGGAATAGTATTCAGACCTTAGGTTTCTGTTCCTTATGGTTGCTGATACTACCTAGGTGGGGTTCCATCTTCCATCTACTACCCAGACTATACATCTCTGGGGAGATGTGGAACCATGAAGCTTTTTTGCTGTTTACCTCTTTGTAAGTATAGAATAGGCTGGACAATTTTGTTTTTTTCTGTGACTGTACTCTGTATTTTTACCTGGCCCTCAGGGGTGTGGGTTTTAAGGAACCAATTTACTGCTATATATGTGCACTTATATTTCATTTAATAAATCTACTTCTTATTTACCTGTGTGTGATCATCGCAGGAGTAGCGTGGCCCTGAAACTGGTACCTTGGCTACTAACCATGGACTACTGTATATTTGGGTATTTTGCCCAAGGCTCCAAGACAAGGAGTGCACCTTTTGCTCTTGTCTGCTGGAATCCCTGGCAGGTCTATTTCTAGCACTTTAGGTTTCCCCTTGGCCCAGAATAGGTGACCAGGTTAAGGGGTGGTGGCAGTCTACCTACCTTGCAGGGTTGGTGTTGGTTTACTCAGCACTGGTAAGGGAGGCAATGGTTGTGCTTTGCAAGGATCAATTGCCCTGGGTTTGGGAAATTGAGTCCTGGGACTGAACTGGTGGCAGCGGTTCATGACAAGCATAGCATACATTTTTGAAGACTTTTGGTGTATTTGCATAAGATTTCCCCAAATCTCTTTAACAGTCTTGCATTCCAGGCATTCATTCAGATCCTTGTTGTCATGAACCTGACCCAGTTCAGTCCCAGGAATCTGGCTTCCTGCAACTTGAGCCCATTATTCTGTGTCCCACACTCTGGGATGATTGAGAAGGGATCCCGGCCCTCCTCTGTGTGACAACCTTTCATGTACTTAAAGAATGCTATCATGTCTCCCCCCAGTCTTCTCTTCTCAAGGCTAAATATGCCCAGTTCTTTCAGTCTCTCCTCATAGGGCTTTGCTTCCAGTCCCCTGATCATCCTCGTTGCCCTCCTCTGAACCTGTTCCAGTTTGTCTGCATCCTTCTTAAAGTATGGTGTCCAGAACTGAACACAGTATTAAAGATGAGGACTAACCAGTGCCAAATAGAGGGGAACCAATACTTCATACTATTTGGAAACTATACTTCTGCTAATGCAGCTTAAAATAGCATTTGCCTCTTTTGCAGCCACATCACACTGTTGGTTCACATTCAGCTTGTGATCAACAACTATCCCAAGATCCTTCTTGCATGTAGCATTGCTGAGCCAAGCATCCCCCATCTTATAACTGTGCATTTGGTTTATTTTTCCTAGGTGTAGAACTTCATAATTATATATTTCATTCTGTTGTTTTCAGCCCAGTGCTCCAGCCTATCAAGATCCCTTTGAATTTTGTTTCTGTCTTCCAAGATATTGGCTATCCCTCCCAATTTTTTATCATCTGCAAATTTGATCAGCATTCCCTGCACCTCCTCTTCCAAGTCATTAATAAAATATTCCACAGTTCTATGAAGAAAGTGTTTGAGTGAGTAAAAATGATGCTCAAATGCCAAAGGCTTTATCTTACCTGATTGTCAAGGAAAATGCAAGGCTGGACTGGCCCATGCAGAAAGAGGGGGCAATAGAATTATTATCATTATTATCTTCATACCCTGCCCTTTTTCCAAACTGGACCTCAAGGCGGCTTCCAGATAAAAACAAGCACACATCATGAAGAACCTATAAAAATATAAAACATATAAACAGATAAAATCAGCATTAAAACAGGATTAAACTATTAAGATGTTAAAACCAATTACTCTTAAAATACTGCAACCCAGTTTAGGAGAATACAGGCAAAACAATAACATACAGCATCCTCTTCAGTCACTACCCTTAAAACCTTCAGTTCCAAAGGCCTGCCGGAAGAAAAAAGTCTTTAGCTGTCGGCGGAAAGACTGCACAGAGGAGGCCATTCTTGCCTCCCTAGGGAGGGAGTTCCAGAGCCTAGGGGCAGCCACCAAAAAGGCCCTATCTCGTGTCCCCACCAGTCGCACTTGTGAAGGTGTTGGGATCGTGAGAAGGGTCTCTCCTGAAGATCTCAGGGCCCGGGCAGACTCAAGCCCCCCCTTCCTGCTTGTTATCAGGACACTTCCCATTTCTCCTCCACAATCAGAACCAAAGCAAGCATCATGCAGCTCATTCCTTCTCAGGTTGATAATACATTTTGGTATAGTTTGTTTGTTTGTTTGTTTGTTTGTTTATATCCCACCCTTTCCTCCAGAAATCGCTCAGGACAGCAAGCAAAACACTAAAAGCACTCTAAAACATCTTAAAAACAAACTTTAAAATATATCAAAACAAAACACCTTTTAAAACATTTAAAAAAGCAATTCCAGCACAGATGCAGACTGGGATAAGGTCTCCACTTAAAAGGCTTATTGAAAGACGAACTGTTTAGTCTGAGTATGCAATTTTGCTGGGAGTGGGGAGGCCGCATTCCTCACCAACAAGGGCAAGATTTTTGTTGGGAGGTGCTCTTGGGGACTGAGCCTTGCAAAGCAGGGGCTCAGCCACTGGGCTGCAGCTGCTACTTATGTTGCACCCTCCCTGGGAAGAAGAGTTATTTTTAAAAAGCCATTTGCCAGTTTGGGAGAGGAACCCTGATGGGCTTTGACATGGAGCCTGCTAAATTTCTCCTGACCCATCAGCCAGGATTTAAATTTCATTTACTCCAGAGGCTGACTCATGCCCCTCTGAATCCCTCAAAGCAACTGTTCAAGATATACAAAAAACACAGGCAGCCTCCTGGTCTATTAGGGAAAAAAACCCAAAATCTATAGCAGGGTGTCAGACCCCTTCCTGTGTGATCGCCACCTTGTCACGGTCCCACCTCAGGGTCCTGGTCTCTTAATGGTTCTCCCACCAGCCCTAGCACAGATCTCTCAAGATCCCACTGCTAGGCAGCACCACCTGACACTCCCTGTAAACAATATTGCCTTGAGACTGTGCCTTAGTCTCCTCCTGGTTTATTGCTACTTTGTGTCTGGGTGCACTTGCAGGCCACAACCTCCCCGTATCTTTGTGCCTCTAGCATACAGCCCTGGGTTGCTCTGGATACCTGATGATGTTACACTATCTCTTCAGCGCTGCCACCATTGATACTGTTTCCCCATCTTGGTATATGCCCTGCCCACCCTTCTGGTCAGTGACACCCAGCCAAGAATCAGGTGTTTTGGTAAACCAAGAAATATTTATCTATACACACAGGGAATAACAAAATTACTTAAAGGTTTAGTCAACAAGCGTGTGGTTTCATAAGATGCGTTACTCTTTACGTTTCTTAGTCATCACTAACCTGCCTCACTACTAGTCTAAATCCAATCCACCCAACAACCTTCTCCAAAAACCCCTCTCAGAACTCCCACCCAGAACAACTGTCATCCTCTCATTTATACCTTCAGACACTCAAACGCTCAGCCAATCATCACACAACATTCTTCAGCATTCCAACCCATGTACTCCCCCCTCTCATTCAGTCTACTTACCACATATACTCTAAGAAACCCCCACTTACCATATTTACAGTAATTACATTTACAGGGGCATCACACAGGGCAATACTTTTCTTAGGCTAATTGAAATGTCAGAAAATATTTCTGCATGGAATGGGGCTGGACTTGATGGCCTTGTAGGTCAACTCTACTATTCTGTGAAATAGTCAGCATGCTTCCGAGTTCTTCAGAATTCTTCATTAGGCAGGATGCTAAAACAAGAGGAAGCAGAGTTGTTGCTTCCCAGGTCTGTAGTACGTTTGTCAGGTGGAAGAGTTCCAGTTGCTTTTGGGCACAAATGCCACAGGCTGCTCCAGGCTAGTTCAGCGATACAAGGAATTTAGTGCTGGTGGTGAGAAGCCCCTGAGGGAGGGAGCCACAGGGCAAACCCACACAGCCATGGTAGTCAACCCTGGCATACAAATTAGGGTTGCCAGGTTCATGGCCTGAGACTGATCCTGTAATTTTAGGAGAAAAGAAAGTCAGCCAAGTGCAGGTGTTCTTGCAACCCTGTAATGGGAAAAACCACAAGGTGGAATTCTTCCTTCACCGTGCACAACTTTTAAAGATACAGAAGACCTCTTGGTTGCCAGGCCCGGCCTCCAAGAGGTCTTCTGTATCTTTAAAAGTTGTGCACGGTGAAGGAAGAATTCCACCTTGTGGTTTTTCCCATTACAGGGTTGCAAGAACACCTGCACTTGGCTGACTTTCTCTTCTCCTAAAGAAACAGGATCAGTCTTAGGCCATGAACCTGGCAACCCTAATACAAATCTCCATTTTGTCTTCCTTTCTGAGATACATAAATTGGTACCAGGTGGTGGCAGTGGTGTTTCTTTAAAAAAAAGGGGGGGAGGGAGAATTTGGAGGTGGGTTGGAGGTGTCTGCAGCCAGACAGGAGAGGTTTTTCTCACCCCCTCTGCCTGCCACAGTCTCTCTGACCTCCCCTCCCTGCACAGGTTATTGGAGTCTTGTGCAAGTTGTGGTATTTGAAGGGCGAGCCTCGGGGTGGACTTCCTCATAGTTGTGGGTCTGGGAGAACAAAACCCCCTTTGTCTGCCCAGCCAGAGACCTGCCGTATTTCCCTCCTCCCAGATTCCACTCTGTCAGCTGTGTTGGGCAACATTGGCTCTCACTGGTGCTTCAGAGTTTCAGGATTTCATCTGGTAATTGGGGACTTTATCTGCTGGCTGCTAGTTCCACTTTTTTTTTTTTTTAAAGACTATTGCAAGAGCTTTCATGATCACTTGCTTGGGAAATCCACAGCAAACAAAGTTAGATATTAACAAGCTGCAGCCCCTTGTGCACTCTCCCCTTAGTTGAGGCAAATGCACAACAATGATTCTGGGAATTGTTTTAGATAACACTTGTTTTTTGTTTGAATCCCCACACAGCCATGAAGCTCACTGGGTGACCTTGGGCCAGTCACTGCCTCTCAGCCTCAGAGGAAGGCAATGGGAAACCCCCTCTGGAAACCGCTTACCATGAAAACCATATTTGTAGGGTCGCCATAAGTCGGGATCCACTTGGAGGCAGTCCATTTCCATTAGTTTTTTTGTCTTGCAGTGCAAACGGTTCTGAAGAGAGGCATGTTGTTGCCTGTGTGTCTAAGAGGTCCCCCCTACAGACTGATCTGGAGGAGCAGGTGGCACATTCACCACAGCCCACCCTCATCCTGCTGTGCTATATAGGGCCATCTACAATGGGGGCATCATCTGCCATTATGGAGTAAGCCTGAACACACCCACACACCCCACACAGGCACCACCATGAATGTGGGGCCAGGCCAGATGTTGCAGGGGTCACACAGATACCACTGAAAGTGTCCTTTGGGAGTGGGTGGTCCATAATGCATAGAATTACTTTGCTGTCCGTCACGTTGGGACTCTTCATGACCATATTCCCACCCAGTGGATGTCCTCAGAGATGTGGGGAGATTCTTGACATCATGGCAGAGATTCATGGGCTGCCTCATTCTAACCGCCACCTATTTCCATAAGAGAGTCCGCAGTCTATAGGGATGGGTGCTCCTCCACTGCTTTGTAATCACCTGAGAATATGTGATGATGGTGAGGGGCTCCTTGTGCTGTGGAGTGTGGCCCTGCAGCCTCTCAATACATGGGGCTCAGGCTGGGCCAGGGACCTGGGACCTGGAGGCAGGCCTGGAGTGGGTCTCCTCCAACCAGGGGCCCTGGAGGTGGCACCTGGAGAGTGACAGACAGGCAAGTCTGTCACTTCTGCTCTGTTGACCAGCCTGGCCTCATAGTTACCTTCAAGACAGGCCAAACCCCTTCCCATTGCTCTTCATTTCCCTGTTGCTTACAGCCTCTGACCAGCAGTCCTTCAGTCCTGACAGGTGAATACATTCCTTACAATCTGGGCAGCAGGCATTTGGCAGCTCAAGGGATAGCCAGCTCACAATGCCGCAAGTGAAGAAAGCCAGGAGCCCAGCACTTCAACCGCTCCACCATCGTGGCGCATAATAACAGTGTTTGGCAGCAGTGCCGTAACTAGGCAGGTGCAACAGGTGCACAGGCACAGGGCCCAGGACGAAGGGGGCCCTGAAATGGAACTGACAAAAAAATGGTCAAATACAATAATATTTTCAAATTTTAAATTTCGCCGCCGTGCTCTGCTGTGCGGTTCAGATGTCGGTGAACCGAGTGCGTCGAGTGGGCCCAGGCAGCCCACTGCGTTATTTAGCAGTTTAGCGATTGGTCATTGCGTCGCTCAGTCCCTGGACGCCCTCGACACCCTCTGCTCACCAACATCTGAATGACTGAATCGCAGGACTGATCGATGTGTCATGTGCGCGATGGGAGCGAATGTTTATGTTTATGTCATAGTTTATGTCGCTTTTTACCCAATGACCACAGCTGAAAATATTGTATGGCTGGCAAATACAAGGGTGTAAGAGCACGTATTTTGGAAATTAATAATTTGGCTCTATTTGTACCTTGCGCAGCTCATAATCTAAATTTAGCTGGTGTCCACGCTGCATCTACAACGCCAGAAATTATCACTTTTTTTTGGTACTGTACAGAGATTATTTAATTTTTTCTCGTCCTCAACAACACGATGGGAAATTTTTAATGAAGTCTTTAAAATTGTCACTTAAAAGTTTTTCTGATACAAGGTGGTCATGAAAGGCCAATGCAATAAAGTCGCTATGTTTACAATTATCCGAAGTAAAGAAAGGATTGGAAACTATTGCAAATGATTTATCAAATCCGGAAGCTGTATCAAATGCAAAAAGTTTGCTGTTACAAATTAATTATAGATTTATCTGTACTCTTGCTGTGTGGAATAAAATTCTACAATCATTCATACAATAATTCTACACAAAAATTATTTATAAACAATTGTTATATCGTATTTGTTTTATTATTATTCCCCCCCCCAAAAAAATTAAGGGGCCCAAAAATAAAACCTTGCACAGGGCAGATGAAAAGCTCGTTACGGCACTGTTTGGCAGGCCCCTCTCTCTCAAAGGCTGATCCGTCAGCAAAACTGCCCACACTGGACAGCCAATTCCACTGCCGGGTCTGGCCTCCCACATCTCAGTTATCTGTTTTTTTAGGGCTCATTTGTGTTAAGCATATGCAGAGTTATTCAAGGTTCTGAGGTACATGTGCCGACGTATTTACCTAAGAAGCAGGCTTTTATCCTGCATTGAGTTCACTGAGCCTTAAGACTTAGTAAAATAAGAAAAGCTACTTTATCCCATAGTACATAGGCAAGGCATACCTAGTTCTAACTAACTAAGTTGGAGGTGCAATGCCCAGATGTGGGTACTGCCGTCATGGCTCAGGGGAGAGAGAAAGACAAAGGTGTCTCAAAGGAAGGAGGGGCCAGTCAGCTTCCCTGAGCATACCAGTTTACAACGGAAGGAAGTTGGTAGAGAAGAGCACAGGTAAAGGTAGGCAAGCCTAGCTAGCTGGAGGACCCTCACTCTACCTTCCTTCTGGAATACAAACAAAAGAACCCAAACAGGAGTTGCTCCTGTCCCACTTCCATTGTATGCATGATGTGTGTTCAACACTTGAGTAATCTGGCAGTGCCTTGCATTCCTGTCGTTAAATTATTCTTAATTCTCACTTTGTTGATTCTCTTTTGTCCTCCTGGGGATCTTCCTCTGCCTTTCACTATATGTCACATGAGGAAGGAGACCACGCTAATTCAGTTGAGGTCTCAGGGGTGTTTGTTTTTTGAGGGTCAGAGTCATCTGTCAGCCCCATGGTGCCCATGCACTGCCTACCCATGTGGCAGATGTGACACAGAAGAAGCACAGGATGTGCAGAGTTGTAGAGGTGCTCACACTCTTGTGGGGAGAGGAGTCACTTTGAGCCACAAAGCTACCCCCCCAGAAGTGCCGTGTTTCCTTTTCTCCTATCCATCTAGTTTTACATTAAAGAGCCAAGCCAGAAGGAAGTACAAGGCAGCCCTCTTGTGAGCACATGGCCCTTCCTCCTTTAAAAATGGAAATGGGCTGCCTTCAAGTCGATCCTGACTTATGGCGACCCTATGAATAGGAATCTCATGGTAAGCAGTATTCAGAGGGGGTCTACCATTGCCTCCCTCTGAGGCTAGTCCTCCTCAGCTGGCTGGGCCTGCTCAGCTTGCCACAGATGCACAAGCCAGCCCCTTCCTTGTCTGCAACTGCCAACTGGGGGGCAACTGGGCTCCTTGGGTCTATGCAGCTTGCCCATGGCTGCACAGGTGGCAGGGCACGTAACCCCTGAGCCACTCACTATGGGGGTGATCTTTAGCTGGCCCTTTACACCCAGCTGACACGAGCGGGGATTTGAACTCACAGACTCTGGATTCCCAGCCAGGCTCTCCTCCCCACTGTGCTATACCTTTAGATGCCAATAATTGCTCTGTCTTCCTGTGGCATCAGGCTAAGGGCATTTTCACATGTGAGGCTGAAAGCTGCTTCAGTCTAGTTTGTAACACAGTTGTAAAATCTATATTGGCCAGAATGTACCTTCAGTTTGACATGTAATCTATTTAGTTATTTATTATTAAGTGCCTGTCCTGTTCTTCCTCCCAACGGAGCCCGGGGAGGCAAAATGCCCCTTTTCCAGTTCTTCCCCCATATGAGCACTGGTTTTATGGTGGTTCCAATCCTACTTCCAGGGTCGTTTTCAGAGAACAGCATTGGGTGATTATCTTTTGGCCCCCTGGCAGTTGTGCTGTGGGGTGCCGCAGTGTACCATATTGTCCCCCATGCTGTTTAACATCTGTATTGTTATGAGCATGGGGGTTGGGATGAATGATTCCTGTGGGTCTCCTTTCCAGCCTCTGATCTGGAATCCTGTGCCCTGGAATGAGGAACTCTCTGCTGGTCCAACGAGTCTTTTGTTAATCAAATTGATTGGCCAGGTAAGATAATGGGCCGATCACTTGCCTAGCAATGGTGAATGGGCCAAGGAGACCCTTTTGTCATTGAAACTCTTCAGGAGAGCCTCCACACACACACCCCAACTCCTGGCAGCTAGCAGAAGTTGCTTGTAGTTTTAGTGTGTCTAGAGAATTGCTGGGAACTGGAAGGCAGGCAGAGAGAGACTGGCTCTCTGCACCATGGCCTTTGGGGTGCCTCCTGCAACCCAGATGGAAAAGCTGGATATTGGACTGCTGATGCATTGAACCCCTCCTTCCTTGAACTCAGGTTGGAATGTGTGTAAATAAACAAACCATATTTCATAAAGACACCGCAGTCTGTGCTGACCTTCTTCCCCAAAGGAAACCAAACCCTGGAGGAGTGCAGGGATCCCCGAAATCTCACCGCTCGGAGATTGGGGGAGGCACGCAACAATATGAAGCCCTTGGGAGTGGTCATCAGGAGATTTGGGGAGAGGTGTCAGCAGTACGCTGACAATACCCAGCTCTATTTCTCTGTAACATCTGAATCAGGAGAGACCGTGCAAGCCCTGGACCGGTGCCTGGACTTGATGGTGGGATGGACGAGGGCCAATAAACTGAGTCTGAATCCTAGCAAGACAGAGGCACTGTGGATTGGTGGTTCCCGAGTTCAGATAATTGGTGAGTTGCCTGCTTTTGATGGGGTTGTACTCCCTCTGAAAGAGCAGGTCCATAGTCTGGGGGTGCTGCTGCATCCATCTTTGTTGCTAGAGGCCCAGGTGACCTCAGTGGCTAGGAACACCTTTTACCAGCTTCGGCTGGTGAGACAGCTGTGGCCATTTCTGGACCGGGATAGCCTGACCACTGTTGTCCATGCACTGGTAACCTCCAAGCTGGATTACTGTAATGCGCTCTATGGTGGGCTGCCCTTGAGGATGGTCCGGAAGTTGCAGCTGGTGCAAAATGCAGCGGCAAGACTGCTGACTGGAGCAGGGTATCACCAACATGTCACCCCACTGCTGAAAGAATTGCACTGGCTGCCCATTAGTTACCGGGCTAAGTTCACGGTGCTAGGTTTGGTGTATAAAGCCCTATGTAGCTTGGGACCAGGATATCTGAAAGATCGTCTTACCTCTTACATACCCAGTCAATCTCTGTGCTCTGCAGGTGAGGGCCTCCTGCAGATATCATCTTATCAGGAGGTCAGTTCCATACAACATAGGAAACAGACCTTTAGTGTGGTGGCACCTACCCTTTGGAATTCGTTCCCCTTAAATTTTAGACAGGTGCCATCTCTGTTATCTTTTTGGCACCTATTGAAGACCTTCCTCTTTCAATAAGCCTTCTAAGTTGAGACCGTATCCCAGTCTGCATCTGTGCTGGTATTGCTTTTTAAGATGTCTTTACAGATTTTTTTAAAAATATGTTTTTAATATGTTTTATTTTTAAAATGTTTTTAAGAGCCTTTGTTTTTGAGGTGTTGAGGTGTTTTTAATGCTTTGCCCTGGGCTCCTTCTGGGAGGAAAGGCAGGATAGAAGTTTAAATAAATAAATAAACAAAAGAGTGAGACCTCAAAGAGCAAGAGGAAGAAGCTCCAGTAACACGTGTGAAAATGCCCTCACCACACATGTGCCTTCTAGAAGTGCCTCCTCTTCTGATGTAGCATCTTTATGAGAAGAGAACTGTTGTTGTTTTGACACACTTTGTTCTGTTGGGAGTTTGCCTGGCAAACTCTGTAAAAGTAAACATTTCCCCTTCAACATTAGCCAATTCTGCTTAGGAGACTTTCAACTGTTCATTACAAATCCAGGAAGCTTTTCAATTCCTACCTTTATTAAAAGGCATTGCAACGCAGTACATACTTTGAGTCAGCAAGGAAGATTTATTTGTGCCTGTAACAAAGTAATAGTAGTGGCTTCTTTAATAATTTCTTTAAGTCCAGAAGGATTTTGTTAAAAATATATAATGCTGAGCTTGTCATGGACTTTCAGGAAAGTTTAAACCTGCAAGGTTTTTGCCATGCAAGGTTTATTCATTACTTTTTTATACATTAAATTCATATTCCACCTTTCCTCCCAAAAGGAGCCCAGTAGGGTTGACAGCCCTCCTGCCAGCCACCGCCACCATGTGGCTGAAAAGGGGCTTGTGGGACAGCGTGGCCGTTGGGGGCTGGGGTGACCCCTTGGTTCTCCTCAGCCCTCCTCTGCCTGCTTTCCTCAGCTGAGCAAATAGGAGCCCTCTGCTTGGAGGCAGGCAAAATTCATTTCCCATCAGCTGGGCCCTTTAGAAAGGGCACATTGCAAGGGTAGATCTTCCTCCTCTGGCCATCTTGGGACTCGGCAGCCCCTCAGTTTCTCTGGAAGATACCTCCTTCCACATTGCCTATTAATTTTATTCATTTATTTAAAAGGATTTATATGCTGCTTAATCGTCAAAACCGCTACACATTTTACAGAAGATATACATTAAAATTACCAGTAAAATCAGATGATAAAACAATGCCTAAAAACTTTCAACCTATGTGCATAATAAAATTACATATTAAAATTGCATGGTAAAATGTCATGCCTGGGTAGGCTTTCTGAAACATAAAAGGGTTTTTTTAGCAGGCACTGAAAAGAGTGCAGCAAAGGCTCCTGCCTCATGCCAGTAGGCAGGGAGTTCCAAAGAATAGGTGCTGCCACATTAAAAGAATGATTCCTTGCAACTGTGGAACAAGTATGATGCAGCACTATAACAGTGCCAGTGCTTGAGTGGGCATGTATGGGGCAAGGTGGTCCACAAGTAAACTGGTCCCAAACTGTTAAGGGCTTTATATACCAGTAGTAACACCTTGAACATGGCCTGGTAACAAGTCAGCAACCATTTCAGATCTCTGAGGAGAGGTGTTACATGCTGACAGGATCTCACACCAGTCTGCAATCTGACGGCAGCATTCTGCACTAAATGCAGTTTCCAAGTCAAGTGCAAGTGAAGCAAAAGAGGTTTAAAGATGTTCTTAAAGTGAACATAAAAAAAATGTAACATGAGCATCAAGAACTGGGAAGTCTTGGCCCATGAACGTCCCAAATGGAGGTTGGCTATTATCAAAGGTGCTGTGGACTTTGAAGAAGCAGGAATACAGGACAAATGGGACAAATGAGCTAAGCGGAAGGCACGTCATGCAAATCCTCATTGTGACCATCTTCCATCTGGAAACCTATGTCCTCACTGTGGAAGGCTGTGTGGATCCAGAATTGGCTTCCACAGTCACTTATGGACCCACCGTTAAAGACATTATCTTGGAAGACAATCTTACTCGGCCACGAGTGATCGCCAATGAATGAATGAATGCATTGAAGTCACCAATGCCTGAACTGATGTGATGGAGCTCTCTCTCCCCAGAAACAGCCATAGGTGTTGTACTAGTCACAGGTCTAAAAGGCATTTCTAGTTGGGCATTGGCAGAGATTAGTTGTGATACAGCAGTGGCAGCATATTGTGAGTGTGTGTGTGAAATTTACTTGTAAAGGAGCAGGCTTTTATCCTGCAATAAATCTCTGAGACTTCAGACTTGGTTAAAATAAGAAAACTACTTTATTTACAGAAATACATAGTTGACAGGAAAGGCAGTCCAGTTCTCGCTTACTCCTTGGCTGGTCAGAGAAGAAAGGAGAGAGGAGAGTTGGGATGGAGTGGTCAGCTTCCCTAAGGGGATGACTTTACAAACGAAGGAAGACGGGTAGAAGAGCACAGGTCAGATGAACCGCCTAGCGATAGTCTCTCTTGCCCCTCTCTGGCATGCAGACTTCAGCCCCCAAATTTGAATTGGAGTCTTCCAAACTTCTAACACTAAGCACTGAGGCAACCTGGGCCTCAGATCCAGAAGCACCCCAGACTGCATACCTGCTGCTTCAAGTGCAACCTCATCCAGGGCAGGCAATTGACCAATTTCTTGGACACGGGAACCATTCACCCACTGTGCCTCTGTCTTGCCAGGATTCAAGCTCAGCTTATTTTCCTTCATCCATCCCTCCACTGAGTCCAGGCATCAGCCCAGGGCCAGCACAGCCTCTCCTGATTCAGATGTTATGGAGAAGCAGAGCTGAGTGTCATCAGCACACTGATGACACCTTGCCCCAAAATTCCTGATAACCACTCCCAGGAGCTTCATATAGAGATTAAATAGTATTGGGGATAAAATAGTGACCGATGGCATCCCATTAACATAACAGCCAGGGGTCGAAAAGCACTCTTGCAACACTACTCTCTGGACTCAGCTCCACAGGTAGGACTGGCACCACCATGACACAGTGCCCCCAGTTCCCATTCCATGGAGCTGGTTCAGGAGGATACCATGCTTGATGGTATCGAAAGCTGCAGAGAGATTGCACTGGCTCAGTCCCATGGCCAGGCCTGAGCCCAGACTGGAGCTACCAAAGAATGCCTGCAGCTGCCCCATCACTACTGCCTCCATCACCTTACCTAACAATTCAATAGTTGCTCCAGTCCAAGGGTCCAGGGCTGGTTTCTTTAGGAGTGGCTGCACCACCGCCTCTTTCAAGGCTGCAGGGGCCACCTCCTCACACAATGAAGCATTAGCCACACTCTGGGCCCAGCCAGTCAAGCCAGGGGGACACATGGCTGGGTGTATAGCAGCCATCACCTAGTCATTTTTTGCTGCCGAGTGTGGGTGCTTTGTGTGTGTTGGAAGTGGAGCAAGAGCAACTCCTGTTTTGTTCTTTTGTTTAAGCTCCAGAGGAAAGATAGAGCGAGGGTCCTCCAGATGGACAGGCTTTGTTTACCTTTTACCTGTGATGCTCTGATTGACTTCTTTCTGTTGCTAGACTGTGACTCCTTTAAGGGAAGCTTACCTGCCCCTCCTCCTTCTGCCCTTTCCATTCCTTTCTTCTCCGGCTGTCCATGAGAGAGGAGACATCCCTTTGTCTCTGTTCTCTCCAAGCCATGGGGCTGACTCCCTGCACCTGGGAGTTATGCCTCCAACTTAGCTAGTTAGTTAGAACTAGGTATGCCTTTTCTATCTACTATGTATTTCTATAAATAAAGTAGCTTTTCTTATTTTACTGAGTCTCCAGTCTCAGTGATGCTGTTGCAGGGTAAAAGCCTGCTTTCTTAGGCAAACATATGCACACGCTGGCACACTCCCATTTCAACATCTGCTGTTACTCTCTGCTGCTGTGGTGCTGCTTTTAAATGAAATTAAGCAACACAACTACACACAGTGCAACACTCTGCTGGGGTCATCCAGCCTGACTCCTCACACCGCAGCAGGACCCATATCTTTATGGTGTATTGATTTATTTAGCAGTGTAGCTGTTCCCGTTCCAGATGCTTGGAGCTAGAAACTGATCAGCAGAAGGAAATCAGTACTCAGCGGCCGCTCAGCCCTCCCTCTGCGTCTTCTTGGGTTCCTTCACTGCAGCAGCAGCAGCAGCACCACACCCAGCTGCTTGGGGGGAATCATGTAGATTTGTTTTCAGTCTGTCCGATCCAGCTGGAACATTTGGGCTCCTGCTCTATGTGCCCGGAGCGGAGCAGGAGTCAGCCGAAAGGGCATCCAGTGTGTCAAAGGTTAATGTGTGAGTCCGGATTGTGCAACTGTCCCGTGCGCCTGTGTTGGGAAATCCCCCTGGCTCTCCCTCTATAAGAACCTGGGCTTTGGCGCTGCCGTGTGCGTTGGGAGGACCGGCCTGGCGAGAATCATGCGCAGCACGCTGGAAGCCCTCTGCCTCGGCTGGGTCCTCCTGGCCCTGTGAGTCAGGGCTGGGGAGACTCTCTTGGCGGCGGCGGGCGGGTGGCTCCGCTTGAGCCCTTGCCCTTGGGGAGGGGGGTGCCACGCCTGTGGCCAATTGGTCACGGGGGGCTGCAGAGGGCTTTGGGAAGCGCTTCCCCGCTGCTTTGCGAGGGGGAGGGAGCGCCTGGCTGGGCTCTGATGCCTCCAAGCGAGCAGCAACGCCGGGCCGATGAGCAGGAGCGCTGCCCGGAGCCAGCAGATGGCACTCCTCTTGCCCTGCGGCGCCTGCCGGCAGCGGCATCGGCACGAGCCCCTCCGGCCGGGCGGGCTGGCCTGGGCTGTCGTGGCAGCGGCTCTGCCTTTGCCGGGGGGCGGCGGGTCCCCTTCCCTCCCCGTCGCTCTCAGCTGGGCTGCAGAGGAGGCCCAAGGCGGGGCCCTCATCCAGGGGCTTTCTTTGGCAGGGGGCACAGCGAGACGTCCAGCGGCCCCGGCAGCAGCTGGCACCACTTGGCCTCACAGCCTCCGCTCAACGACACAGGTGGGCTTGGCCGGGGCACCTGCTCCCAGCGCTCGGCTCCGCTCGGGCACCGCTTCGCTCTCCCTCCCCCCCCCGCAGGAACCCCCTCCCTCAGGAACCCCCTCCCTCCTGCGCCCAAGGGTGGCTGCCTTTAGGCGCCCGCGGCTGGAGGCCGGGGAGGTTCAGCTGCACGCTGCCTGCCTCGGCGGGGGCTGGCTTCGCCTTTACCTGGCCGGGCGCCAGCCCTCCTCCACTCCGCTCACGCATTTCTCCAGGGAGGGGGCGGCGGCTCAGGGGCAGAGCTCCTGCTTGGGCGGGGGTCCCAGGTAGCAGGTGCTGGGGGGAAAGGCTCTGCCTGTGTCCCTGGAGAACGGCTGCCTGCTGGCCAGAGCAGAGCGCCGAAGGGCGCACCTGGTGGAAGGCTCTGGGGTTCCGAGTGTGATGGATATGAGCAGAGTAACTCAGCGGTCTTGAGCGGCGCGGGGGCATTTACCTTTTACCCTGCATGCAGATCAGTGAGACAAGACTCAGTAAAATAAGTTTAAAAAGGTCCTTTATTTCTAGGAATACATATTAGATGGAAAGGCATACCCAGTTCTAACTAACTAAGCCGGAAGCGCAACGCCCAGACGTGGGAATTGCCCTCGTTGTTCAGGAGGGAGAGAGCAGCGACAAAGGTGTCTCCTCTCTCCTAGGACAGTCGAAGAAGAGGACAAAGGGAGGAGGGGCAGATAAGCTTCTCTGAGCATATCAGTTTACAAACGAAGGAAGTTAGGCAGAGAAGAGCATAGGTAAAGGTAGGCAGCCTAGCCAGCTGAAGGACCCCAATTCTCTCTTCCATCTGGAAGGAAAACAGCTTGGGGGTACTCCTGGATCCAACACTGTCACTGGAGGTTCAGGCGGCCTCAGTGGTTAAGAGTGCCTTTTTCCAGCTCCGGCTGGTTCGCCAGCTTCGGCCCCTTTTGGACAGAGATGACTTGCCACAGTGCTCTGGTAACTTCTAGACTGGATTATTGCAATGCGCTATACATGGGGCTCCCCTTGAAGATGACTCAGAAACTTCAACTGGTCCAAAATGCAGCAGCCAGATTACTGGTCATGGTTCCCTTTAGAACGGAAGTAACCCCTCTTCTAAACAGCTGCATTGGTTGCCAGTTCTTTTCCGGGCCCAGTTCAAGGTGATCATGTCAAGGTGTTTAAAGCCCTAAACAACTTAGGTCCCAAATATCTGAAAGACCGCCTCCTTCCCTACACACCCTCTCAGCTGTTGAGATCAGCAGAGGGAGCCCTTTTGGTAGTATTGACACCCTAGGACAGCCTTTCCCAATGAGTGGGCCACCAGATGTTGTTGGACCACAATTCCCATCAGCCTCAGCCAGCATTGCCAATGGTCAGGAAAGATGGGGATTGTAGTCCAACAACATCTGGTCGCCCACTAGTTGGGAAACGCTGCCCTAGGAAGTTCAGGATGGTGGTGGCCTGGGAGAGGGCATTCTCTTTGGCAGTCCCTAACCTGTGGAACTCCCTCCCCATTGAGGTGGTCTGGCAACTTCATTTTACAACTTTCAGTGAATGCTGAAGACACACCTCTTTACCCTGAGGGCCTTTGACACCTGAGGTGTATATTTTTTGGACCAACCCTATTTTCTGTGATGTTGTTTAGGTTGTTTTTAACTGTTTTTAATTATGTGTTTTAAAATTATTGTAACCTGCCCTGAGGCCTTTGGGTGAAGGATGGGTAACAAATCCTAACAACCACAACCACAACATAGTACACTTCCTGGCTTATTAAAACTTGCCAAGGGAGTGTGACCAAGTAGATCCAGGATGTGGTCAATGCATCTTTGTTGGAGGGAGTGTTTCCAGCCACCCTGAAAGAGGCAGTGATCTGACTGCTCCTGAAAAAGCCCACCCTAGACCCATTGGTTTGTGACTACTACCGTCTGGTCACCTTTTTAGGGAAGGTGATTGAGAGGGTTGTGGCACAACAATTGCAAGTACTCTTGGATTAAATACACCACTGCTTCCCACAAAGACACGTTGACCACACCCTGGATCCATTTGGTCAAACCCCCTCAGCAAGCTTTAATGAGTCAAGAATGGCAAGGGCCAAGAGGAGACATTGCTGACTGCATCATTGCAAGCACCTTGTCCATGTCACCAGGCCGCATCCACTGAAACCGTTCCCAAAAAATTGCAGCAGATGTTGCACTGGACACCTCACTGGGGACTACACTAGATGCTGACAGGGCAACAAGATTGCTACAGAGGCAAGCAACTTTACCCTCAAAGTGCCTTGCAAACAATTCACAGAGGGCCACTGAAGGGTCTAAAACTCAATTTCCTGGAGCTGACAGACCTTAGACAATACGGAAAAGCTCCTCTAGTTGGTTACTTGAGGATGTGATGATGGCAGAGAAGTGGGCCTTCTTCACCACCCTCACCAACACACAATAGGCACGGTTATGATGTTTTACTCATGCCTGATCAGCCTCACAACATGTCTTTCGCCACTTTCGCTCTAACTGTTGTCCAGCCTGTTCCATTGCCCTTAGCTCACTAGCATATGAAGGTGCAAACTGGGTTCCACAATGCTGGAGAGGGTGCTTGGAGGCAACCATGTCAAGAGCCCAACACATCTCATTGTTACACAGCGTGACAAGGGCTTCAACGGGGTCATCTGCTCTATCTAGTGGAAACTCCCCCAGAGCATTTAGAAATCCAGTGGATCCCTTTAGTCTCTGGGGTGGACCATTAATCTGTCCACCACCCCTGCAGGGAAGGATCCAAACTTCACCAGGAAGTAGTCTGACCACAACAGTGTTACGTAAATCACAGAGATCGTCAATGGTCTGAGCTGTGTGTGTGCCAGTGTTTGTGTTTACCCTGCACTGAGATCACTGAGACTTAAGCCTTAGTAAAATAAACCAACCAACCAACCCAAACCTTTAACCCTTTAGGGTTTCTTCATTCCCTCCCCAGAGAGAGGACCTGTCTGAGGCCAAGGGGGGCTAGCAATGGGGGCGGGGTGAAGGGGGGCTGCCCTGGCACAGGGCAAATGATGGGGCTCACCTGAACACTGTTGGAAGTGGGGCAAGAGCTGTCGGAATTGCTCTCTATTGAGATGCGTAGCAAAGTTGTGTAGCGCTGCGGAACGGAGAGTATTGAGCGAGCTTAGTGTGTGTGTTTGAATCTTTGCTAAGATTCTACCTTCCCTGCAAATTAGTCAGACAGAGACTTTAAGCTGTAAAATAAGAAACAATTACTTTATTCTGGAAGTACATGCTTGATAGGAAAGAGTTCTATATCTAGCTTAACTGGCTATGCTGGAGCAGCGAGCACTGGTCCCAGTACTCGCCCTCATCCTGGTTGAGAGGAGAGACAAAGAGAAGATGTCTGCTCCCCTCTCGAGAGAAACAGAAGAACTGAGAAAGGTGGGAAGGAACTGAGATCAACATTCCTTTGCTTATCAGCCTAGCAGGAAGGGAAGAGACGGCAGAGGATCAAAGGGATAGGTATAGCCTCAACCAGCAAGAGGTCTAGCTCTCTCTAGCTACCCTTATTAACCCCATGCAGCCCCAACCCACCAAGTTGGAGTTGAACCTCATACATTCCAACAAGAGCAACTCCTGTTTTGTTCTTTTATTTGTGTTCCAGAAGGAAGATAGAGCTAGGATCCTTCAGATGGATAGGCTTGTTTACCTTTACCTGTGATGCTCTGACTGACTTCCTTCTGTCGCTAGACTGTGACGCCTTTAGGGAAGCTTACCTGCCCCTCTTCCTTCCGCCCTTTCGTTTCTTTTTCTTCTCCGACTGTCCGGGAGAGAGGAGACACCTTTTGTCTCTGCTCTCTCTCTCCTAGCCATGATGTCAACTCGCACCCCTGGGTGTTGCGCCTCCAACTTAGTTAGAACTAGGTATGCCTTTCTCTCTACTATCTATTTCTCTAAATAAAGTAGCTTTTCTTATTTTGCTAAGTCTCCAGTCTCAGTGATGCTGATGCAGGGTAAAAGCCTGCTTTCTTAGGTAAACGCATGCACACACTGGCACACTCGCATTTCAACATCTGCTGTTACTCTGCTGCTGTGGTGTTGCTTTAAACTAAATTAAGCACACAAATTACACACAGTGCAACAAGCACTTGTGGGGGAGTCCGTGTGGTGCTTCTTGCACAAGGCAGGGAGACTGCTGTGGAAAGGAGGAGGGGTGGGTCAGTGTGTATCAGAGGGTGGGGGGACTGTGAGTGCATTGGGGGGGTCTGGCACTCTCCTGACTTCACTGGTTCTTCCAGAGACAGTGCAGCGCTGTGCAGACGAGGAAGGCTTTGATGCTGTCACGCTGGATGAGAGAGGCACCATGCTCTTCTTCAAAGGTAGGTGGGTGGGCATGATCTGACCCCCTCTCTTCAGCCCCACCCCTCTCTTCCCATGGTGGCAGGGTGAGGCCTGAGGAGGTCTTTGCCTGGGTTGCTTAGGAAGGAGGGGCTGGGTGGGCTGGCTGAGAGGCTGCACTCCTCAGGAGGAGGAGAGGAGGAGGGGTGGGGGGCTCTGGACACAGACCTCTGCGTGAGTGTGGGTTCGTGCAGGCGGAGGGAGCCTCCTGAGTAGAGACCCACACAGAAGAGTCTGAGGCTCTCGGAATCATCAGTTCTGGTGGGGTGAAGCCAGCCACGTGTGCTGTGGGCCCAGCCTTGCCCCCACTCACCCCAGCGTCTTCCCATGGGTCTCCCCTTCCTCCTCCAAAGGGGAGTTTGTCTGGAAGGGCTTCAATGGTGCTGCTGAGCCCATCAACGCCACCTGGCCTGAAATCCAGGGCCCCGTCGATGCTGCCCTCCGGATTCACCACCTCAGCCACCCAGTCGCCCATGACAATGTGTTCCTTTTCCAGGTGTGTGGGCTGAAACTGAGGACACCTCTCCTCACAGCCAGGAGCATGACTCTCCCCACCCCCAATAGCCCCACAGGCTTCCCTGGGGCAGGGGACCTGGGAGGGAAGGAGGGAGGGGTGCCCCCAGCCTGCCACCATATGCAGCCCCTCAAAGGCCGTAGATGGCCTTTGGCCTTAGAAGTGGAAATGACCTTTGGCATCATGGATGGGAAGGGATGGGAGGCCCTGAGGTCCAGGGGTGGGTGTTGCAGAGTAGCAAAATTAGGCATCTGAGTGAACCTTTGTGTGCTTGAATCTTTGCTAAAGATTACACCTTCCCTGGAATTAGTCAGACTGAGACTTTAAGCTTTCAAATAAGAAATAACTTCTTTATTCTGGAAGTACAAGCTATATAATGGCTACTAGCCACAATGGCTGTTCTACCTCCACTATGCCTCTGCATAACCAGCTGCTGGGAATCACAAGTGGGGAGAGTTGCTGTTCTGCTCAAGTGTGTCGGAGAGTGGCGATGCTGGGAATGGAGAGACTGAGTGAGCCTTTAGGTGTGTTTGAATCTTTGCTAAAGATTACACCTTCCCTGCAGATTAGTCAGACAGAGACTTTAAGCTTTAAAATAAGAAATAACGACTTTATTCTGGAAATACATGCTTGATAGGAAAGAGTTCTACATCTAGCTAACTAGCTAAGTTGGAGATGCAAACACTAAGCCTAGTGTTTGCCCTCATGCTTGGAGGAGAGAGACAAAGAGAAAATGTCTGCTTTCCCTCTCAAGAGAAAGAAGGAAGGAAGAAGGAGATGTGGTCAACATCCTCTGCATATCAGTCTAGTAGGAAGGGAGAGTCAGCAGGAGATCAAAGGATAGGTATTAGCCTAGCCATCTGGAGGTCTCCACTCTAGCTACCCTTTTAAACCCCATGCAGCCCCAACCCACCAGTTCAAGTTGACCCACATATTCCAACAGTGGGGAGGGCACAGTGCCGTGGGCACATGGGGGCCAGGATTGGGAGGAAGCAGGAGGTGGGCTCCTCTCCAGCTGAGCTGCCCTCTCCCCCTCTGGGTGCACAAGGGAGGGAGGCCTGTGGGGAAGCCACTGTGGGCATGGGTGCTGCGCGCTGTCCATATGTGGAATAGTGGATCTGCTGTTGCCTTGCAGGGCAAGTGGGTCTGGGCTTATGCCCAGGGCAAGCTGAGGCCTGGCTACCCCCGGCTCATCCAGGAAGAGTTTAAAGGAGTGCCCGGGGACCTGGACGCAGCTGTGGAGTGCCACCCCAAGGAATGCATGGCCGAGACAGTCCTCTTCTTCAGGGGTGAGAGCGATCGTGTTCGTGGCAGGGGGGGGCAGGGACAGCAGGAGCCACCTGTCCCCACCTCTGAAAGGGCTGGTGGTCTCCAACCAGAGCCTCTGCCATCCAGGAGCTCCCAGGGGCAGGGTCTCCCTTGGCTCCTTTGTGCAGGCCCCGACCCCAACCGCCCCCTCCTTCCCTCCCTCTGGGCTGCCAGCCCTGGCAGCTGCTTTCGTGGCCTTTCCCACCACTGGCCCTGATTCCTGGAAGGACTCGCCTCTGAGGGGCTGCAGCAGCCCAGCCAGGCGCCTCCCTGCCCTGCCCTCGGGACTTCCGAGGAAGGGTCTCTTCCAGCAGCCCCCAAAGCAGAAGTGCCATTTGGGCACAGCTGCCCTGCGAAGGGACGTGGCTTTGATTGTCGTGGCTTCCCTAGAAGCATCTTGAGAGTTGTGTTTCGTGCTGGAGGGGGCTGAGCATTCTCTCCCAGCAGACATGGGGAGCCTTTGGCCCTGCAGAGGCTGCTGAACTGCAGCTCTCAGCAGCCCCAGCAAGCATGGCCAGTGGCCAGGGATGCTTCCCCACTCCAGGCCTAGAGACTGCTAGCCCACAAGAGTTCGAGTCAGGAGGGTGAACAACTGGGAAGCCAGTTTGTGCAGACAAGAGAGTGTAAGAAGAGCCCCGCAGCATCTGGGCCGGGACAAAGGGGGCCCGCCTAGTCCAGCTCTCTGTTCTCACTGGGGCCAGCAAGATGCCTCCAAGGGAAGCTCACAAGAGGACCTGAGGGCAAGAGCGGCGGCAGTGACAGTGGCCCTCTCCCCACCTGGGAGAGTAGGGGACCAGGGAGCCCTAACACGGCCCTGAGCCTCGGCACCAGCCCTTTCCCACGGTGCTGCCTTCTGTAGGGGTTTGGCTCATGGTCTGACTTTTCTTATGCCCACCTGTGATTTCACCAGCATCCCCCCCACGCCGGGCAGCACCCTTTGTACTTCTGCCTGCCCCCCTCCTTCCACAATGGCAAAGCCCAGCTTGGCCCAGCCCCGCAGCCCCAACCAACCCCCCCCAGCCCAGTGCTCCTGCCCTTGTTAACTGTGGTGTCATTTCTGCAGAACAGGCTCCTCCCTGCATGTAGAGGAGGCAGCCACTGACACCCCTCCGGCCCCACACTTTCTCCCGCAGGCCCTGTGGTCTTCTCTTATGACCTGGCAACCAATGCACTGAAACAGCGGTCGTGGCCTGCAGTGGCCAACTGCTCTGCTGCTATCCGCTGGCTGGAGTGCTATTACTGCTTCCAGGGCATCCGCTTCGTGCGCTTCAACCCTGCCACGGGTGAGGTTCCCCCCAACTACCCACGGGATGCCAGGGACTACTTCATGCGCTGCCCTGGAAGAGGTGAGCCCTCTTTCTCTCCCCCCCCGCGCTTCCCTCCCCTGTACTGAAGCTGCTTAAGGAGCTTCCAGACCCAGCTCAGCCCACCTTGGAAAAACGCAGCTTCGGCCGGGTGGTTAACAGAAGGCTAGACTCGTAACAAGAGCTCTGGGCTCAAGGAAACGGCAGAGAGCAAACCTTGGGCTCCTGCAAGAAAGTAAAGCAAACAAGTGCACTTCTCCTGCAAGATCTGTCCCGAGGAGAGTTTCTTCTGCCAGAGCCAAGGGCAGCAACAGGTGCATCTCCTGTAGGCTCTGAGGAGCAGTGGCTTTGTGGGGCTGTTGGTCTCAATGAGCATCTTCCAGCACCAGAGAGGCCACAGGGTCTAAAGTGCTTCTCCCAAAGTGGCAAATCCCAGCTGTGGTAGCCATTCAGGACTCTCTGACAAGAAATGTTTGCCATGTGACACCGGCTCAGCCTCTCAGCCTGCGGCAGCGCAGCCAACCAAATTTAGCTGCATGGCTTATGGGCTGAGGTGGTCACAGGGAATGAGTTCAGTGGGGACCCACTTTGAACCCCCATCTCCAAGAGTGGCAGCTTTTCCAGTTGCTGTCACTTGCTGCTATCAAGTGACAGGTGCTGAGCCATGTCACCATCTCTTGCCTGCCGCCCCCTAAAATCTGAATCACCAAGTGCATCATCAATATTTCCTCCCCTTCTTAAATTACATGCAGTAATGTTTTTAATTGTTGTGAACTGCCCAGAGAACTTTGACTATGGGGCGGTATAATAATAATAATAATAATAATGACCATGCCACCTTGAAGATTGGTGCAGGGGATGGGTGGGGGTTAGTAGAGCAGCCTTGGGGTATGACTTCACTTGGAAAAGGTGGGGGATTCAGGCAAAAAACCTGCCTCTGTGGTGCTCCATACAAAGTAAGGGTGCGTTACCCTTTGCCAGTCTTGGGGACTCAGCAAGTGCCTGATGGTGCCATCCTCTGGAGCTGACTGGGTGATTTTATGGTGGGATTTCACCTTGTAGAGTATGGAGCCCCCCCGTGTGCACTGAAATCTGCTTTTCTGAGACACCCCCCTTTGATGCTGTTGAAACCCACTACCTCCTTGGCCCGCAGAGTGTTGCCACACCTGTATTCTAAACGCCCAGCAGACGAAGCCTGTCAGTGCTTCTTCTGGGAAGCAACACAACTTCAGAGGCTCTCATGAACCTCCCAATGATGAACAGCCCAAAAGTTGTCCAGTGAACAAGGGCACTTCCTTGGCTCCTGCAGGGGTCAGATTCAGTGAGCCATCTTAGCTGTGGGTCCACAGACAGAGCAGTTTCTCTGGGTCACCAACTGGAACAGTGTCCGAGCTCTTCTGTGGAGGTCACCATACCCCTGGAAGTTTCTGTTCTCTATCCCTTTGTTGCAAATCCCTGTCTCTCACTGGCAGGTCACGGGCATGCAACACATGCCAATGCCACCCTGAGGGCTATAGTGGACCCCTGCAGTGGGCAGCCCTTCCAGGCCCTCTCCTCGGATGATTCTGGGCGGATATATGCTTTCCGTGGTAAGCAAGTGGGAGCACGCTTGTATGGGGGGCAAGAGGGGGTCATGGGGCATGCTGACATTGGAAGGGGGGATTTTGGGGGGGAGAGAGAGACAACGAAAGGAGCTGGCAGCAGGACATAAGAACATAAGAACATCAGAAGAGCCTGCTGGATCAGGCCAGTGGCCCATCCAGTCCAGCATCCTGTTCTCACAGTGGCCAACCAGCTGCCTGGGGGAAGCCCGCAAGCAGGACCCGAGTGCAAGAACACTCTCCCCTCCTGAGGCTTCCAGCAACTGGTTTTCAGAAGCATGCTGCCTCTGACTAGGACCCTGCAATTGGACCCTGCAATTTTCTCCAGTCTGAGATAGCGGGGCTCCCTCCCACTCTCACCATGCATACATGTGGTTCTGTGCAGGGCAGAGTCCCTCAGAGCGAGAACCCAAAGGCCAGCTGGGTAGCTGGTGTGGGTGTAGGGCCAAAGCTCTTGTAAACGGGTGCTGCAGAGACGGCCCCCATTTCTCCTCCTCCTTCTCCTCACAGGGGGGCAATACTTTCGTGTTGACTCTGCGCGGGACGGCTGGCACTCGTGGCCTCTCAGCCACACTTGGAAGGGCCTGGAGGGGGAAGTGGATGCGGCCTTCAGCTGGGAGGACAAGCTCCACCTGATCCAGGTGGGGGGCAGGGAGGAGTACCTCTTCTGCCAGGTGTATTAGGGAGGGGGAGGCATATGGAGGGAAGGTCCTCCTAGGGGCACTCATGCCTCATGTGGGTCATCTCCATGGTTCTCCAAAAGGGCCAGCAGTTGACTTGCTGCTGTGAAAGGAGACTCCCCGGCACATCTCCCTTGGGGGGGGGGAGCCAGACCGAGGGGCAGGTGCCAGATTCTAGCCTGGAGGGGCAGCCTCTCCCCTCAGATAACATGACTGTTCCAGCCAAAGCGTGTGGCCTAAAACAAGGAGGAGGCCCAGAGCCTTGAAGAGGGACTCCTAGGCTGTGATCACACCAACAGGCAACTGCACAACCGCCACATTGGCTCCTGTGCTCCATCCAGAGGCAGAGGCCCCCTCAAATATTAACTCTCAACTCCTCCCCCCCCCCCCCGCTCCAGCTCTTTGCATTGGGTTCATCAGGCTCAGAAATGGGCCGCCCTGTTGCAGCACTGGGGGATTTGGGGACCTTACCCCAGGAGAAAAGGCAGCCATGCTTGCGGGGCCTTTTTGTTCAGCAAAAATAACACCGCAATATCAGAAGAGCCCTGCGGGTGCTGGATCAGGCCAACGGGGGCCTGTCTAGTCCTGTCCTCCTCACTGCGGCCAGCCAGATGCCCAGCGTGATGGGGAACCCAAGGCAGGACCTGAGCAAAGTGCAGCACACTTGCCCTCCTTGCCAGTCTGAGCAACTGGCAGCCAAAGGCATCCTGCGGTGGATGGGAAAACGTAGCCATTGTGGCTAGTAACCAGTTGTGTCTCAGGCAAAAGGCAGCTGAAGGGGTGGGAAAGGCAAGGCCGAAGTTGGAAACCTGCTCCCGATCTACCTATGCCACCCCCCTTGGCTGGACTTGCCAACAACCCGCTGCCCTCTCCATTTCTACTTGTAGGGCTCTGAGGTCACCATCTACCGAGCTGGCCCTGGCTACAGCCGCATGGAGGGCTACCCGCGGTTCCTGAAAGGAGAGCTGGGGCTGGTGGAAGCAGATGCCGCCTTCACTTGCCCTCACTCCAAGGACGTTTACATTATTCACGGTACTTGAGATTGCTTCTTTCCATAGCTGAAAACAGCCGTCCCTTGGATGCCCTCCCCTCTAGCACCAGAGGCATGGGGGTTACTCAGAGCTGAGGGAAAGGGTGCATGCTCAAAGGCACTCTCTTCCTCAAGGAGACAAGCACTGGAAATAGGTTCCTGGCTAAGCTGTGTCTTGAATTAAGTTAGAGGTTGGCTTAATTTTTCACATGTGGAAGGGCAGGCAGGCTTATGTGTGTGTACGTGGGTCATGGGGAAGAGACCTGATTGACTAAAGAGTAGGGGATAGCAATTCAGTTCTGGAGGCCGAGAGTCCTGCAGCCTTTTGGGGGAGTATTGAGGTGGGGCAAGTCTGGGCAGGCACGCCAGGGGCTTCTTCCTCATAGCCCTGTTGTCCTATGAACAGCCATGTCCACTTGAGGTGTGGAAGAACAGAGTTTTGGGCTCTCCAGGCAGCTCCAGGGACTGACACTGTGGACCTGACATGATTCCCCCCGCCCCAAACAGGAAGCTCCATGAAGCGTGTGGACCTGCAGCTGAGCCCACGTCGCCCGGGGCCAGGAATTGCCATCCCCCATGACCATGTGGACGGTGCCGTCTGCACCACCAAGGGGGTGTACCTTTTCCATGGAGCCAGCTTCCACCATTACGCCAATGTGTCTGAGCTCCTCAAAAGCTCAGCCCCTGCACCTGCCCAGGACATTGCTGCTGCCTATTTCAAATGCCCTGTGGTAGGGGGTCATGGTGCCACCACACATCCCCCTCACCAGGCATGAAGGACCTCCTCACCAAATGGACCAGTGCCACCCTGAGGCTGACTCATGCTCCGCCTCCCCACAAGCCTCATGCCAGGTTGACCAAATAAACGCCCACCCCACGGTTGCCCACTGGCTGAGGATGCCTTTGCTCTTGTGGGGCTACAACTGTTCTCTTGCTTCTCTGATGGTTTGTCCCAGGGTAGGGCGGCTAACCTGCATCCAAGGGCACTTCCGGGCAACCTGTTTATTGAACATTTGTCCTGATTTGTGTGCAGGGTGATTAGATAACGAACATTCATTCTGACTTGTTTGCGGGGAACTTAGATGGTACTGTGTCAAAGCCAGTGTCACACACACACACCATCCCGCTTCCAGGGCATCTTCCCTTATTGCAAAAGGTCTGATCTTCTGGGGGATGTGGGTTTGTTGTCCAAATCCTTCCGGCTGACTATAATTGCACAACCTGACTTTGCTGGAATTTCACTGAATCCCACCCAAAACTAGCAGCAGCCTGGAAGCACCCAGAGCTCCCCAGTGCAGAGTTCTCTGAGCTGAGATAGTCACCAGTGTCAGCCAGACAGAGATTATTGTCAACCTCTGGCTGCTGTTGCCCCTTCCCAGACAGGACCAGAACAGGGAATGGGGCTTAGCAAAGCATCAATTTATTAGGAGGCCTTCCAGGCCCAGCACAGATGCTTCCTGTTGGGGGCCGTTTGGCTCTAGGCTGCTCAGCCAAAAATACAGACAGTGCCCGAGGCCAGGCGATGGCGGTACTCGTGCAGGAGGCTGGCGCCCTGCGGGAAGCTGCTCTTCATCTCCAACTTTCCCGGCACCACCAGGACGGTGACGCTGGGCCCCAGGCCTTCGGCCAGCTTCTGCAGCATGCGGCGGGCGAGGTAGCCAGAGGCGCGGGCTGGCTCGGCCTCCAGGCTGGCATAGACATCGGGGGGCGGGTTGGGCAACTTCCACTCCAGCTCGCCAATCAGTTGGTTGGTGCGGACTCTGTCGAGGGCGGAGGGGCTCTCCCCGTAGCAGGCCACGACGTGGAGCCCCCCAGGGGCCTGGCTGGCCACGAAGTTGCCCTGGGCCAGCACCTCCTGGGCTTCGTTGCCCTGCTGCCGCCAGGCCATCACCGCCCACCGCAGCCAGTCATAATTCTGCTCCAGTTTGCGGAGGACGCTGGCGGCCAGCTCTGTCAGGCCGGCGGCCGGCGGCTCGCCCCCCAGGGCCTGCTCCACGTCCTCCCGGGCTTGCTCACGGAAGTAGTCGGCGCAGAGCGCCAGAGCCTCCTTCATGCGCCGGTGCAGGGCGCCGACGCGCTCGTCCCACACGCCCAACAGCAGGGCCGGGTCGCGCTTGGCCAGCCCCGCCTGGCAGAGCAGGCACAACAGCCCCGCGCCCAGCACCGCATTCAGCTTCTGGCACAGCCGCGCCATCTGGGGCCGTCGGGGTCGGTGGCGCGCCACGGCTTGCTCCAAGAGTGGGTGCTGCAGGGTAACCACGCCGTTGCCCTGCACGCGGCGCCACAGGGCCAGGAGGCGCCGCTCCAGCTTCTCCCGGGCGCAGCCCTGCATGAAGAGCTCCGCCTCGCCCGCGGCCTGCGCGGCTGGTGCTCGCAACGCCACGCACAGCTGCCCGAAGGCGGAGCACACGCAGTCCTCGCACGTGCCCAGCTCGCCCTCCTCCAGCATACCCGGGCCGCCGGCCAGCTCCCGCTCCAGCAGCGCCACCTCCCGGCGCACGAAGGTCACCTCCTCCGCCGTGGCCGTGCCGTGCAGGTGGGCAACCGCGCCCAGGGCCAGCGAGCGCAGCGACTGCAGGAAGCCCACCGGCTCCAGGCACTGGGAGAAGAGCGCCATGATCCTCCTGGTGTTGCTGCCGCCGCCGAGGCTGCCTGCAAGCGAGGACGGGGGTATTGAGGGAGGGAGGGAGGGAGGGGGGCTGGGCACGCACCTCCACCCCAGGCACTCTTGTGGCTCTGCACGGGGGCGCCGTGTGAAATGCCTCCCTTCCCGAGAATGGATTTTGGGGAAGGGATGGACTGGGATCCCCCACCTCTAGCCTGGCGGTGTTGACTGCTACCCCCACCCCCACCATATCAGTAGTCAAGAGAGAAACACCCACCCCCACGGCCTTTTCCTGTGCTCAGAGGCACCCTTTCTTCTTTCCCCATTTCTCCTCCTGCGGGATGGGTCTTTGAGGCAAAGCCACGAACCAGCCTTGCCAACCTGGTGCCCTCCAGATGTTTTGAACTACAAGTCCCATCAGCCTTAGGATTATATGATGCTGCTGGCCGGTCTGATGGAAGTTGGCGGATACATCCGCAGGGCACCAGGTTGGCAGAGGTGGCCTGCCGCACGCCCTGCCCAGCCTCCAGGGAAGCTGCTGCAACGGGAGAGGAGAGGAGGGCTAGGTGGGAGCCCCCGGCTTAGATGGCTTAAATGAACTGTGAGGCCCATTTGTGGAGGAAGAGGAGGAGGCCTGTCCCGTTGCTCTGAGTGGAGTTGGTGAGCCTCCAAAAGCTGCTTGCCAGGCACACACCACAGCGGAGGACCTGGAAAACCCTTCAGCCCCCCAGATGAAACCTTGGATGCCAGCTCCCCAGGGTTCAGTTGGTCTCTACGGCTGGGGGAGGTGCGTGGGCTCTTAAAGAGAGACGCCCACATGCATTCCTCTGCCTGGATCAGCCTGGGGGCCTCCCCTTGCTCTACCAGTGGTACAACCAGTGCGCTGGACCCGCCCTTGGCAGCCTCACCTCCCAGGCTCTCCCTTGCCCTTGTGTCGCCCTCTAAGGGCGGGAGGGAAGGAGAGACCACAGGCCTTCCCGGCTGGCACGTGCTGAAAGTGATCCAGTCCTACTTCAAGGGCACCAAGGCAGTCCCAGGGAGCAGCAGGGTGGTGGCACCAGGGCCAGGATCCTGGCCACCTCACATAGCCTAGGTGTGCTCTCAGGCCCCGTGGAATGGCGTGTAGAAAATACAAAAGCAAATAACAGCGAAGCAGGATGCCTTTGGGAAACTGCCCTGAGAAGAAGCAGCTCAAGTCAGGTGAACTGTGTCCTTACACCCATTACTTGTTGGTGCAGGAAGGCAGGCAAGCTTCAGAGTTATGCAGAATCCTTTGTTGGCCAGGAAAGGAGTCCATCGCCTCCACCCCAGTTGCAAAGAGGGCAAATATTCAGTGTTCTTTAACCACCAGACTGATAGATGCAGCTAATAAAGACAAAAGGCTCCCATCCCAGGTGGGCATCTGTGGCGCTCATAAAGCAGGGCAAAAGGCCACTAGGCCTGTTTTTGGCCCTAACCCTCTCAGTGAGCAGCGGCTCCTTCTCACCTGCCTTCCCCTCCTCTCCCTGCCGCCCCACAACTGCATCTGCAGAGATACGGGATGGGGCTCCCTCGGCTATTCTGGCCGGCCTTAGGTGTGGCTCTTGGGTGTCTCTTTTACCTGGCTGCACAGGAGGGTCCGTAGAGCTGCCGTCCCGTGCCTTTCCTCCACCTGGACTGAGACGCCAGCCTGCTGCTTCTGCTGCAGCCTCTGATAAGCCCCTGCCTTATCTCTGCTCCACCTGGCCTGGGCACGTGGGCAGGTATCTTGCCTTGGGCATGGCGAGTCCTGCCCCCTCCCAGCTTCAGGGAGTGCATGCAGTATGTGTGTGCAGGGGGGTGGACCTGTTCCCCCCAGCCCCACGTGCCAGGCTGCACTCCTAAAAGTGGGAACAGAGCTGGCTCCACAGCAAACAATGTGGACAGAGCTTGGGGAAGAGGCAAGGCAGCTGATCTTGTCAGCTTGGGCTTGTCTTCATAGGTGTTTTACTTGTTCTTTTTGATATTTACTTTTTTTATTGTGTTTGCCTTCTTGTTAGCTGTGTTAGGTCCAAACCCAACACGCAAGTCGCCCTGTCAACCCCAACTCGCTTATTACACCCGGGAAGAGTGCGGAGTTGAGTGCAAATGAACCCACTATCAGAGATCAAGTAACACGAGACAAAAACCTTTGCAAAGGGGACCCAATACTTACAAGCCGAAGCAGGCCAGCATGGGAACCTTGTTTATTGGTGTTCAAGGGTTTATATAGGCTTACCTCGAAGTTTACAATATTGGGTTCACGTCATAAAATACAAAAGAAGCAATTGCTAACTGTCATAGCTTTGGGGCATATGTAAGGAGGTAAAGGGGTACAGGGGGAAGGACAAAGTGGAAACATCAAGACTATATCTTAGACTCTATGTCTGCATATTTCGCATGTCCTTGAGATAAGCACTATGCAGGAGCAGACAAAGGCAACTATTGAGGGGAGGCCCAGCTGCAACCGGGCGCCCCCTAAACTGGAGACAGACATGATATTACTTTGCTTACATATCAAAGGAGTTTTACAAGTCAAGGTTTGTGGGACATTGGAACAGCGTTTGACATTCCTATGCAAGGCACATTAGTAACAATAAGCAAGGTTATAAGCATAAATGTGATACAGAAATGCATAGTAGGGACGTGTCCAGCTTAAACCGACTTTTATTATGCGAGCCACTGGAATGTAGGTAAGGGTCAGGTCACCAGGAAATAAACCGACATTTTATATCAAAAGTCAAATAAAGGCCACTTTGGTTCTATTTCCCATAAAGCCCAAGCTGGTTTAGATAGGACAAGTGAACTATAGTTTTACAAGCACTGGGGATTTCAATTTAACCCCAACAGTCCCCCCTTCAGCCCTGAGAGACTAACTAGTCTCTCAGGTAGCTGTATTACCTTGCTTGGGTTGCCAAATCGGTCTCAAAGCCATTTCCATGTAAGTTGGTTGCGGTTTTCGGAAAAATGACAGTGTGAGCTTGTTTATACAGACTGAGGCCAATTGCATCAAATTTGGAATAGCAGATTGAGGCTTTCGGGAAAATGAAGAAATCAGCCTATGCAGGCAGGCGGAAGCAAGCTGGATTAAATTTGGGATGCATTGTATGCAGCAACAAACAGCTATTAATAATACTATAACTATTACAACATAAAACAGAATCTTGCGTCAGTCTGCTCAACTTCCTTTTCAGTACATCGACCAAGGAACTGTCAAGTATGACTGGACCTTTTGATACTACTAGAATGGCCCGTTTGCTTGGTTTTGGTCCCTAAAACTAAACTCAGAGACCTATAAACATTAACTGAATAACATTAGAAATACATTGCAAGTAACAACATCCAGTAATAATAATAATAATAAAAAACTATTACTATAATCACATAAAACAATATCTTCTGCCAGCTAGACCAAAATTCACAGAGCCACCAAGGGCCAGCAGGCATTTGGCAACCCGTTAAGCCCCATAGGAAAAGAACAAGTCAGTGACCAAAGGAAAATCAAATGCAACAAATGCTACCATCTCAACAGTAATATTACCTTACCCACTGTTTTATGTCCCATTCTTCAAAGTCCAATTGCCATTTTCAAGTGGGTATATCACATGTATTGGTCACACAGACCTCACCTCTTACTAAACCGCTTATCACCCAGCCCTCCTCTACCTCCTTTAAGCTGTAGCAGGAAGCAAAGGAGACTGTACTCCTTAAGTAACAAAGGGAACTCCCACTTATTCATGTGGTGAAGTGTGTGTCCCTTGTTTTGGTTGTCCCTGTCTCCTGTAAAGTCCAGGCCAGTGGGGGGTCTCAATATAAGAAGACCCCCTATGTCTGTATATATTTTCCGATATGTGTGCTTCTAGTCAAGAAAAAAGGAAAACTAATGCTATTTCTAACGAGCAATGGGATTCCCTGTGGATGGGGGTGTATCCGCCAAGGATTAAGATAACATTTATGCGACAGCGTTTAACTCTACCCTTGTTTTTCTATGCACAAAACCTCTGGAACGCATTACCAGCCGTGGGGGTATGTGTGAGTTGGGGTGGAAGTTATAGCTCTTGGCTTTTGCACCTCCTAGATTCCACTTGAACCAAAATGGGGTTAGCCAAGCCGTACCACTCCCTCCTTTTATGTGAAAGGCAGATGTACACAGATGACCTTTCACATATTAGCAAGCACCGTTCTGCCCCCTGGCTCCAATACTGACTTCCAGGGTGTGACTGTGCCATATGAGATGGATACACATTACAAGGGCTAATTAGACAAAGATCAGAATTCAAATCACCACAATGGGGTGCATTATAAGGGTTAAACCTTCTTTGGCATCCTTATCCCAGCCAAACGGAATTCCAAATACATCCATGTTACTATATCTGTGAGTGCTTATCTATAATGTAAATGACTGTATGGCAATCATGTGCTATCTAGAGTGTACTTGCTCCCCCATTTGTTTAACTGCTTCTAATTGTTTCTGTACATAGGATGAGAAAGTAGTGTCTGAAGATCAGCTAGGTCATAACCTAATGTGATGGGTTTGAGGTGTTGAAACAAATCTGGATTAACTAATATTCTCTGGATGATCCATACAGGGACTTTAAATGGAAAATCACATCCTACCATTTCCTTAATACCACAAAGGCATCTATTGAAATGTTAGCATAGGTTGTGTATAGTACTTATCAATAACATCATAATCACAAAATGTTCTAAGGCACATGCACCCATGTCCAGAATATACAATAGTTGAACTTAATTCATTTCTTAGCATGAAAAAGCCATAAGATACATTAATCATTTTGAGAGAAAAGCAATCTTGATGGAATTCCAAACTATCATCTTCCTAGATTCTTATCGTGTTGACATCCATTCACATTAATTGTTACCTATTCCTAGCCATTGTAATGACGGAGTGAGAAAATAAACAAATGGGTCAAAACTTCACATTGATGAACCTCACATCTGAAGTAGCCAAATTCAGTAAACCCCTATTACAGAATCACTCAGAAGGATTTGAAAAGTAAAACATCTAAAGAACAAAACAGCCATAACATATAAATTATGAAGGGAAAACAATAACAACAACACATTCTTAAAGGACAATGCATAAACAGTTACATTCAATATTACAATGGAAATATTACAAAGAAAACAAGTAAATAAAACAAATAAACACACTGTGGGATGGCTTGCACAAAGTTCATCCTGTTCCTGTTCAGTTACAGCTTCCACTGAACATGTGTGTCTTTTGCTGATGCTAGGCAGAGAAAGGACTGTATGAAAAGATTGCAAACTTGCACAAGGTGCCCGTTTCAGGTTGCTGGCCAAAATAGGCCCAAAAATAGTTCTGTGGTTAGGTAGAATGAAGCAGGCCTCTATGCTGTTATTGCAGCAATACAGGAAAATAGCATGCCAGTTGCATATCGTGTTCTGGTCCTGGAGCACTTCAAAGATCGAGTCCAAAATGTCTCAAAATAAAAATCTTCTGTGATACACACGCAAAAGGAAAATGTTCCTTGGGGAGAAAACACTTCAGTACAGGAAGGAAAATATAAAAATAAAACATCCATGGCCACAGATGAGACTTCTGATCAAAGTGGACAAAACCAAAATATTGTTTTTGCAACAGACAGACAAAACACACAACAGTACAACATATTCTAAACTCCTGAGTTTCCCCATCCTCTGGCTATGTAGAGCCTTGCTCATGAAAAGTAGCCACGGAAAGCAGAGAAAAAGGATTTATACCTCTTCCTATGAATGCAAAACAAAGAGATGTTAGTGGCACAAATAGATTAAGTTCTGTTCCAAATCAGCAGGGTGTTCCAATGGTGCTCATCCTGTATGTAGAGCAGTTGCTCTAAGTGCCTGTCAAGGAATAAATGCACTAACATGCGTTATAATTGTGAACATCATTTTAAAAGAAAAAAGTTCATTAGTAATAGTGTGATTTATATGCACAAGGTATGACAATGAGGAAAGCATTTTCCTGTTGAAAGTCCTGGTCCATCTTCAGTCAAAGAGCAACTGGGGATGAGTTTCTGTTTTGGAAGCAAAGTAATATTGATTCCCAATGTGAATTCTAATATGAGGTAGACAATTACTGTGGCTGGAAGCTCTGCATTTTGGTCCCCTTTTGCTAATGAATTTACCTAGTCACAAGAGGGCATCACATTAGGTTTAAACAGCAAGGTGGCCTCAGTTTTGCCTATCTAGGAAATGGGCAAATCATACATTTCACAGACAAATTTAAAACAATTACCTGGGATCGAGTACCTCAAGAAGAGGTTTTATTTTCCTTATGGAAGAAAGAACCTTCAAGAAGTTTTGTTGTTGACTTCCAAATATATATATATATATATATATATATATATATATTTTACTCAAGTTCAAAAGTTTAAACAGGTATAGGTTCTAATCCACAATCTAGCAACAATGATGAAGAAGAGAGAAAAAAAACCCCACATACAACATTTTGTTGTTTCCTGTCATTTTTCCCTTTTCCTGTCATTTTTCCCTTTTCTTATTACCATCAACAACTAATTCTCAAACTATTCTTCCTCTACCATCAAAATAACTTATTTCCTAGAATCTTTCATTTTACTTACAACCTTTCTAATTCATGGGTATCTCTTCCCTGTCAAAGTGTATGGGGGGAGGAAAACATTTCTACCCACAAGGCACTACATACAAATTTAGTTGGCACTTACAATTGCCTCCCTTTATATACAGGTAAATGGGTAGAGTAGTTTCAAAAGTAATTTTGTTATTTTTGCCCCTTTGGCCACTGACAGAAAAACTAACTGTGCCAGGCTTTTATCTACAAGCAACAGCCAAAGGTTCAGGTCTAATCTAAACAAAAGGAACTCTAGTATCTTCTCCTGATTTCAAGATGTATGCTTAATACGTTTGTGCTAGATCTAGAGAACAAGGGGGGGGAAACCAATCTCTTTCCCTTTTCTGTAATTCTGGCTCAACATGCAGTAACAAAACAAACAAACAAACAAACAAAAAAACAGAACCACTTCAAAAGAAACGTAACATTTACAAGATAAGAAATAACTGACAAATAATGAAAAGCAAAACTTATTCTAGACAAATATCCCCCCCTCTGTGAACATCTGCTATTGGGATTAATGTCAAATGGCAAGGGCTGAAATAAGAAATTATATTTAATAAGTTACAATCACATAACAGACAGCACAATAATTAGGAAAACACAGCCAATCCGTCTTTATATAAAACATAGTAAACCATAGGGATCACATTAGACTTAAAGCATAAAACTGCTGCAGAGAAAACAATCATCCCACTGTTTAAACAGACTGGAGAAAACAATTTTAAGAAGCTTGAAAAGGAAGGGAGCTCCAAAGAAATAAAACGTTCCTCAATGGCAAGGACTGAGATAAGGAAGATATAAAACATTACATCAGGAAGGAAGATGCACACAAGTAATCTGTAGCAAGCAAGACAGACAAACACAAAAAAACCCTTAATAATCTAAATTCATATCAAATAAGGAGGAAGGGAAGAAGGAGTTAACCCAGTACAGGAACAAAAGAAAAAGAAACCCCGACATTCTAAAAGGAATCGCTTAGTTCAAATCCTATACTTTCTATAAAAAAAAATGCTAAGAACTACTAAGAGAACAGGTGGGCAGCGCAGCTGATCCAAGCAGTTAAAAGAGGAAAAGGTAAAATCAGCATGATTTATGAACGACAGTAATGGAAGGAAAGTTCCCTTGAAAGCAAACCCACAGAAAAACTTTCATACATACACTCAAAAAAAGCTATACGCATACAACCTCTCACTTGGGTACCCAACTCATACACATTTCTTTTATGCAAATCCTTCCTATTACCATTCTTACGTTTTTACTTCCCGGGAAAACACAAGCCTTACACACCTAGGAGTCTGACCCGTCCCTGGGCGTCCAGGTACGGCTGGTCTCGCACAATCAATGGCGTTTCCTTAGTCAATAACCATTTCTCTTTTTCTCCTTTTCGCAAGCGCGTGACCGTTCCCCCCTGAGGGCCCCTCTCCTGGATCCTTCTCTTCCGTCTCAGCACTTGAATCGGAAGAGACTTGTTTCCGCGCCGGCCGAGGAGCCCCGCCTTCGGGGCTGGAAGGCGGCGCTGGCGCGGAAAGCATAATAGAACGACTTAAAATCATTCTTCTATCTGAGTCATCCTCAGAAAAATAACTTGGAGGGGGGGCCTCACCGGTCAAAGATCTGTCTTTCAGCATTGTAAAAACCCTGCAATCTCTGCACTCCCATCTGCCATAGGAGCCAGAAATGCAATTAATCTGAATGTTTTACCTCAATCCGCTCCCCTACTCCTCTTAAAGGAACGGGTTTAAAGGAGCCACTCTTTGGCTACCGTTCACCCGGTGCCAATACTGCAGTTACCCGCGGTCTCGCTACCGCACAGAGCTCAATCGTCTTTCTCTTTTTCAGGCCTCTCTTACGCACAGGCAAGTCCTCCTCTTGCCACAGCATACACATTATTCCCAAAGGGCTGTCCTTTACCGGCACACTCCCTTTATTTCCCATGACGTCTGATAACGGGTTTTTCCTCAACTGTGCTTTATCCCCAAAGTGTCAAAGCCGCCCGCTTTTATTGATAACCGAGAAAATTCTCTCGTGGTGCCTGTTATCAAATTAAGGGGTGCAATGGCAAAAAGGGGGTCCGCACAAGGGATCCCGGACGAGCCCCCAATTGTTAGGTCCAAACCCAACACGCAAGTCGCCCTGTCAACCCCAACTCGCTTATTACACCCGGGAAGAGTGCGGAGTTGAGTGCAAATGAACCCACTATCAGAGATCAAGTAACACGAGACAAAAATCTTTGCAAAGGGGACCCAATACTTACAAGCCGAAGCAGGCCAGCATGGGAACCTCGTTTATTGGTGTTCAAGGGTTTATATAGGCTTACCTCGAAGTTTACAATATTGGGTTCACGTCATAAAATACAAAAGAAGCAATTGCTAACTGTCATAGCTTTGGGGCATATGTAAGGAGGTAAAGGGGTACAGGGGGAAGGACAAAGTGGAAACATCAAGACTATATCTTAGACTCTATGTCTGCATATTTCGCATGTCCTTGAGATAAGCACTATGCAGGAGCAGACAAAGGCAACTATTGAGGGGAGGCCCAGCTGCAACCGGGCGCCCCCTAAACTGGAGACAGACATGATATTACTTTGCTTACATATCAAAGGAGTTTTACAAGTCAAGGTTTGTGGGACATTGGAACAGCGTTTGACATTCCTATGCAAGGCACATTAGTAACAATAAGCAAGGTTATAAGCATAAATGTGATACAGAAATGCATAGTAGGGACGTGTCCAGCTTAAACCGGCTTTTATTATGCGAGCCACTGGAATGTAGGTAAGGGTCAGGTCACCAGGAAATAAACCGACATTTTATATCAAAAGTCAAATAAAGGCCACTTTGGTTCTATTTCCCATAAAGCCCAAGCTGGTTTAGATAGGACAAGTGAACTATAGTTTTACAAGCACTGGGGATTTCAATTTAACCCCAACAGCTGCCTTGGGAAACCCTCCCAAGAGTGAGAGAGTCAGTGGCTTTGAGCCATTCCCTCTCTCTTTGCCTCAGTGTTCCCCGTCTTTGAAATGGAAAGAGTAGTGCAGTGGCCTGGCTATGCCCATTGCTGGTCATGTGCTGCAGCCACTTTCACCCTTGGTGCAAGAGCTCATCAGGGTGAGCCTCACTGAGCAGTGTGAGACTTTGCATGGATGAATGGCCAGTATTTCAGCAGGTCAGTCCAGGAGCGGAAGGTGCTGTTAAGAGACCCTTTGTCGCAGAGTGGCGAAATTGGGAATGGAGAGACTGAGTGAGCCTTTAGGTGTGTTTGAATCTTTGCTAAAGATTACACCTTCCCTGCAAATTAGTCAGACAGAGACTTTAAGCTTTAAAATAATAAATAACTACTTTATTCTCGAAATACATGCTTGATAGGAAAGAGTTCTACATCTAGCTGACTAGCTAAGTTGGAGATGCAAATACTAAGCCTACTCTTTGTCCTCATGCTTGGAGGAGAGGGAGAGACAAAGGGATATGTCTGCTCTCCCTCTCAAGAGAAAGAAGAAGGAAGGAGGAAGGAGATGTGGTCAACATCCTCTGCATATCAGTCTAGCAGGAAGGGAGAGACAGCAGGCGATCAAAGGATAGGCATTAGCCTATCCATCTGGAGGTCTCCTCTCTAGCTACCCTTTTAACCCCATGCAGCCTCAACCCACAAGTTGGAGTTGAACCACATATTCCAACACCCTTAACACGCAACAGTTCCCAGAATTCTTTGCAGGGAGCCATGACTGCTAAAGTGATATGAGCATTTTAAATGGCTGGTGTGGATATGGCCAGAGCTTCCAACAAGTTAATTTTTTAATGGTTTAAATGCTTGGGAAACTGTATTCATAAATGTGTGTGCGCGCGCATGCACGCCATGGAGGGAGACCCCTGTATCAGTTATTGAGAGTACAGAGGGAGATTGTGCATCTGTGGTGAGACAAAGAGATTCTATTTATCTAAAATGCTAATAACCTGCCCTTCATTTGTCCAGGTTTCGGGGCAGGGCACACCACATAAAATGAACAGAACCATATAATACATCAGCCTTCACCAGCCTGTGCTCTCTAGATGTTTTTTGACCAAAATAAGAAGACCCTGCTGGATCCGGCGAAAGGGGGCCCATCTAGTCCAGCATCCTGTTCCCATGGTGGCTAACCAGTTGCCCATGGGAGGCCCACAAGCAGGACCTTAGTGCAAGAACACTCTCCCTCTCTTCTATGATTCTCACAATTTCTCAACCTAATCTACCTCATAAGGTTGTTGTGAGGATAAAATGGAGAGGTCCTCTTGTGGATCAGGAGCTGGCTAGGAAACAGGAAGCAGAGAGTAGGAATAAATGGACAGTTCTCCCAATGGAGGGATGCAGAAAGTGGAGTTCCCCAAGGATCGGTATTGGGACCTCCTGGGTTTCTTAATTACTTCTACTGGTACTACCAATTAACATTTGTTATCCACTCTTCACCCAAAGGTCCCAGGGTGGGTTACAACAATTTTAAAATACAGCAATAAAAACAATTAAAAACAATCTAAAATCACAATATAGGCCGGTACCTAAAAATATACATCTCAGGTGTCAGAGGCCAGGGTAAGAAGTGTGTTTGCAGCACGCACTTAAATCTGTACAATAAAATTGCCAGATATACCTCAGTGGGGAGGGAGTTCCATAAGTTGGGAGCCACCACGGAGAATGCCCTTTCCTGGGCCACCATCATCTCGAACTTCCAAGGGCACTGGAACTATGAAAAGGGCCCCCTCTGCTGATCTCAACACCCAAAACGGTCTGTAGGGAAAGAGGCGGTCTTTCAGATATTTGGGACCAAAGTCATTTAGGACTTCAAACACTAACACGAGCACCTTAAATGAGGCCCAGAAATGAACTGGTGACTAATACAGCCGTTTTAAAATGGGTTTTGAGTTCTAATTCATAGGGTTTTCATGATAAGAGGTATTCAGAGATGGTTTACCATTGCCTTCCTCTGAGTTTGGATGCCTCTTAGTCTGGTGTCTCAGCTTTGACCATTCCGCCTTGGGTGCCCCTGCTAGGAGTCTAGCCTCTTGGTCTAGACTCCTGACTGCATTGCTCTCAGCTTCTTCAACACTCTCAAACCCTCTCACCACATTAAGGTATGCATCCTGAAGGGATGCTGGGAAAAAAGAAAAAATAAATAAAATGGACTGCCTTCAAATCGATCCCGCCTTATGGCGACCCTATGAATAGGGTGTTCATGGTAAGCGGTATTCAGAGGGGGTTTACCATTCCCTCCCTCTGAGGCTTGTCCTCCCCAGCTGGCTAGGGCCTGCTCAGCTTGCCACCGCAGCACAAGCCAGCCCCTCCCTTGTCCGCAACTGCCAGCTGAGGGGCAACTGGGCTCCTTGGGACTCTGCCGCTTGCCCACGGCTGCACAGGTGGCAGGGCACGTAACCCCTGAGCCACTCGCTGTGGGGTGATCTTTACCTGGCCCTTGACACCCAGGAGACACGAGCAGGGATTTGAACTCAGACTCGACTTCCAGCCAGGCTCTCCTCCCCACTGTGCTATACCAGCTTACAGGAAAAAAGAAGGGAGTAGAAATTGAGGAAGACCAAACAAGATGGATTAATTCCGTAAAGGAAGCTACAGAACTGAACTTACAAGATCCAAACAGGGTGGTTTATAACAGATGCTATTGGAGGTTGCTGATTCAGAGGGTCGCCATAAGTCGTAATCAACCTGAAAGCACAACAACAACGTGTTCTAAAAGAAACCCCCACCAGTAATCTGGCTGCTGCATTTTGGACTAGTTGAAGTTCCTGAGTCGTCTACAAGGGCAGCCCCAGGCAGAGTGCATTGCAATAATCCAGTCTAGAAGTAACCAGAGCACTGTGACCAAGTCATCTCTGTCCAAAAGGGCCCGAAGTTGGTGAACTAGCTGGAGCTGGAAAAAGGCACTCCTAGCCACTGAGGCCACTTGAGCCTCCAGTGACAATGTGGATCCAGGAGTGTACCCAGGCTGCAGACTTGCTCCTGCAAGGGGAATGCAGCCCCATCCACAACAGGCTTTGTCCTGGGGTGGGCAGGCGGGTGGGTGGTGATCTCCCAGACATGAGAACTCAGGACACATAGTACCTCTGTCTTTTCAGGATTCAGCCTTAATTTATTGGCCCACATTCAGCCCATTACCACTTCCAAGCACCTGTCCAGCACCCCAACTGCCTCTCATGATTCAGATGGAATAAGAGAGGTAGAGCTGGGTGTCATTGCATATTTATTTATTTATTTTTATTTATTAAATTTATACCCCACCTTATGGCCAAAATGCCCTCAAGGCGGCTTACAAAAACACAAATATAGCAATACATACATCAATAAAATAATGCAATTCTCAAAATTAAATAACAAATAACATTATTGAAAGAAAAGAAAAAAACATTTAAATATGTCATGATGAGATAACCTCATTCAGCCAGGTTATACTAGATATGCTCTGCTCTGGAGGTAGGACAGTCTCAATTTGAAAGGACACAAATTGGCTCTTCTTCAGCTTTTTCAGGACCTGATCTTCGTGACTCCCAAAAACGCCGTCCTCCATTTTGTAACTTAGAGACAAGAGACCTTTTGCTTTCCTCTTCACGCTTCTCTGTTCCTGTTTGTATGCAGCAGCCATGTTGGTGATAACAATCTCTTTCACTGCGTCCTGCTGCTCCTGAACTGCAGTGGTAAAATGATGGGAGGATGCTGGTTTTGAAGGGACTAGTGCCTTGTTCTTTGGGGGAGTCCTTGATGTATTCAGCCTCTGCTGGTATTCAGCATATTATTTATTTATTATTATTATTATTATTATTATTATTATTATTATTTATTTAATTTGTATCCCACCCTTCCTCCCAGCAGGAGCCCAGGGCGGCAAACCAGGCACTAAAAACACTTTAAAATCATAAAAAACAAATCTTAAAATACATTAAGACAAAACAGTGTTAAAAACATTTTAAAAACTTTTTAAAAAAGGGTTAAAACATTATTAAAAACATACGAAGCAATTATGACACAGACACAGACTGGGATAGCTCTCAACCTAAAAGGCTTGTTGAAAGAGGAAAGTCTTCAAAGGGCGCCGAAAAGATAGCAGAGATGGCGCCTGCCTAATATTCAAAGGGAGGGAATTCCACAGGGTAGGTGCTGCCACATTAAAGGTCTGTTTCCCATATTGTACAGAACGAACCTCCTGATAAGAAGGTATCTGCAGGAGGCCCTCACCTGCAGAGTGCATTGATCAACTGGGTATGTAAGGGATAAAACAGTCTTTCAGGTATCCTGGTCCTGAGCTTTATAGGGCTTTTTACACCAAAACTTGAACCTTGAACTTGGCCAAGTAGCAAATGGGCAGCCAGTGCAATTTTTTCAGTAGCCGGGTGACATATTGGCGATACCCTGCTCCAGTGAGCAGTCTCGCTGGCACATTTTGCACCAGCTGCAGTTTCTGGACCAACTTCAAGGGCAGCCCAACATAGAGTGCATTACAGTAATCCAGCCTGGAGGTTACCAGTGCGTGGACAACAGTGGTCAGGCTATCCCGGTCCAGAAATTGGTCTATATCGGAAGGACAGGGAAGGACGTATTGGTGGTGGAGTTGCTCTATACGTGAAAGAAGGCATTGAATCCAGCAAGCTCAAAACCCCAAAAGAGGCGGACTCCTCCACAGAATCGTTGTGGGTGGTGATACCATGCCCCAGGAGGGATTTAATACTGGGAACGATCTATCGTCCCCCTGATCAAAATGCTCAGGGAGATGAGATATGAAACTGAGGAAGCATCCAAACTAGGAAATGTGGTAGTAATGGGTGACTTCAACTACCCCGACATAGACTGGCCGCATATGTGTTCCAGTCATGACAAAGAAGCAAAATTTCTAGATATTCTAAATAACTATTCCCTAGACCAGTTGGTCATGGAACCGACCAGAGGGATGGCAACCCTGGACTTAATCCTCAGTGGGGACTGGGACCTGGTGCGAGATGTAAGTGTTGTCGAACCGATTGGGAGCAGTGACCATAGTGCTATTAAATTAAACATACATGTAAATGGCCAATTGCCAAGAAAATCCAACACAGTCACATTTGACTTCAAAAGAAGAAACTTCACAAAAATGAGGGGATTGGTAAAAAGATAGCTGAAAAACAAAGTCCAGAGGGTCACATCACTCGAAAATGCTTGGAAGTTGTTTAAAAACACTATATTAGAAGCTCAACTGGAGTGCATACCGCAAATCAGAAAAGGTACCGCCAGGGCCAAGAAGATGCCAGCATGGTTAACGAGCAAAGTCAAGGAAGCTCTTAGAGGCAAAAAGTCCTCCTTCAGAAAATGGAAATCTTGTCCGAATGAAGGAAATAAAAAAGAACACAAACTCTGGCAAAAGAAATGCAAGAAGACAATAAGGGATGCTAAAAAAGAATTTGAGGAGCACATTGCTAAGAACATAAAAAACAACAACAACAAATTCTATAAATACATTCAAAGCAGGAGACCATCTAGGGAGGCGATTGGACCCTTGGATGATAAGGGAGTCAAAGGTGTACTAAAGAACAATAAGGAGATTGCAGAGAAGCTAAATGAATTCTTTGCATCTGTCTTCACAGTGGAAGATATAGGGCAGATCCCTGAACCTGAACTAACATTTGCAGGAAGGGATTCTGAGGAACTGAGACAAATAGTGGTAACAAGAGAGGAAGTTCTAGGCTTAAAGGACAATATAAAAACTGACAAATCACTGGGCCCGGATGGCATCCACCCAAGAGTTCTCAAAGAACTCAAAGGTGAAATTGCTGATCTGCTAACTAAAATATGTAACTTGTCCCTCATGTCCTCCTCCGTGCCTGAGGACTGGAAAGTGGCCAATGTAATGCCAATATTCAAAAAGGGATCCAGAGGGGATCCCAGAAATTACAGGCCAGTTAGCTTAACTTCTGTCCCTGGAAAACCGGTAGAAAGTATTATTAAAGCTAGATTAACTAAGCACATAGAAGAACAAGCTTTGCTGAAGCAGAGCCAGCATGGCTTCTGCAAGGGAAAGTCCTGTCTCAGTAACCTACTAGAATTCTTTGAGAATGTCAACAAGCATATAGATAGAGGTGATCCAGTGGACATAGTGTACTTAGACTTTCAAAAAGCGTTTGACAAGGTACCTCACCAAAGACTTCTGAGGAAGCTTAGCAGTCATAGAATAAGAGGAGAGGGATAAGGAATTGGTTAAGAAGCAGAAAGCAGAGAGTAGGAATAAATGGACAGTTCTCCCAATGGAGGGCTGTAGAAAATGGAGTCCCTCAAAGATCAGTATTGGGACCTGTACTTTTCAACTTGTTCATGAATGACCTAGAATTAGGAGTGAACAGTGAAGTGGCCAAGTTTGATGACGACACTAAATTGTTCAGGGTTGTTAAAACAAAAAGGGATTGCGAAGAGCTCCAAAAAGACCCCTCCAAACTGAGTGAATGGGTGGAAAAATGGCAAATGCAATTCAATACAAGTGTAAAATTATGCATATTGGAGCAAAAAATCTTAATTTCACATATACGCTCATGGGGTCTGAACTGGCGGTGACCGACCAGGAGAGAGACCTCGGGGTTGTAGTGGACAGCACGATGAAAATGTCGACCCAGTGTGCAGCAGCTGTGAAAAAGGCAAATTCCATGCTAGGGATAATTAGGAAAGGTATTGAAAATAAAACAGCTGATATCATAATGCCGTTGTATAAATCTATGGTGCAGCCGCATTTGGAATACTGTGTACAGTTCTGGTCGCCTCATCTCAAAAAGGATATTCTAGAGTTGGAAAAGGTTCAGAAGAGGGCAACCAGAATGATCAAGGGGATGGAGCGACTCCCTTACGAGGAAAGGTTGCAGCATTTGGGGCTTTTTAGTTTAGAGAAAAGGCGGGTCAGAGGAGACATGATAGAAGTGTATAAAATTATGCATGGCATTGAGAAAGTGGATAGAGAAAAGTTCTTCTCCCTCTCTCATAATACTAGAACTCGTGGACATTCAAAGAAGCTGAATGTTGGAAGATTCAGGACAGACAAAAGGAAGTACTTCTTTACTCAGCGCATAGTTAAACTATGGAATTTGCTTCCACAAGATGCAGTAATGGCCACCAGCTTGGATGGCTTTAAAAGAAGATCATTTTTTAATTTTATTTTATTTATTTATTGCACTTTTAGACTGCCCTTTAGCGACAAGCTCTCAGGGCGGTGTACAACAAGATAAAAACATTAAAATACAGGTGTGGGTACAATACAATATGAAAACATATTTAAAAACAAAATTAAGACAAAAAATTAAAATTAAAATAGATTAAATTTAAAATTTAACATTTAAAATGCCTGGGCATTCAGATTAGACAAATTCATGGAGGACAGGGCTATCAATGGCTACTAGCCATGATGGCTGTGCTGTGCCACCCTAGTCAGAGGCAGCATGCTTCTGAAGACCAGTTGCCGGAAGCCTCAGGAGGGGAGAGTGTTCTTGCACTCGGGTCCTGCTTGTGGGCTTCCCCCAGGCACCTGGTTGGCCACTGTGAGAACAGGATGCTGGACTAGATGGGCCACTGGCCTGATCCAGCAGGGTCTTCTTATGTTCTTAAATGGCTGCAGCTATCTCACCATCCAAAGCTGGTAAAAGGCACTCCTAGCCACTGAGGTCACCTGGGCCTCTAGCAACAAAGATGGACCTAGGAGCACCCCCAGACTACAGACCTGCTCTTTCAAAGGGAGTATGACCCCATCCAAAGCAGGCTACTGACCAATTATCCAAACTCAGGAGCCACCAACCCACATCGCCTCTGTCTTGCTAGGATTCAGACTCAGTTTATTGGCCCTCATCCAGCCCACCACTGAGTCCAGGCAGCGGTCCAGGGCTTGCACGGCCTCTCCTGATTCAGATGTTACGGAGAAATAGAGCTGGGTATGACCAGCATACTGCTGACACCTCGCCCCAAAGCTCCTGGTGTCTGCTCCCAAGGGCTTCATATAGATGTTAAACAGCATTGGGGACAAGATGGTACCCTGAGGCACCCCACAGCACAACTGCCAGGGGGCCGAAAGACAGTCACCCAATGCTATTCTCTGAGAACGATCCTGGAGATAGGATCGGAACCACTGTAAAACAGTGCCTCCAATACCCATCTCACCAAGTCGGTCCAGAAGGATACCATGGTCAATGGTATCAAAAGCCGCTGAGAGATCAAGTAAGGATAACGGTCACACTCCCCCTGTCCTCCCGATAAAGGTCATCCATCAGGGCGACCAAGGGCGATTCACCAGGCCTGAACCCAGACTGGAATGGATCAAGATAATCTGTTTCATCCAAGACTACTGATGGCGCCTCACTCCAAACCTCCTGATGGCAGCTCCCAGCGGCTTCATATAGATGTTAAATAGGACAGGGGACAAGATGGAACCCTGTGGAACACCCCAAGAGAGTTCCAATGGTGCCAAACAGTAGTCTCCCTCAACTGCTTTTTGGAAGCAGCTCTGGAGGTCTGAGCAGAACCACTGAAACACAGTGCCCCAATGCCCATCTCCTCCAGATGTTCCAGAAGGACACCATGGTCACCTGGATCAAAAGCCACTGAGGGATCCCATTCCCCCGTCTCTCACGCGGCAGATATCCTGAACCACAGCGACCAAGGCAGTTTCAGTGCCATTGCTGTGCCTGCAGCCAGGCTGGAATGGATCCAAATAATCAGTTTCCTTCAAGCATGCCAGACGCTGTGAACACACTACTGGCCTACAGCAAAGCATTTCCATTGGCCGCACCTGGAGGGGGAACGGGCTGATTTGCCAATCAGTTGAGAAATCCACCTTCTTGAGCAAAAGGGGATATTTGCCACTGGGCGATAGTTGTTTAATGCTTCTGGGTTGGTCCATGGAGATCTTCTTAAGGAGAGGAAGCAACACTGCCCCCTTCAAGGCAACTTGTTCATGAACCCTTCTGGAATTAAGGGTGAGCAGGGAAGTGGCCAAGGTTGTCGATGACACTGAATCGTTCAGGAGCCTTAAAACAAAAAAGGATTGCAAAGAGCTCTAAAAGGACCTCTCCAAACGGAACGAATGGGCAGCAAAACAGCAAATGCAGTTCAGTGTCACGGGATGGGGGGGATCTCAAGTTCACACCAGGCTCATGGGGTCTGAAGGGGCGTGGCTGACCAGGAACAAGACCGTGGGCTGCAGCGGACAGCCGGAGAAAGATGCCGCTCCCGCGTGCAGCAGCTGGGAGAACGGCACATTCCGCGCCGGGGGTCGCTAGGAAGGGGCTGAAAATTAGGCTGCCACTATCACCTGATGGAGCAATTCCGGCAGGCCCTGGAGGAGCTTTCCGCAATTGGGCACCAGAGCCGAGGGAACGAGTGTGAGCCTCGCAGCTGCCGGGGAGCGCGGCGGCTCTGTCTCTCCTCCGAGGCCGTTTCCAGGAGTTGCCTCCCGCCCCAGGGCCGGGCACGCTCTGGACTCGCTGGCAACCGGCGGAGAGAACTTGCAGCATTCCCCGCCAGCGCCACTAGAGAGGCCCAGCTGGCCCGTCCCCCCTCGCGCTAAGCCGCCTCCCTCCCTCTCTCCCTCTGAGGCCATAGCCGGGCGTGGCCCATTTTAAGTGGGGGCTAGGGACGGCAGAAGTGGGGGGGCGCCACGGAACGGGCAGCCCCCTCCCACATGAGCCACGGGCCGAGTGCCCTTCACGGGCTGCTCTCTCTTCGCGGGGGAGTTCTGGACCTGCCACCAGAGGCTCCCTCCCCCCCGCCAAAGAGCCAATCGGACTGAGTCTTCATTTCTCCTCCCCCCCCGTTGCAGGAGCCCCTCTGGCCCGGCGGGCGGGGCTCGGCGGTCTCGGAAGCGGAAGCGACGCCTCCCGACCCCCACCCCCCGCCCGGCCGCCCGGTCTCCATCCCAGCGAAGGTGCTGCGCCGCTGCAGGTACCGCGATGCAAAAAGAGGCGGCGGAGTCTTCCGCTGCAGCGCGGAGCCCCTTGGGCTGCCCGATGGGGGCTGCAAATGCGCGCTTGCTCTGGGGCTCAGAACCACCGGGGGGGGTTGTGTCGGCCTCCTTCGCCGGAAGAGCCCCCTCTCACAAAGACGGGGGGGCTGGAGGAGCCTGAGACCAGATCGCCAACGCTGCCGGCCGGCCGGCTCCGCTCACCCGTCCCACCCCCAAAGCGGGCCTCCGCCGGGGAGGGGACACGTTTGGGCCGCAGGGATGGAGGTCCCTTTTCCAGGCGGCTGCACGATCTAGCCTCCCCTGGGAGAGCGTATGTGGGCTTCATCCTCTCCCGGACTCCTGGGTCCTTTCTCTGCCGTCCCCAACTCATCAGCCGCTCTTGGCATCCCCTGCCCGCTCGCCTTTCCTTGGCCGGCAGGGCTGGCTGCACGCGTGCCAGGAGGCAGCTGAGGCGCGGGGCACCCGTGTCTGTGCGGGGAGGGGCGGGGGCGCCTGTCGCAGGAGCTGTGCCAGGCGACTGCGCTCAATCCAGGCACCCCAACGTCGCTCCAAGTGGGGCCTGGCAGGGAGCGGGCGCTCAGGAGCCCCCGGCACGAGCAAGCCTGCCCCTACCCCGCCCTCCCTGCGCCTCCGGCGGGCCTGCCTGGCTGCCCCACTGCAGGATCTGAATGAGGCAGGGAGCGTGGCCCTGCTCGGCTGGGATCCCTGAGCGCCCTGCAAGGAGAACGCTGGGGGTGGGGTGGCCCTTCCCGGCCCTTTGCTCCCCCCTCCCCTCTCCGTGCCTGGCCTGCTCGCCACCCTCTTGAAGGGGCGCTGGCGGAGGGCTGGCAGGCAGTGAGTTCAGCGGGGTCGGGGCGGGGGTCACCCTGCACTGATTCACGAGGGGGCGGGCAGGAACGGGTCAGGAGCTGAAGGGCCCCAAGCTGGGGCTCTTAGGGTGAAGCGTGGGGGGGGAGGGTTGTCGCTGCTGGGGCGCCGCTGGCCTTGCCTTTTGCAGAGAGGCGGCTGCCTCTGCGGTGGGCCAGCTGGGCCCCTCTCTGTTGGTGGGAACTGAACCGGCCCTTTCTTGCCGTCTGTCTGTCTGTCTCCAGGCCCTGGATGTTGGCCCAGCCCCCCTATTGCTGCTCCTGCAGGTGCTGGTGCCCCGTTTGTGACACCCAAAGCATGTAGTTGCTTGCTGGTCCCTCTCCCCAGCCCCCCACAGGTAAGATCTGTGGGTGCTGAGGTGACCTGGGTTTTGAGCGGGGGTGAGGAATTGTAGGTCGCTTCAAAGATTTCTCAGAAGAGGGTGGTATTGAGCATATGCAGAGGGTCTTTCTCTGGTTGCCGCCATTGGTTCCTGGAATCAAGGGGCAGCAGGTTGTGGGCAGGCATTTCTGGTGATCAGCCAGAAGTTTGGTGATTGGCCTGTCCCTTGTCCGCGATGCCACAATGTCACCTTCCCTGCTGCCAAAGATTTGAGTTTGAGCTGCTGCAAACCTGCCTAAATCTCAGTTCTGGCTCTCAAATACCCTCGTTTTAAAAATGCCAGACCTTCTTTTGAAATGCTAGCACTGAAGCAAACAAAGGAGGGGGAAGGGCTGATGGAATCTGGGGAACCGGGATCGGCTCTGGAACAGGTGAAGTAATTCTGCTGAGCATGTGCAGAGCATCTCCCTTGCCCCTCTGAGTAAGTGCAGCCAACTCCTTGGGTCTGCTGTTACCAGCTCCAGGGTGGGGTGTGTTGTGGGGGGTGGAACTCGGGGAGATGCGGTGGATGGGGCTCTGGGCCTGCTCTGAGGCGCCTTCCTTCCTTCCTTCCAGGGCCTCTAAATCCTCCCTCCCCCAGGCCCCAGCACCATGTCGGGCTCCCTGAGCAAACGCAGCGACCTGGCCAATGACAACAGCTGCCTGGGGCTGAGCCTGGCCTTAGTGCCTCCCCCTGGGGGACAGATCCTGCTACACAAAGGGCAGCAGCGAGCCTACAGCTGTGCGCAGCTGCAGGGTGTCCTGGGGCGGCCGCCATCCCTGGAAGAGCCATCCAACACCAAATGGGTGAAGGATGGGCAGAACCAGCTGCGGCAGGCAGCCGAGCGAGGCTGCGACCAAAACCGCAATGAAGTGACCCCCCCCACGAAGGAGCTGAGCGCCCTGCTCATCCCACTGAGGGGTGAGGGAGGCAAAGACGGGGAGCCGGAGCAGGAGGAGGAGGAGGAGGAGGAGGAGGAAGAGGAGGACTCCACGCCGGTCCAGAGCGAGCCTGTGACAGAGTCCGAGCAGAGCTCAGAGCGGGCGCTGCCCCGTGGGGAGTCAGGCCGCAGTGCCAGCCTCCTTTTTGGCATGCACAACAGTGCTGCCAGCGACGAGGACTCCAGCTGGGCCTCCCTCAGCCAGGGCAGCCCCACCGGCAGCTCTCCTGATGAAACAGGTAGGACCAGTGGAAGAGGCTGCCTTGGGCTGGGGCCCCTCTCAGTCCATCCGGACCCACCCTGACTGGCAGCAAAGCCCCGGAGCCTGGCCCAGCTCTGCCTGTGGTGCCGCCAGCGGGGGCTGAGCCTGGGACCTTCCTGCAAAGCCGGGGGAGCCAAGCGGTGGGGTGGGTGGGGGGCCAGAGGTGCAGCCCTGTGGGAGGCAGAAGGCGGTGAGGAGGGCCGCGGGGTGAGCGGCCACCTGCTTGGCTTGTGCCCCCTGCCGGGCTGCTGTCCTCCCTGAAGCTCCTGTCTGCCTCCCTCACAGCCCTTTATAGCCAAAGTCTGCCCCCCAACAGCTGCTCTGCCCCCCCTTCGGGAGCCCCTTGGCTCCTCCCTCCTCCCCACCCTTGGCCCTGACTCGGGGTTCCCTGGGTGCAGTCCCCCGCAATGATATCCATGCCTGAAGGTGAAGAAAGTGGTGGACCAGAATTGCCCCCCATCAGGCTGGTCCCTTCTCTTCCCCTCCCCCAGGCCTTCCCCGTAACAGGGCAGCATCTCACAGGCAGTGGGAGGGGCATGTGGCATTGGAGCCCCCCATGTCTCCCTGGGTGGGGTTGGAGGGTGGGCCAGGGGCCTGGTCCCACAGGGAGGGCTTTCAGCCTCGCCCGGGGCCAGGGAAGGGCACATTCTGGGCCCACTGAAGGCCCTCGGAGGGGGAGGCAGAGGAGGTGGCAGAGCTGCCCCCTTGTGGAGAGACCGAGGAGGCGGGGGAGGCATTTCCCTGCGTGGGCTCCCGGGTTATCCTTTATTACACAGGGTGGGGGATCCCCCCCGGGACCACCCTGCCTCCTTAATCTCTGGTCTTCTTGGGGTGGCCAGGGCGGGTTCTGTCCTGATCCAGAAACATTTGCCCCTTCTGAGCACCCCCCACTGGCCTCTCCCTACGTCTCTGTGTGTGATTGTTGTGGTGCCTCTTCTCCTCTCTCTCCCCGCCCCCCGGGAGCAGGGCTGGGCTGGGCTCCTTGACAACAGTTCCTGCCTTGGCACCTGGGGTGGCACCCGCCCATTGGCGAGGAAGGGAGGGGGAGAGGCGCTGCCGCAGCGACATCTGCCCTCTCCGTGAAACTGGAGTGGGGAGGTTGCAGGTGGAGGCCACAGGTGGGGGGGATTGAGCTATGAGGAGCCCAAGGCTGGGTGAGCAATGGGCGGACTCAGGCTGAGAAAGCGAGAGAGCAGGGGGGAGGGGGCTGCAATGCTCATTTTCTGGGGGCGGGGAAGGCAGCCTTTCAGATCCCAGTCTTTGAGCGGCAGCCCCCGACCCCCATCACCTGAAGCTCCCCACCCCTTCCCTGTCTTAATAAAATAATCAATAGAGGGAGTGGGATGGCACCTGGCGGAGGGGATCTGCAAAGGGGCTGCTTGCTGGGCTGTCACTGTGGCACTTGCTCCCGCCTCACCCCAGGGTGGCAAGGCAAGCAGGCGGGCTTGGAGGAAGGCCTCTTATGGGGCAGGTGGGGCTGAGAGGGGCTGTGGGGGGGACCCAGAGTTCTGTCTGCAGGCCCACGTGCAGTCAGGACCGCCTCCTGTGGAGCGCCTGCTTGCCTGGCACTCCTGGTGGGCTGGGCACGGGGTGGGCGCTGTGGCCCCCACTGTGGCAGGTGGTCCAAAAGGTGAGGCGGGAGACAGTGGTGAAGGGCTGCAGCAGGAGCCTCGGGGGTCAGGGGGGTGCCTGCTTCTGGTCCAGCAAAGCACAGGGAATCTGGGCCCGCTAGCCTGCTTCTGTGTCAGAATTGCTTTTTAATATGTTTTTAACATTTTTAAAAAAGATGTCTTCAAAGCTTTTTTTTTTAAAATGTTTTTAAAGTTGTTTTGTTTTAATGTATTTTAAAGTCTGTTTTATGATGTTTTCTTTAGTGCTTTTGTTTGCTACCCTGGGCTCCTGCGCTGGGAGGAAGGGTGGGATATTAATCAATCAATCAACCAATCAATAATTAGCTGGGGGAACGAGCCCCCCCTGCTTTGCATGAGGGGTAGCCTGGCTTGTTGTGCTAAGATTTGCCCCCCCCCCCTTGTGTGCAGATCTTGGCAGGACTTCCCATGATAATGGTTGTCCTTGGGGGGAGATAGGAGTGACCCCCCCCATGTCATTCCTGCTCCTTCTCTGCCCCCTCCCTGGATGCTCATCACCATGGACCCTGTGGAGCAGCAACCTGCCCCTCCCAGTTGGTGCATTATCAGGCCTTGCGTGGGGGGGAGCATAAGGGCTCTCCCCCCCTCCACACCTCGCTAGCAGCAGTTGCTTTCTCGCTCAGGTTGTGCCAGCTGTATCTCGCACACGTTACATTGATCCTCTGCTTACTTATAGTGTGTGTGCATGTGTGTGTGTGTACATGCATGGGCCTGCTTTAAACTGGCATTCCTCTCCCTGCCCCCCCTCTTAAGATAGCTCTGCGGACAGGTCTGAAATGACCCCCAGCCTGAAATGACCCCCAACCTGACCCCTGAGCTTGGAACAGCTGGAAGGGACTCCAGTTGAGTGGTGGAAGGGTGGGTGGGTTAGGTAGGGCGCCTTTTGCTCTGCCCCCCCCACTTCAAGATGTAGGTGGGAGTGTTTGAAAGAAGCACCAGAGGCAATGATGACCCCGGCAGATAGGGTGGGGGCACCCTGACTGGGGACGCCCTGGGCTCCTTTGGAGGAAGGGGTAGGATGGAAATGTGTTAATTAAATAAATAGGGCGCATGGGCTTTATATCTGACAGCTGTGAGTGGCAGTGCTGCCTCCCCCCCCCCAGTGGGGGCTGGAAATTCTCCTTGCACCATCACTTCTGGCTGCTCCTCCTTGCCACTGGTTTGTACTGTGCTGAGGAGCACAGGTGGGATGTTGGATGCCCCCTTTTAAAACTCTCACGCTCTTTCCCTCCACAGACTCCTTCTGGCTGTGCAACTCGCTGGAGACAGACTCTGATCTCCCGGCAGGATGGATGCGGGTTCAAGACACGTCTGGCACTTATTACTGGCACATTCCAACGGGCACCACTCAGTGGGAACCTCCGTCAGGTAGTGGAAGCAGCGACTCCCCAGGAAATACTCCCTCCAAGGAGACACAGGTGAGGGCGTGCTGCCAGTGAGGTTTGACTACTGCAGATGGGGCTGCCCTTGATGGTTGCCCGGAGGCAGCCCAACTCCTGGGGGAGGGGAGGGTGATTGAAGGGCGCGTGCTGAGGTGCTGCTGCGGTCTCTGCAACTGTCCGCCAGGATCACTTTCAGGGGCTGCCTTTGACCCATACAGCCAATATTTCTAAGGGACGTTCTTGAATTTGCGTCTGTGTTAGAATTGCTTGTTAACATGTGTTTTTTAAATATGTTTTTAACCCTTTAAAAAATGTTTTATAGCTTTTTAAAAAAACGTTTTTAACATTGTTTTGTTTTAATGTATTTTAAGGTCTGTTTTTATGACGTTTTAAAGTGTTTTTAGCATTTCTGATTGCCGCCCTGGGCTCCTGCTGGGAGGAAGGGCAGGATATAAGTCAAATAATAAATAAAATAATAACAGTTTCTCATCTCCCAACACCCTCCACCCAGAGGCCCCCATCTGGGCACCACGTTCTCAGGGGCTGTTTCAACATGCTCCATGCCCTTCCCTTGAGTGATTAACACAGCAGCCCTGCAAGGAAGGGCATCATTCTTCTCCTTGTGCCTCTCCCACACTCCACATTGGGGAGGGGGCGTTCCTGGCACTTTGCTGCCGCCCTGCACTCGGCCCCTCCCTCAGGAGCGGGGCGGCAGCAGGGGGGAGGGGCTCGGGCCACTTTCAGGGGGCCTCCGTGCCACGCCCTGCTCCCAGGGTGCCCTCTCTCAGTTGGCTGCCCCACCCCCTGGCCGTGCCATGACCCCCTTTTGGTTGGACCAGCACCAGCAACTCCTGGCATGTTGAGTAAAAGTTGGGGTGGGGAGAGAGAGAGAGAGAGAGAGGGACAGAGAGAGGGAGATGTTTGGGGAGGGGGGAAGAAAGGTGTCTTGTCCGTCCTTCCTTCCTGAGGGGAAGTGAGACTAGAAAGTGAGATAAAAGGTTCCTTTTAATTTCCCTAATAGAATAATAGTCAGGAATAATTAATTAGAGAGTGAAGCTGTTACAGGAGGAGGAAGGGAATCTTCCTCTCCAAAACATCTTCGCCCAAGTCCTTTCTGGGAGCCGGGGGGGGGGGGGAGAAAGAGTGAGAGCGCAAGGAGAATAGTGCCCAGATTGAGTGCGGAAGGTGGATGGAGGGAAGGAGTCACAGGAGCGAGGGGGGGGATACTGGCATGTGGGGGTGGGAAGGGGCGCATCCGCGGAGGCAGTCACAGTCGCTCCAGAGTAAACGCCTGGACTTGGCTTGAGCAACGCCGAGCTGTGGAACTCTGCCACAGGAATGCTCGTGGCAAAGAATGTAGCAATTTCCAAAGGTGGATTGCATATGAACAGAAAGTGCTGTCAGTAATTGCCGGCGGGTTATGCCAAACTCTGCCTTCTCCTGCCACCATTTTAGGACTGTTTCGGCCCCTGCAGTAGCATTTTGTCACTGGTGGCCTCAGCGGTCTCACATTTTCAGCCCTGGGGGTAGAAAGATTAAGAAGCTCTGCTGTAGGGGCAGTAAGCAAGCCCACCCCCCAGTGGTGGGGCAGCCCGCATGGACTCCTCACATTGTGCCTCTGCCGGACTGGCTGAGCTCTCGGGGAGGGGAGGGCTGCCTCTTGCTGTTTTTTCACCTGACCCCCCCCTCCACACGCTGTTGCAGCTCACCTGGATAGAGTTTGGGCAAGCCGAACCCTCGGAAGACGCTGGCTTCTGGAAGGTGAGTGACGGGGGGGTGAGGAGGGGCACCAAGGAGGGGGCTCAGCCTGGTGTGCTGGGCCCCTTGTTCACAGGTTCCCTTTTCCTGCTCTGCCCCAGCAGGCCCCAGCGGAGGAGGCGACCCCAGAGCCCCAGCCGGACAAGGCCCAGCCCAGTTTGCAGTTGGGGTCCCCCAGAATCTGGTGAGTGGAGCAGTAGGGACCCCACAGACTGGGCAGGCCTCAGGGCAGCAGGTGCGGGCATGTGGGAGGGGGCATAGAGGGGGCAGGCAGACTCCTAGCTCTGATCCACACACTGACAGAGAGAGCCACTCCTAGCTGTGAGGATGGTGGGAGCGTCCAGAGGGGAAGGCTGCTTGGTGCAGCCGCTGACCCACAGGTGGCTCCTGCCACAATGCGTTTCGTAGCCTTTAAAGGCACATCCAAGGGCGCACCCTCCTTCCCAGGGGTCTTGCAGGAACATGGAGGCAACGGAGAGGGGGGGGGCTGCAGGGGCAATGCAGCTGGAATGTCCGGCTTTGTCTATGGGGAGGGAGTCCCAACTGGGGCCCTTTCCTGAAAGAGGGGAGGCCATGGGATCATCCTGGATGCCCCCTCTCTGGAAAATGGCATGCGCCTCAGGCAGACACTCAGGAGGACTGAGCTGGCAACTGCCAGTGGGAGGGGGTGGGGGGCGCTTTTCAGGAGGGCTGGGGGGGTTCAGTTCAGGTGGCTGCTTCGTGTGTGTGTGTGTGTCGGGCTCTCATTGCCCAATGGTAAGGGACACACACTGCACGTGCTCCAGGGCATCTTGCCATGACCTCGTGAGTGTCCAGGCTGAGCCCTGGCTCCAGCCATGACCCCTCTTTGTCCTCCATTTCCCCAGTTCTTCCCTGGAAGAGGAAGGTGAGGAAGAAGAGCGAGTCTTGGGCATCTCCCAGGGGTCCAAGGTAATGTTGCCATGGCCATTCTGGGTGGGCTGCCTGGGGAAAGTCACTGTTGGGCACCAGGGACGCCCCGGAGGACTGGGGCCTGGATGGGCAAAGAGCCTGGAGGAAGCTGCATGCGCCAGCACTCTCTTCACCCTGGGGCAGAGCGCAGGCAGAGCAACGTTCTGTGCAACCCATGAGCGCCCCCTCTCCCGGCTGCAGCCTTCCAAGGACAACAGCTGAGGGGAGGGGGAGGTCCCTTCGGCCCCCATCCCCTTTAATCTGAGGACGGATGGGGGGACAGGATGTAGGGCTGGGCGAGGTTGGGGTGAGTCAAACTCTTGGTGGAGACAGTGGCATCCCTGGTCGCCGTGTGTCACGATGGCCATGCACCCCCTCTGGGGCTGGAATGACCAGCCAATGGGGCTTCCAAGCAGGGCGATGGCTGCTGCCCCCCCCAACCTGCTTGTGGGTTTCCCTTTAGGGTTAGTGCATCTGATTGGCCACTGTGGGAAACAGGAGGCTGGACTAGAGTGGGCCCCCTTCTGGCCTGACCTAGTTGCTCCTCCTCTGATGAGGGTGGTCTTCAGGCACTGAAGGCCTCTCAGTCCTCCCCCCCCCTCGCCTTCTGAGACTTCATTCAGTGCTGCCCTCAAGTTTGGGAAAGAGAATGGGATTTCCCCCATGGGGGACTCCATTTGTACAGAACTGGCATCCTGGGGCCCCAGCCTCCTGACTCATTCTGCCTCTGTGCGTGCCTCTCCCTCCCTCCCCCTGCCCCCCCAGTGCTTCTCAGTGTGCTCTCTGGGCTGGGTGGAGATGTCCGAGGAGGAGCTGACTCTGGGGAGGAGCAGCGTTGCTGTCAATAACTGCATCCGGCAGCTCTCGGGGCCGAATTTGGACCTCAGCGGCTCCTGGGCGGAGGTGAGTTCTGGATGGGGGAGAGGGGCACAGTTCCCTGGGCCAAGAGGAGGAGGAGGGGGCAGCCTTGGCCTGGGGACCAAGAGAGGGGGAGCCCAGGCTGGAGGAAGAGCAGCATGGGTGAGCCTTGGGAGCACCCCGGCAGGGAAGCCCCCTCCCCCCCTTGTTAATGACTGCTGTGCCTGCCTAGTGCAGAGGGGATCTCAGGAGCCTGGACTAAAGGGGGGGGGCTGCTGTGCAAGAACAGGACATGGCTGGGGTGTGGTTGGGAGAGGAGATCCTGCCGAGGGAGGGACCACCATGGTGCTGTGCACCCTCTTGACTCCTCCCTCCCTCCAGGGCAAAGCGATGCTCCTGGTCCTGGAGAATGAGGCGCTGAAGCTGCTGGACCGCCAGGAGCAGACAGTGCTGCACAGCCAGCCCATCGTCACCATCCGTGTCTGGGGTGTTGGGCGGGACAGTGGACGGTATGGAGCCCGGCGGGCGGGCGGGTGGGGCTGACCCAAGGAGAGGAGGGCCTTCGGCAAGAGAAGGGGTTTGCTCCAGAAGAGGCTGGAGCGCTTTGCTCTTGGCTGAGGCAAGCCAGCTCGCTGGTCCTGCTCTCCATCTTACCCAAGGTCAGGGCCGGCCCCCCAGCAGAGACCTCCGAAAATTGCCCACTTTTTGGCAGGGGAGTGGCTGTGGAATTTGGGGTTTCAGAATCCCAGGTGTTCAGAAGACCCTCCTTGCAAGCAACTTTGGGGGTGGGAGGATGTGTGTGGCGGATGAGGCCAGGCCAGGGGCTGCCTGCTAGGGGCTTCAGGCCCCCTCCCTCGTCTAACTGTTGCTACTCTCTTCTCTCCCCCCTCCCCTTGCTCCACTCTGGGATTCAGGGAGAGGTACGTCACTGTGCCAGCAGTCCGTCCTCCCTCCCTCCCCCCCATTTCACGTTTCAGTCCTCGTGAGCAACCCCCTTCCCTCTCTGTTCCACCCCCCTCACAAAACCCTCTGTTGTGAGCAGTTGGAGTTCCCTAGCATTAAGAGCCTCCCCATTCCACTCCCACTTCCTCACATTCGTACTGGAAAGGAATCCTGTTTTGGGGGGAGGGTGCATGGGGGTGGTGGGGACTCCTGCTCTGCCTGGGGAAAGCTGGCAAGCCAGAGGCGGGGCTCTCCTCCAGTGCTGCCATAGTCATCAACCTACCGTGTCTCCCTCTTTCTGCCCCCCCCCCAGGGATTTTGCTTACGTGGCCCGTGATCAGCTGGCCCAGATGTTGAAGTGCCACGTCTTCCGCTGTGACTCCCCAGCCAAGGATATTGCCACCGGCCTCCATGAGATCTGCTCCAAGGTGAGATGTTACCTCTGATGTCCGGCCCCTCGCCCTAGCCGCATCTGCTGCCCTGCCGCCACTCACCTCCGGCCACCGGCAGCCTTTCCCCCTTGACTTCCAAAGGGTGACCTGAGGCACAGCCTGTCTGCCTGAGGCTCAACGATTGCTTGAGGAGGCAAGAAGTCCCCAGAGGATTCAAGATGCTTCTGCTCCTCTTCTGGGCCTCATGTGAGCAGCCCATCATGATAGGCAGACCAATTCCAGAGGGCACTTGCTGGGGACTCCGGCAAGGCGGAGTAGCTTGACCTGTCCTCAGGACCACTGCTGTTACTCCTGCACGTTTGCGGGTCCTCCAGGAAAAGGACAAAATGTGGCCCGGGGGTAGAATTAGCTTCCTAAGACTCAGCTTCCTTGTTTTTTTAAAAAAGGAAAAAGCAAGTTTCTAGCCCTCATTACCAGAGGGCATTCAGCACTGCTTCCCACAGTTTGGGAATAATAATAATAATAATAATAATAATGAAATTTTATTTAGCAGACGCCCATCTGTCCGACCGAACGGACACTCTGGGCGACGTACAATATAAAATACAATCTCAACATATACATAATCATCATAATATTAATATCATAACATCTCATCTAACAGACCATCCTACGCTGATACAGTATAAAATCTAGCCCACCCCAGAGATCCCAGAGGCCTGCCTGAAGAGCCAGGTCTTCAAGGCTTGGCGAAAAGTCAGTAGGGAGGGGGCATGCCGAAGGTCAAAGGGAAGCAAGTTCCAGAGGGTGGGGGCCACGATCGAAAAGGCCCTCTCCCTGGTCCGCACCAACCTAGCTGTCTTCGTCGGTGGGACCGAGAGAAGGTCCTGTGAGGCTGATCTTGTTTGGCGGCATATTTGGTGATACTGGAGGCGCTCCTTCAGATAAACTGGGCCGGAACCGTATAGGGTTTTAAAGGTTAAAACCAACACCTTGAATTGGGCCCGGTATACAACTGGCAACCAGAAGCAACAACTGGGAAGCCAGAATGCATTGGGCATAGTGGTAAAGATGCGCCCTGCGTGAAGCACATGTGCTGATTTGTACAGCTTTTTCTTTGCGCAGAAGAGTTGTGTCTCTCTCTTGGTGCACATGCCCCCCCCCCGCTGGCGTGTGTGTAGCCTTTGGAGCGCCTTCCTTCCTTCCTTCCTTCCTTCCTTCCTTCCTTCGTTTCCCCACCGAGTATTCAGCTTGGGGTCTCTGGCACCTGGTGCTGCATTAGCACGGGCAACTCACTCCACCCACCATTACATTTAGAACTTTGGGTGGGGGGGTGCCCTTCGCCCTTGTCCCATGGCTCTTCCTGGTGAAGCAACAGGGGAGCGACTGCGTGAGCGACAGAAGACCTGGACTTGCCCCCAATATCTGCCCTCCTGACCGACCCTTTGCTCTGCTCTAGATCCTGACGGAGCGACGGAATGCACGCCTCCCCCCCCTGAATGGCCTGTCCCTGGATCACTCGAAGATGGTGGAGATCCCCTTCCAAGGTGAGGGGTGGCTGGGCCTGGGGGTGGGGGAGGTCTCTTGCCACTGTGGTTGAATGGATGTCAGTAGCACTGTATGTGTGTGTGTGTGTATGAGAGAGAGAGAGAGGTCTTCCCTTTTGCCCCCAAGCCAAGCTCTCCATGCTGGCACCCCTTGGGCTGTTTTGGGGGCTCTTGCAGGGCTTCTGTCTACTCCCATGTGCCCCATGGTCGTTACTGGGAGTTGGGGTGGGGAGGGTCGTGCCCTCAAGGGCCTGGTCCTGGCCTGCTTTGGTCTTTGTGCTGATTGCCTTTTCTGGTCTTCTCCCTCAGTTGAGTTTCCAGCCCCCAAAAGTGAATCGGTGCAGAAGTTCCAGGTGTATTATTTGGGAAGTGTATCTGTGGCAAAGCCTGTGGGTAAGACTAGCGGTGGGGAGGATGTTTGCTGGGCTGCAGGGAACTTCAGGTGGGGGTGGTGAGGGGTGGGGGGGCACTATTTGGCTGATAGCCAACAGCTGTTTGTTTAGGGTGGGAAATACCGGATGCTTCTGGAGAGAACTGGGGTGGGGGCTGGTGGGGGGCTTTGCTGCCTTCCTGACAACCGCCCTCCCCTTCAATCACAGCAAGCCCTAGTAGTGGGCACAGGCAGGTCTTCGGAATATATATCGTCGGGGGGGCAACTCGGAGCCTCCCTTGGTTGAAGTTATGCATTTGCTGAAGAGTCCAGGTTCTCTAAATGCTGAGGAAGGTTTCCTGTGAGCATGTGGCTGGTGCCTGATCTGTGCCACGTGGCACTGGTTTCCTTTGGGGGGGCAGGCATGGGTGGGAAATCACTTGAGGCGTCACCTGAGTGGAAACTCCACTGGGGGCTGATTGAACTGTCACCCAGTGCTGGGTGCCACGTGGCCCAGATGCCCCCAGGCTCCGGCAGCATGATGGACCTGGTCCCAATCTTCCCTGTGATTGGTTCTTGCCCTCCCCCACCCTCAGGCATGGACATCATCAACGCGGCCCTTGCAGCAGCTCTGGCAGCTGGAAGGAAAGAACAGTGGACACCCACCCAGGTTAGCGTGGCACCTGCCACCCTCACCCTCACCCACCAGCAGGTAAGAATGCCCGTTCCCAGGGTGGCAGGCAGAGTGGGTCCCAGCCCCTCCCCTGTCCCCCCATGGCTTCTGGGTGTGTTGGGGGTCACTGAGGCAATGCAACACTCTTTGCAGAGACTCCCTGGAGTGTAAGGCCGGCAGTCACCTCAGGAGGGCAGGCATGGCTGTTGGCCCTCTGGGGATGGCCCCCGCCGCCTGGCCATATCTGTATGGCAGCAGAAAGCAGCGTTCCGCATCGGGAGGGAGGGAGGGAGTGTGGTCCGCTGGGTGTGAGAATGCGCCTGTCCGTCCCCCTCTCCCGCAGACAGAGGCCGTGCTGTGCGAGTGCCGCGTGCGCTTCCTCTCCTTCATGGGCATCGGGAAGGATGTCCACTCCTTCGCCTTCATCATGGCGGCTGGCCCCGGCAACTTCTGCTGCCACATGGTCTGGTGCGAGCCCAACGCCGCCGGGCTGAGTGAGGCCATGCAGGCCGCCTGCATGGTAAGTGTGACCCTTGCCGGCCCTTGTCCTGCTGTCCGCCCCCCCTTCCTGTTTCAAGCAGGCGGGGGGGGGCACATCTTGTGGGTTTACCAGGAGCTGTTCTTCACGCCTGCCGCACTCTGAAAGATCCCACTCATTTGCTCCCTTTTTGGCTTTGTGAGTGGGAAGGGGGGTCCTCACGCCTCCTCCCACTTGTGCCATCTGGGGTGGTGGGAGACAGGAGGTGCCAGCAGGTGGGTTCTGCCGTCACTCGCTTGCCCTTCTCTTTTTCAGCTTCGCTACCAGAAGTGCTTGGACGCGCGGCCCCAGACTACCAGCTCCTGCCTCCCAGCGCCCCCAGCGGACTCTGTGGCGCGACGTGTGGGCTCCACCGTGAGGAAGGGTGTGCAGACATTGCTGGGGAGCCTCAACCCTAAGCGCCAGGGGGCTCAGACACCATGACCCCCCCCCGTGGGGAGCATGGGAGGTCTGCTCCCTGGATGAGGCAAGCATTGCCAGCTCTCCCTGGACCGGACCGGCAGCTCTCCCCACCCCCACCCCCCATGTGCCTGTCCCAGGGGAAGGGAAGTGTGCAAGGTGTATATTTATGATGTATGAGTGTGTTTGCGGAAGTGAGAAATGTCATTGCTCCCTATTATGAGCTGCTTGGGGCATAGTGGGGGTGCATACCTAGGGCTGCCGGTGCCACCTCTCCCAAAGCGACAGCCATGCCACTCTGTGGGGCCTGAACCCCACCACCTCACAGGCACTTGATTTAATCTGTTGCTTCTAACTGAAGGAGGTGGAAATGGGGGGCAGGCAGACAGGGCTGTCTTTGCATTCTGCCCTGCAGAAAGCGGGGGGGGGATAGGTCCCTTGCACCTTCAGTGTGTCTCCCCCACCAGCTGGCCCCACAGGACTGAGGCCCTTGCGGGGAGGGGAGGCGAGGGGGAGCTGCCATTTCTGCTGTAACAAGAGATCTCTGTGTTGTACTGAACCTACTAATAAACTGCGTTCCCCTGATATGGCTGCTGTTTGAAGGGGTTGGGGAGCAGGGGGAAGGGGGACCCCCAGACACTTGGGGTGGGGTGCAGTGTGGTGCAGCAGGCTAGGTGGGGGGGAGGGAAGGAGGGCGGGTCTGTTCCTTAAGTCAAGGTTTGTAATGTTTGACCAAAGGACATGGAATGGGGGACGACGACGACATCTCTGTCCTAAAATGAAATTGCTGGCAGGAGGGGTCCCAGCCTCAAGTCCTGGCACCTGGGATGGATTGGTGGGGGGGCTTATGGTGCTCCTGGAGAGTTTCTCAAAATAGGGACAGGCCAGGGGGTGGCTGGGGCTTGGGTGACAGGAGCGTCACAAGGTTTGTCTCAGGACCCATACAGTGCCGTGCAAAAGTAATCAGACAGACCCCTGCTTAACACTCTAATTTTACTGAATTACAAATGGTACGTTGTAAATTCGTTCTGTGTATTTTATTTTGAAACACTGAAACTTAAAATCAATTATTGTAAGGTGACATTGGTTTTATGTAGGGAAATGTTTGTAAGAACATACAAAACTGAAACGTTGCTTGCATAAGTATTCAACCCCCCACACTATTATTTGGGAGAACCACCTTTCGCTGCAATAACAGCTTTGTCTTTTGGGGTAGGTAGGTACAAGCTTTGCACACAGTGTCAGAAGGATTTTGGCCCATTCTTGGCAGATTCACTCCAGGTTGTTCAGGTTGGTTGGAAGTTGCTTGTGGACCGCAATTTCCAAGGAGCGCCACAGATTCTCAGTGGCATTGACTTTGAATGGGCCACTGCAGGACATTCACCTTTTTGTTCTGGAGCCACTCCAAAGTTGCTTTGGCCTTGTGCTTGGGGTCACTGTCCTGCTGAAAAGTGAATTTCCTTCCAGGCTTCACTTTTTTAGTGGACTAAGCAGGTTCTCTTGCGGCATTTCCCTGTATTTTGTTCCATCCATTCTTCCTTCGATTTTAACAAGATGCCTAGTCCCTGCTGATGAGAAGCATCCTCACAGCATGATGGTGCTGCCGCAACACTTCACTGTAGGGATGGTGTGTCTCGAGGCATGGGCAGTGTTAGGTTTGCACCACACATAGCTTGAGTTTTGGCCAAAAAGCTCTATCTTGATCTTATCCGACGACAAAACCTTCTCCCCCACTGCAGCTGGGGCACTCTCATGCTTTCTGGCAAACTCCAGATGTGCTTTCAGATGGTACTTTTTGAGTAACGGCTTCTTTCTTGTCAGCCTCCCATATAGGCCAGTGTTATCAGAGCTCTTGATATGGTTGACCAGTGCCGTAACTAGCTTTTCATCTGCCCTGTGCAAGGTTTTATTTTTGGGCCCCTTAATTTTTTGGGGGGGAGGGAAATAATAATAAAACAAATACGATATAACAATTGTTTATAAATAATTTTTGTGTAGAATTATTGTATGAATGATTGTAGAATTCTATTCCACACAGAAAGAGTACAGATAAATCTATAATTAATTTGTAACAGCAAACTTTTTGCATTTGATACAGCTTCTGGATTTGATAAATCATTTGCAATCGTTTCCAATCCTTTCTTTACTTCGGATAATTGTAAACATAGTAACTTTATTGCATTGGCCTTTCATGACCACCTTGTATCAGAAAAACTTTTAAGTGACAATTTTAAAGACTTCATTAAAATTTCCCATCATGTTGTTGAGGACGAGAAAAAATTAAATAATCTCGCACAGTACCAAAAAAAGTGATCATTTCTGGCGTTTTAGATGCAGCGTGGACACCAGCTAAATTTAGATTAGAGCTGCGCAAGGTACAAATAGAGCCAAATTATTAATTTCCAAAATACGTGCTCTTACTCCCTTGTATTTGCCAGCCATATAATATTTTCAGCTGTGGTCGTTGGGTAAAAAGTGGCATAAACCACAACATAAACATAAACATTCGCTCCCGTCACGCACATGACGCGTCGATCAGTCCTGCGATTCATTCATTCAGATGTTGGTGAGCAGAGTGCGTCGAGGGCATCCAGGGACTGAGCGACGCAATGACCAATTGCTAAACCACTAAATAACGCAATGGGCTGGCTGCCTGGGCCCACTAGATGCACTCGGTTCACCGACATCAACCGCACAGCACAGCACGGCGGCGAAATTTAAAATTTGAAAATATTATATTTGACCATTTTTTTGGTCAGTTCCATTTCAGGGCCCCCTTCGTCCTGTGCCTGTGCACCTGTTGCACCTGCCTAGTTATGGCACTGTGGTTGACTGGTGCACCGTTACTCCACTCCCAGCCACTGAACTCTGTAGGTACCTCAAAGTAGCTTCTCTCATAAGTCTCCTTTTTCGATTGCTGAGTTTTGAGGGAAGGTCTTTTCTTGGCAATGCCTGGGTGGTGTGATGCAGCTTCCACTTCCTGATTATTGATCACTGGGGTATCCAAACACTTGGATATTAGTTTGTACCCTTTTCCTAATCTGTGCATTTGTATTACATTCTCTCTCACTTCTGTAGAAGGCTCTTTGGTCTTCATTTGCTCCTCCAGTGGCACCGCAGTGTGGCTGCTGCTTGGGGGTCCCTGTTCTCCTAGCAGAGCTGCCGCTGCCGCCACCACGCCTGGATTTCTGGGAAGGGCAGCTTGTGGACCTCAGACCGGCAGAGTTTGGGGTCATCGGCCCGGCCAGTGCGGAGGGCACACAGCAAGGCCACCTTGCAGGCTTCACGACACGGCTCGATGGGTGGGTGCCCCTTGTACATCAGGTACCAAAAGCGCTGGAAGAGGTGCTCATCAGCCTGGAAACGCTGCAGCAGCTGGTCCCAGTCTGCCGGGAAGGCGGTGGGGAAGCCATAGGTCTCCCGAGCCCCATAGAGACGCTGCCACTGGGGCTCTGCACCTGGCAGGTTTGCCAGCGTCAAGTTCAGGATGAAGGTCTCATGGTCCAGCACCATGTAAGAGCTCTTAGGGTAGACCCCGTCCACGTGGTAGATCCGGTAACCTGGTGGGGTGGGGATGGGAGGGAGAAAGGAGTCAGCAGCAGCAGCCCCCCCCGTCCCATGCACCCCTGGCAGAACAGGGAAAGAGGGCTCCCAGCCATTCATACTACAACTCCCAGCATGCATCATTCCTCTTTTCCAGGGAGCAGCAAGAGCCCCCATGCCTGGGGGTGGGGTACAGGATCCTGCCTGGGGGGAATCCAACTCACCTGGGTTGAGGTTGATATATGTGGTCACACTGGGAGCCACAAAGGCGATGCCCACAGGGCGTGAGAGCGTTTCCTCATCGTAGAACATCTCAAATTCATCCACGTGCGTGTGGCCAAAGAACTGCCCAGCCACCGTGCCCTCAAATCTGCAGGGGAGGGGCAGACGGGGGGCAGAAGGGTGGGGAGAGGCGAAATGGGCCACCAGGTAGGCATGACTCACCAAGATTAGGGGGCCCAGGGGAGACACCCCAAATGCCAATCATTTGGGGACACCAACCACTGCTTGTCCCCTGCCCGGAAGTCCCCAAAACTGCCCAGAGCGATGTGGGGGGGAGGGGCAGGAAGGGGGCTGTCACTCACCTGTTGATGATGTGGTAGTAGTTCCAGCCCCAGCAGCGCTTACAGTGGGAGGGAGGGATGTGCCCGATGATGTGGACCTGCGCCCAAGGACAACGGGGTTAGCCAGCTGCAGGCAGGCAAGGGACTAGGATGGGGGGGCGGGTGCTGAAATGCCAACCAGTCCAGATCAGGAAGCACAGCCGGGGGGGCTAGATTGGCATAGCTGCTTGCCACAGAAAGGGGGGGGGAGGAGGTTGCAGCTCACCTTCCTTCACTTCAGGAATGACTTGGACCAGCCTCCCCTCCCTGCTCCCAGCAAGGGCTTGCTGCTGGTGCCCCAAAGCATCCCCTCTCACCTTCTCTCCACTCTTCTCGGCCTCCTGCAAGACATTCACCAGCCACTGCAACTGACCAGCTGGGTCCGTAGAGTTGATCAGGAGCCAGAAATTGGCCTCCGAGCAGAAATTCATGTTGAGCGAGACGAGGCGGAGGCCAGGCTGGACCAGGAGGGTGTAGAAGCCGCCCAGCCTGTGTGGCAGGAGGGAAAAGGCATCAGGGCAGCAGGGGCCCCTTGCACCCTGGCTGCCTAGCCCCCCTCCAAGGCAGCCCACAATGCCACACAGGCCGTGGCCTGGATCCCTGACCAGGAGCGAGCACGCACCCACGGCGAAAAGAAAATGGCACCTGCTTTGCTCCCAGCCCTGCTGCTGCTGCTGCTGCACTGCACTCAGGACCTATGCCCATGGTTTGGGCTTAGCGCGACATGTGCGCCTGGGCTTGTGGTTGGTCCTGATCCAAACTAACCGTGAACTGCAAGACCAGCTGTGCATTTTGCCAGCAAGAGAAACCAAAATGGAGAAAGAATGAAAGTTGGAGAGCGAGAAACACTTCCAACATTCAGTTCTAGAGGAAAGAAGAATCTTCTTGCAACAAGGCTGAAGATTCTTGCAGCAGAAGCCCAACAACCAACTGCAGCCTTGCTTCTGCAACCAGGCAGTTGAATCCTGGAAGTTGCAACCAGGACTTCTGGGCCACAGTCTGGACAGCTCCTTTCTTTCATACGGCTTGCAATTCATTCTTCTACTTGAACTGGTAGTTGTTCATGCAAGCGGTGGTGGGGTGTGTGTGGGTGCGCATGGACATGTCTGCGTAGGCTTTTTGGGTGTGATAGGACACATCATCTCCCTGAGCACTGTGGTGTAAGAAAGGCTCTCACTGCAATTTGTTTTGAGGAATGTTGACTAGACCAGGCTTGTCAGCAATCTCTCTCTCTTCTGGACAGTCTCTGCCAGGTGTGGGACTCAACCCCAAGTGAGATGGGGGTGCCATTCATGCAATTGGCAGTGCCATAAATGGCATCTAAAAAATAACTTGCAGGTGTGGGTGTCCTGATCTGGTCCCAGTCCAGATCAGCCCACTGTACCTGCTACATACATTGGGGGGAGAATTTCTGCTGGAACTACTTTAGCCCCTTACTCTAAAAAGGGCCACTTCACATCCAGCTGGTAGCGATTGGCTATTGTGGCTACAAAGGCACCAGCCTCTCCCCTACCCCCTGGCCACAGCAGCCCCCCCGCCCCTTCCATGCAGATTAGAGAGGAGGTGTCCCAACCAGGAAGGCACATCCGTCAGACCCCGAAGAAGAGAGGCAAGGACCTCTCCAGCCTCCCAGGCGGCCACTGGCTTCGTAGCAAGAGTCCTGCAGCAGCCGCCGCAGCTGGATGAGGCCAAAGGGGCCCACCCAGCCCAGCATGCTGCTCCCCTCACCATGGCCAATCAGAGGCCGCTTCTGGGCAGCTCACAAGCAGGACTGGAGCACAACATAAGTGGGTAGGGGAAGGGAACCAGGGGGCTGCCATTAATGTTGTGGAGGGCAGAGGGAGATATGGAGTGGGGAGGCAATTACATCATTGGGGGAGATGGGTGTGCAATAGGGTGTTGGTTGCCCCCAAACTGTCTCCCCATTCAAATAGTCTGGATAGCCGTGGTGACAGCTCCCCTGGGTTGAAAATGCTGCTTGTGAATGCCAGGTCAGTGAATGGGAAACGATGGCCATTCAGGATCTGATACTGGATGAGCACGCCGACCTGGCTTGTATCACGGAGACCGGGTTGGATGAAGATGGGGGGGTTAATGTCTCTCAGCTTTGCCCGCCAGGTTTCTCTGTACAGCAGCAGGCAAGACGTGGGGGGCAGGGAAGTGGAGTTGCAGTGGTCTATCGTGATGCCATCCCCCTGACCAGGTGCCCTCTCCCACAGTCTTCGGGGTTCGAGTGTGTGTATCTGAAGTTGGGTGGCCGGGACAGAATAGGGATTCTGTTGGTGTACCGCCCACCCCGCTGCTCAACTGTCTCCCTTCCTGAACTAGCCGGGGTGGTCTCGGGGTTGGTGTCACCTAGGTTTGTTGTACTGGGGACTTCAACATCCATGCCGAAACCGCTCTGTCAGGAGTGGCTCAGGATTTCATGGCCTCCATGACAACCATGAGTCTGTCCCAAGTAGTATCTGGCCCCACTCATGTCGCTGGTCACACTTTGGACCTTGTTTTCTGTGTTGGATGAGATGATGGTGATCTTGGCGTGGAGGAACTTTCTATAGTTCCGTTGTCATGGACAGATCACTACCTGGTTGGGTTTAGACTCACTGGGACTCAGAACCTCTGCAGGGGTGGGGGACCAATTGGGATGGTCCGCCCCAGGAGGCTGATGTATCCGGATGGTTTCCTGATGGCTCTTGGGGATTTTCCTGTCACCGCAGCAGATGATTCAGTCGAAGCCCTGGTTGACCTCTGGAATGGGGAAAGGGCCAGGGTGGTGGACATGATCGCTCCTGAGCATCCCCTCTCACGGAGTGGAGCCAAACCAGCTCCCTGGTTTACCAGGGAGCTGGTGGAGATGAAACGAATAAGACGGGGACTTGAGCGACGTTGGCGGAAGACTCGGTGCGAGTTTGACCGAACACGGGCTAGAGCCTATCTGAAGGCTTACTCCGTGGCAGTGCGGGCTATGAAGAAACTTTTCTTTTCTGCCACCACTGCGTCTGCTGGGAGCCGTCCAGCGGAGCTGTTTTGAGTGGTCAGGGGTCTTTTAAACTCTGGCCCCCGGGAGGGTAATATAGACCACTCAACAGCCCGCTGTCAAGAATTTGCAGATAAAGTTGCTCAGATTTGCTCTGACTTGGACACTAAAATTGATACAGTCTCAGGGGATGTAACTTTGGCTCCTGCTTGTCCAATAATAATGGATTCCTTTCAATTTGTACAGCCTGAGGATGTGGACAAGATCCTTGGAGAGGCGAGAGCCACCACATGTCTGCTGGATCCTTGCCCTTCCTGGCTCATTAAAAGTGCCAGGGGGGACTGGCCAAGTGGGTGAGGGGTGTAGTTAATGCCTCTTTACAACAAGGCAGAATTCCATTGTGCCTAAAAGAGGCAGTTGTACGGCCTTTGTTGAAAAAGCCCTCCCTGGATCCCTCCATAATAGGAAATTTTTGGGTAAGGTAATAGAGTGTGTGGTGGCCGCCCAGCTCCAGAGATTCTTGGATGAAACGGATTATCTGGATCCATTTCAGTCTGGTTTCAGGTCTGGCTACGGGACAGAGACAGCTTTGGTCGCCTTGGTGGATGACCTATGCAGAGAGCTGGACAGGGGGAGTGTGTCCCTGTTAGTTCTACTGGACCTCTCAGAGGCTTTTGATACCATTGACCATGGTATCCTTCTGGACCGCCTTGCTGGGATGGGACTTGGGGGCACCGTGTTACGATGGCTCCATTCCTTTCCGGAGGGACGAACTCAGAAGGTGGTGCTGGGGGACTCCTGTTCGACTCCTTGGCCGTTGACCTATGGGGTCCCTCAGGGTTCAGTTTTGTCCCCCATGTTATTTAACATCTATATGAAACCACTGGGAGAGGTTGTCCGGGGGTTTGGGGTTCGGTGCTATCAGTATGCGGATGACACCCAACTCTATTTCTCCTTTCCACCTAAAGCCAAAGAAGCTGTCCTGGTCCTGAACCAGTGCCTGGCATCAGTGATGGACTGGATGAGGGTGTGATGTTCCTGCTTATAGTGTAAATATGGTAAGTGCTGTTTATATAGAAGACATATGGTAAGTGGAGTGAAAGAGGAGGGGGGAGTACATGAGCAGTAGAATGCTGGATGATTGGCTGAGTGTTTGGATGGCTGAGAGTATAAATGGAAGAATGACAGTTGAATCTGGGTGGATGTTAGTAGGTGGAAGAGTTGGTGAATGTGAGGGAAAGAAGGTGTTTGGTAGTGGATGTTAGGAGAGTGTGGAGAAAGAGGGAGTGGGAGTTCTGATTAATAATAAGTCAAGTACAAAACAGGAATAGATGAAACCATACGCTTGTGAAACATTCTAAAAGTAATCTTGTTATTTCTGATATTTAATAAATACTTATTTGGTTTACCAAAGGCCTGATCCTTGGCTGGGGGATATACATACCAGAAGGGAGGGCAAGGTAATTACCAAGGCTGAACAGAAACAGTATCTAATGGTGGCAGCGGTGAAGGGAGGAATAATAACAATTCAAGTATCCAGAGCAACCCAGAGTTGTATGTGTTATCTATAAAGATACAAGGGGTTGGGAACAGCATAAGCACACAGTCACAAAAGTAACCAGCTAGAGAGAGACTCAGGCAAAGTCTCTGGGAGTATTGGTTATAGGACGTGACTGGTGGTGCTGCCTAGCAGGGGGATCTAGTGAGATCTGTGCTAGAGCGGAGTGAGAAACCATATAAAGGATGGTCTGGACTGGTGGTATCCCTGGTGGTGCTTAGTGAAAGGCAGTAGCCACAAGCTGTTGGGAACCTGACAGGGAGACCCAGGGGAGGGCATCACAGAGGGCGAACAAATTGAAACTAAATCCAGACAAGACAGAGGTGCTCCTGGTCAGTCGAAGGGCAGATCAGGGAATAGGGATTCAGCCTGTGCTGGATGGGGTTACACTCCCCCTGAAGACACAGGTTTGCAGTTCGGGTGTGCTCCTGGACTCAGCTCTGAACTTGGAGCCCAGGTCTCGGCCGCGGCCAGGAGTGCCTTTGCCCATTTAAGACTAGTGCGCCAGCTGCGCCTGTTCCTGGAAATGCCTGATTTGACTATGGTGATGCATGGTTACATCCCGTTTAGATTACTGTAACACGCTCTATGTGGGGCTGCCTTTGAAGACTGTTCGGAAACTTAAACTGGTAGAAAGAGATGCAGCCAGAGTGTTAGCTGGGGCTGGTTACAGGGACCATACAACTCCCTTGTTACAACAGCTCCACTGGCTGCCAGTCTGTTTCCGGTCACAATTCAAAGTGCTGGTTTTGACCTATAAAGCCCTATACGGCTCAGGTCCAGGCTATTTGTCAGACCGGATCGCCCTATATGAGCCTGCCCGGGCCCTGAGATCTTCAGGAGAGGCCCTTCTCTCAGTCCCAACACCTTCGCAAGTGCGATTGGTGGGGATGCGAGATAGGGCCTTCTCGGTGGCTGCTCCTAGGTACTGGAACTCCCTTCCTAGGGAGGCACAAATGGCCCCCTCCTTGCCATCCTTCCATCGGCAAGTAAAGACTTTTTTATTCCAACAGGCTTTTGGGATAGAAGGTGTTTAGGATTGGGCTCTACAAGGTTTGTTTTATTGTTTTATATTATTATCTGTATTATTTTAAATTGTTTTTTAGTATTTTAAGTGCCTGTTTCATGGTTTTAAGGTTGCGTATAGTTTAATTGTATTTTAATTGTATGTTTTTCTATGTTTTTAACTACATGCAGTTTTATTTGTAAGCCGCCCTGAGTTCCAGTTTGGAAAAAGGACGGGGTAAAAATAAAGTTTCATTCATTCATTCATTCATTCATTCATTTTACAACAGCAGCGCCTCTCCCCACTTGTGGCAACTGGCACTCAGAAGCATACGGCTTCCAGTAGCCATCATGGCTACCAGCCACTGATAGCCTTCGCACCCTCTTTTTAGAGCCATCCAAGCAGCAGCTGTCCTGGCCTCCTCCAGAAGCGAATGGCTGCTTCCAGGACTATCCCTTGTTTTGTGCTCTCCTAGAACCTCTTCCTGAGCACCATTCTGCCAGCCAGCCCCTCCAGAGCAGCCCCCCCTGCCCCTACCTCAGGGTTTCCAGGGCCTGGTGGGGTAGCCATGGCCGCCACGCATCGACCATGGCGCTGTAGAGCCAGGCAGAGGACTGGTTCCCAGAAACGTCAGGCGGGGGGAAGAAGTTCACAGGCACAGATTCATGGTTGCCCACGGCAGGGTAGACCGGCAGTGGCCCCAGGTACTTCTGGATGAGGCTGGTCACGGTTGTGAGGGCGTATAGCTGGTCCCCACGGCTCTGCTGCCAGATGTTGTGAGCTGGGATGTCACCAGTCCAGTAGGCCATGTCATACGGCCCAGTGGCCGCCAGGTGCTGCAAGAGGTTCTCCAGGGTGTGGAGGGGGAGGTCGCACTTGCTGTAGGTGCCCCAGAAGCCAGCGCCCGGGCCCTGGGGCTGCCCACCCCGGCAGCAGAGGGGCTCCTTGCAAGCAGGGCTGCTGCCTGGGGCATAGTCCCGGTCCCAGTGCAAGTCTGTGAGGAACAGCACCCGGGCCACAGGGGCGCCCGGAGGGGGAGGGGTGGGTGGGCGGACGGGCGGCTTGGGTGTCTCCGGCAGAGTGACGGTCCAGTTGGAAAAGATGTCCCAGTGCCCGCAGTGAGAGCCCAACAGGAGGCCACAGATCTCAGCTGGGCGCATGACAGAGCGAGTCCAAGTGGTCAAGACGTCGTGCTCAAAGAGACCGATGATCTCCTGGCACACCTCCAAAGTGGCGAAGTGGAAGTACACACATACACTCACGGCCAGCTGCTGGATACGCTTCGTGCTGCTCTCCAGCTGCAAGGCCCATATTGGGGGCAGGGGGGAGGAGAGAGAGAGCGCATCACACAAGGGGAAAGCAGGCCGGGGGGGGTGCCTGCCTGAAACTGTCCCAGGACCAGGAGTGGCTGGGAAGGGCAGAACATTTCAGCAGAGTCCCCTCAGGAGAGGCTCTCTTCCACCTCAACTTTCTCAGCTGGGTCCCTTGGTGGGACCTGAGCAAAGTTGGGCATTGCCGCCCTGCACCCCCATGCAATTGCGTCGCCTTTGCTGGCCCTCAAGGTCTCTTCTGATGTCAAAGAGCCTACCAGCACCAGGTGTATGGTGGGGCGGGTGTCCCCCATCATGGTGACCCTGCCCAGGCGACTGATGTGGCTTCTCCTGGGGAAAGCCTTGCTGTTGCACAACACACACACGTGCAGACCCAGTTGTGGGCAGCCCAGCCTGGCTGGCTTTGAGGCGGACGGCGCCTGCCTCTCTGGGCCTTTTCAAACAGCCCCCCATTTCCAAAAATCACTGCCCCTCTTTGTTTTGCAAAAGAAGCCAGCTCCACCCAGCCCACGAAAGGGTCCTTCTGTGCAACAGAGAGCCCTACAGAGCCAAGGGGACTCAGCTGTCAAAGGCCTTTTCCCAAGAGCCTTCGCTGGGACCCTTGCGTCAGCCGCCAGACTCCACCACAGTTCCACCACGGGCGCATCTGAGACCTGAATTCAGGCTCTTCTGAAAGTGCCAAGTGCAGTCTGCAAAGATGCAAACCATTTCAATAAACCAGTGAAGCTGTTAAAAGCCTCCCCCCCATCCACTTCCCAGACCCTCCCCGGCCACAGCCTGGGGCTCAACATCAGAAGGCAGAGTGTTACTGGAAGGGCCCACAGCCAGCTGGGGGGAAAGGACAGCCTGGGGGCCTCACAACTGTACCAGAACACCCCCCCCCATTTATTCTTCCTCTGGAAGCCAAAGCAATTGACACACTTATGCAAATAAGCCTCTGCTGATAAAAGCCGGATGCAACCAATTAGGTGAATAATCAGATGATAAAGGGGTGTAGCCTGTGTAGCTTTCCGGGAGGAACTCAACTAGGTTCCCAACCTGTGTTTCCTTCTTCAGGCTAAGAGTGTGAGAGAGATCTCGGGTGCAGGGGAGACTTGACAAGAATGGGGTCGCCCTCATTCCCTTGCAAAGGCATGGCCTCCTCCCAGCTGGGCTTCAAAGTGGGGGAGGGAGTGGCAGAGACTTTTGGGGGAAATCGGCAACAAGTGTGTGTGTGTAATTAAGCAGCCCCCCCCCCCGCATCTGCTTTGGAACATCCCGTTTCCACTTTGGATATTTCTCCCTTCATGGTGCAGGCAAAAGAGCTCCTTGAAAACAAGGCAGAGACCTTCCTTCGCACCGTCTCATTTTAAAATGCCTCAAAGCACTGGGCCACATGCAATAAAAGCAATGAAGACCCGCAAGGCCCGCTTGAAAGCTGAGCTCGCAGTCCAAGAAGACACAGGGGGAGAGGGGATTGGGAAGGAGGGAAAGGTCCTGCCTGCCCAACCCACTCCACGGCTGCAGGAACCATGCGTGGCCAAGGCCAGCAAGAGCCCCCCCTGCCTTCCCCAGGATGAGAGAGTGCGATTGGCTGAGCTGGGGCAGGCCTACCTCACTCTTCCTATCCGCAGCAGGGCACGCGCCCATTGGCGGCTCACAGCAAGCACAAGGCTGGGACAGCCCCCCACCAGAGGCAGCACCAGGTCGCCACAGGTCTGCAGCCTCTGAAAGTGCAAAGTGCCGGCCCCCACTCTCATGACTTAAAGCCACTGGCATTATCCTAATGAGGACGCCACCCCAAATCATTTCCCGTTGTAAAGCCATCTCGGGCAGTGGTCAGCACACTGCCCTCGGCCAACCACAATTAACAAGGGGACAAGCAGCGTATCTGGAGCAGAAATCCCTCCATCCTGCTTTGGCCCAAGCAGTCCAGCATTCATTTCTCTGTGTCCCCCCCCCCATTACTAGCTGAAGGCCAGAGATGAAAAAGCAAGTGCTGGGGGTTGGCAGGGCCCTTCTGCCCTCTCCCAGGGCCAGAGGCATGCAGAGAAATGGCCAGAAACACTGGCTGCACCAGTCCATTCCAGTGCAATGTGCAAAAAACAGTCGCTGCAGCCCCTCCGTGGAGAGAGACAAACAGTGGAAGAAGGCCCAAAATCCACTCTGTGTCAGCCAGAAGGGGAGGAGCCAGAGAGACACAGCAAAGTCACGAGGAGGAAGAGAAAGAAAAACCCTCTTCACAGGCCTCCCCGCCAGCCTGGCAGAAGTTGCCCTTGATGCCCCTCCCCTCATTTGCTTCTTCCTAAAAGACGGCAGCGACGGAGGCTCGGGGCTCAGCCACCAATCCCAGCCCCACACAAAAAGGCTTTCTCAGGGGGCTGGCAACCAACTCCCCCCTGTAGGATTGGGGCTAGTTGCTCTACTGTAACAAGCTGGCTGGCGCTTCCTTGACTTGAGCAAGAGAGGAGGGACTGGATGCGACACTTGGTGGATTTCCCCATCAGGGCACAGCTGTCTAAGTGGCGGAGAGTGTGGGCGAAGGGCTCACCCCTGGAGGCAGGTGGGGCAGAGAAGATCCGGTCAGGCATGCTTGGGGAGAGGCCCCCGAGCACCCACAGCCACCACCATGGATGGAAGGTGGCGGGAAATGGAAGGGGGGCACCTGGCAGCAGCTTCCTGGCACGCTCCAACCAAACGGGGGAGGAAGGAGGCATTTTTTCACAGAACACCTATTTGGGATGGGCTGGAACTGGCGAGCACAAGTGGCCAGAGTGGCTTGACCCACAGCTGCCATACGGCCTCCACATCTGGAATGGAGGCCCTCAACCTCCACAGGCCAGCTGTGGAGGGGGGGCTGCCACCCTTCCTGACTTTGCTCCCAGGAGCACCCGTCTGGCCACTGCCAGGATGGAGGTGTTTAGGGCAGCTTTGCCTACCTGGTGCCCTCCTCCACTGTTTTGGACAGCCGTGCTAGGTGGGGCTGCTGGGGGTTGCAGGCCAAAACATCTGGAGGAGGGCACCAGGTAGGCCAAGGCTGCTTTAAGGGATTAAAAACTTGCATACTGCTTTTTACTGTTTATTCACTTTTCTGTGAGCCACTTAGAGGACGTGTGTTATTGGGAGGAAGGCAATGGTAAACCCCCTCTGAATACCGTTTACCATGAAAACCCTCTTCATAGGGTCGCCATAACTCAGAATTGACTTGAAGGCAGGCCATTTCCATAGCAAAATACCTTATTTTTTCACTTGTCACATTGACATTCCCCCTTTCCTCCAAGGAGCTCAAAACGGCATACCAACGCTTCTCCACTTTATCCCCACAACAACCCTTTGAGGTAATTAAAGCTGAGGGTGAGTGATTGGCCCAAGATCACCCAGTGATCATCAGGGTTGAATGGGGATTTGAACCCAGGTCTCCCAGTTTCCAGTGCAGCACTCTAACCACAGGTAAAAAGGGGTCTGCCCCCCTGCTGTTCACTCCCCAAAGGGACTCCCCTGAGCAGCTCAAGAGAGCCAGATAACTCTTTGGGCAGCAGCGTCTCGTCTACATGGCTTGCCAGGCATGGCGGCCAAGAACAGCTTCCCCGTCAGCAAGGAATCCTTTGCAATCTATGGAAAGTGGGCTGCAGGAACAGTCCAGGCTCTGCTTGGCCAAGGGTCAACTGCAGCACTCCCAGGCACAGAGAGAGAGAGAGAGAGAGAGAGAGAGAGAGAGAGAGAGAGAGAGAGAGAGAGAGAGAGACTCACAGTGTGGCCATGGTCTGGAATTCAGAACTTTCCCAAACTATGGCTTTAAAATCCAGCTTTGAGGGGCAGGTTCTGGTAGCCAGCCCCTTTTAGCCCAGCCCAGCAGGAAAAGGCCTCAGGAGGGCAGGAAAGCAAACCAGGGGGCCCCTCCCCTCCCCACCAAGCCCTGTAAGGCTGGTGGGAGCCTGAAGAGGAGCTCCCCTGTCTGAGGCTGAGGGAAGCCCCCTGGCCAACAGTCTCTTGCAGACCTTCCCTTGGCAACAGGAGCGACAAAGGCTCAGGCGCAGAGTATACAAAGTGAGTGCTCCCCTGCCTCTTCCAGAGATTTCAGCGCTTTTCAGGAATGATCCTGACAATGCCCGAAAGGATACCTTCTCCTCAGAAGCCCCAAATGGGGTGGGGGACTTACAAAGGGGCCTTCTTCAGAACTAGGCATGCGTAATTATCGAGACGCAGAAATGGCAACAGGAAAGTCTTGGGAAGGAAGAACAACTCAGGCAGGTGGACCATGCAGATTCCGACCCCCTCAAAGGGTTCTGTTATGCCTGGGTGCATCCTCCCACCAGCTCTCCACACAGCCCTGGGGGAGGGCTGTAGCTCACTGGCAGAGTATCTGCTGCCCCCCCCCCCAGGGCTGGGAGTGTCCCCTGCCAGTCAGTGCAGGCATCACTGAGCTAGATGGCCCAGTGGTTTGACTCAGCAGTCATTTGTTTTGTTTATTTCTCAATTAAATGTATACCCCATCCCTCCTTCAAAAGGGGCCCCAGGGTGGCCAACAAGTGATAAAGCATCTTCAAAGCAAGCAATTCCAACACAGCCTGGGATAAGGTCCAAGTGAAGTTGCAAAACATTCCCCACCTGAAGCCCACCAGGGCAATTTCCAGGCAGAGGAAACAGTCTTGGGCTAGATTGGCTCCAGGGTCTGAGTCAGCAAAAGGCAGATTCCCATATCCTGAAGCTTCACCTCCCCCCTTTGCTTGAGCTTCTCTAAGGGGGCTACTTCCTCCAGACAGCCAGGCAGCCCCAGACAGCTTGATCTGTTTTGAGAGTGACAGCCACCCAGTGAAGGAGGGGCCATTGAACCATGTCAAGTAACCCCCCCTATGGCGCCAGGGGCAAACGGGGAGAAGGGCAGTGGCGCCAGCAGACGTGGGGTGGAGAGACGGCTCTGGGCCTGACCACACAAGCAGGGCCTTCTATGCAGTGGCACCAAAATGGACTTCAGGGTGGGATCACCAATTTCCTTTCTGGCTGACAGCACTGCTGGGCTTTTGTTACTCACTGAGCTCTGCCCGCGGGGCTTATCTTGGGTGAACTCTTCAAAAAAACAATAATGTCATGACAACTGCCTTAAATAAGGTCTTAAGAAAAAGGCAGCACACATACATTCCGAGACTACAGAGGCCCCGGCGCGCTGGGTCTTTTTTTTTGGGGGGGGGGCGACAGAGTTCCCTACCCCGCTCCGTTGCCCGGCCTTGTCCCACAGACTTCAAGCGGAGGGACAGCTCTGGACCCAGAGAAGTCCCTTCTCCCCGCTGCTACTGACCTGCATGCCGGCGTCGATGGCGGTGAAGATGACCTTGCAGGCGGGGCAGCTGAGGTTCCTCCAGCCAAAGCGGGCGCCGGCCACCGGTAGCACCTTCGCCAGCTCGGACGCGTCGGACGCCCCGGACCCCTTCTTCCCCGGACCTGCCGCTGCCACGCCCGCGGCCAGCGCTGTCAGTAGCCCCGCGGCCAGCGCCAGGCGGAGAGCCCCGGCGGCCCCCATGGCTTGCGACGCCCCTCGGCGCCCCTCTGTCCGCCCGAAGCCGCCGCTCCGACGGCCCCCGGAAGAGCAACAGCCACTGCCAGCGCAGGAGCAGCGCAAGCTCCCCGATGCTCGGCTGCTGTCGCGCCACTGCCGGCGCGCGGGGCGGGCAGGAGCCAAGCAATCAGCCGCGGGTGGGAGGAGGAGGAGGAAGAGGGGCGGCGGCGGCGGGAGGGCACTCGGCCCGGCCGGGGCTCCGGCTCCGCCTTCGGCAGAGGCGCCTCCTGCGCGCACAGCCCGAGCCGTGGAGCGAGCGGTGGAGCGACGCGCCTGGGCGTCCCGCTCAGCGGCTGCGGCGCGAGAGACGAAGAGCCGCTGCCCCTTTCTGCCCGGCTCCAAGATGGCGGGCCTAGCGGCGGAGTCCTCCACGTCAGAGCCCGGGGGGCGCGGCGCCCCAGTGCGCCCGCATTGGAGGCTGCCCTCCAGCGGGGCTGGCCCGTTCCTCCGCCGCGTCAGGAGCGTTCCGGGGCGACCTGCACGCGCCGCAGGTGCGCTTCGCACGGCACGTCGCGCTTGTTGCAGCGGCGCCTCGAGGGGACGCCGGGCCTCCGCCGGCATCGCCCCACCGAGCCGGAAGGACAGGCTCCGGCCGGGCTTGGCACCCGAACGGGACCGTCCATCGTCCTCCTGTAGGCTTCTGGGAGGCCCCGAGGGAAAGCAGTTTGGGGCAGCGAAGACGACGAGCGGACTCTCGCCACCTGAAGGACGGCACCGCGGTAGACTTCATGGCGCCTTGAGCTTTTATTTATATTTATTTATTATTTCAATTTATATTTTGCGGAGGAAAGGCTGCCCCCTCCCCCTCGAGTGCAAGGAGGGTGACCCTGGGACACGGGCGGGCGGGCGGGTGTGGTTAGGGGGTTGGGGTTGAGATGGATGGTTTCTTTGAGTCCTCTTCCAGCCTCTGATTTGGAACCTGCACCCGGAAATGAACCTCCTCCGCTGGTCAGATGAGTCTCTTTCGGTAATCTAAAACGCGAGCTAATGGGTCTGGCAGATGCTCATTAACTGGGCCAGGGAGATCCCATTGTTACTGAAACTCTTCCGCAAAGCCCCCCCCCCCCTTTTGGGGGCCGAAGAGATGCCTGTGTGTTTAGCTGAGCTGGAGAAAAGAGATGAGAGGCCGGCTCCCAGCACCATGGGGTTAGGGTGCCTCCTGTAAGCCTGATGGAAAAGCAAGCTCTCTTGGGCGGCTGGTGCTTTAACCCCTTCATCTTAAGCTCAGGTTGGAATGTGTGTAAATAATTAAGGCATATTTCCTAAAAGAAGCCACAGTCTCCCAAGGAAGCCAAACCCAGGACAAGCGCAGGGACCCCTGGAGATCTCTCACCGCTCAGAGTCCGGGTGGCGCACAACAATATCTAGGTCTATGCGCATTCCAAGACACACATGGTTGTATAAAGCGGGCGAGGGTGGGGGAGGGGAGGACCCATAACAATTAGGGTTAAATGCCAATAAACTGCAAAAGTACAACTGGTGACAATTCAGTTCCAGCCTTAATGTTTGCATGATAATAATCAGCAACGGTTCACAAAGGCACTACCTGGTGGTAACATACTGTAGTCAGCATTGCTAATTGAATTTAACATAATCTGCATTGTTCTGTTAGAAATATATTATTCATTTCATCATTTATTTATTTATTTATTTATTTGATTTATATAGGAGCTCAGGGCAGCGTCATGTTTGAGCATATTTTAAAATATATAAAAGCTGCTTCCTTATAACATTCAATTATGTTTAATAGGTCTACATCATCATAGCAATTCATTATATAATTGACAGGGTATACACTCTTACTAAAACCTATTCCTTGCCCTTTCTACAAGCCCAGCATTCCAATTATTTTCCCTCAGAGTGCCAGCATGTATCCAGACAAATGTTACAGCCAAGCAAGTGGGGCCCTGCAACAAAATGTTGCTGTGTATCCCTGTTGTTCTATGTTTTAAATGAGCCTCTGCCTGAAGGAACTGAACCCCTCAAAATATAGCATTAAAGACAGCAGTTCTTGCCCTAACTTGGAGTCTTACTTTGAATACATTATTTATTAAGAAAAGTTGTTGAACATTACATAAACGCAGCCATTCTGGGGAACAGTCTGTGTGTGGGGGGGCCCTCCAGATGTTCCTGGACTCCCAGCAGCCAGTATGATGGGATTTGTAGTCCAGAAACATGGAGGCCCAAGGTTCTCCACCCCTGCCAATAAGTATGGGGCGTCTGAATGCAACTGGGCGCTTGATGTGGCCTGGGAGGAGGCTGGGGGTGGGGGGAGCACAATTTAAGTAGATTGGCAAGGAGCTGGCTTTGACCTTTCCCAATATAACTTTCTTGACCCCTTCCTAAGATAAGCTAGGTAATCAGTATGCTTGAATAAACTCATATAGCCTTTTATAATTATATATTAAGATGCAGCAGCAAAGCCTCAAAGGAAATGGGGAAATAGTACACTGAGCTGGCTGTTGTTCTGTGCCTTCAAGACAATTATGACTTATGGCAACCCTGTGAATCAGCGACCTCCAGTAGCATCTGTCATGAACCACCCTGTTCAGATCTTGTAAGGTCAGCTCTGTGGCTTCCTTTATGGAATCAACCCATCTCTTGTTTGGCCTTCCTCTTTTTCTATTCCCTTCTGTTTTTCCCAGCATTATTGTCTTTTCTAGTGAATCATGTCTTCTCATGATGTGTCCAAAGTATGATAACCTCAGTTTCATCATTTTAGCTTCTAGTGACAGTTCTGGTTTAATGTGTTCTAACACCCAATTATTTGTCTTTTTGCAGTCCATGGTATGCGCAAGGCTCTCCTCCAGCACCACATTTCAAATGAGTTGATTTTTCTATTACCTGCTTTTTTCACTGTCAGGTTAGAAGCCTAAATGCAACAGTACAGCGACTAGTACGTAGGGACAAAGAGAACGATTACAATCGTTATTGTATAGACATAAAAGAGGACAACAAAAAGGGAAGAACAAGAGCCCTATTCCAAAAGATTAGAGAAATTAAAGGGAAATTTAAACCAAGGGTAGGGATGTTGAATAATCAACAGGGAAACGCACTGACTGACTGAGATGAAATAAAAGGAAGATGGAAGCAATACACTGAAGAACTCTATAAAAGAGAGGACAGGATGACAAGTTTATTCATGGAGGAACCATATGACAAAGAACCAGAAATGTTTAATGTGAGGTAAAAGCTGGGTAATGCGGAGCAGGGTAATGTCGTAGAATCATAGAATAGTAGAGTTGGAAGGGGCCTATAAGGCCATCAAGTCCAACCCCCTGCTCAATGCAGGAATCCAAATCAAAGCATTCCCGACAGATGACTGTCCAGCTGCCTCTTGAATGCTTCCAGTGTTGGAGAGCTGACTACTTCTCTAGGTAATTGGCTCCATTGACATATGGCTCTAACAATTAGGATGTTTTTCCTGATGTTCAGAACTTGTTCCAGTTTGTCTGCATTCTTGGAAGTGCGGAGACCAGAACTGGATGCAGTACTCAAGATGAGGCCTAACCAGTGCTGAGCAGAGGGGAACTAATGTCATGTGGACTATGCAACTTAAGTGGGAACACACACAGCATAACTCTGGAGTCCACAAGCCTGAAGTTATTCCCCATATGGACTTGGTCCTGGGCAAGTCCTTAACATTCTCCAATGTTCATGCTGTGCTCATTTACGTCCCAATGCTGTGGGCTTTGATGGAGGGGCAATGTAACTGGACCTTGCTCAGGGCCTTGCTGGTGGCAACAAGACTCTGCTGCAGGGCTGGAAGGAAGGCAGTGCTTAATTGGAGGACCCCTCTACTCTTGCCGCATATGAAAAGGGCACCTTTGGCAGGTGGCACAAAGGGGATTTGGAATCCATATTTGGAGTTGTTTGCCCTGTGGGCCTATTTCCCTCCTAACCCTGCTGCTCCTTTTCCATCTTGTTCTGATGACAATTACTGTAACAGTATGGTGCTGCGTGACAAATTGCTGAGGTCTTTTGCTAATTTTCCTTGGTGGTGTTCATTGATTGTATTGTTAAGGCAAAATCAAGAAACACCAGTAAAAGTATGCATTAAAACAAGAATACAGTGTCAGTGCCAGGCACACCTCCCTTGGGAGGGCATTCCACAGTGGAGGGGCCCCACCGCAGAGAAGCCCCGTCTTCCCCACTCTTCTATGGGCACAGTGTTCTTTTCCTGAAGCCTTTTCTGCCTCCAGCCACCTTTGGCTCTTGCATGACGTCATAGTATTTAGCTGCCCCCCCCCCCGCTCCTCTCTAGGTTGATGCAGAGCCATTGACAGACATACAGAGCTCTTTGAGTGCATCTGTCAACCAGCTGCAAATACGCCTAACTGCAGGATTATTTATTATTTCTTACATTTATATCCCGGCCTTCCTCCCCAAGGAGCCCAGGGTCACAAACGAAACAGTTTAACAACAGCAAAAGCAGTAGCGACATTCTAAAAACAATTACAAACATTCTGAAAACAGTTACAGATAAGAACATTCTTCCACCCTGTGACCTCTGGGCTGCCAGAAACTGTCTCTTTCAGCCATCAAATGCCAGGGTAAAGAGGAATGGTTTCAAATTCCTCCTGAAGTCATTAATGTTGGAGACAGACACATCTTACTGGGGAGGGCATTCCATAAATGGGGAGTCACCACTGAAAAGGCTCCATCACAGGTCAGTGCCAATCAGGCAATGCTTGATGGTGGCATCACCAACAAGGCCTCGGCTACCAATTGTAGAGTCCAAGATGGTTGATACTGGGGAACGTGCTTTTGAGATGCTTGGGTTCCAAGCCATTTAGCGCTTTATATGCCAGTACTAACACCTTGAAATCGGGCTTAGCTTGGCAGCCAGTGCCGTGCTTTCAGGGTCAGTGCCACATGGTCCCCTTGGGCTCCTGCACTAACCAGCTTAGCAGTCACATCCTGCTCTAGTTGCAGCCTCCAGCTCTCAAGGGCAGCTCCACATGTAGGATCATGTGGCCTACATTTTAATGCCTTGCCCACAAGAATATGCTGGTGTGTGTGTGTGGGGGGGGAAGGGACAAGCCAGGTGCCTGTATAGAAGCTCAGGCTGGCATGTGGAGTCAGACAGGAAGAGCCAGAAGGAGAACAGGCCAGGGGTGTGATTTGGGGGGGCTCTGAAGGTACAGGCATGGCTGCTCCCTTGAAATACCTCCTGTGGGCACAGTGAGCATTGGGACATCTGTTGGAGTGTGAAGCTGTGTCCTTCCATCCATGTTTAACTTGTGTCTATTAACACAAATATTACAAAACGCCTGTGAGCTCATTCCAAATGAAAATAAATGTGTGTGGCCTCTGGCATTTCTCACCTTTTGGAGAATTAATGACTTGGATGAGGAGATGCAGAGAATGCTTATCAAATATGCAGATGATACAAAATTGGGAGGGATAGCTAATGCCTTGGAAGACAGAAACAAAATTTAAAGGAATCTTGATAGGCTGGAGCACTGGGTTGAAAACAACAAAATGAAATTTAACAGGGATAAGTGCAATGTTCTAAACCTAGGAAAAGGAAACCAAGTTCATGGTAATAAGATGGGGGATACTTGGCTCAGAAATACTACATCCAAGAAGGATCTTGGAAATACTGTTGATCACAAGCTGAATATGAGCCAACAGTGCAAAAAAGGCAAATGCTGTTTTAGGCTGCATTAACAGAAGCATAGCTTCCAAATCACTTGAAGTACTTGTTGTTGTTATGTGCCTTCAAGTCGATTACGACTTGTGGCAACTCTATGAATCAGTGACCTGCAAGAGCATCTGTCACAAACCACCCTGTTCAGATCTCGTAAGTTCAGGTCTGTGGCTTGTTGTTGGAGTCAGTCCAACTCTTGTTTGGCCTTCCTCTTTTTCTACTCCCTTCTGTTTTTCCCAGCATTATTGCCTTTTCTAGTGAATCATGTCTTCTCATGATGTGTCCAAAGTATGATAACCTCAGTTTCAACATTTTAGCTTCTAGTGACCATTCTGGTTTAATTTGTTCTAACACCCAATTATTTGTCTTTTTCGCAGTCCATGGTATCCGCAAAGCTCTCATCCAGCACCACATTTCAAATGAGTTGATTTTTCTGTTATCCGCCTTTTTCACTGTCCATCTTTCACATCCATATATAGAGATTGGGAATACCATGGTCTGAATGATCCTGACTTTGGTGTTCAGTGATACATCTTTGCATTTGAGGACCTTTTCTAGTTCTCTCATAGCTGCCCTCTCCAGTCCTAGCCTTCTTCTGATTTCTTGACTCTTCTCTCCATTTTGGTTAATGACTGTGCTGAGGTATTGATAATCCTCGACAAGTTCAATGTCAACTTTAAAGTAACATAAATCTGCTGTTGTCATTACTTTAGTCTTTTTGACGTTCAGCTGTAGTCCTGCTTTTGCGCTTTCCTCTTTAACTTTCATCAGCATTCGTTTCAAATCATTACTGGTTTCTGCTAGTAGTATGGTATTGTCTGCATATCTTAAGTTATTGATGTTTCTCCCTCCAATTTTCACACCTCCTTCATCTTGGTCCAATCCCGCTTTCCGTATGATATGTTTTGTGTACAGATTAAACAAATAGGGGGATAAAATACACCCCTGTCTCACACCCTTTCCGATGGGGAACCAATCGTTTCTCCATATTCTGTCCTTACAGTAGCCTCTTGTCCAGAGTGCAGGTTAAGCATCAGGACAATCAGATGCTGTGGCACCCCCATTTCTTTTAAAGCATTCCATAGTTTATCATGATCTACACAGTCAAAGGCTTTGATGTAGTCTATAAAGCACAGGGTGATTTTCTTCTGAAATTCCTTGCTCCATTCCATTATCCAACGTATGTTTGCCATATGATCTCTGGTGCCTCTTCCCTTTCTAAATCCAGCATGGACGTCTGGCATTTCTCGCTCCATATATGGTAAGAGTCTCTGTTGTAGAATCTGGAGCATTATTTACTTGCATGGGATATTAAGGCAATAGTTCGATAATTACTGCAGTCCCTGGGATCCCCTTTCTTTGGAATTGGGATATATATTGAACGCTTCCAGTCTGTGGGCCATTGTTTAGTTTTCCATATTTCTTGACAAATTTTTGTCAAAATTTGGACAGATTTATTTATTTATTTATTTATTAACTTTATTTACACCCCGCCGTTTTTCCAAATTGGAACTCACGGCAGCTTCCAGATAAAAAACAGATACAATTAAAACCTACCAAAGTTAAAAGCATATAATACATAAGTAAATAAATATAGACAGATATAATTAAAAAATGAACTCTAATTTAAAATAGCATTAAACTGTTTCTGATAATTAAAAACTATACTCATAAAATCAGAATAATTAAAAAATAAAGAAGCAAGAGCAATATGACCTCCTTTTGGGCCTAAGCTGCCTTCGGAATCAAAGGCTTGCTGAAATAAGAAAGTTTTTACCTGTTGACGAAAGGACTGCAGGGAAGAGGCCATTCTTATCTCCTTAGGGAGGGAATTCCAAAGCCTAGGGGCAGCCACCGAGAAGGCCCTATCTTGTATCCTCACTAGTTGTACTTGTGCGGATGAAGGTATTGAAAGAAGGGCCTCTCCTGAAGATCTCAGGGCCCGGGCAGGCACATAGAGGGTGATGCGGTCTGACAAATAGCCTGGACCCAAGCCATGTAGGGCTTTATAGGTCAACACCAGCACTTTGAATTGTGTCCAGAAACAAACTGGCAGCCAGTGGAGCTTTTTTAGCAGGGGAGTTGTATGGTCCCTGTAATCAGCCCCAGTTAACATTCTGGCTGCAGCACGTTGTACCAGCTGAAGTTTCTGAGCAGTCTTCAGAGGCAGCCCCACGTAGAGCGTGTTACAGTAATCTAAACGAGATGTGACTAAGGCATGTGTCACCGTGGCCAGATCGGACGGGTCAAGGAACGGGTGCAGTTGGCACACTAATCTCAAATGAGGCGATTATAAAACCAATCTTAAAAAAGCCCTCCTTGAACCCTCAAGATCTGAACAACTTTCGCCCAGTCTCAAACGTGCCATTCTTAGGCAAGGCAGTTGAGTGGGTGGTGGCTAAACAGCTGCAAGCACACTTGGAAGAAACGGATTATCTAGATCCATGTCAGTCGGGCTTCAGACCAGGACATGGGACTGAAACAGCCTTGGTCGCCTTGGCAGATGATATGAGAAGGGCGTGGGATAGAGGCGAATGCACCTTCCTTGTCCTTCTCGATCTCTCAGCGGCTTTCGATACCGTTGACCACGGTATCCTCTTGGACCGCCTGCAGAGGTTAGGTATTGGGGGCACTGTATTGCAGTGGTTCCATTCCTTCCTCTCTGGGAGGTACCAAAGAGTAGCACTGGAGGAGGAGGTTTCAGATCCCTGGCCCCTCACTTGTGGGGTACCACAGGGGTCTATCCTTTCTCCAATGCTTTTTAACATCTATAAAAAGCCGCTGGGAGCAATCATCAGCAGATTTGGGCTGCAGTGTCGTCAGTATGCGGATGACATGCAGCTCTATCTCTCATTTAAATCTTCACTAAGGTTGGCTGTGGAAACCCTGTCCAAATGTCTGGAGTCAGTGAGTGGCTGGATGGGAAGGAATAAGCTGAAGCTGAATCCTGACAAAACCGAGGTGCTGTTTGTGGGAGACAAGGGAAGGCTGGGAGATATAGACCTGGTGCTTAACGGGGTATGACTGCCCCTGAAAGACCAGGTCCGTAGCCTGGGGGTCATCCTTGACTCCCAGCTGTCCATGGAGGCTCAAGTCTCGGCTGTGAGCCGGGCAGCTCTGTATCAACTCCATCTCATACGGAGGCTACGCCCCTACCTTCCCAATCATCTGCTCCCACCGGTGGTACATGCCCTGATCACCACTCGCCTAGACTACTGTAATGCGCTCTATGTGGGGTTACCCTTGAAAACGGTTCGGAAGTTACAGCTGGTACAAAATGTAGCGGCGCGTCTGATTACAGGCGGCCGCTGTAGAGATCACATCACTCCTGTGTTGAAGGAGTTGCATTGGTTACCGGTTGTATACCGAGCCCAATTCAAGGTGTTGGTTTTAACCTTTAAAACCCTATATGGTTGTGGCCCAGCTTATCTGAAGGAGCGCCTCCAGCATCGACAGGGATGCCGCTCAACAAAATCAGCCTCAGAAGACCTTCTCTGGATCCCACCAGTCAAAACAGCTAGACTGGTGAGGACTCGAGAGAGGGCCTTCTCAGTTGTGGCCCCCACCCTATGGAATTCTCTCCCAAATGATCTACGCCATGTCCCGTCTATAATGAGCTTCCGCCGGACCCTGAAGACTTGGTTTTTTAGGCAGGCTTTTGGAACGGGCTAGTTTTACTGTGTTTTTAAATTTTTAACTGTTTTATATATTGTTTTATCGTGTACGTCGCCCAGAGTGGCTGGCCAACCAGCCAGACGGGCGACTAACAAATCTCATAATAAATAAATAAATAAAATGTGCAAAAGCCCTCCTGGCTACTGCAGAAACCTGGGAATCCAAATTTAAAGCTGAGTCCAGGAGGACACCCAAACTGCAAACCTGTGTCTTCAGGGGGAGTATAACCCCATCCAGCACAGGTTGTATCCCTATTCCCTGATCTGCCTTACGACTGACCAGTAGCACCTCCGTCTTGTCTGAATTAAGCCTCAATTTGTTCACCCTCATCCAATCCACAACTGATGTCAGACACCGGTTTAAAACTAAGACAGCTTCCTTGGAAGAAGGTGGAAAGGAGAAATAGAGTTGGGTGTCATCAGCATACTGGTGGCACCGAACTCCAAACGCCCGAACAACCTCTCCCATCAGTTTCATGTAGATGTTAAATAACATAGGGGACAAAACTGAACCCTGAGGGACTCCACAGGCCAGCGGCCAAGGAGACGAACAGGAGTCCCCCAATACCACCTTCTGGGTTTGCCCCTCCAGGAATGACCGGAGCCACTGCAAAACAGTGCCCCCAAGTCCCATCCCAGCTAGGCGGTCCAGGAGGATACCATGGTCGATGGTATCGAAAGCCGCTGAGAGGTCCAGCAGAACCAACAGGGACACACTCCCCCTGTCCAGTTCTCTGCGTAGGTCGTCCACCAAGGCGACGAAAGCCGTCTCCGTCCCATACCCAGGCCTGAAACCAGATTGAAATGGATCTAGATACTCTGTTTCGTCCAGGAATCTCTGGAGCTGGGAGGCCACCACACGCTCTATTACCTTACCCAAGAATAGAATATTGGACACTGGCCGGTAGTTATCCATGCTTAAGGGGTCCAGGGAAGGTTTTTTCAATAAAGGTCTCACAACTGCCTCCTTTAGGCACCTTGGAATTCTGCCTTGTTGTAAGGAGGCATTGACCACTCCTTTCACCCACTCAGCCAGTCCCTCTCTGGCCTTTTTATAAGCCAGGAAGGGCAAGGGTCCAGCAGACATGTGGTGGCTCTCACCTCTCCAAGGATCCTGTCCACATTCTCAGGCTGCACAAATTGAAAAGAATCCATCAATATTGGACAGGCAGGCGCCAAAGTTACATCGCCTGAGACTGTATCATTCCTAGCATCTAAGTTGGAGTGAATCTGAGCGACTTTACCCGCAAAATGTCGTGCAAACTCTTGACAGCGGGTTGTTGAGTGGTGTATATTATCCTCTCAGTGGTCCAAATGTAAAAGACCCCTAACCACTCAAAACAGCTCCGCTGAACAAACTCCCCGCAGATGCAATGGCAGCAGAGAAAAAAGATTTCTTTGCTGTCCGTACTGCCACGGAGTAGGCCTTCAAATAGGCTCTAGCCCGTGTTCGGTCATACTCGCTCCGAGTCTTCCGCCAGCGTCGCTGTAGTCTCTGTCTTATTTGCTTCATCACCGCCAGCTCCTTGGTGAACCGAGGGGCAGATTTGGCTCCACTACGTGAGAGGAGACACTCAGGAGTGATCGTGTCCACCGCTCTGGCCATTTCCTCATTCCAGAGGTCAACCAGGGCTTCCACAGGATCGCCTGCCAAGGTGGCAGGAAAATCCCCAAGAGTCCTCAGGAACCTATCTGGGTCCATCAGGCTCCATTCAGTCTCAGTAGCTTGTAGCAACTCTATTGGTATGCCATCTGTTCCTGGTGATTTGTTTCTTCCAAGCATTTTAAGAGCAGCTTTCACCTCACATTCTAAGATTTCTGGTTCTTCATCATACGGTTCCTCCGTGAATGAATCTGTCATCCGGGCATTTCTTTTATAGGGTTTTTCAGTGTATTGCTTCCATCTTCCTTTTATTTCATCTCAGTCAGTCAGTGTGTTCCCCTGTTGATTATTCAACATCCCTACTCGTGTTTTAAATGCCCCTTTCATTTCTCTAATCCAGCCTTTCCCAACTAGTGGGCCACCAGATGTTGTTGGACCACAATTCCCATCTTTCCTGACCATTGGCAATGCTGGCTGAGGCTGATGGGAGTTGTGGTCCAGCAACACCTAGTGGCCCACTAGTTGGGAAAGGCTGCTCTAATCTTTTGGAATAGGGCTCTTGTTCTTCCCATTTTGTTGTCCTTTTCTATTTCTATGCAATAACTATTATAATAGGTTTCTTTGCCCTAAGTACTAGTCGTTGTATAGTTGCATTTAGGGTTTTGACCAAGTTTCTATCTCCTTTTGCTTTTGCTTTCCTTCTCTAACCATTTTAAGAGTTCCCCTTTATTTAGCTCTAGTTAGGCCTCATCTTGAGTACTGCATCCAGTGTTGGACACCACACTTTAAGAAGAATGCAGACAAACTGGAACAGGTTCAGAGGAGGACAACAAAGATGATTGGGGGACTGGAAACAAAGCCTATGAGGAGATACTGAAAGAACTGGGCATGTTTAGCCTGAAGAAGAGAAAACTGAGGAGAGATATGATAGCACTCTTCAAGTACATGAAAGGTTGTCACACAGAGGAGGGCTGGGATCTCTTCTCAATCATCCCGGAGGGCAGGACACAGAATAATGGGCTCAAGTTGCAGGAAGCCAGGTATCAACTGAAGATCAGGAAAAACTGCGTAACTGTAAGAGCAGTGTGGCAATAATAATAATAATAATAATAAACTTTATTTCTACCCCACCCTTTTTCCAATAGGACTCAGAGCGGCTTACAACTAAAAACAACACCATTAAAACATACAGAGTATATTATTAAAAAAGAATTAAACTATGAGAAAAATTAAAACCATAAAATATAGGTTAAAAACAGCAGACAATTTAAAATAATAAAATCATATAATGTAATCACCAAACCTATAACACTTAATCCTGGTCGTTCTCTATCCCAAATGCCCGTTGAAATAAAACAGTCTTTACTTGTCGCCGGAAAGATGGCAAGGAGGGAGCTGATCGCACCTCACCAATGACCAATGACCTCGGGAGGTGGTGGGCTGTCCAACAATGGAGGCATTCAAGAGGCAGCTGGACAGCCATCTATCAAGTATACTTTAATTTGGATTCTTGCATTGAGCAGGGGGTTGGACTCAATGGCCTCATAGGCCCCTTCCAACTCTATGATTCCATAATTCATCCACCACCCTCCATGCTTTGATTGCTACATTACACTCCTGATTTTTTTTTTAACAAACAAGCCTCTTTGCAAAGTGTTCCATTTACTCTTGCCATTTTTGGTGGGGGTGGGGGATTTTTTAACACCCACTCACATTTACTGTGTACTTGAATCTGCAGAATATAACTCTTGGGAGACAAAGAGACAAGCCACTAGCCAGAGAGGAGAAAACAGTAGGTTTTGATTAGCTGGTCCCCAATCATCAATCATATCTCTTAATTTGCTCATTGGCTAAAACCAGAAGGGGGGCATAGCTCACATTTCAGTGAATAGCTTTGTTTCTAGAGGAAGTAGAAAGTGTTATTTATTTATTTATTTAATGAAAGCTACGAGTCCAGGGCCAGTACTGGCCCCGGGCTCACTGGAAACCTACCCTTTCTACCCGTCAGTGGCCCTTGGGTGAGCTTGACAATATTTTGTTTTTAAACGACAGACTTCGGTGCTGGTAGGCATCATATTTGAAAAGGCCTTCCTCCCTGCTTCTCTCTTCTCTGCACAGGAGACGAGCCCTCTTCAAGAATGGCACTTGTTGGAAGTAGGGCAAGAGCAACTCCTGTTTGGGTTCTTTTGTATTCCAGAAGGAAGATAGAGTTAGGGTCCTCCAGCTGGCTAGGCTTGCCTGCCTTGACCTGTGCTCTTCTCTACCAACGTCCTTCTGTTGTAAACTGATACGCTCAGGGAAGCTGACCTGCCCCTCCTTCCTTTGTCTTCTTCTTCAACCATCCGAGAAGAGAGGAGACATCTCTGTCTTTGCTCTCTCTCCTGAGCCGTGAGGGCAACTCCCAAACCTGGGCACTGCACCACCAATTTAGTTAGTTAGAACTAGGTATGCCTTTCCTATCTACTATGTATTTCTATAAATAAAGGACTTTTTTACTTATTTTACTAAAGTCTCAGTGATCTAAATGCAGGGTAAAAGCCTGCTACTTAGGTAAATACACACACTGGCACACACGCAGCTCAGACTCTGAGTATCTCTGTATACGCATAACAGTTATCATCTGCAAGTTTGATTCTTAAAAATAATTTTAGGTTTTAAAAAACCTGATGTTTGATTTATTGGCAACATCTTTTCAGTAGATTGTCCTGCATGGGGGAGCACACTCTCTGAAGGAGCAGGTATGCAGCTTGGGGGTACGCCTTGACCCACTCTTGTCACTGGAGGCCCAGCTGATTTTGGTGGCAAGGAACAATCATTTCCAGCTCCAGCAGATTTTCTAGCTCTGGCTGTTCCTGGACCAAAATAGTCGGGGTATGAGAAACTCATGCTCTGATGATGTTGTGTTTGGATTATTGTGATGTGCTCTATGTAGGGATACCCTTGAAGATGAACTGAAAGCTGCAACTAGTGCAGAATGCAGCTGCCTGCTGGGTTGTTAACCGAGGCAGTAAGATGGAAAAATGCAACACGTAAAGCACTGCTCTGTCTGTAAGATACCAGGCCTGGTTCAAGGTGTTTGTAATGGTCTATAAAGCCCTAAACAGCTTGGGGCTAGGCATCTGCAAGAGCACCTCCTCCATTATCAGCTGACTCGACCCTCAAGATAGGCAGAGGGAGAGGTGCAGCAGGGCTCTCTTCGTGGACTCCATGACGGTTTGTGGTGAGGGGATTTGTAGAAAGATTTTCTGCAAGAGGGAGCCCTCAACTGTGGAATCCCCCCCCCAAGAGTTGCACTGACCCCTGTCTTGTTAGGATTTAGACATCAGCTAAAAGGTGTTTCTGTTTCTCAGTCTGATATGGGAAGGTTTGCTGTGAACAGCAACGTGTGGATTGGATTTTTAATTACTGTTACTTTAGAAATACTTTAGTTTTCTATTGGTTTTAAACGCTGGTGTTTATTCTTTGTTGAACAATGCCCTGGGCTCAAGGAAGGGCAATTCATGAATTCAATATGCAATAGGTATCATTAATCTAATTGATTAATTGTTTAAATGCTTAAGCTGTAGTTTTGCAGCATTTCAATTAATAATGAAATGTGCCTTCAGTAAATCTGGAGACCAGACAGGCAATTAAATTACATCCCAGTGGCAACAAGGAGGATGACCTTGACCCGAGGGCTGGCTACCGCCTTGCCCCCTCCCCTCTTCCTTGTGGCTGCGGGCAAGCAGCTTTTGGGGAAGATGGCAGAACTTTCCCCAGACAGGCAAGAGCACTCGCACCCCATTAGAAGCCCTCTTGCACCCCACTCACTTGTGTTGCTTCCTTCATTCTCTCACAAGCAGTGCTTCAGTTTCAGCCAGCAGGTGGTGCCGTTGGCAGCGCTTTTCGTCAGTGGGGAAACCTGCGAGCCGGTTGCAGCACAGAAAAAGACTATTTTGAGATGTCAAAAATTCTCTGTTTGCTGGCTTTCTTCATCACAAAGACGTCTCTGCTCTGACTGGCTGCCATCCACTGCAAGGTGATGAACCTGTTCCCACCCCCCACGCTCACCCCCTTCCCTAGCTTTCACGGACTTCGGATGAGGGGCATATCGGCAGCTCTCCCCCCGCCTAGTGTGCTATTATTACAATGCAGCAACATCTCACTCTGTGTCATCGGAGAGGTCCGCCTAGGATCACAGAGGAGGGTAACCAGAGGAGAACACGTTCTTAGGCCAGCACAGAGCTACGTGGCTGCTTCACGGGCACAGCCAGCCACCCAGGAAACTGCTGGGGCCCTTTCACTTAGGAGCAGCCCAGGCTGAAATGGGCTCAGCCCCCATCCCTATGCTGAGAATATCCAAAGAGCTCTGCAGCTGGATCAAGCCAAAGGGGACCCATCTAGTCCAGCACCCTGTTCCCACAGTCTGAAAGCAGGGCCAGCGCACAACAGGCGCAACTCTGCCTACTTGAGATTCCCAGCCATACGACAATGGAACCAATGACCTAGACAGGTGGTGGGCTCTCCGACACTGGAGGCATTCAAGGGGCAGCTGGACAGCCATCTGTCGGGAATGTTTGATTTGGATTCCTGCATTGAGCAGGGGGTTGGACTCGACGGCCTTGTAGGCCCCTTCCAACTCTACTATTCTATGATTCTATGGTGCTTGAGGGAAGATGGCCTCCTGCCGTGAAGGTGTTCAGTGTCAGGGCCTCGTCTCAGTCACCACTTCCACAGGGAGAAGTAAAAAAGAGAAAGGTTTTATACATAGAAAAATAAAAATTATTTTAAAGAGAGAACTGATCTTCAAGTCTGATTTTAGCTCTGAGTTCTTTTGTATCTTATTACATACATATTTAATTATCTATAATGTGAGCCAACTTGGAGCTCTTTCAAGAATCTAGATCAGTGGTTCCCAAACTCTTTTTCCACAGACCTCTTGAAAATTGCTGAAGGTCTGGGTGGGCCACTTAATACAGTAGGGCCCCACTTACAGGCGCTTTGCATTCCGGCGTTCTGCTAATGCGGCGGCAGGAAATTCCCCTTTTTAAAGCCGATTTTGTGACATTTTCCATCATTTTCACGCGGCGGCCCCATTATAGTCTATGAGTTCTGCTTTACAGCGGGGGCCTGGTCCCTAACCCGCCGTATAAGCGGGGCCCTACTGTAGTTTTTTTCCTGCCTGTTGCAGCAATTGTGACGCTCCGTGCTGGGTGCTTTTTAATTGTGGCTTTATGGCTTATTTCTTAGATTGTACTTTATTGCATGACAATTTGCATTCCATAGATTTCAAACTGTAATACAATGAAATGCAATAAAAGAAATGAAAGAAGCCATGAAAATGTAATTAAAAATCAATGCAACATTCCGCGGACCACGTGAACAAAGTTCGCAGATCGATGGTGGCCCGTGGCTGACAGTTTGGAAACCTCCGATCTAGGTGACAGATGGGACAGTAATCTTCTCACCAAGTAATTTTTGAAATGAAGCAGAGGGTAGATGAAGGGCAGCCTCCAGCTTTTCTCCAGCAAGTCCATTTGAGAAAAACAATGTCCCAGGCAGACTTCTAGTGGTTTGCTCAACAGGGCCACAGAGAGGGCTTTCAAGCCCCACAGCAAGCCCCCCTGATGGGCCCACCTTCTCCCCACCCACCCCAAACCTCAGGCCAGACGCAGTGCAAGCAGCACACCGTTCCGGGGGGACCAGGTGGGCCCTTGTGCAGGTGTGTCCAAGCCAACAATCCTCCTCCTTCTCTGGCCATGACACTCCCTTGTGCTCCAACAGCTTCTAGGTCTGGCCAGGAGCCTTGTGGTGGCCTCGGCCTTCTGGGGGGGGGGCTCCATAGCTGGCCTGATGATGGGCCCCACTGCATTTCCCCCTGTATGCGGTGCCCACACAGAGTGCTTGGCCAGCCTTGCCTGCCCCCTCTAAAGGCCCAAACTGCCCTCTGGCTGAGGCTGGTCCTGGGGAGGGGGGTGTGGGGCTCTGTGCAGGAGATGCCCATTCAGCACCCCACTTGCCTCAACCCCCTCAGCACCCCCCTGCCCTGCTCATGGCCTGCTCTCAGTGTTATGTAAATGTATTATGCTTAGCTCTGTTGAGGGTGTTTGGCTTTAAAGGAGAGTATTTGGTGCTCTCTTTCTATATGTACCTTTCTTGTCTTTTAATAAACTACCTTTTCTTAATGGTGTGCGTTACTTGGGGTTTGGCTCTAAATCCAGCCCTTGACCACAACGCTACTGACTACTGTTGGTTAATCCAGGTGAGTTTAACAATAGCTCTGCTCTAGGATTTCAGGTAGCGCTCCTGAGTTCCCCTTACTCACGGTGGAAAACTAAGTAAAGGGGGGGTGGCAGTCTATCTACCTTCCAAGATTGGCACTGGGTGTAACCTAGCCCTGGGAAGGTGAGTGTTTGCCCGGGAAGCAGTGGCCCCGAGAGGTGGGACTGCTCTCAGAAGCAAAGACCCCTCTTGGTGAAAAGCATTATGAAGAAAAAGGCCACACAGAGGATCTACAACAACAAAAACTTTATTAACTAATGTTATGAGGAGAACAAGGCCACAACATGGCGCTGCTTGTAAGGCAGGACTGGAAATTGAAAGTGCCACAGCCTGAGGCTGACTCAGCAGTTCCTGGTATGGCAACCCTGGAGGTCCAATACACTACGCCCCTCCCCTCTAGCTCTCATAGTCCTGAGGATACTTGGGACGAGCCCTAGTGCGGGTTGATAGATGACAGTTTTGCATTGAAGCTGATAGTGCATCACCTAGTTCCCCATTTGGCTCTGGTTCATGCTGCTCCACTTCAGGGTCCAGATACGACTGCTCTTGTCCGGTGTCTGGAGCAGCCACTGGCTCATTGCCTCTTCCCACTTGAGTATTCCTGGCACTCTCAGAGAGAACTGATGGAGCTGGGCTTCGTCCTCTCATCTGGTCCACATGTCGACATAACACATGGCTGTCTGGTGTTTGAGCCCTGTAGGACAATGATCCCGTAGCTTGGGTCACAGTAGGTGCCAAGAACAATGAAATAGAAGGCCCCTTATATTCCCCAAGACCTTTATCAAAAACAACTTTGAAATAATTTAGAATGCTATCCCATAATGATTCACTAACCTGGTGGGCCCCTGTGAGAGCAATGCCCAATGGCTCAAACCAGTCTAAGCCAAGGAGACTGGTGTGATGCCCTGAGCAGCCAATAACTGTAAAGTCCCATGGAAAGTTTGGTAATGCACCTCAACTTCACAGATGCCTTGTATTTGAACTTGATTTTCCTGGTAATCAATAAGTTTGGAGTGAAAAGGGACAATTTGTGGTCCCCCACAAGGAAATATTTTCAGGTAAGTTTCCAATGAGGTAGTGTATCCTGAGCCAGAATCAACTTCCGTGGTGCATGGAGTGCCCTGGATGGTGACTGTCAGCTTCACCTGCAACAATCCATTTCAATGCATCCTTTGTTCTCCTGACCATCCTCAGCCTGGCCATTGGTTGCTGGATGAAAAGGACTGAAGTGACATGCCAAATCAGTCCATTATCCAGGAATGTGCAGAATTCTGCAGAAGTGAGCTGAGCCCCATTGTCTGAGACAATGGTGTTTGGCAACCCATGTGTTAGGAAAAGCCTGCGTAAGGTCTTGATAACAATACGGTATGTCATTGACGATACTGGAACCACTTCTAACCATTTGGAGTATGAATCAACAACAATCAAGAAGGTTTGCCCCTGGGAAGGGCCTGCAAAGTTGATCAGAAGCCGTGACCATGGTGTTTTTGTCGATTTCCATTGGTGCACTGGGGCATGTGGTGGAGCTGGTCTTGAAACCTGACACTTCTCACATCTCTTGACACATTCTTCAATCTCGCTGTCCATTTTGGGCCACCAGACGTAGCTGTGCCCTAGTGCCTTCATTTGTACTATACCAGGGTGTCCGACATGTAGGGCCTCCAACACCCAATGTCTCAACACAGTGGGAATGAAAACTCTGTTTGCCCACAGGAGGCATCCCTTGTGCACTGATAGCTCATGTTGTTTGGATGTACTTGCGGATGTACTCTCGGAACCTCTTGCCATCATCTTTGAGAAATCATGGAGAACAGGAGAGGTGCCGGAGGATTGGAGACGGGCAAACGTCATCCCGCTCTTTAAAAAGGGTAAAAAAGAAGATCCGGGGAATTACAGACCGGTCAGTCTGACTTCAATACCAGGAAAGATATTAGAACGGATAATAAAAGAGTCCATTGGCAACTATCTAGATGACAATGCTGTGATTAGAAGGAGCCAGCATGGGTTTGTCAAGAAAAAATCCTGTCAAACTAATCTCATCTCTTTTTTTGATCGAGTCACTAGCCTAGTAGATGGTGGAAATGCTGTAGCTGTCATCTATCTAGATTTCAGCAAGGCGTTTGACAAAGTCCCCCATGACCTTTTGATTAGCAAACTGGTCAAATGCGGACTACATGGAAATACTGTCAGGTGGATTCACAACTGGTTGGAAAACCATATTCAAAGAGTGGTCGTCGGTGGCTCTGCTTCGGACTGGAAGGAGGTTTCGAGTGGAGTGCCACAGGGTTCTGTCCTGGGGCCGATACTCTTCAACATTTTTATCAATGACTTAGATGATGAGGTGGAGGGAAGCCTTATGAAGTTTGCGGATGATACGAAACTGGGAGGGATAGCTAACACAATGGAAGACAGGAATAAAATCCAAAGGGACCTGGATAGACTAAGAAATTGGGCTGAAATTAATAAAATGACATTCAATAAAGACAAATGCAGGATTCTGCATTTAGGCCACAAAAACAAAATGCACGGGTACAGGATGGGAAATACCCGGCTTAGCAGTAGTGCGTGTGAGAAGGACCTTGGAATTGTAGTGGATTGCAAGTTGAACATGACCCAGCAGTGTGATGCTGTGGCAAAAAAGGCAAACGCGGTTTTGGGCTGCATAAACAGAGCTATTGTTTCCAGGTCGAGGGAAGTAATAGTCCCACTATATTCTGCATTGGTCAGGCCTCATCTGGAATACTGCGTTCAGTTCTGGGCGCCTCATTTTAAGAAAGATATAGACAAGTTAGAGCGGGTTCAGAAGAGGGCGACAAGGATGATAGCTGGTATGGAGAACAAGTCTTATGAGGAAAGGTTGAAGGAACTTGGCATGTTCAGTCTGGTGAAGAGAAGGCTGAGGGGTGACATGATTGCACTCTTTAAGTACCTGAAGGGCTGTCACATAGAGGAGGGTACAGATTTGTTCACTGCTGCCCCAGAGGGTAGGACTAGGTCTAATGGTTTTAAGTTGCAGGAGCGTAGATTCAGATTGGACATTAGAAGGAAGTTCTTGACAGTAAGGGCAGTTCGGCAATGGAACCGACTGGCTAGGGAGGTGGTGGGATCCCCTTCGCTGGATGTCTTCAAGCAGAGGCTGGACAGCTATCTGCGGGAGATGCTCTAGCTGTGGATTTCCTGCTGTGAGCAGGGGGTTGGACTCGATGGCCTACAAGGCCCCTTCCAACTCTATGATTCTATGATTCTATGGATACAAATGGTCTATTTTTCTCCTCAAGCTTTCCTAATGGCCATTCCCTCCACACCCATTTGAAAACACAGGCAAGAACTGGATCCTTGGATGATGCAGTGGCAATTGTTGTGTGCTCAGAAGCAATGTATTTCCACAAGGACAGTAAAACAGGCAATTGTGGGGTTAAGCCAGCAATGTGTTCGTGCCAAGGCCAAACTGCAGATGTTGCTGAGCAAGGGCACGGAATGAGATATAAGCGCTGGGCAAACCGAAAGCAAGAGTGGGGGTTGTATTGGAGCTTGTGATTCTTGTAACTGAATGTCTTTTGGAATAAAGACTCTTAAACCTTTTAACACGTCTAAATCCTTTAACCAGGATACTCTTAGCAATCTCTTGTGCCAGCTGGGTTCGCTGCATCACACAGAACAACAGCAATATCCCCAGCATGGAGGGGTGGTTCCGGTAATGACTCTAATAACAGCACGTCCAGTGGAGGGGTTGCATCAACCCCAGCAGAAAGGAGAGGGATGTGGCTCAAAGCATCAGCATGGGCAATGCTCCTGCCAGGTCGATGTTGCAAGGTGTAGACATACGCATTCAGGAAAATTGCCCACCACAACATAATATTTGAGGCGCCTGCTGGTTAGGGACAAACAATCCCAATAATGGCTTGTGGTCAGTAGCAATAGTGAATGGTTGACCATAGACATAGTCATGGAATTCTTTTATGCTAGCCACAATAGCCAGGGCCTCCTTATCAATTTGGGCATAATTCCATTCTGTTGAAGACATTGTTCTGGAGTAGAAAGCAATAGGCACCTCACGAGAGTCCTCAAGTTGGTGCCTCAGTACAGCTCCAATACCGTATGGAGATGCATCACATGTGAGAATCAAGGGCTTCTGTTCATCATAGTGCACCAAGACAGTGCCAGACGATAACAGGTGTTTTACATCACGGAAAGGTTTATCATGCCGGGCCGTCCACTGCCATGCAGCCTGCTTGTCAAGAAGGTGATGGAATGGTTCTGCCACTGTGGCCTTATGTTTCAAGAAGGCGTGATAGAAATTCAAGAGTCCCAAGAAAGCTTGGAGTTCCTGTTTATTACAGGGCACTAGAGCATCATGAATTGCTTTACGTTTTGCTGGGGTAGGCCGAATGCCAGCACCATCAATAGCGTAACCAAAGGAATTCAATTGGGGAAACACCAAATACAGATTTCTCATGCTTGACCCAGAGACCAGCAACAGCAAAACGGTGCAGTACATCCGACACCCCTGAGGCAAGTTCAGCAATGGATTTGCCAGCAACCAAGACATCATCAAAATATGGCATGGCACCTGGTATTCCTTTAAGAATGTCCTCCATTAAGCTCTGAAAAATTCCTGGGGCCACAGAAACACCAAACTGGAAGCGTTTTACCCTGAATGCTCCATGATGAGTGGCAATAGTCTGAGCATCAGCAGTGGCATCATCCACAGACAGTTGCTGATAGGCCTGGGCCAGGTCAAACGTCGCAAAAACTTTTCCTTGTGAAAGTGATGCCAAAAGATGACTCACCGCTGGGATTGGATATGGATGCTGATGCAGGGCTTTATTGATAGTGCACTTGTAGTCACCACGAATGTGGATGTCGCCATTGGCTTCAATGGGGTGACAATGGGTGTCTCCCATGTAGGGTGTGTCACTGGCTCCAAGATGCCTTGCTCTATGAGGCGATCAAGTTCAGCATCAATCTTTGTTTGCTGTGCAAACGGAACACGACGGGGTTTCATAGGCGTAGGGGCCACACAGAGGATCTACAACAACAAGAAATGGACGTCATGTCCTTGGAGGACTGTGATGTTCCTATATTAATGTATATATGGTAAGTGTTGGTTGTTTAGAAGATACATGGTAAGTGGAGTGAAAGAGGAGGGGGAGTGAATGGGCAGTAGAATGCGAGATGATTGGCTGAGTGTTTAAAATGGCTGAACGTATAAAAGAAAGAGAGACAGTGGAATCTGGGAGGTGGTGGTGGTGGATGAGGTGAACTGAGTGGGTTGCTTGGTGGGGTTTAGAGAGTTGTTTGCCAGGAGAGCGTGAAGAAGGAGGGAGGTGGAGTTCGGATTAGTATTGAGTAAAACCATATGCTTAGGTGCCTTAAGAAGAAATCTTGTTAATCTTGTTAGCTTTGTTATCTGTAATAAATACTTAATTTGGTTACCCAAAGGCCTGATCCTTGGCTGGGGTTTCACAGACCAGAAGGGAGGGTAAGGTAATGACCAAGGCTGAAGGGAAACTGTAACAAATGGTGGCAGCGGTGAAGAGAATAACAATACCAGTATTCAGAGTCTCTGGGAATACTAGTATTGGGACGTTACTGGTGGTTGCCTAGCAGGGGGATCTGTTGAGATCTGTGCTAGAGCGGATAGGTAAACCATAAGAGAGTGCGGTCCGGACTGGTGGAGTCCCTGGTGGTGCCTAGAGACAGGCAGTAACCACGAGCAGGTAGGAACCTGACAGGGAGAGCCAGGGAAGGGCGTCACAAGGACCCCTTCTTTGTGGTGAAAGGGGAAGTTCAGAAGGTAGTGAACACTATGCAGGGGCTGTAGCAGAGATGGGCAGAGCTCCTGCAAGATCCATCCACAGCTACAAGAGAAGAAATTGACTGGACCACTAATGAATTGAGGAACAATCTAAGGAGCATTGAGTGGGATCTTGAAGTCTTAGATGAAACTATTAGCATTGTTGAAGCAAACCCTCGGAAATTCAACCTTGATGCAACAGAGCTGGGTGTAAGAAAAGCTTTCATCACAAGCACACGGCAGGTGGTCGGGAATATGAAGGATCAAATGTCAAATACTTCTGTGCAAGCATTGGCTGGAAGGAAAAACAGGCAGGTACTTCTGGGAGAAAGTGGAACTCATAGCTGGAGTTCTGGGGCTGACAAGTATGGCCGCTTGGATCGAGAAATGCAATCGGCAAATCCCTCCTTCATAGAGGAGCAGCAGGCAGAGCAGCAGTTCATCATGGAACAGCAGGATGAACAGTTAGAGCTGGTCTCTGGCAGCATTGGTGTATTAAAGAATATGTCTCAGCGCATTGGAGGAGAGCTGGATGAACAAGCAGTGAAGGAGTTCAACACCAGAGCTGCTCAGGGTGGTGAATATAAAATTCAACAGGAAACTCATCACCTAAAGGAAATGAGAATGCCTCCTGAGTGCAGTAAAATCTTAAGCTGCCACCAAGCCCTAAATCAGCGAGGGCACATGACAGAGAAGGCATACAGATTTTTGGAATGTGGGAAGGGATTCCTTGATAAATCGAGCCTTGCTAGACACCAGACAGTTCACGCCGGAGAGAAACTGAATTCATCCTTAAGTTTTGGGGAAAGTATCAGTATTAGTCAGAGTGGAAGGCTTGGTTCCCTTCAAAAACAGCATATAGGGGGAAAACATAAATTCACTGAAGGTGGCAACAGTGTACTTTAATTGTATTTTATGTATTTTAATTTATTTTAATGTTTTTGTGATTTTACTGTTTATAATTTTATTATGTACATGTTTGATTTTATTTTTGTAAGCCACCCTGAGTCCCCTATTATAGGGTAGAAGGGCAGGATAGAAATATAAACTTTACTAACTAATGATATAAAGAGAACGAGGCCCACAACATGGTGCTGCTTGTAAGGCAGGACTGGAAGTTGAAACTGCCACAGCCTGAGGCTGACTCAGCAGTTCCTGGTATGGCAACCCTGGAGGTCCAATACCTACACTTGGATTGCTGAGGTCAAAGGACCCCGGGGGTCAATCTTTGTCAATTACCAGTTCATGATCTGAACTGCAGTCTGCTCCTGGTCTTGTTTTCACAGAAAGTATGGAACTTCTCCAGCCCTTTTAATGCTAAAGGTATTATGGCAAACAATTATAAGCAAAAATCAAACAACTGGATTTTAGACACTGGATGTACAAATCATTCTTTTTATAATGAAGCCTTATTTGATTAAATAAACAGAGATACTAAAGGAAGAATTCAGACTGCCAATTGTCAATATATGAATATTCATGAATGTGGAACGGTTGCTCTAAAATGCAAACTACCTCGTGAAACCATAGAAAATGTAGCAAATCATGTTTTATTTGTTCCTGAATTAAGTTGCAACATGCTAAGTGTTTCTGCGTTAGATAAGAAAGGATTTGCAACACATTTCCAGGATGGAAAGTGTACAGTAACGAAAGATAATACTTTGCAGAAGCTTTTGAAAATGATGGTGTTTATGAACAAAGTCTTTCAGCTGAACAGGCAAATGCAGCCGTGGTGGACAAGGATGAGACCAACCTAGAACTTTGGCACAGACAACTGGGACATCACGATCCAAAGGCAATCCTACAACTACAAAAGCAGAACCTTGCAACAGGTATCAAGGTAAACCAAGAGTACCATGATAAAACAAACAGGTGTGTAAATTGCATTGAAGAAAATGGTGTTAGAGCCTCATTTCCACCAAGAACTGAAGAGAAGCACTAAGATGCTAGATCTCATACACAGTGACCTCTGTGGACCTTTTAATGTACCCTCACTTGGGAGGAATAGATATGTTCTAATTTTTGTGGATGATTTTTTCAAGGTACTGTGTGACTTACTTATTAAAGGAGAAGAGTCAAACACATGAGATGGTAAAGGAATACATCTCGATGGTGAGCACAAAGTTTGAGAGGAAGCAGAAAGCTCTACAAAGTGACAACAGTGGTGAGTTTATATCGCACCAAACACAAAGTTTCCTGGAGGAACAAGGCATTTTGCACAGGAGGACTGTCAGTCATACTCCAGAACAGAATGGGATTTCTGAAAGGAGATTTAGATCTCTGCATGCTTGCAGACTTCCGGGAAGGGTGACTTCGCTTGTGCCTGCTTTTGGGACGGGCTCCCGCCTCAAAAGAAGCTTATTCAGATATAAATCAGTCAGAACTTTTTTTTTTGACTGATGAAATTTCTCCCGGGCAGGGAGAAACGTAGAGATCAACCTCAAAAGCCTGTTTTTGTTGGGAGGACTGGATTTCATTAATTTATGAGATAAGGTCCAGCCAACAATGCCGGACGGACTTCCGAACAAGCTCTATCTGTTTAAGCGATACGTTTATCTTTTCTTTAAAGAGAGAACGGACTAACAGGCAAGCACCCTTCTTTCTATTATTTTTTTTTACTTGGTCTAAATTGTTGCAGCAAAAGGAGATTTGTCAGATTGATCGGCTTTGGACAACTTCTGGGTGAGCTATAACTCTTCTCTGTTATTCACGAAATTAACAGCCTATCTCTGTTTCTGTCGCAAAAAGCTGTCCTGGAAGTGCATTCTAAAGATATAAACAGAAGAGGGATTTCTATTCCTGATTTCTATTCCGAGGAATATTATATTGTCTGGGACTATTCTCTTTTTGGTCTATTTTATTTTGACGAATCTGCTTCTTCACGACGCCACTAACTGTTTTGATGCTGGGAACTAAATTTGTTTTGCATTCTTGAACATAGAGAGATAAGGCAGGCTGCTCTGTTTATACTGTGATGTCATCAAGCCTGGAATATTAACCCAATTGTTGCTGAAATAAGAAGTGGTTCTTCTTTATTTTTGTTTTGCTTTGTTTTCGTGGTTTTAAAAATGGCAATCAAGAAAGTGGCTGAGAATCTGGAAGTAACTATGTTTCAGAAAATAATGGATGAGATTGAGATAACGAAACAAACCCTGCGACAGGGTAGTAAGGAGCTGAAAATTGAACTGAGCAAAATGACGCAGGAGCTTAAAGAAATAGGGGATCCTGTGAGAGAGGAGAATGAGATCAGAGATGAGAAAAGAAAAAATAAAGGGAAGATACAAGCCCTGGAGATTGGAACAAATGTGGAATTGGAAAAAGATCTGGAGTTTATGGATTTTAGAAATAAAATCTACTGTTTGGAATTTAACGTTATCTCTGAAGAAATTAATGAAGATATTAGAGATAAAGTTATCAATGGCTTGGATAATCTTTTGGACTGGAATGACGTGATGGAGTTTGATATAGAGAAAATCTATGGAATTAACTGCAGCCATGTGACAATGGAAAAACTCTCAAGAGATGAGCCAGTGCATTTTGTAAAAAAGAAGAACAGAGATATGACTTTACAACAGCATTTCAGCAACTTATTCAGAATGGATGGCAAGAAAATATTTGGGATAGAGGAAATTCCCATCAGACTCTTATTATATGACTATGGCTACGACAGCAAGATTATTATGGAATACTGATAATGGAAGATTGGACACTGAAATTACTGGACTTAACAGGACTATTGGAGATGGAAGATGGAACTAATAGGGATAATGGAATAATGGCTATTGAAATTATTGAACCTAACATTTTGATGAGATGGATTAATCGAAATGTTTATTTGGACTATGGTTATGACAATAAGATTATTATAATTATTAACAAGATGGATTAATCGACATGTTTATTTGGAGAAAAATTGATAGATATATTTCTTAAAGAATTGAAACCTCTCTTTGACTTTTTGTGGAAAGAATAAAGTAATGTTTATGAGATTTGATGATTAATTAAGATAACTACTGGAGGAAAGTGATTTTATAATATGATTTAAGAGACAGGATTGTTATATATTGTAGACCTATAACTGATTTGATCTGTGACAAATGGGAAGTCAATATTTTATTTTTTTTGTTTAATTATTTTTGTTTTGTTTTGTTTTTTGTCTTTGAATGTTTTATGATTTTGTTTTGTATGTTTTATGAAAATTTGAATAAAAATTATTGTAAAAAAAAAAAAAAGATCTCTGCATGCTTGCTGATGCTGATCTACCCAAAAGACTGTGGGATGATGCGATCATGGCTGCAATGTATATCCAGAACAAATTGCCAACCAAGGGCACTACACACACACCATTCCAGTTGTGGCATGGCAGAATTCCAAACCTGGCACATATCAGAGTGTTTGGAAGCATTGCTTTTCCCTACATAGCAAAACATAAGAGGCAGAAGCTAGATGCTGAACAGAACAGACTATTTTAATAGGCTATGCTCCTGGTAGCAGAGGATGGTTTAACCAGAGGCAAACCACCTCTGATACTTGGGGTACTGCACAGCCTTTGTGGTGGTAATGGTGGCAGCAGCAGCCACTGTTAGGCAGCCTGTGCTCCTCCACGAATTAGCCCACATTAAAGCAAGAAGGATAAGCTCATGCTCACCATCCCTCCAGTGTGATGCTCCACTGTTGCTGTCTCTGCATTCTCTACCTCGCCTAACAAACACTTGGATTGCTCTTCATGCAGTCTTCCTTTTCTCAGCTTTGCAGCTCTTGGAACAAAACCTGCCCTTGGGGCTGACCGGACACCCTTCTCCAAGGGAGCAGAGTGAGAGGCTCCAAACTCTAGCTCTCCTGCCCATATGTACCTCTGGGGCTAGAGCATCATCCACTTTGCATGCCGAAGGTCCCAGGTTCAATCCCCAACAGCATCTCCAGGTATTATTATACAGCCAGCATGGATTTTTTGCATTCTGCAATATTAAATTGAAAATAACCCCATGCCATTCTGATGCTTTCCATAAGCTCAGTTCAAAACAAAACCTTACAAAACTTATAGTCCTGAACTCAGAAACGCTTGCTTAACAACCCTCTACATTTTCACGGCGACACACAAAACAGTCAGAGAGAATGTGTTGTTGTTGTTGTTATTAATTACATTTGTATACCTCCCCATAGCGAAGCTCTCTGGGCGGTTTACAACAATTAAAAACTTTAAAAACAAATATACAAATATACAAATTTAAAAACACATTTTTTAAAAAACAATTTAAAAACACATCCTAAAATGCCTGGAAGGCAGCATGGCAGATGCTCTTGCTGAGCATCATCACCAGAGACTAAATGGACTCCTAATTTTTCATCTAAGCTAAAGCCCATGTTTCCTGAACATATGAAAGGTCGTGAGTAAACATTCTTTATCTCTTTTCACCTAAGTTGACTCTGTCTGTGAGTTATTTAACTAACTAGTATGTCTGAGGGAAAGATGGGCTGGTTTATTCTCAAACTCCACTGTTGTTACTAAATACGTTTGCTGGAAAATAGGACTAGTTCCTAATTTTCATTGGGTTTTAAAAGGAAAAAAAACCCAAACACCTTCTTGGGCAAAGTGCTCCAGCAGGTGGTTGATGTGCACTGCAGGCACTCTTGGGTGAGGCTGAACATCCAGATCCACTTCGGTGTCACTTTAGGCCTGTTTGTGGCACTGAGGTTGCTTTTGCCTCCTGATGGAGAGATGGGTGACCTATGCTGGGAGAGAGACGTGGGGCAGGGCGGGGCGGGGTGGGGCTAGGAGGACCCTGCAGATTCTCCATAGCATTGGCCGTGGTATGTTTTGCAATTGGCTGCCTGCCTGGGTTGGGGACTGTGGACACCATTTTATAGTTTCTGAAATTTAAAGCCTTTCACAACTTGAGAAAAGAGTTCCTGAAGGGTTGCCTATCCCGACTGCCGTTATCTTCACCGGAGGCCCTTCCTCCACTCCAGGTCTTTCCACCTGATTAGGCGAGGTGTGCGTCCACCATTACAGAATGGGAGCAAGCAGCCATCGCTGGGTGAACTTCGTGTGGGAATCTTGGCTAAGCTGCCCACCTTGTCTGGAAGTTCCTCGCACAGAGACTTGAAGCTTCAAAATAAGAAAGCTACTTTATTGCAGGCAATACATACTTGGATAGCAAAGAGATTCTATCTATCTTTCTCTCACTAAGCTGGAGGTCCAAGGCACTGATCCCAGTGCTGGAGGAAGGAGGAGCAAAGAGGTATCCTTTCTCCCAAGAGAACAAAGAGAAGAGTGGGGGAGGAGAGAGACTGGACCTCAGATCTTGTGGTCAGCAACCTGAGGGTATCATCACACAGATGGGAAAGGTGAGTCAGCAAGGTCAGGATAGACATGGCCAACGCTTCTGAAGGTTCTACCCTCTGTCTCCCTCTTAAACCCTTTCAGAACAAGCTGAGTTGCTCCCACATTCTCCAAGGGGGGAAAGGGATTTCTTAGTGCTGGTGCCCCAATTGCGGAATGCTCATCCCAGAGAGGCTCACCTGGCACCCCCTTTGACTTTTTTTTCCCCAGCACTAAGTGGAAACCTTTTTATTTCTCAGGGCTCTGAATGCAATCTGATCTGTTTTATCTTGGCTAGGTTCGTTATGCTCCTAGTGATTTTGTTGGTTGGTGCCATATATGTTTTGTATATTTTTTAATTCATTTTTACTTTTTTGTTAGGGATTTTATTGAAGGCTGGGGCATTAGTCCCCGAGATTAAAAACAAAAAAATAGAGGCATGTATTGTAACTGAGACTCTTTGGAAATAACAGTTTGCGAATTCCCTCTTTTTATACATGGAGAAAAGTTTCCATCTCAACTGTTATGTTGTATTGAAAGAAAGAAGTCCTACATCACACGAGACCATCCCAGTGAAGACGCTTGGAGGCGGTCTCTGCATGTCCCTTGGAGTGCATTTGTTAATGGGAACGAGGCAAAGATGGAGCCTTGGTCGTTCAGTCCTGCTTGCTCCCCTCTGGCACCCCCAGCCGCACTCAAGGCGCAGCTGCCACCTTTACCCCAGGAAGGCTGGTGGTGCAGGGGGGATTGGTTAAATTAGGCTGGGTTAGCTTAGCCAAGGGCTTTTTTAGTTTTTCACTGGCTTTCAAGGGATACTTTACATTTTAAAAATAATGCACTCCACCCCCACCCCCCAAAAAAATCCCTGGCTAGAAATGTGAACAAACTCAAAGCAAGCAAAAAGCTCAGCACGTGAGGGACGCTGAGCAAAGGGCATGTTGGCCACAACACAGAAGCCCTTGCACTGGTGTGGGCACAAGTCTCTCGGCTTCACCACATGTTTGGACCAGGTGTCCAACCGCAGAGTGCCTGGAATGTGTCCCTGGCTTCCTGCGGCGCTCGAGGCAGCAGCTGGCTAGAGCCGTGTGCCTGAAATGAGCAGCCCCAGCCTGGTTAATCAGATGGAGAAGCTTTGATCACAGAGAGGGTTTCGTGGGAGGGAGAAAGATGACAAGAGGCCAACTGGTTATTACAGGAAATAAGAGGCAAATGCATTTCCCCATCTAAACATCCTTCAGTTGCGTCTCTCAGCTTCATGTTGGCAAATTAACTTGTCCAGGACTGAATATCGTGTCCCTGAGTCTCCCTCCCCACATGCAAAGCAGACTTTGGCATTTTATATTTCCAGTCCAAAATATAAAATGGCAATTAAAGGCATACATGCCCAATCAATGTGGGCATCACCAACTTTTCTGATGGCCTGTATCAACGGCCTCATCTGCAGACAAGATACCGGCGTAAGAAACGTCAGCTTTTATTCAATTTTAAACCATTTCTCCACTTAACAAAATCAGACATGTAAGACAAAACAAGAGGCAAATAATATTCTAAACAATACATAAGAGTATTGAAAAGGGCCACTGCTGCTGCCAGGGGTGGGGGGCAGGGGCGGGCGGGCGGGCCAAGGCAGGCGGATTTAGGAATCCAGTCAATACACCCAGCAAAACTACTGGGAAGCATAATTTCAATCACTCAGTATCACCTTTATCATAGAACCATAGAATTGTAGAGTTGGAAGGGGCCTATAAGGCCATCAAGTCCAACCCCCTGCTCAATGCAGGAATCCATACTCAATAGGTAGTTGACCAGTAAAGTAATCTGTACACAGAGCCCAATTTCCTATCCTTTCTCCATCTTTTGCAGGTTACTTTCTCGCTGACAAATCTTTTGACAGTTGCACAATCTGAGGTGCAGAGCATTCCTCCCAATGTTGGAGCACAAGTCTTTTTGCCAGCATCACATCAGTGCACACATAGAGTCCAATTATGCTGCCCTTCAGGCAAGTTCTGTAACACCTGGATGTAGATTAACAAGATATTTACATCCGTAAGCCTCAGTGATGTTCTCCAGGACCAAATTAATGGGCGTGATGGCCTGTGGACCAAGACCGGACCATGTGCATCAGTGATATGTCATGTGTACCACAATGCCAACATTCGTCTACCTTTGAATTGTGCTGGGGGGGCAATATACTCCCCCCCAATTATTTTTTGCTCTATTACATGTAATCTGAGATCTACAGAGGCCAAAAAGGCCTCATCCTGTTGCTCTAGCTCCCCCTATTCTACTCCTGCCTCCTCAGCCGATGCAAATCAAACTTACATTTGTCAGGATGGTCCTTGAAAAAGGGCATTGCAGGTTTGGAATGTTACGGGGGGGCTCTGACTGGTGGGGTGAGACACTCCTTCATTCTACCACCCCTCCCACATGTGGCCAAGCATGGCTCATGGTCAGGCCAGCCCTGGCTATGTCACTCATGTGTGGAGCTGCCTGCACAGAGACACAGAGAGGCCGGCCCAGCAGGACACAGCCTGGCACAGCCAGGGAGGCTCCAGGGGACAGTGGTACATATGCCTTTCACAGGCAGAAATTCAACAGGTGATGTCACTCTCCCACAAGAGTGGGAGGCACTCTCCCTGCCTTGCTGGGAAGTCCTACTTTTAATGAGGCTGTTGCACATCAGGCTTTAGACAGGAAAAGAGGGGGCAACATGAACGAAAGGAACCTTGAATGCTTGTACTTTGTTGCACAGGCCACAACTGGAGCCTTTCCGGGGCCAGGGAGGTGCTGCTGGGCAAGCTTCGTCTGTCTGTACAAAAGTCTGCGTGGCGATACTGGGGAGGAAGGGGGAGTCAGGACCTCATGCACATACCATCTTATCAGGAGGTCTGTTCCGCACAACATAGGAAACGGACCTTTAGTGTGGCGGCACCTACTCTGTGGAATTCCCTCCCCTTGAATATTAGACAGGCACCATCTCTGTTATCTTTTTGGCACCTATTGAAGACTTTCCTCTTTCAACAAGCCTTTTAAGTAGAGACCTTATCCAGTCTGCATCTGTGTAAGAATGGCTTTTTAATGTTTTTTTAAACCTTTTTTAAAAAAACAGTATGTTTTTAACCTTTTTTTAAAGATGTCTTCAAAGCTTTTTAAAAAAATGTTTTTAAAGTTGTTTTGTTTTAATGTATTTTAAGGCCTGTTTTTATGATGTTTTGATATTTTTTAGCACTTTTGTTAGCCACCCTGGGCTCCTGCTGGGAGGAAGGGCAGGATATAAACAAACAAACAAACAAATAAATACTGATTCATTTGTTCACACAGCAGCGTGCAAAAGAATTTGCACAGCACTTCGCAGATAAAATCGTTCAGATTTGTTCCAACTTGGATGCTATAGTTGATACAGGCTCAGTGGATGTAACTTTGGCTCCTGCCTGTCCAATAATAATGGATTCTTTTCAGCTTGTACAACCCGAGGATGTGGACAAGATCCTTGGAGAGGTGAGAGCCACCACATGTCTGCTAGATCCTTGCCCTTCCTGGCTCATTAAAAGTGCCAGAGGGGGCCTGGCAGAGTGGGTGAAGGGAGTGGTCAATGCCTCCCTACAACAAGGCAGAGTTCCAATGTGCCTAAAGGAGGCAGTTGTAAGGCCTTTGCTGAAAAAGCCCTCCCTGGACCCCTCTATTATGGATAATTATTGGCCAGTGTCTAATATTCCATTTCTGGGCAAGGTAATAGAGTGTGTGGTGGCCTCCCAGCTCCAGGGATTCCTGGATGAAATGGATTATCTAGATCCATTTCAGTCTGGTTTCAGGCCTGGTTATGGGACGGAGACGGCTTTGGTCGCCTTGGTGGATGACCTACGCAGAGAACTCCACAGGGGGAGTGTGTCCCTGTTGGTTCAGTAGCTTTCGATACCATCGACCATGGTATCCTTCTAGGTCGCCTTGCCGGGATGGGACTTGGGGGCACCGTTTTAAGATGGCTCCATTCCTTCCTGGAGGGGCGAACCCAGAAGGTGGTGCTGGGGGATTCCTGTTCGACCCCCTGGCCATTGGCCTGTGGGGTCCCTCAGGGTTCAGTTTTGTCCCCCATGTTATTTAATATCTACATGAAACCACTGGGAGAGGTTGTCTGGAGGTATGCAGATGACACCCAACTCTATTTCTCCTTTCCACCTAATTCCAAGGAAACTGTCTCGGTTCTAAACCAGTGTCTGACAGCAGTGGTGGACTGGATGAGGGTGAACAAGCTGAAGCTTAATCCAGACAAGACAGAGGTGCTCCTACTCAGTCGAAAGGCAGATCAGGGAATAGGGATTCAGCCTGTGCTGGACGGGGTTACACTCCCCCTGAAGATGCAGGTTCGCAGTTTGGGTGTGCTCCTGGACTCAGCCTTAAACCTGGAGGCCCAGGTTTCTGCGGTGGCCAGGAGTGCTTTTGCACAGTTAAGACTAGTGCGCCAGCTGCGCCCGTTCCTTGAGCTGTCTGATCTGGCCACGGTGACATATGCCTTAGTTACATCCCGCTTAGACTACTGTAACGCTCTCTATGTGGGGCTGCCTCTGAAGACTGTTCGGAAACTTCAGTTGGTGCAACGAGCTGCAGCCAGAATGTTAACTGGGGCTGGTTACAGGGATCATACAACTCCCCTGCTGCAACAGCTCCACTGGCTGCCACTCTGTTTCCGGACACAATTCAAAGTGCTGGTGATGACCTATAAAGCCCTATACGGCTTAGGTAGGGTTGCCATATTCCAGTTCCACAAATCCGGGCAGGCTAATTTGCATATTATGTAAATTATTTGCATATTATGTAAATTATTTGTATATTATTTGCATATTATTTGCATATTAATGTTTGGATTGTCCAGTTGTTTTGTTTTTGTGCCTAGGAATTACCACCAAAAACTGGGGAAAGATGTGAGAAATCTTTTTTTTAAAAGCAACATTTTCAGCCTTAAATGCCTGGACTCTAGTTTCCAACACTATGGAGTATTTATTGATTGATTAAAAGGATTTATATCCTGCCCTTCTGCTGTTAAAAACAGAGCTCAGCACAGCTTACAAATATAATAAAAACAATAAAAATACACAATCAATATAAAAACATAATAAAAACACAAAATAGCAACAAACATAAAGTAAGTCAGGGCAGCAGTATGGTTGGTTAACCATATACGATATATTTCAAAGATGTGGTGGGTGGAGAAAAACAAGAAGCCAAAACTTTAGGAAAAGGAGTCTTTCACACCACATGCTCAGTTCTAAATACTGTTGCAGCAAGTTTTACAAGTTCCTCCAGTATTCCACTGGTGCAGGCACTCAGACATTCAAAGTATCTGTATGTTTCTTAGGTTTTATAAAAGCAGAGCTTTGCTTAACTCAAAATTTCTTCTCCCTTTGATCAACCACATCTACACAGGTTCCACCTCCATACTCAAAATGAAACTGGGCCTGGCACTGTGCAACGACCCCACACATACCTTGCTAATTAGATTACCAATGCCAGGATGTCTGTCTTATCGACTACTCTCCTGCTCCCCCCCCCAGGCATCATGAAAGACCCAGTCCTGGGTTCAGAAAGAAAATAAATATCTGGTCCTCTTCAAAGTATTGATAAGCCTCTTGTTTTAATTGAAATAATAATTATAAATTCTTGCTCTTATCACTAATGGGAGTTAATTATCTTGCATATGCTGCTGTTGCTTTTATGGCTGTAACGGAGTGAGGTTAAAGATAAGTGAAATGCAAATAGGAAAAAAACAACACAAAAGGCAGTATCACTTTCCTAAATGTAATACCATACCAACCACAAGATTCCTATGAGTAAGGCAGAAAACTAAGCATCTCACAACCAGTCAGGATTCCTAACCAAAAACCAAAAATATGATAAATGAAGAAATATTTATATAAGCATGACTATCAAATATATTTATTATTTACACAAACTGTAAAGACATTTATAGTGCAATCCTAGGTTTATTTATTCAGAAGCAAGTCCCAGTGTATTCAGTGGGGCCTACTCAAACAGGGACAGAAATGCAACCTCAAGTGATAAGCAACATACGGGATTAGCATTGCTTTTACAAAAAGCAAGTATTGGGAAGGTTTTCAAAACACTGCCCAAGATCTGACTCCTGCACACAAGAGGAGAAGAAACTGAAATGTATATACTTACCCAATTTATGAGATTTTCAGATAAACGGGAGGGGGGGAACCACCATTTTGTTTTCTAGACACTGCCTCAGGTCAATGAAACTAAAACACAATCCTGGCTTCTCTGATTGGCTGCAATGCTGAATGGCGGGGTCAAAGCTATGAAGTGCTATAGTACTGTATACAGTGTACTGTTTAAAGAAAGATTTAATAGTTGCGGGGGCGGCTGACGTTTTTCTGTATATCTCCAGAACCGGACCACCTAGAAACTTAATTTTTTTTTTAAATTAAAGGTGAGAATCCGGGCCACCTAAGGGGCTAGCCGGGCGCCGGGTGGCATGCAAAGAATCCGGGTAAAACCCGGCTAACCAGGCAATATGGCAACCCTAGGCTTAGGTCCAGGCTATCTGTCAGACCGTATCTCCCTATATGAACCTGCCCGGGCCCTGGGATCTTCAGGAGAGACCCTTCTTGCAATCCCAACACCTTCACAAGTGCGACTGGTGGGGACAAGAGATAGGACCTTTTCAGTGGCTGCCCCTAGGCTCTGGAACTCCCTCCCTAGGGAGGCAAGAATGGCCTCCTCTGTGCAGTCCTTCCTTTTTCTTCTGGCAGTCCTTTGGAATTGAAGGCTTTAAGGGTAGTGATTGAAGAGGGTGCTGTATGTTATTGTTTTACTTGTATGCTCTTAAACTGGGTTGCAGTATTTCAAATGTATGTCTAATTGGTTTTAACATCTTAATAGTTTAATTCTGTTTTAATGCTGATTTTTATATGTTTATATGTTCTTAATGATATGTACTTACTTTTATCTGGAAGCTGCCTTGCGTTCCAGTTTGGAAAAAGGGCGAGGTATAAATAAAGATGATAACAAGAAGAAGAAGAAGAACAAGAATAATCCAAGTCAAAGGGCAACAGCTGTGGGCAGCCCTGGGCAGCCCTCCCCTTGCAGGGGTGTTTGTCAGAGGCCAGGTCTGGGGTGTGTGTGAGAGGGCAGAGCACCTGCCTTGGATGCTGAAGGCTCCAGCTCCATCCATGAAGGCATCTCCAGGTGGAGCTGAGAGAGGCTCCTGCCTGATGCCCTGGACAGCCACTGCCAGTCAGTGTAGACAGTACTGAGCTAGATGGACCATTGAGTCTGACTTGGTATAAGGCAGGTCCTGTGTTACCTAGAGGCTGGATGGCACCTGCGGGCCTTGCCTGGGCAAATGGGGAGGGAGAGATGGGGAACAGGCCGGGGGAAAAGCAACAGCAGCCTCGTTGATTAGAATCAGGGCAGTACATGCAAACAAGTTCATGCATATTCATCAGCATGCAAATAGCAGAGGAAGCCAATGGAGCGGTTGCCTGATCCTGTCATCTGGATGTTTTTTGCCAGGTTCCCAGTGGAAGGAGCAGCAGCAGGGCTGTGGAGAAGTAATGCATGTCTGCCATCTAAGTAAGGGAGCCCCCTCGTGCCCCAGTCCAGGCCCCAGAGTTGCCCAGCTGCCCCTCAGGCCTTGGGCCTGATCCAGCAGGGCTCTTCCTAGGGATCCACATCAGCTGTCCTGTCCTTTAAGGCAACTTGCTTTTGCCCCCCCAGCTCCAATTCTCAATTGCCATAAAGTCTGAAAAATGTATTTTTTCATGCAGTCAAGATGCTTTGTCCCATCAGTATGAAATTTGGCATGAAGAATCCCCCTGGCGAGGGGCTTGATCTGGCTGCTAAGTTACGTTGCTGCTGTTGTCATGTGCCTTCAAGTCGATTATAACTTATGGTGACCCTATGCATCAGTGACCTCCAAGAGCATCTGTCATGAACTACCCTGTTCAGATCTTGTAAATTCAGCTCCGTGGCTTCCTTTATGGAATCAATCCATCTCTTGTTTGGCCTTCCTCTTTTTCTACTCGCTTCTGTTTTTCCCAGCATTATTATCTTTTCTAATGAATCATGTCTTCTCATGATGTGTCCAAAGTAGGATAACCTCTGCCACTCTGTGCTCTGCCACCCTAGTCACAGGCAGCATGCTTCTGAAAACCAGTTGCCGGAAGCCTCAGGAGGGGAGAGTGTTCTTGCACTCGGGTCCTGCTTGCGGGCTTCCCCCAGGCACCTGGTTGGCCACTGTGAGAACAGGATGCTGGACTAGATGGGCCACTGGCCTGATCCAGCAGGCTCTTCTTATGTTCTTACGTTCTTAACCTCAGTTTCATCATTTTAGCTTCTAGTGACCATTCTGGTTTAATTTGTTCTAACACCCTATTATTTGTCTTTTTGCAGTCCATGGTATGCGCAAAGCTCTCCTCCAGCACCACATTTCAAATGAGTTGATTTTTCTCTTATCCACTTTTTTCACTGTCCAGCTTTCACATCCATACATAGAGATCAGGAATACCATGGTCCGAATGATCCTGACTTTGGCTCTTTGGATCCCTGCATTAATCCAGATTCTCTCAGTGGAACTACCTAGCTCATCCTCCTATATTTCTGTTTCTATACTTTGAGTTTTGATGTAACTACATAAACGAATATGAGGACCATGTGCAGGTTTGTTCCTTTAAAAGCATTTCACAACTCTTGGATGAAACATACTATCTTCACCCATTCCAATCTGGGGTCAGGTTCTGGTTATGGGACTGAATCGGCCTTGGTTGCCCTGATGGATGACCTTAACATAAGAACATAAGAAGAGCCTGCTGGATCAGGCCAGTGGCCCATCTAGTCCAGCATCCTGTTCTCACAGTGGCCAACCAGGTGCCTGGGGGAAGCCCGCAAGCAGGACCCGAGTGCAAGAACACTCTCCCCTCCTGAGGCTTCCAGCAACTGGTCTTCAGAAGCATGCTGCCTCTGCACAGCACAGCCATCATGGCTAGTAGCCATTGATAGCCCTGTCCTCCATGAATTTGTCTAATCTTCTTTTAAAGCCATCCAAGCTGGTGGCCATTACTGCATCTTGTGGGAGCAAATTCCATAGTTTAACTATGCGCTGAGTAAAGAATTACTTCCTTTTGTCTCTCCTGAATCTTCCAACATTCAGCTTCTTTGAATGTCCATGAGTTCTAGTATTATGAGAGAGGGAGAAGAACTTTTCTCTATCCACTTTCTCAATGCCATGCATAATTTTATACACTTCTATCATGTCTCCTCTGACCCGCTTTTTCTCTAAACTAAAAAGCCCCAAATGCTGCAACCTTTCCTTGTAAGGGAGTCGCTCCATCCCCTTGATCATTCTGGTTGCCCTCTTCTGAACCTTTTCCAACTCTATAATATCCTTTCTGAGATGAGGCGACCAGAACTGTACACAGTATTCCAAATGCGGCCGCACCATAGATTTATACAACGGCATTATGATACCGGCTGTTTTATTTTCAATACCTTTCCTAATTATCTCTAGCATGGAATTTGCCTTTTTCACAGCTGCCGCACACTGGGTCAGCATTTTCATCGTGCTGTCCACTACAACCCCGAGGTCTCTCTCCTGGTCAGTCACCGCCAGTTCAGACCCCATGAGCGTATATGTGAAATTCAGTTTTTTTGCTCCAATATGCATAATTTTACACTTGTTTATATTGAATTGCATTTGCCATTTTCCCGCCCATTCACTCAGTTTGGAGAGGTCTTTTTGGATCTCTTTGCAATCCCTTTTTGTTTTAACAACCCTGAACAATCTAGTGTCGTCAGCAAACTTGGCCACTTCACTGCTCACTCCTAATTCTAGGTCATTAATGAACAAGTTGAAAAGTACAGGTCCCAATACCGATCCTTGAGGGACTCCACTTTCTACAGCCCTCCATTGGGAGAACTGTCCGTTTATTCCTACTCTCTGCTTTCTGCTTCTTAACCAATTCCTTATCCGCAAGAGGACCTCTCCTCTTATTCCATGACTGCTAAGCTTCCTCAGAAGTCTTTGGTGAGGTACCTTGTCAAAAGCTTTTTGAAAGTCTAAGTACACTATGTCCACTGGATCACCTCTATCTATATGCTTGTTGACACTCTCAAAGAATTCTAATAGGTTACTGAGACAGGTCTTTCCCTTGCAGAAGCCATGCTGGCTCTGCTTCAGCAAGGCTTGTTCTTCTGTGTGCTTAGTTAATCTAGCTTTAATAATACTTTCTACCAGTTTTCCAGGGACAGAAATTAAGCTAACTGGCCTGTAATTTCTGGGATCCCCTCTGGATCCCTTTTTGAATATTGGTGTTACATTGGCCACTTTCCAGTCCTCAGGCACGGAGGAGGACCCGAGGGACAAGTTACATATTTTAGTTAGCAGATCAGCAATTTCACATTTGAGTTCTTTGAGAACTCTCAGGTGGATGCCATCTGGGCCCGGTGATTTGTCAGTTTTTATATTGTCCATTAAGCCTAGAACTTCCTCTTTCATTACCACTATTTGTCTCAGTTCCTCAGAATCCCTTCCTGCAAATGTTAGTTCAGGTTCAGGGATCTGCCCTATATCTTCCACTGTGAAGACAGATGCAAAGAATTCATTTAGCTTCTCTGCAATCTCCTTATCGTTCTTTAGTACACCTTTGACTCCCTTATCATCCAAGGGTCCAATCGCCTCCCTAGATGGTCTCCTGCTTTGAATGTATTTATAGAATTTTTTGTTGTTGGTTTTTATGTTCTTAGCAATGTGCTCCTCAAATTCTTTTTTAGCATCCCTTATTGTCTTCTTGCATTTCTTTTGCCAGAGTTTGTGTTCTTTTTTATTTCCTTCATTCGGACAAGACTTCCATTTTCTGAAGGAAGACTTTTTGCCTCTAAGAGCTTCCTTGACTTTGCTCGTTAACCATGCTGGCATCTTCTTGGCCCTGGCGGTACCTTTTCTGATCTGCAGTATGCACTCCAGTTGAGCTTCTAATATAGTGTTTTTAAACAACTTCCAAGCATTTTCGAGTGATGTGACCTTCTGGACTTTGTTTTTCAGCTTTCTTTTTACCAATCCCCTCATTTTTGTGAAGTTTCCTCTTTTGAAGTCAAATGTGACCGTGTTGGATTTTCTTGGCAATTGGCCATTTACATGTATGTTTAATTTAATAGCACTATGGTCACTGCTCCCAATCGGTTCAACAACACTTACATCTCGCACCAGGTCCCGGTCCCCACTGAGGATTAATCCAGGGTTGCCGTCCCTCTGGTTGGTTCCATGACCAACTGGTCTAGGCCATAGTCATTTAGAATATCTAGACTGGAACACATAGGCGGCCAGTCTATGTCCAGGTAGTTGAAGTTGCCCATTACTACCACATTTCCTAGTTTGGATGCTTCCTCAATTTCATATCTCATCTCAAGGTCTCCCTGAGCATTTTGATCAAGGGGACAATAGATCGTTCCCAGTATTAAATCCCTCTTGGGGCATGGTATCACCACCCACAACGATTCTGTGGAGTCTGCCTCTTTTGGGGTTTCGAGCTTGCTGGATTCAATGCCTTCTTTCACATATAGAGCGACTCCGCCACCAATACATCCTTCCGTGTCCTTCCGATATAGTTTATATCCAGGGATAACCGTATCCCACTGGTTTTCTCCATTCCACCAGGTCTCCGTTATGCTCACTATATCTTTTTTTTTCAATTAATTTTTATTCAAATTTTCAAAACCAAAACAATACAAAAAGAAAAAACACAAATCAATAACTAATACAATAAAAAAGAAAAAAAAATTGACTTCCGATTTGTCGTAGTTCAGCTATAAGTCTATAATATATAACAAGCCTGTCTCTTAATAGATTATAAAATCACCTTCCTCCAGCGGTTATCTTAGTTCGTATCAAATCTCATTAACATCATATCATTTTATTCTTCCAGAAAAAGTCAAAGAGAAGTTTCCAATCCTTGAGATATATGTCCATCAATTTTTTTCAGGTCTACTAAGTCCAGTAATTTCAAATCGCTCTTCTTCCATTATTCGTGTTGGTTCCATCTTCCATCTTCCATCTTTACGCACCCAATAATCTTGCTGTCATAATCATATAATAAGAGTCTGATAGGAATTTCCTTTATCACAGATATTTCCTTGCCATCAATTCCGAACGTATCACTGAAGTATTGTTGCAAAGCCGCATCTCTGTTCCTCTTTTTTACAGAATACACTAGCACATCTCTTGAAGGTTTTTCCATTGACACAAAACAGGGATTAATTCTGTTAACTTTCTCCATTTCAAGTTCCATCAAATCCTTCCAGTCCAGGAATTTTTTCAAACTGATAATATCTTTATCTCCAATCTCTTCCTCAATTCCTTCAGGGACAGCGCTGAGTTCCGAACCGTAATATTTGTCTCCAGGATCCATCACAGCCAGGAAATCCAAATCTTTTTCCAAGTCCATATTTAACCCAATCTCCATAATTTGAACCTTGCCTTTAATTTTTCTTTCATCCTTTTTTGGTTTTCCAGATCTATCTTTATTCTCCTTTCTCATAGAATCCTGAATTTCTTTCAGCTCCTGTCTCATTTCGTCAAATTCAATTCTCAACGCTTGTCTATTATTTCTCAGTTCTTGTTTTATTGACTTAATCCCATTCATTATTTTCTGAAACATATCTAAAGATAAAGTCCCTTCTTGTACATCCATGATCTTCTTAATTGTCATTCTTAAAACCAAAGGAACAAAACTCCTTCAATTTTCAATGTCCCAAGCAAAGAGCAGTTTATTTCTTTATCCAGTTACAAAGGAGTTAATCTTTCAAACCAACTGACGTCACACTCTAGACAGCACGGATTTCCTTATCTCTTATATGCCCAGAAGTGCAAAAACAGCTTTAGTTCACAGCATCCAAATAACTAGTAGCAGAAAGAATGAGCAGATTCGTCAAAAAAAAAAAAAGTAGACCAGAAAAAATAGTCCCAGACATATATTACACAAAAGTCTCTTCCAATCAGAAACCCCTCATCCGTTGTAATCTTTATAATGCTAATTTCCATGTCAGCTTTTTGCAATAAAAAAAAAGATAGGCTATTTTTATTTTCTTCCCCCTTAGTTCCGTGAGTAAAAGAGAAGGTTTTGACTCACCCAGGTTTTCTTAATTGCTGGTTCTTTGACAAATCTCTTTAACTGTATAGATAACAAAATAATGAGCGTAGACAGGAGAATACTTGCCTGTTAATCCATTTTTCTTTGAAGAAAAAAAACGGCTCACTTATTCAGCTGAGCTAGCTAGAAATCCTAGCTCCGTCCGAGCTGCTGGAAGATCTTCTTTCATAGACAATTCTAATGAATTCCAGTCTCCAACAAACACAACAAAGCTGTGTGGGGAATCTCACGTTTCTTCCTTATCTGGAAGAAATTATCCCCAGTCAAAAAAACCCCTTCTGACTGGATTTAAAAATGAAAAAGTTTCATCCAAGACGGGAGCCCGTCTCAGAGGCAGCACAGGTGGAGGGATCCTCCTGGGAAGTCTGTTATGCTCACTATATCAATGCTCTTCTCTGAGACCAAGCACTCCAGTTCTCCCATCTTGGTTCAGAGGCTCCTAGCATTAGTGTACAGGCGCTTGTAACCAGTATCTCTCTTCAAGTGTCTTTGGCGCTTGTGGTTTGGCCTGTGGTAATTTTGCCCTTCTGAATTTATATCCTGTGCCCCTGCTCTCACAATGCCTACTTCTAGGCCTACCCATTTTAAAATTTCATCATTTCTTTGGTCTTTATCCCAGGGGGGAGGTTTATTCCGAACCGGACCTTCCTCAGCTCCTGTCGGGTTTCCCCCCTCAGTCAGTTTAAAAGCTGCTCTGCCACCTTTTTAATTTTAAGTGCCAGCAGTCTGGTTCCATTCTGGTAACACAGTCACTGTTCTGCCAGTTCCAGCGCATCCTCTTCTGAAAACGGGGGCACATGATGCTAATCAAACCCTGCCCCTTTTTAGTTGGAAGGGGCCTTGTAGGCCATCGAGTCCAGCCCCCTGCTCACAGCAGGATATCCACAGCTAGAGCATCTCCCGCAGATAGCTGTCCAGCCTCTGCTTGAAGACATCCAGCGAAGGGGATCCCACCACCTCCCTAGCCAGTTGGTTCCATTGCCGAACTGCCCTTACTGTCAAGAACTTCCTTCTAATGTCCAATCTGAATCTACGCTCCTGCAACTTAAAACCATTAGACCTAGTCCTACCCTCTGGGGCAGCAGTGAACAAATCTGTACCCTCCTCTATGTGACAGCCCTTCAGGTATTTAAAGAGTGCAATCATGTCACCCCTCAGCCTTCTCTTCACCAGACTGAACATGCCAAGTTCCTTCAACCTTTCCTCATAAGACTTGTTCTCCATACCGGCTATCCTCATCGCCCTCTTCTGAACCCGCTCTAACTTGTCTATATCTTTCTTAAAATGAGGCGCCCAGAACTGAACGCAGTATTCCAGATGAGGCCTGACTAATGCAGAATATAGTGGGACTATTACTTCCCTCGACCTGGAAACAATAGCTCTGTTTATGCAGCCCAAAACCGCGTTTGCCTTTTTTGCCGCAGCATCCCACTGCTGGGTCATGTTCAACTTGCGATCCACTACAATTCCAAGGTCCTTCTCACACGCACTACTGCTAAGCCGGGTATTTCCCATCCTGTACCTGTGCATTTTGTTTTTGTGGCCTAAATGCAGAATCCTGCATTTGTCTTTATTGAATGTCATTTTATTAATTTCAGCCCAATTTTCTAGTCTATCCAGGTCCCTTTGGATTTTATTCCTGTCTTCCATTGTGTTAGCTATCCCTCCCAGTTTCGTATCATCCGCAAACTTCATAAGGCTTCCCTCCACCCCATCATCTAAGTCATTGATAAAAATGTTGAAGAGTATCGGCCCCAGGACAGAACCCTGCGGCACTCCACTCGAAACCTCCTTCCAGTCCGAAGCAGAGCCACCGACGACCACTCTTTGAGTACGGTTTTCCAACCAGTTGTGAATCCACCTGACAGTATTTCCATGTAGTCCGCATTTGACGAGTTTGCTAATCAAAAGGTCGTGGGATTTTTACTCTAAAATCCGGTGGGATCAGTTTGAGTGTGATTTCTTTTTTTAAAAAAATTCAACATCAAAGAGAATTTGCAATGGATCCTGTTCACCCTCCAGCTGTGGCCAATGGAAACCTTTGCTGTAGTTGACTGGTGTGTTCACAGCCCATGAATCTGTTCCTGGTGGATGGTTGTGTCTGGAGGAGCTCTGGACCAGAGTGCCTGAAAGGGGTTTGAGGATCAAGTGAAAGACGGTTGCCCACCAGCCCTGCCTCTACTAGCTGTTAGCTTTGGCTTGTTGTTTGTGCAAAGGACTCCCTTTTCCTCCCAAAGGACCAACTCCTTGACAATCCTATGGACCTGAGGGCTGAGCAGTGCAGCCACCCCACCTCAGGAGCTGATGCTTGAGAGGTGTAGCCCTGGGGCTGTCCAGGGCTCATCACAATCCTCTCCTCAGCTGCAGGCAGCAGGGCAGGGCAGACAGAAGAAAGGACTTCTTCTCTGAACTCGCTTCCAGAGGAGGCAGCGGTGGCCACAAACCTGTGTGGATTTAAAAGAGGATTAGACAAAGTCATGGAGGGAAGGCTATCAAGGGCTAAGCTTTGCCGTAACGGCTATGCTCTGCCTCCACAGCCAGAGTTAATATGCTTCAGAATATCAGTTGCTGGAAACCGCAGGAAGGGAGAGTGCTCTTGCATGCAGGACCTGCTTGTGGGCTTCTCATAATGGATATCTGGTGGGCCACTGTGATAAGAGGAGGCTGGCCTGGATGGGCTGCTGGCCTGATCCAGAAGGGCTCTTCTTACGTTTGGGGGGAAGGGGAGAGGGGGGCAGGCATCTGGGGATCTGCACTGAATCCAGGGGGAGTGGGGCTGTTTTTGCCTATGCCACCTCCTCTGCAGGAATAACCCATTGCATTGGACCATGCCTGGCACTGAGTGAGACCACTGCTCCATCTAGCTCAGTGTTGTCTGACACTGACTGGCAGCAGCTCTCTACGGTTTCAGGTGAATGGTCTCTGCTAGACTTACCTGGAGTTGCTGCTGGGGATTGAACCCGGACTCTTCTGCCTTGCACAGCAGATGACCTACCATGTGGCCTTTAGAGTGGGCCTGACCTCTCAGCATGCCGGGGGGTCTGTCTCCTGAGCTGGGACTGCCTCCCCCTCCCCAACCCCGTTTGTGCTCCTTGTCCCCGCACCATCCTGCTAGCTAAGGAGATGCTGCATGGCACTGGCATGGCATCAGCCTCACCACCCCTATGCTGGTGTAAAACCATTAGGCCGGCATCAGGTGTTGTCCTGTTGCTGGTGGCACAAAGAGATTTAATAGCCATCTGATCCTCATTGCGAATGGCAAAACCCAAGGATAGAATTACACTCTTGCGGAGGACATTGTGTCTGGGGAAAAGGCAGAGATGGTTTTGGTTTTGGTTGTGAAAGTTACTATACCTTTAATCTTGACCATCTTGTTTTATGAAAATTGTTGCCCAGCCTGACTTGTCAGCAAAAGGCTAGATTATCACGCTGAGTGATTATCAGGCCTTGCTTTATTACTGATCTCTAATAATATCTGGGGTTATTTTCAGTTAGCCCCACATTCTATGAATAGCGCATGATGCAAAATGGCTAAAAGCAGCCTGAGAGGGTTTGTCAGAGTGGTGACGTGATTAGATAAGAATTTCAGCTCCTGTCTTCTGTGGCTCCCAGATGATGCTTGGGGGAGTATAAGTGAAAATTGGCCTTTGCATTTTTCATCACAGCCATAGCTGGGAGGTAAGTCTAATGAGCTTGCCTCCATTCCTCTCCTGCTTGTGCAGGGACAGCAGGAGACAGATACACAGCTTACTCTCAGAGTTGCTGCTGTGATCAGAAGCACTGAGGGTCCTCCCAGGCTGTTGCTATTTTGGGTGTGGGACTCAATCACATACCAGCAAATTCAGGTTGCACAATTAAAGTTGCCTGGGAGCTCTTGCGCAACGAACCTGATCCCTCCCCCTGCCCCCAATTAGATTTTTTGCAATAAGAAGAGTGAATGGGGGAAATGCACTGGAAGGTGTAGGGTGACATTTGTTTCACTCTGCATTGTCTAACCTCCCTGCAAACAGATGGGAATGAATCCTCAATAAACAGGGCTTCTGCAAGTGACCCAAGTCCATCCCGTGATCCCCTAGAATAATAGAATCATAAAATAGTAGAGTTGGAAGGGGCCTCTAAGGCCATCGAGTCCAACCCCCTGCTCGATGCAGGAATCCAAATCAAAGCACTCCCGACAGATGGCTGTCCAGCTGTCTCTTGAATGCCTGGACTGAAGCCCCTGAAAATACCCTATGAGAACATAAGAAAAGCCTGCTGGATGAGGCACAAAGGCCCATCTAGTCCAGCAAGCTGTTCTCACAGTGGCCCACCAGATGCCCATTATGGGAAGCCCACAAGCAGGACCTGAGCCCAGGAGCACTTCTCCACTTACGACTCCCAGCAAATGGCATTCAGAAGCATGCTGCCTCCAAAGGCGGAGATAGAAGATGCCCATTCAGCTTAGCAGCCTTTCCTCTCACCAAGACAACTGCCTTGGCCAAGCCCACCTCCACCACTATGGCAGAGGCTGGGGAGGGGGTATCTGGAGCCAGGGTGCTGCAGCAACCTGGGCAATGCCTGCAGGCCAGAGTGTGTCTGAGCTCAACAAGAGGAGCACAGGCCTTGTTGTGGTTCTGGTCACTCAGCAAAGCTGGTCTGATGGCAAAGGGGACCAGGTTTGTGGCATCTGGGGATCCAGGCAGTGGAGCTCTTTCCCCTTTGTGGGAATGGGGCTTTGCTTCTTCCTGCCTCCTGCTGGGACCTTGAGAAGCAGTTTCTCCCTGCACCTTGTGGGCAGCCTTGGAAACTTCTAAGTGGACCTCTTTCCTGCAGTTTCCAGAGTCCCCAATAGATGGCAACCCAGGACCAGGTTCCTGCCTCTCTCAACCTCTTTGGCTGCTTCTACACCAGGCATTTAGCATGGAATTGCTACACTTTGTTTGCTCACTTTTTACAGAGTCTCCACATGGCATCATCTTCCCATCATAGTCATTCTTTATTATTTCCCCTGTGGTTTTCCCATGCAGGGATGCCAATTGGATTTTCTGGGCACGGCACGCTCTTTGAAGACTGCACCTCCCAGCAATCGACTGGCAAGAACTGCTGCTTATGTACATATATGACCGATATGAACAGTTATTTTGAATCCACAGTCTTGTTTTAAGATGTGTTTAACAGATTTTTAACCTGCCTTTCAGAGTTCCTGCCCTCACAAGGCATTTGCAACAGTTGGTTCAAAAAGCATAATCATATAATTATTAAATAACATTTACATTCTAAAATAACATTAAAAAGATAGGAATAGCTAAAAAAGCTTGTGCAGCTTCACTGAACCAACTGTATGCCTAACCTACCTCACAGGGTGTTGCGAAGCTGACAAGGAAGAAAAGCAACATGCAAATAGATTGTGTCATATTCACAAACCATGAATATGGTGCGGGGGGGGGAACATGCACAAAGGCACCCTGCACACGCACTTGTTTTTAACTTCTTAATTATAGCATAAACTGTGTTGTTTGTTTTACACCTTTTGATCTCCCTTAGTTCTTTATACCCTTAACATTTCCTTTTTTCTTAACAAACAAAAAATATGCCAGTCATTTAATTTGTGGTGTTCATACTAAATTTTCTGTTTTGACTTTTACATAGCCCATTATGTAAGTTAAGGCACTCTCTGCAGGGAGGAGAAGGGGGGGGTCACTGCCTTTCCCTTCCCCTGACCCAGCTCTCAGGGATTGTCTGGCACAATGCACCTCCAAATGCCCCACCTAACAAGGAAGGCTGGTCGCAGGGCTGGTGACTTGTCTTTGCCCATGCCACCAACTCCACCTTTTAAAGAGACGGAAGAGTCACTTGAAGGACATCTGCTGCTTTGGAAAAACACTCAGCTTTCTTGGGCTGTCCAGGTGGGTGTTTATTGTCAGATCAGTGCTCCTCATGCACATGGAAGCAGGGCACCCTCCTCAGCTGAAGAAAGCACCATCAGGCACAGAGGGAAAGGGCTCCCACTCTGTGTGGCATTGGTACAGCCTTTTCAGTCGCCAAAGGCCCATGTTTCATTGTTGTTGCCAAGCTTCAAAAGAAGTATGGAGACACCAAAGAAAAGCAACAAAAGTGTGTTTGTGGGTGTGTGGGAAGGTGTGGAGATGATGGTCTATGATGAAGAAAAACCATCAAGGTTAGATTTGATCAGAATGGGGAAGAGAAGACCAAGTCAGGATGTCAGTTGATCTTGTTTGCTGCAGGTGCAAAATGTGAGTTCAACCTGCTGTACCTGTGGATCTACCTACTTAAGTGTCTGGGTGGGTGGAGCATTGGACCATGTTGTCTCACATGATGGGATTTCCTTCTCCAGAGACCTTTAAAAGCAGATTGGTCATCCTATGGTTGGATTCATTGAGGTAGACTCCATCGACAAAGCAGAGGATTGACTGAAGGGCAAAAGGGGTCCACCTTCAACTACGTTGCCAGTGAGTTTCATGTCTGTTCACATCTGGTGGTCTCTGAACTGCTGCTGCTTTAATGGTGTTTTTTAAAAATCTGAAAGTGCTTTTTTAAATGTGTGGTCCCAGCCAACCAGGGACCACATCATGATGGCATCCCATAGCCAACTGCATTTTTCATGTGGTGAGGCCAGTCAAAGCAAGCAAAGTGCTTCTAACCAGCCTCACTCTGAAGAGCGGTGTAGGAGTGGGGAGAACCATTTAGCCTCATTCTGAAGGGGGGGAAGGGAGGAGGAATGCATCCCTGTTGCCCAGGCAACCATATCTTGCCTCACAGCATGGATGGTATCATTGCCAGGCCCACACCAAGCACTCCAGTTGCCCACAGCCACACGTGACTAGCTGGGGCTGAATGTGGCAGGCATTGTGCACATTCCGATGTGAGTGGCCTTCTCTCTGTGCCAAAGTGCTGTGCATCTGAATGAACCCATCTGGAAGCACCCAACCCCTACTGGCATCCTGCCCCCAACCAGTCAAGGAACTGTGGCTAGAACAGGAAGCGTTCATTTTCTCAGTTGCTGTGGCAACAGGAAAGGCCCCCCTTCTCCACAGACATACCTGCCCCTTTGCAAAACATTATTTGCACCCTTTTGTGTAGGGGTGCAAAAATCATTAAAGGGGAGGCTGTTTCACTCCACAGCGCCCCTCTCTCTTTAGCTCAGGAGAAATGTGCTCAAACACAGCGATCCAGGTGATGAGAAGAGGAATGGGGACCCATCTCAAAGGGAAATGGAAGACACACCTCTCCCCCAAAGGATTGTTTGCTTTTTCTGTGGTTCCCATTCAGAGATCCTGAAGGAAGCTCTTCCAGGAGAAGCCTGGCTTGGTTTGAAGCTGGAGTGATGGAGCAAGAATCATCCCCCCCCCCCGCAGACTCAGGCATGTCACGGCTGGGGCTGATCCGCATGCAGGCCAGTGCTCAGCGCTGCCTGAGGCTGCTGGGCTGCCTCCCCCGCCCCCTGCCATGTAGGATGAGGAACGGGAGTCCCCCCCGCAGCCCCCCATTGGGTTGAGACTGAAGAGGGGCACTGGAGGTATCGGCAGTGTTGGGGGTGGCAGGGATGTGGGGCTGTGTCCATGTTCATTTCATCTCTCTCCCCCCTCCTTCCCCAGACCTGGTGAGTCAAGGCTGCAGTGGATCCAGGACTGAGGCACAGTGGGGGCCAAGCTGCTCCAAGTGGAAGCTTTGCTGTGGGGTGCAAATGGAAAGCGGTGGGGTGGGACCATGCAGGGATATTGCTGCCTGTGCTCCACTTATGTCCTGCTTGCCGACTTCCCTATGGGGCACCAATAGGAAGCGGGACTAGATGAGCCCCCTTGGGTCCAATCCAGCCGCTGATGAGGGCTCCTCTGATTTCCTTCTTGCTGTAACCATCTTTCTCTTCTTGCACACACACACGCATTAGGGGGGTGGGCGATCAGGACATTAAGAACATAAGAACATAAGAAGAGCCTGCTGGATCAGGCCAGTGGCCCATCTAGTCCAGCATCCTGTTCTCACAGTGGCCAACCAGGTGCCTGGGGGAAGCCCACAAGCAGGACCCGAGTGCAAGAACACTCTCCCCTCCTGAGGCTTCCGGCAACTGGTTTTCAGAAGCATGCTGCCTCTGACTAGGGTGGCACAGCACAGCCATCACGGCTAGTAGCCATTGATAGCCCTGGGCCTTTCCACCTGCACATCCTGTACAGGCCCTGGACCTCCTCCCCTTTGCATGCAGGGAACCCTTATGATGTTGGAAGTGCTGGGATGCAACTCTGCTTGCTAGTGGCTTTGCATGGGGAAGGGTAGCTAGAGAGAGGGACCTCTGTGCTTCCTGCGCTGTTTCGCTGACCCAGCCTATGCTGACCTCCCTTCAGGTGCTAGAGCGAGGTTAGGATTAGGAATTTCCACGCTTCAGGTTCCTCCTAAACTCATAAGCTCTGCCAAAATGCAGTTACTCTTTGTGTATGGCAGCCAAAGAGGGAAATTCAGCAAAGGAAGTTCCTTACCTTGCAGCATAATAATGATGATGATGAAAAACTGTCTGAATGGGCTAAAACCTCTGTCTTTTTCTAATATTCTAGGTATGCATGGAAGGAAGAGGGGGTGACACAGGAAGACAGGAGAAGGGGGACATCCCTTCCTAACCTCTAGAAGGTGACAAATTCAAAAAGTTTCCAATTCCTATGCAAAATGAGTGGCCTGATTAGAGAGTGTGAATTCCTTCATTTAGGAGAAACATGCTTTGTCTTTAACCAGTAACAAAAAGCCTCTAGAGAAAGGGGGGGTCCTTTATTGCTGTAGGACTTTATTAGTTGCTACTTCAAAAAGCCAAGACAAGTTGTGGAGAGGGAGAATTCTATAACTGCAGAAGAAGAGATAGTGAATCCTGGTGATAGCATCCCATCCACGTCATCAAGCAGTTCGGTAGCAGTAGACGATAAACGCATAAACACTGAATTCCGTCGTTCAAACAATATCTCTGAAAGTGAGAAAGGGCAGTCAGATGGTGACAGTGAAGCAGAGAGCAGCATTCAGACCTGGCTAGATTATTCTATAATCTAAAACTGGCCAGATTATTCTATCTGTCCCCAGGCTTTGGAACTCCCATCCTAAGGAGGTTAGACTGGTTCCCTCCTTGCTGTCTTTCCGTCATCAGGTGAAAACATTTCTATTACAACAGGCTTTTGGGAACTGACTGCAAGGGCTTTAATAGGGTGCTGTTTTACTTTTTTGGGGGGGCTGTGCTTTTTAATCGATATGATTTAAATGCTTTTAATTCAATAAACAGTTTAATTACATTTTAATAATAATTTTCTGTATGTTTTTATCTAAATTTGTTTTAATTTTTTTAAGCCACTTTTAGTCCTAATTCTGGGGAAAAGGTAATAATAATAATAAAATAATAATATAATAATAATAATAAGAAGAAGAAGAAGAAGAAGATTGTATAATTGTAGATGGAGGGGTGGCTGTGGCTATTACGAAGCGACTCTACACGTCTGAATTTGCCAGTATGCTACTGGCAGAGATGAAGAAGCAAACTTGGCTCTTTCCATCTCTAACTTTTGTTCACCAGAATTTAAGGATCTTTTCTATCCAGTATGTATTTCCAATAACATTGTAAGCTTTTGTGTTTTCTGAAACCCAGAGTCTCGGTGTGATTATATCCAGGGTAGTGTGTGTCCCTTTAACAGGGATCCTGCTCCTGCCACCATTCAAATCTGGCACAAGCATGTGACACGTCCCCAGTCACTTCTGGAAGCTGGCAATGGCCTAGGGCAGGAGGGTTGGGGACCACCACTGGCTCACGGGGCAGATGTGGCTGCGATGCCTGTGGATCTGTGCCATGACGTCTCCTCCTCAGCCTTGCCTTAAAGCCTGCTTCCTTTCTGGCTGCAGCTGACTGGTAGTTCCAGCCATCAGGACTGTGCAGAGGAGCATCCCAGGCTGCCCTGACTCAGCCTGATCCACCTGGTGACCCTTCCTCTCCCAGTTCCACTCTGTGATTCTCCCTGACTGCTGATTTACAAGCTACACTGAGAGCAGCTGCCAAGGCAGGCACATTGCAGGCCCCCCAAAAAATGTTACAGGAAGCCTGTGTCGGTCCATTAGGGAATTCCCAAAACCCACAGTCAGGCAATACCCTTATTAGGGCCAACCAAAATGTCCCAAAAGAGTGAGCAAGCTTTTTGAGATCTCCAGGATTTTTTACCAGGCTGGATGTTAAGCAAAAGAGGTGAAGGGGAGAAAACCTGGCTTGATACTGAAACCACAAAGTCTATATTGAGAGGGGGCACCCACCACCGGCTCTGCCCCCCCATCCTCAATATAGCCCCCTGAGGAATTACATCCAAGGGAAGGAGGCCCTTGGCATTCAGAAATGGTCCCCTGCCCTGCCTTAAGCACCTCAGAGAGAGGAGCCTGAATCAGAGCCTGACAGGGCACGCCCACTCATGCCTCTGAGTCCCAGTCTGCACCCTCCTCCACTCTCCAGGCCCCGATGATCAGGCCCCACCCACTTTCAATGCCCCTCCACCCTTTCCTGCCTTCCAGCCAACCCCCCCCCCCCAGTGTGCATGTGCATAAGAGTGATCTTGATGGTTTATTTTCTGCAGACCCCACTGAAGTTACAAAGGAATGGATGTAAATTGTCTGTAGGCAAGTAAAAGGCATTTTATGCAGGCAGCTGTTTTGCTGCAGTCATAAAGTCCCCCTGAGGCCACAATCCTCTCAGTCTAGGTGTGGCACTGGAGAAGAGGGGGTGCTTCTGGATCTTATCCCAGCACCTTCCTCTCTTGGCTTCTGGCTTCCCCGCTGCAGGTGAATGACTGGCAGGTTCATTTCAGACTTGAAGCCTGATGGTTCAGGTAGAAGCAGCAGGGAAGACCCCCGCAAATATCCCACAGGAGCTGGGACTAGGCCAAACATCCTCCTCCTCCTTCTGTCAGAGCCAGGAAGGTGCAGCTCATTTAAAGCCCAAGGCCAGTGCATGATGGCGCTATGGATACCATCCTGGTGCTATGGCAACCAGCGGCCACTAACAGGCATCCTCAGGAATAGGGGGATAAAGGTAATCCCCCCTTTCCCTGCCTCAATGTGAGAAGGATGATGCCTTAACACAGTGATGACATGGAGGCCTTGAGCAGGGAAGGACTGGCCCTGGGGTGCTTAGTGAGGGGCCCTCATCCCCTTCCCCACCTGACAGGGGCTGTAGCCTGAATCATGTGGAAGGCACCGGGCTGGCGGAGGGTCCCCTAGTCTGACTTCCAGTGGGAGATGGGAAGCCCCACCCAGAGGCAACCGGGGGGCAGGGGGAGGCGTGAGTGGGAAAGAGACAGGGTGCCCTGACATTTGAAGAAACAGGGCAAGCCTCCGAAAGATGATGAAATGCTGCACGTTGAATCATGCCAAACAAGTTTATGAATTAGTGCCTGCTATTCTGGGAAGCAGCCAGATTTTTAAAATGCAGAATGATCTCCCTCCCCACAAAAAAAATCTGATACTGGAGCCTTGAACAGTTAACTCCCACCCTCTGCCTGCATTTGCCCATTTGTAAAATGAGAATATTTGTTTATCTAGAATATTTGAACCCCACTTTTCAATTTAACAACGACAAATCCCAAGGCTGTTGTAGTCACTGGGATAATAGTGACTTAGTGCACGGGAAATGACAAGCAGACTAAAAGGTGCTGGCAGCTACATGTCTGACCACCTGTCCTCTTGATGCTTGTCCATCCTGGCTTATTAAATCTAGCAGAGGGGGGTTGGCTGGCTGGTCCAGAGCATGCCTAATGCTTCATGGCGTGAGGGGGCAGTCCCTGCAGCCTTGAAAGGGGCGGTGGTGCGGCCACTCCTAAAGAAACCTGCCCTGGACCCCTTGGACCGGAGCAACTATCGACCAGTTCTTGGGGAAGGTGGTAGAGACAGTAGTGATGGGGCAGCCGCAGGCATTCTTGGGTAGCTCGGATTATCTCGATCCGTTCCCATCTGGGCCCAGGCCTGGCCATGGGACTGGACAGTGCAATCTCTCTGCAGCTTTCGATACCATCAAGCATGGTATCCTCCTGAACCGGCTCCATGGAATGGGAATTGGGGGCACTGTGTCATGGTGGTGCCAGTCCTACTTGTGGAGCTGAGTCCAGAGAGCAGCGTGGCAAGAGTGCTTTTCGACCCCTGGCAGTTATGTTCATGGGATGCCATCGGTCACTATTTTATCCCCAATGCTTTTAATATTTATTTATTTATTTATTTATTTATTTTGATTTATATACCGCCCACAGCCCAAGGGCTCTCAGGGTGGTGCACAACATGGATAAAAAACAATAAAATCACAAAAACAGTAAAATATACAGTATTAAACAAGTAAATAATCAAGATAGATTAAAAACACAAATAGGTTAAAATGCCTGGGAGAATAAAAAGGTTTTAACCTGGCGCCTAAAAGATAAAAGTGTAGGCGCCAGGCGCACCTCATCAGGGAGACTGTTCCATAATTCGGGGGCAACCACTGAAAAGGCCCTAGATCTTGTTACTACCCTCTGAGCTTCCCTGTGAGTCGGAGCTCGGAGGAGGGCCTTAGATGTTGAACGTAGTGAGCGGGTAGGTTCATATTGGGAGAGGCGTTCCGCCAGGTATTGTGGTCCCACACCGTGTAAGGCTTTATAAGTCAAAACTAGCACTTTGAATTTGGCCCGGAAACAAATAGGTAGCCAGTGCAAATGAGCCAGAACAGGTGTTATATGTGCAGACTGCCTAGTCCTCGTCAGCAGTCTAGCAGCTGCGTTTTGCACTAGCTGTAGTTTCCGAACTGTCTTCAAAGGCAGCCCCACGTAGAGCGCATTGCAGTAATCCAATCTAGAGGTTACCAGAGCATGCACAACTGAAGCGAGGTCGTCACTTTCCAGATAGGGACGTAGCTGGGCTACCAACCGAAGGTGGTAGAACGCATTCCGTGCCACCGAGGCCACCTGCGCCTCGAGAGACAGGAGTGGATCGAAAAGAACCCCCAAGCTACGAACCTGTTCCTTCAGGGGGAGTGTAACCCCATCTAGAACAGGTTGCACATCCACCATCTGGTCAGAGAAGGCGCTCACCAACAACGTCTCGGTCTTGTCAGGATTCAGCCTCAGTTTATTAGCTCTCATCCAGTCCATTATCGCGGCCAGGCAGCAGTTCAGCACATTAACAGCCTCACCTGAAGAAGATGAAAAGGAGAAATAGAGTTGCGTGTCATCAGCATACTGGTGACAACACACTCCAAAGCTCCTGATGACCGCACCCAGTGGCTTCATGTAGATGTTAAAAAGCATAGGGGACAGGACCGATCCCTGTGGGACTCCACAATGGAGAGTCCAGGGTGTCGAACAATGTTCCCCAAGCCCTACCTTCTGGAGACTATCCACCAAGTAGGAGTGGAACCACTGCCAAGCAGTACCTCCAACTCCCAACTCCATGAGTCTCCCCAGAAGGATACCATGGTCGATGGTATCAAAAGCAGCTGAGAGATCAAGGAGAATCAACAGAGTAACACTATAATATCTATATGAAGCTCCTGGGAGTGGTTATCAGGAATTTCAGGGCAAGGTGTTGTCAGTGTGCTCTACCTCTCCATAACATCTGAATCAGGAGAGGCTGTGCTGGCCCTGGGCCGGTGCCTGGACACAGTGGTGGGATGGATGAAGGAAAATAAGCTGAGCTTGAATTCTGGCAAGACTGGGTTAGTGGTTCCTGTGTCCAAGAAATTGGTTAATTGCTGCCCTAGGCAGGGTTGCACTCCCCCCGAAGGAGCAGGTATGCAGTCTGGGGGTGCTTCTGCATCCAGCTCTGCCATTGGAGGCCCAGGTAGTCTCACTGACAAGAAGTGCCTTTTGTCAGCTGTACCTGGTGAGACACCTACGACCATCCCTGGACCGGGAGCGCTTGGCCACAGTAGTTCACGCATTGGTGACTTCAAGGATGCATTACTGCAATGTACTCTATGTGGGGCTTCCCTTGCACAAACAGGAATTAGTGCAGAATGCTGGAGCCAGATTGCTGATGGGGTGAGAACCTGTCAGCATATAACACCTCTGCCCAGAGATCTACGCTGGTTGCCAGTTTGTTACTGGACCAGATTCAAGGTGTTATTACTGGTATATAAAGTCTGGGACCAGTTTACTTGAGGACTGCTTATCCCATATGTGCCCAGTCAAGCACTTAGCTCTGTGGACCTGGCACTGTTATGGTGCCACATAATAGTTGTTCTGCACTTGTAAGGAATTGTTCTTTTAGCATGGCAGCACCTACTCTTTGGAACTCCCTACCTGTTGACATCAGGCAGGTACCTTCACTGTATTCTTAATTTAATTCTGAAAATTTTATTGTTTTGGCAAGTCTGTCCAGACACACAGCTGCTGGTGTGTTTTAATGTTTTCAGTTAGGAGCTGCTTCAGTTGTTTTAAATATGCTTTTAATTATTTGCTTTTATCTGTTTTATTGATAATTTTAATGTTTTCTGTATATTCTTTACATTCAAGCGGTATATAAATGTTGTTAAAATAAAAGTTCACCGTTCTTTTTGCAGACTGAAGGCGCATGGTAATTAAAAAAAGTCTTCCTATAAACCCCTCCCCCAGGGGCTCCTGCCTGCCAGATCTCCTCACACTGACAGACCTTGCTTGTAATGCCCAGAGAAGTACTGTATGGACTTTTCCATGATAGGGGCAGTTCAGGTTATAGCTCTCATGGAAGATTCAGCCTTAGATTTGGGGGAGGGGGAGCTGAACTGTATCAATTATCTCAGTGTTACAGGTATACGTAGATGTGCGGAGAAAGCATTTCATGGAATCGTAGAATAGTAGAGTTGGAAGGGGCCTATAAGGCCATCAGTCCAACCCCCATACTTTGCTTACCTCATCTCTCTCCCTCCTGCACCCTTTGCTTTCTCCCTCTTCCTCATTTTGCTTGCTGTCTTAGAGGGCAAAGTCCTTGGCTCAGGGATCGGTTTCTGAATCTGTCAGGCTGTTGGCGGCGTTGATGGGCCTGTTTCGCCGGCAGAGGGATCAGCTGGTGGCCTCTGACCATGGTGCTGAAAGAGGGTGGCAGGCTGAGTGCTGTCCATAGTGCTGAGGTTGGGAAAATGTCCTTCCACTAAGCTAAGCTCTATTGCTTGTACAACTGGAAGGCTGGGAAAGGGGCGTGGCTCAGCCCCGTGGCCTGAGGAATAGTTCTGGAAGTCTCTTCGCTCCCAGGCAACGAGCAAGGGGTGGCTAGAGCAGACGCTTCCTCAAGAGGCAGCTGGACAGCCACCTGCCTTGGATGCTTCCAGTTGGATTCCTGCATTGACTCACTGGCCTTATAGGCCCCTCCCAACTCTACTGTTCCATGATTCTGTGTTAACCAATGGCTTATGCTAGTCACCCACTTTTTGCTCCACCCAGTACTAGCTTTTATTTATTTATCTATTTATTTATTTACTTGTCACCTAATCCCAAGTGGTCTATAAGTGACTTTCAACAGATTTTATAGGTGACTTACAACAGATTGTAATTACATTTGGGTCCAGAACAGATGGTTCTGCAACAGAAACCTGGGATACTCAGGGCAGTCTATCCAAAAGGCCTCTGAATATTCATCATGGCAGCTGAGAATTGCTTTGAGTTTTTCCATTGTAAGGGAAATGGACTGCCTTCAAGTAGATCCCAACTTAGGGTGACCCTATGAATAGGGTTTTCATGGTAAGCTGTATTCAGAAGGGGTTTACCATTGCCTCCCTCTGAGGCTGAGAGGCAGTGACTGGCCCACGGTCACCCAGTTAGCTTCATGGGTGTGTGGGGATTCGAATCCTGGTCTCCCAGGTCATAGTCCAGCACCTTAACCACTACACCACACTGGCTGTAAATAAAGCTGTCATTCTGTAAGCACCTTGAAAACAATGCAGTGATTACTATAAGTTAACATGGATTTATCAAGAACAAATCCTGCCAGACTGACCTTATCTCATTTTTTGATCGGTAACCTCCCTTGTAGACTGTGGGAATGCTGTGGACATAATACATCTCAACTTCAGCAAAGCTTTTGACAAAGTGCCCCATGATATTCTGATTAGCAAGCTAGCTAAATGTGGGCTGGATGGAACAACTATTAAGTGGATCCACAGTTGGCTCCAGCATTGTACTCAAAAAGTGCTTATCAATGGTTCCTTCTCAAACTGGGTAGAAGTAACAAGTGGGGTACCACAGGGCTCGGTCCTGGGCCCAATGCTCTTCAACATTTTTATTCATGACTTGGATGAGGAGGTACAGGGAACGCTTATCAAATCTGCAGATGATACAAAATAGGGAGGCATAGCTAATACCGTGGAAGACAGAAAGAAAATGCAAAGGAATCTTGATGTTGGAATATGCGGTTCAGCTCGAACTGGTGGATTGGGGCTGCAAGGGTAGATAGAAAGGAGATCTCCTGATTGCTAGGCTATACCTATCCTTTGATCTCCTGCTGAATCTTCCTTCCTGTTAGACTGATATTCTCAGGATGTTGACCACATCCTCCAGCTTCTCCTTCATTCTCTTGAGAGGGAGAGCAGACATCTTCTCTTTGTCTGTCTCTCTGCTCCCAGCATGAGGGCAAACACTAGGCATAGTGTTTGCGTCTGCAACTTAGCTAGTTAGCTAGATGTAGAACTCTTTCCTATCAAGTATGTACTTCCAGAATAAAGTAGTTATTTCTTATTTTGAAGCTTAAAGTCTCAGTCTGACTAATTCCAGGGAAGGTGTAATCTTTAGCAAAGATTCAAACACACAAAGCTCACTCAGATTGAAATTTAACAGGGGTAACTGCAAAGCTCTACACCTAGGAAAAAGAAACCAAGTGCACAGTTATAAGATGGGGGATACTTGGCTCAGCAATACTACATGCAAGAAGGAGCATGGGATTGTTGTTGATCACAAGCTAAACATGAGCCAACAGTGTGATATGGCTGCAAAAAAGGCAAATGCTATTTTAGGCTGCATTAACAGAAATATAGTTTCCAAATCATGTGAAGTATTGGTTCTCCTCTATTCAGCACTGGTTAGGCCTCATCTTTACTGCATCCAGTTCTGGACACTGCACTTTAAGAAGGATGCAGACAAACTGGAACGGGTTCAGAGGAGGGCAACAAGGATGATCAGGGGACTAGAAACCAAGCCCTGTTAGGAGAGACTGAAAGAACTAAGCAAGTTTAGCCTTGAGAAGAAAAGGATGAGGCAAGATATGCTAGCACTGTTCAAGTACTTGAAAGGTTGCCACAAAGGGGAGGGCCAGGATCTCTTGAACATATTGTTTTTTTAAAAAAGTTTTAAAACGTATTAAAAAGCAATTCCAACACAGACACAGACTGGCTTGTTGAAAGAGAAAGGTCTTCAGTAGGTGCTGACAAAACAATAAAGATGCCTGTCTACTATTTAAGGGGAAGGAATTCCACAGGGTAGGTGCTGCCACACTAAAGGTCCATTGTCTATATTGTGCAGAATGGACCTCCTGATAAGAAGGTATCTGCAGGAGGCCCTCACCTGCAGAGTGCAGTGATTTAATGGGTATATAATGAAATATGCTGAGTCCTGGAATTACATTTGGTTTATGGGTCATTGACCAAGCAGTCATCATAATATCGCTATTTATGTTTCAGCAGAGCAAACGTCCAGCACCTGCCTATCTGCCTATCTGGCTTACATGTCCTTATGTGAGCTGGGATGTGGAGTAATAGACAACCTGAACAGTCCAGTGTCTACTGAGATATACCTGCATGAAATACACATACCACTGTCTTCCACCTACACTCCTGCAGAAATTAAGAGCAACTCTTCATTTTATGCAGCAATTGTGTTTGCCCTTGGCATGCCAGGAGATTGACAGGTGGCTTCATTTTGTACTGCTAACTTAGAAAAACACCATCTTCTCTTACCATCTCTTTTTAAAATGAACATCTGAAGCAGGGAACCTTGCTGATTATCAGTTCTGTAAGGATATGAGTCAGCTATTAATTCTGGTTGAGAAAAAGGCATTTGAGTTGGTGTTGGACTTTAAATCCTTTTGTTTTCTTCCTGTGTCTGTATAATGCTGGTTTTGTGTCTCCAAGGAGGAGATAAGAGCCCCACCAATCATGATCAATGAGTTTCCCCATATAAACACTTTCATTGAGGGTCCCATGGAAACACATTGTGGTGTGGGAGGTGTTGAGTGGTTCCCGTTGCCTTCCATTCCTCACCACTTCACTCAGCTTTTCACAACATTTAGCTTATACTTTTGTTCAACAAAGAGAAGCAGTCTTTCTACAAGTTCACCATTGCCTCAGGCAGCTCACATCCCATAAGAGTAAGAGTAAATCCTCACAGCTGAGTCTTGGATTCCTGCATTGATTCTATGATTCTATGTCCCCTGCATTGTTCAGCCACTTGCAGAATATCTTAGGAATGGGAAATTGATTTGTGAAGGGCTTACCTAAGTAACCCCTGATCTATCCAGACACGGCTTCAGTTCAAAACAATATTTCATATTTCATATGTTTCCTTCCATTTCCTCGTGCCCTTCAGTCTCTACCTTCAGCTCCATCCCCACCGGAACAATCAGATATCTTTTCATCCACATCTCGGTATGATTCATCCTCAGTGCTACATTATGTGAGGATGAAGGCAGCAGGGCCCAGTAGGGATCCATTTACACTTCCTTGGAAGGGTCTGCAGGGAGTATGTGGTGCAGTTGCAGATGTGGGGTCTAGCCTACCATGATGCGTGAAAAACAGGCAAGGGAGTAGCATAGTGGGCCATGCTGACCTTTCTGGATCTGGAGCACCGGACACCCCTCCCCCTGCAGTATGGACACTTGATAGCCGTAACAAGACAGTTTGGCTAATGAAATGCAAATTAAACCTGTTTCACTTTCTTCACAACTGTGTGTTTCACAGGTGTCCTGATCTGGACTGCTTTGGGAAGCTGGGTGTCTTGAAGGACAGCAGAGTGGAGAATTGGGGTCGCATGAAACAAGCCCTACCTGGAGAAACCAGGAATTGCACCCAGGACCTTCTGCATGCAGAGCAGCTGTTCTGCTGCTGAGCTACGCTCCTTTCCAGTCCTCATGTGCTTGAATAAAGGGCTGATTGAAATAGGACCTTCTGTCCAATCATACCTTTGGTCCATCTAGTTCAGTCTTCTCTACACTTTGGGATTTCAGACAGAGATGCCAGGGATTGGACAGGGGACCTTATTCTTGTTGTTATGGGCCTTCAAGTTGATTATGCCTTATGACAACCCTTATGACAATCAGTGACTTCTAAGAGCATCTGTCGTGAACCACCCTGTTCAGATCTTGTAAGTTCAGGTCTGTGGCTTCCTTTATGGAATCAATCCATCTCTTATTTGGCCTTCCTCTTTTTCTACTCCATTCTGTTTTTCCCAGCATTATGGTCTGTTCTAGTGAATCATGTCTTCTCATGATGTGTCCAAAGTAGGATAACCTCAGTTTCATCATTTTAGCTTCTAGTGACAATTCTGGTTTAATTTGTTCTCACCCAATTATTTGTCTTTTTCGCAGTCCATGGTATGCGCAAAGTATCACTGAACACTAAAGTCAGGATCATTCAGGCCATGGTATTCCCAATCTCTATGTATGGATGTGAAAGCTGGACAGTGAAAAAAGCGGATAAGAGAAAAATCAACTCATTTGAAATGTGTTGGAGGAGAGCTTTGCAGATACCATGGACTCTCTCTCACACACACACATTGCATCTTCCTTTTTTTTCAGTTGGTTTCTTTTCTTCTGTAGTTCTTACAGTTTTGCCAGTTGCTGGAGCAGATTGCTGGGGCCATCAACTTAGCAGCAAAACAATGTTTATTTATTGGTTTATTATTTGATTTATATTCCACCCTTTCTCCCGGCAGGCGCCCAGGCTGGCAAACAAAAGCACTTATTTGCTTGGGGGGACGTGTGTTTTCCCATTTGCATAATCCAAGGCAAAGGAAAGGGTTTACCTTCACCAGAATGCTCAGGGGCCTCCCCCCCCCCTCTCTCTCTCTCGCCCCAAGGTCAGTAAAGGGTCTTGTGGCACTTTAAAGACTTAACACATTTATTGTGACAAAACTAGGGGCCACAATTCATAGGCTGCATGAAGCCTTTTTCCTAAGTTGGCAAGCATAGAATTGTTCCAAGAGTTGCACAGTTAAAGAAATAGATCATTATGCATATCTTTGCCTCAAATGCCTCCATCCTGGTTTTAAAGGTTCCCCCAAGGAGGTTAAATGTAAATGACAAATTGCTCAGTGCCTCCAGTTGGCCCCTTGTTTTGAACAAGGGCCATCAATTCACCTCCACTTGTCAGCTAGTTGAGCAATCAGCACTTGATGGATGCAGGTCAGTTAGCAGTAAGGATGACCCTGATGGCCTAGCTAAGGACTATGTATGTTAATTGATGTAGCACAAGGGACAGGCTTTCGCCCATATCGGTTGATGATGCCCTGGGCACCCACTCACACTGCAGCTTTTGGCCAGGGAACAAGAAACTCCCATTTGGACCAAGGAAAGCTCTGCTTTGGGGTTCCTTGTCATGCTGAACAGAGAACTGGTTTTATCCTTCAGTGGAAAGTAACTGGTACCAGCTAAAGACGGGCCAGACGCTTGGCCTTCTGGGGCCTTTAATCAGTGATGTTCAAGTCCTTCAGCCAAATGAAAAAGATCCTCCTGAACCCCAACAGGCCTGGGGTGGGGGGTGGGGCTACAAGCCCCTGTGCACCACATCATCGTTATTCTGCCTTTTTATATAAGACATTAAAAGCCACTAATAATGGAAAGAAAAATTAGAAACCAAGAAATAGGCCTAAAATAGACCAAAGAGACAAAGAATGCAGCAGCAGGATAAAATAAATGGTAGCAGGATTCTGCAGAAGTTGTGGATACAGAACTGTCTCTGCTGCCCATCTAAAAGCGATGAAGAAAGGGGCCTCTTTGGTGCCCCAGCAGAAAAGGCCCTCCCTTGGCTCCCCACTCACCTTCCCTCTGCATTTCTGATGGCAGAAGGACCCAGAGCAGGGCCTCAGAAGAGGAAAGGGGTCCTCGGGCAGAGTTCTCCTTCCTGGCAGGAAGAGGAAGCAGGGTGGGCACTTGGGCACTCCTGCGTAGGGCCCGGGCAATGCCATTTCTGACCTAGAATGGAAGCCGATGCACAAGTATACAATTTCTCCTTAAAATGGGAACTGCAAACACAGCCTGTACAGATTGGCTTCTCCCTGTGCCCAGCTGAAAGAACTCACCTCCTCCAGCCATGAGACAGAATCCCCATCCAGCAAAACAGAATCCACCACTGGCTGCCAGGGCTCAGCCTCCGCTAGGTCTGGGTGCACACCATGCTGGGAGAGCAAAGAAAGCATTCTCACCACGGGGTGGCGGTGGTTGTTTAAGTTTACAACTGGTTGTAAGGGAGCTGTTATGCACTCCTCTCCCTCATTCCCAAATACTGCTCTGCTGGGGGGCACTGCCCTCCCTTGATGCGTTGGCTCCAGATTTTGGAGGGCCTTGGGGCAAGACACTCTCCATGGGCACCCCTCCCCCTGAGAGTCCTCCTCATGGCTGCCCACCTGCTTGCTTGCCAGGCAGAGAGCCAGTGGGAAGGCAGGCCGGCCGGCAGGCCGGCCGGCAGGCCGGGGCATCTCCTGCCCTTCCCTCGTACCACCTCCACTGGTGCCTGGGCCAGAGCTGGAGGAGGAGGAAGAGGTCAGGGGCGTGTTGGTGGTCCCGCTGCTGGACCATGCTGACCTTTGACCCTAAAGAGAGTCCACCCCCGCCCCACCCCCACCTACCCCCTCTGGACAATGGGTCCAGTGCTGAGCTGCTCTTGCTGTCAAGTCGTCGTTGCTCCCGAATCCTCCCCCCATAACTAAGACCTTCAGGTCTACTCCTGTCCTCAGGCATGGGGGAGGCGGGAGCTAGGAAAACCAGGCTTCAGCCCCTCAGTGCTGCAGCCTTTCTGAGGTATTGGAAGAGCGCTGTCATGCCGCCGCCTCGCCCCTCACAGCCTTCTTTCCAGTCAGAGGCAAAACGTACCCTGGTCCTTTGACCTTCCCTCACGGGACCGGTTTTCTATACTCCTCACCATCGTTCTGTTCCCTTCTGATCCTGTCCTGGAACGGGACACCAGGTGAATGAATGAATGAATGAATTTATTTCGGTCACAGACCAGCCTAGATAGTATATGTTAGGTCCAAACCCAACACGCGAGTCGCCCTGTCAACCCCAACTCGCTTACACCCGAGAAAAGTGCGGAGCTGAGTGCAAATGAACCCACTATCAGAGATCAAGTAACACAAGACAATTCCTTTGCAAAGGGGACCCAATACTCACCAGTCAAGACAGGTTAGCATGGGAACCTCGTTTATTGGTGTCTTAGGGTTTATATAGGCTCACCCCGAAGTTTACAATCTCAGGCTCACGTCATAAAATACAAAAGAAGCAATTGCTAGATATTATAGCCTCAAGGCATGTGTAAGGAGGTAAAGGGGTACCGGGGAAAGGACAAAGTAGAAACATTGAGACTATCTTTCAGACTCTCTGTCTGCATACTTCACATGTCCTTGAGATAAGCATTATGCAGCAACAGACAAAGGCAACTATTGAGGGGAGGCCCAGCTGCAACCGGGCGCCCCGTAAGTTGGAGACAGACATGAAATTACTACGCTTGCATATCAAAGGATTTTACAAGTCAAGGTTTGTGGGGCAGCGGAACAACTTTTAACATTTCTATGCAAGGCACATTTGTAACAATAAGCAAGGTTATAGGCATAGATGAGATACAAGAAATGCATAGTAGGGACGTGTCCAGCTTAAACCGGCTTTATTATTCGAGCCACCGGAATGTAGGTAAGGGTCAGGTCACCAGGAAATAAACCGATGCTTTATATCAAAAGTCATCTAAAGGCCACTTTGGTTCTGTTTCCCATGATACCCAAGCTGGTTCAGCTAAAGCAAGTGAGTTATGGTTCTACAGGCAACTGGGCTTCAAATCCAATCCTAACATATAGATACAAAATACACAAATTACATCTTACAAAAAACACAAGATAAAAGCAGGAAAATATAAAGAAATAAATAACAGTTAAAACATTTACTCCATATCTAGTATCTTTTCCCTGCAAATAATGGCGGCTGCACAAAATTTGGCTACCTTAGTGGTAACCATAGGGTTACAATCCACTAACAAGAAATGGAGATAACCAGCTTCGGAACCCGCTGGAAGAGCTTGTAGAATAGGAGTAATAAAGACACAAGGAAGATCTCGATAGAAAGAACAATGCAGAAGGACGTGTCCTACGTCTCCACCTCCCCGTTCTCACAAGGGCAAACCCGTTCACAGTAGGGGGCTCTATTATACCTGCCCTTGAGCAAGGCAGAAAGCAAGACATTATGTCTAGCCAAAGTGAACACTTTTCTGTATTTAACAACAGTTAAGTTTACCAGATAGTATGCAGGAGAGAATATTCTTCCATTCAAACCCGGATTAGGATATGCTGCCACCAAACTTAAATTAGTTTGGAGTTCGATATCCTTGATCCGTTGGAGAATAGCCATTTTAGCCTTGGAAAACCCGAGTTCGATAAGCGCCGTGGACGAAAAACCAAGGGCATAGATTTTATTAGACAAGAACCGCTTCTACTTAGACTGAAAAGAGTCTTCTAGCATCAGGGGCGCCAACCCTAAAGGGTTAAAGATCATCTTAAGCCAGTAGTTAATTCTATAGATCCAGATGCAGGACTCTATAAGAGGAAGACCAACCTCAAGGTGTATGACTACATTAGGTACACAGGAAGGGAGGCCAAGTATAGATCTAAGGAATTTAGATTGAATAGCTTCCAAAGACACAAAGTCATCAAAAGCACAAAATTGCCCTCCGTACAACATTTGTGCTAATACCTTGGCACTAAAAACCTGTATCGCAGAGGGGATATATTGTCCCCCTTTACTGTAGAAGAAAGATAGCGATGCCTTTACGCTCCTCTGAGCGGTCGCGATGGCGTTGGTAGTTTGTGATTTCCAGGAACCAGAGGAATGGAAAATAATCCCCAGGTACCTGTACACTGTAACCTGCTGGATCAGATGGTCGTTTATTTGCCATCGGTGATTAGCCTTTTTCTTGGTAAAGATCAAAACCTTACCATAATTTATTTTCAGCATTTCCTCATTACAGCATGAAGCGAGTGCCCTCAAAAGGCGACGAAGGCCAACTCTAGTTTGAGACAGAAGAACAGCATCATCCACATAGAGTAATATGGACAAGGGTCTGTTAGCCAACTTGGGGGGATGGGAATTTACTACAGCTAGGTAATTGACTATCAAGTTGATATACAGATTAAAAAGGGTCGGGGCAAGAATGCAGCCCTGTTTGACCCCATTAAAAGTAGGGACATGTGCTGACAGGTGCCCGGCACGATCAGATCTAACCCTTAAACTGGTGTTTTCATGCAGACTTCCAATTAAATATAACAGCCTTCTATCAATATTAGTGTTCTCCAGTTTAAACCAAAGTCTGTCCCTGGGGATTGAATCGAATGCTGACTTAAAATCGATAAAAGCAGCAAATAACCTCCCTCTTGGCGTAGCAGTATATTTTTTGGCCAGATGTTGAAGAACAAGCCCTTGGTCCACTGGCCTGAATCCCGCTTGTTCATCAACTAAGATGTTCACCTCCTCCAGCCAGCTAGTTAATTTTTCAAGAAGATGTTTGGCATATAGCTTGCTAATAACACTCAATAGGCTAATAGGCCTATAATTTGCCGGGTCGGATCTATTTCTTTTTTTAAAAATAGGCATAACAATTGCAAGTCTCCAATCAGCCGGAATTTGCGCAGATCGATCAACAGCAGTAAATAAAGCTGCCAAAATTGGAGCCCACCAGTCTATGTTCTCCTTCAGTACTTCAGGCACGATATTGTCACACCCAGGCGCTTTTCCGGTTTTGAGTGTGTTAATAAGGGAGATGATTTCAGAAATAGATACCGGGGGCCATTCCGGAAGGGAATGCAGCTCCTCCCTCGGCACACACATTACTATGTGTCTTGGCATAAATACCACGAAAGTACAATTCCCAGACGCCAGCCGGGATGTGGGAATCCAAGGCCCTCAAGCTGGGTTGCCAGCCCTTAGCCACCAGTCTCCAAAATGCGGCCGAGTCTTTCAGCCTGGAAGCTTTAATTAAATGTTGCCAGGCCACGCGCTGTGCCTTTTTCTTTTTTTCAGATATTAGGATTTTATATCTTCTCTTCAGCATCAGATAATCTGGAGGCAGAGACGGGAGGTCGAGGGTTCTATAGAGCTTATACTTTGCCATAAGGGAGTTTTTCAAAGCAACACAATCTTTCTCATACCATGGTTTAGAGACTGTTCATAAATCAGGGTGTCCACCTATTTTATTTATACCCCCACTGTAGCCTAAGGCGTGAATAATAATCCCCTGGTATCGTGCCAACACATCTTCCGGGCAGTTTGCTGACAACAGAGCATTGCGCTGGCTGACACCAGGTGAGGTTTATCTAGTGTAGAACAGAGTGGAACTATATCTCCCCTCGGCTTGAAAAATTTGGCTCTCTTTGTGCAGGCTAAACCTACATCCATTTCTTTTTGCAGCCACATCACTCTGCTGGCTCATGTACCACTTCTGGGCAAATACAGCCGCAAGATCCTCTTCACGGGCATGGATGCCAAGCCAGCCCCCCCCCCATGTCGTATGTTATTATATGTAACTTGTCCCTCAGGTCCTCCTCCGTGCCTGAGGACTGGAAAGTGGCAAGTGTAACGCCAATATTCAAAAAGGGATCCAGGGGGGATCCCGGAAATTACAGGCCAGTTAGCTTAACTTCTGTCCCTGGAAAACTGGTAGAAAGTATTATTAAAGCTAGATTAACTAAGCACATAGAAGAACAAGCCTTGCTGAAGCAGAGCCAGCATGGCTTCTGCAAGGGAAAGTCCTGTCTCAGTAACCTATTAGAATTCTTTGAGAGTGTCAACAAGCATATAGATAGAGGTGATCCAGTGGACATAGTGTACTTAGACTTTCAAAAAGCTTTTGACAAGGTACCTCACCAAAGACTTCTGAGGAAGCTTAGCAGTCATGGAATTATTTATTTATAAGAGGAGAGGTCCTCTTGTGGATAAGGGATTGGTTAAGAAGCAGAAAGCAGAGAGTAGGAATAAACGGACAGTTCTCCCAATGGAGAGCTGTAGAAAGTGGAGTCCCTCAAGGATCAGTATTGGGACCTGTACTTTTCAACTTGTTCATTAATGACCTAGAATTAGGAGTGAGCAGTCAAGTGGCCAAGTTTGCTGACGACACTAAATTGTTCAGGGTTGTTAAAACAAAAAGGGATTGCGAAGAGCTCCAAAAAGACCTCTCCAAACTGAGTGAATGGGCGGAAAAATGGCAAATGCAATTCAATATAAACAAGTGTAAAATTATGCATATTGGAGCAAAAAATCTTAATTTCACATATACGCTCATGGGGTCTGAACTGGCGGTGACCGACCAGGAGAGAGACCTCGGGGTTGTAGTGGACAGCACGATGAAAATGTCGACCCAGTGTGCGGCAGCTGTGAAAAAGGCAAATTCCATGCTAGGGATAATTAGGAAAGGTACTGAAAATAAAACAGCCGATATCATAATGCCGTTGTATAAATCTATGGTGCGGCCGCATTTGGAATACTGTGTACAGTTCTGGTCGCCTCATCTCAAAAAGGATATTCTAGAGTTGGAAAAGGTTCAGAAGAGGGCAACCAGAATGATCAAGGGGATGGAGTGACTCCCTTACGAGGAAAGGTTGCAGCATTTGGGGCTTTTTAGTTTAGAGAAAAGGCGGGTCAGAGGAGACGTGATAGAAGTGTATAAAATTATGCATGGCATTGAGAAAGTGGATAGAGAAAAGTTCTTCTCCCTCTCTCATAATACTAGAACCCGTGGACATTCAAAGAAGCTGAATGTTGGAAGATTCAGGACAGACAAAAGGAAGGACTTCTTTACTCAGCGCATAGTTAAACTATGGAATTTGCTCCCACAAGATGCAGTAATGGCCACCAGCTTGGCTGGCTTGAAAAGAAGATTAGACAAATTCATGGAGGACAGGGCTATCAATGGCTACTAGCCATGATGGCTGTGCTCTGCCACCCTAGTCAGAGGCAGCATGCTTCTGAAAACCAGTTGCCGGAAGCCTCAGGAGGGGAGAGTGTTCTTGCACTCGGGTCCTGCTTGCGGGCTTCCCCCAGGCACCTGGTTGGCCACTGTGAGAACAGGATGCTGGACTAGATGGGCCACTGGCCTGATCCAGCAGGCTCTTCTTATGTTCTTATATCTGTGCACACACACACCCATGCAGAATGTTGCATTTGTTTCTGTTGAATTTCATTTGGTTTGTAATGGCCCCGTTTTCTAGTCTATTAAGGTCATTTTGAATTTTATTCCTGAAGTCTTAGCTATCTATTTCCAGGTTTGTGTTAAATTTACTAAGGATCCCCTTCACCCCTTCAGCTAAGTCAGGGGTGCAGCACCTCCAGAGGTTAAGGGCCAAATTTGGTCCACCAAGCTGTTTTCCCCATACCATGGCCACCTGCCCCACACCTGACATCTTGTGTGAGGTCAGATGTGGGGGAGGTAGATGCAGGTGGCTTGGTGGCAGAAAGAGGGCTGACCTCATCTGACGCATGAGGTCAGTCCTGCTTGCTGCATCTCTTCATCTCTCTGCATCATCAGGTGCCCAAAATGACATCATACCTGCCCCGTATCACATCAGTTGATTGACAGGGTGGTGGTTCTGCCCACCTATTAAAACTGCTCTGTGGGGTGGGGAGAGTAAAGATCAGGCCTGCTGGGCCAAAGAGGGTCCCCACCCCAATCTAAGCCATCGATAAACATGTTGCAGAGGCCCAGGATAGACCCCAGACCTCCCCACAGTGAAAGAGGCCGGCACTCATGGACTCACTTTGAATTCAGTTTGAGAACCAGCTGTGACTCCAGCTTGGCACTTATCCTCAGTCTTGACAGATTGTTAACCAAAATGACGGGGGTGGGGGTGGCTCTGTCACATGCTTTGCTGAATTAAAGATAAATTATGTCCACAACATTCCCACTGACCACTGAGCTAATAACCCAATTAAACAAAGAGGTAAGATTAGTTTGGTAGGATTCATTGTTGAAAAATCCACGCTGGCTCCTGCAATCACAACATTGTTATCTAGATCCATGCAAACTGACTCTTGTCATCTGTTCTCTTTCCCAGGAAGCAAAGAGACCTGCGGCCTGCTCTTTCTTCTTGGTCCCCCAGAGTGCACCCCTGGGTCCCTGTTATTTAGGGGCAGAATAGAGGGCTAGCCCCACGATTCCCCCTCAGGCACCCCACTCCCAGTGCCATTTTCCATCCTGAGGGAGCCCAGGTTACTAGCCTGCTCACAGGAGATTGATGGCACCAGAGTGCAAAGATATCAGCAATGGTAGGGCCTCCATTCGCTTTAGATGAATCCCAGCCCAAATCCTCAAGCGAAGCCAGGGGTCTTGGAGGGATCTTTGGTGCCTTGGTGATCCAGATGTAAACAAAAGTGAGTGAGCAATTAATGTCTCCAGGCTTACCATTATGCCATAACGTCAGGGTGGGGTGATAGGGGACGTGAGAGCAAACACCCGAGTGGGAGGAGGGAGAGCTCCTCTGAGATTGATGGGTCAGCCTTATAATCAGATTTTTCCTGGAAAGAGAATCCCTTTTAGTTCACCCTCCCCATCAGCTTTAAAGGTGCTCACACAGACGACCTATTTGCCTGTGACACAGCAGGCTTTATCCACTGCGAGAGGGTGACTCTACCTAGTGCAGATACATACAACAAAGAAGCCACAGCCACTTTTTAAAATGTCCATACGGTGAATTGGGGGCGGGAAGCAGACTTGAATGAATCCTGAGCCAAACTGGGCAGTTTATGAAGCACCTCGGACCAAGGGCTATTTTCTGAAGTGCCCAGTCAGAGTCTGAAGCAAACCTTGTGGCCAATGCACACCCTTAGTGTCTAGTCTTTGGGGGTTTTTTACAATAATTTTTATTCAAATTTTCATAAAACAAACAAAACAAAATCATAAAACATTCAAAGACAAAAAACAAAACAAAACAAAAATGATTAAACAAAAAAGTAAAATGTTGACTTCCCATTTGTCGCAGATCAGTTATGGGTCTACAATATATAACAATCCTGTCTCTTAAATTATATTATAAAATCACTTTCCTCCAGTAGTTATCTTAATTAATCATCAAATCTCATAAACATTACTTTATTCTTTCCACAAAAAGTCAAAGAGAGGTTTCAATTCTTTAAGAAATATATCTATCAATTTTTCTCCAAATAAACATGTTGATTAATCTATCTCGTTAATAATAATAATAATCTTATTGTCATAACCATAGTCCAAATAAACATATCAATTAATCCATCTCATCAAAATCTGTTAGGTTCAATAATTTCAATAGCCATTATTCCATTATCCATATTAATTCCATCTTCCATCTTCAATAGTCCTGTTAAGTCCAGTAATTTCAGTGTCCAATCTTCCATTATCAGTATTCCATAATAATCTTGCTGTCATAGCCATAGTCATATAATAAGAGTCTGATGGGAGTTTCCTCTATCCCAAATATTTTCTTGCCATCCATTCTGAATAAGTTGCTGAAATATTGTTGTAAAGTCATATCTCTGTTCTTCTTTTTTACAAAATGCACTGGCTCATCTCTTGAGAGTTTTTCCATTGTCACATGGCTGCAGTTAATTCCATAGATTTTCTCTATATCAAGCTCCATCACGTCATTCCAGTCCAGAAAATTATCCAAGCCATTGATAACTTTATCTCTAATATCTTCATTAATTTCTTCAGAGATAACGTTAAATTCCAAACAGTAGATTTTATTTCTAATATCCATAAACTCCAGATCTTTTTCCAATTCCACATTTGTTCCAATCTCCAGGGCTTGTATCTTCCCTTTATTTTTTCTTTTCTCATCTCTGATCTCATTCTCCTCTCTCACAGGATCCCCTATTTCTTTAAGCTCCTGCGTCATTTTGCTCAGTTCAATTTTCAGCTCCTTACTACCCTGTCGCAGGGTTTGTTTCGTTATCTCAATCTCATCCATTATTTTCTGAAACATAATTACTTCCAGATTCTCAGCCACTTTCTTGATTGCCATTTTTAAAACCACGAAAACAAAACAAAACAAAAATAAAGAAGAACCACTTCTTATTTCAGCAACAATTGGGTTAATATTCCAGGCTTGATGACATCACAGTATAAACAGAGCAGCCTGCCTTATCTCTCTATGTTCAAGAATACAAAACAAATTTAGTTCCCAGCATCAAAACAGTTAGTGGCGTTGTGAAGAAGCAGATTCGTCAAAATAAAATAGACCAAAAAGAGAATAGTCCCAGACAATATAATGTTCCTCGGAACAGAAATCCCTCTTCTGTTTATATCTTTAGAATGCACTTCCAGGACAGCTTTTTGCAATAGAAACAGAGATAAGCTGTTAATTTCGTGAATAACAGAGAAGAGTTATAGCTCACCCAGAAGTTCTTTAAAGCTGATTCATTTGACAAATCTCTTTTTACTGCAACAATTTAAACCAAGTAAAAAAAAAAGAATAGAAAGAAGGGTGCTTGCCTGTTAGTCCGTTTTCTCTTTGAAGAAAAGATAAACGTGTCGCATTAATCAGATAGAGCTTGTTCGGAAGTCCGTCCGGCATTGCTGGCTGGACCTTTTCTCATAAATTAATGAAATCCAGTCCTCCCAACAAAAACAGGCTTTTGAGGTTGATCTCTATGTTTCTCCCTGCCCGGGAGAAATTTCATCAGTCAAAAAAAAAATGTTCTGACTGATTTATATCTGAATAAGCTTCTTCTGAGGCGGGAGCCCATCTCAAAAGCAGGCACAAGCGAAGTCACCCTTCCCGGAAGTCCCTTAGTGTCTAGTCTTTGCTGCGGCTTCTCTGAGGCAGGCAATCCATGGCTGAAAGGCTAGGAAACAGCAGGGGGCAGCAGTAGAAGGATCCCACAGACATGCTGGGTCTTACCATCTGCGCAGGGCTTGGTGGCACTGGGATGCCACTCTGCCTGGGGCCTCACCTGAGTGGCTGAGCTCTGGGTGTGACTGGCCACAGGGAAGGGAGATGATAGAAAAGGGGAAGGGGGCTTTGTTGTGAAGGGGTCTTGGAAGGACGTCCAACCTGGCACCTGCTGGGCTTGAGTCTCCAGACAGGCACCTTGGAAGGGCCCCCTCTGAGGCTACGGAGCTGTCCAGGAAGCCAGGTGAGGCTGCAAAGGAAAAGGAGATTCCCCAGATACCTGTGACATCTCTCTCTCTTGCAGACAGCCAAAGGTCTCTCCTGGACAGGTTCAGATCCACCCTCTGTCATCAACTCTGTCGCAGCTGTAGGGAAGCTGTTTTTGAAGCCTCAGCTTTCCCACCTGTAAGACTGGGAGGCAACTTAACCATCCTGCAGGGTCCTCAGGAGGATGAGTGAGACAACGGCTGCGTAACCCATGACAAGTACTGAACTGGAAGCATTTCAGCAGGCTTGGGTTCTGGCTCCATTGGGAGAATTGGTGGCTCAGTTCGGTGCCCATAAAATGAAATAGGTCGCTTGGTGGGGCCCAACTGCGTTGGCAGTGCCCTGATGGCACCTTAGTTCCTCTTAAGTGCTTTCTTCATTAGGTGCTTATTCCCTAGCATCCCTTTCACAGGTCTTCAAAAGCTTCTTCCTAGGTTTATCACAGCACCTGGGGCCTTATAATTTGGGCTGCCTTCCGCATCCATTCCTGTGCTTTGGGGTTTATTCCAGTGCTTCCTGGCTTTTTAAAAGAAGGACTTGAGAGGACTGGTGAGACTGGGGGGGGAAGAGTGAGGGAGAAGTCTAGAGGTCTGTGCAGGAGCGGCAAGTTTGGGGTTCCCCTGGAGAAAGTTCACTGCAGCACAGAAAGAGCCGGGCTGGGCCTTGGGTGCCATCAGCTGGGCCCTCCTCTTCCATTGAGGCAGGATTGCCTGGGCAGCTGCCCCTCACCCTGCTGTGGAATAGGGCCCTGCCTTTCTCTCCCATGATCACCACTGCCCCCCATCCTTTCTCAGCTGCTTCCTATGGCTACAGACACTAAACAAAACATGGCAGCCCAGGCGCATGTGTGAGTGTATGCGTGTGTGTGGAGATGGATGGAGCAGGCCAAGCGTTGACTGCCCCATCCTCACAGATGTGTCTCCAGAGGGGCTCCTCGTGCAGGCTCTGCACTGCAAAGGTACAGATTACAATTAGAGTTACCAGGTCAGAAGCACTCCAAACTCTGAGATTTCAGGGGAGAGCCCTAGTCGTGTCCCAGGGCAGGCCCTCGGAGCTGGCTGCATCCCATTGGGGAAGGGAGACTTGGGCCCGTTGACACCCCCCAGCCTCAGAACTGGCTGCATCCCATCAGGAGGGCAAGGAGGAAATTCCTTCTCAACCCCCCCTCGAATGCAGTCAGCTACTAAGCTGGGGGGCCATCAACGGGCCTAGATCTCCCTGGGGAAGGGAGATTTGGGGCCGTTGTCACACACCCCGGCCAGCCAGAAATCCAAAGACTGGGGTGACTCACCCAGAGAATTGGGGAGGACTCCCAAAAACCGGAGTCTCCAGGTGAAATCCAGAGGTCTGGAAACATGACTAGTCACAATACATTTGTGAGTCATGATACTACAAGACTCTTTCTCGCTCATCCAGCTCCTCTTCATGTACTTCATGCATATTTGTTTGACAGCTAAAAGAACAGGATTTAAATGCTGCGAGAAAACAGCAACAATTCAGGGGTACTGACCTGACGAGGCTGTTAGAGGCCATCAGGGCCATTTATCAGTTAAAGGTAAAAGTGTCCCCGCACTTATAGTGCGAGTCGTTTCCGACTCTTAGGGTGACGTCTTGCGACGTTTACTAGGCAGACCGTATATATGGGGTGGGATTGCCAGTTCCTTTCCCGGCCTTTCTTTACCCCCCCAGCGTATGCCAGGTACTCATTTTACCGACCACGGATGGATGGAAGGCTGAGTGGACCTCGACCCCTTTTACTGGAGATTTGACTTCCTCCTTCCCTTGGAACCGAACTCTGGCCGTGAGCAGAGCTTCGGCTGCATTACCGCCGCTTACCACTCTGCACCATGGAGGATCTATATTTATCAGTTAGATGGTATTAAAAAAAACCAAAGGCAGAATCAACCAACTCAGGACTTTCCAACCTCTGCCTCCACTTACCTTCCTCCTGACAGCCCTCTGGAGACCCATTGGCACCATGCAGGTGGGGAATGGAGGGCTTGGGCACACCCACAAAATGGGTCTGCAACAAGGGTGGGATTTGGCCCCATGTCTCCCAGGTCCACCCCAGCTCTTTCCATCAACAGTCTTAAATGGGGGTCCTCTTCATATGCCTGCAGGTAAGATCAGTTAGATCTGGGAGGGGGGAGGGGGGCTTCTCAATGGTAGTCCCACAGAACTTTTATCATATTGATGTATAAGTGCCCCCTTCAGTTTAGGTTTATAGATGAGCTTTAGCAGTTCACTTATTCCACTTTCCAGATTTCTTGATGGTTTTCAGATGACGGTGTGGAAATTATTTTTAAATCTTTATCCGGGCTGCAAAAAACTCTTTATCTGCTGTCAAGCTGTGGTGCTTTAAACAGCAATTTGATTCCCTCCCCATATATTTTAGGGGGTTGTTTGCACTTTATGTAATGGGAGCAGACTTGTGGGAGCAGGGTTACCCTGAAATTTGCCCTAAAATATCATTTATTTATTTCATTTATGAATCGCTTTGCATGAGGCATCCCAAAGTGATTTACAATATAATAAAAAACATATACCATACGCCAAAGCTATCTGTCAGGAATGCTTTGATTTGGATTCCTGCACTGAGCAAAGGGTTTCACTTGATAGCCTTATAGGCCCCTTCCGACTGTACTATTCTATGATTCTACACAGAACAATTGCATGTATAAAAGCACCTAAACTATTTGCATAGGTAAAGGCAGTTAAATATCCAAGAGAGATACTAGCTGTCGGAGACTGTGGCAATGCTGTGGACATAATATATCTCGACTTCAGCAAAGCTTTTGACAAAGTGCCCCATGATATTCTGATTAGCAAGCTAGCTAAATGTGGGCTGCACAGTTATAAAATGGGGGATACTTGGCTCAGCAATACGACATGTGAGAAGGATCTTGGAATTGTTGTTGATCATAAGCTGAATATGAGCCAACAGTGCAATGTGGCTGCAAAAAAGGCAAATGCTATTTTAGGCTTCATTAACAGAAGTACGATTTCCAAATCATGTGAAGTATTAGTTCCCCTCTATTCAGCACTGGTTAGGCCTCATTATGTATACTGCATCTAGTTCTGGTCTCCGCACTTTAAGAAGGATGCAGACAAACTGGAACAGGTTCAGAGGAGGGCAACAAGGATGATCAAGGGACTGGAAACAAAGCCCTATGAGGAGAGACTGAAAGAACTGGGCATGTTTAGCCTGGAGAAGAGAAGACTGAGGGGAGATATGATAGCACTCTTCAAGTACATTTATTTATTTTTTATTTAAAATATTTATACCCCGCCCTATTTCAAAAGAACTCAGGGCGGCTCACAAATAAAAACCATAATCAGTTAAACAAGTAATATACCATTTAAAACAGTTAAAAATGAATTAAATCAACAATAAGTTAAAAAATATATGACAATATTACAATATATGACAATATTAGTTAAAAGCACATCTAAATAAAATAGTCACCTGGGCACGAAAAGATGAAAGTGAGGCAGCCAATCGGACCTCGCTAGGGAGGGAATTCCACAGTCTAGGGGCAGCCACTGAAAAGGCCCTATTCTGTGTTTTTACAAGGCAAACTTGTGAGAAAGATGGGATAGTGAGTAGGGCCTCACCAGATGATCTCAAAGCTTGGACAGGGTCATAGAGGGAGACACGATCTAACAGATAGCCTGGACCTAAGCCGTATAGGGCTTTATAGGTTAAAACCAGCACTTTGAATTGTGCTCGGAAACAGATTGGAAGCCAGTGGAGCTGGTACAACAGTGGGGTTGTATGTTCCCTGAGCCCAGCTCCAGTTAACATCCTGGCTGCGGCTCTTTGTACCAGTTTAAGTTTCCGAGCAGTCTTCAAGGGCAGCCCTACATAGAGCGCATTACAGTAGTCTAATCGGGATGTAACTAAGGCATGTGTCACCGTAGTCAGGTCTGACAGGTCAAGGAACGGGCGCAGTTGGCGTACCAATCTTAATTGAGCAAAGGCACTCCCGGCCACAGCAGAGACCTGTGCCTCCAGGTTCAAGGCCGAGTCCAGGAGAACTCCCAAACTGCGAACCTGTGATTTCAGGGGGAGTGTAACCCCGTCCAGCACAAGTTGGATCCCTATTCCCTGATCCGCCCTTTGACTGACAAGGAACACCTTGTCATGAAAGGTTGTCACATAGAGGAGGGCCGGGATCTCTTCTCTATCGTCCCAGAGTGCAGGACACGGAATAATGGGCTCAAGTTGCAGGAAGCCAGATTTCTACTGAACATCAGGAAAAACTTCCTAACTGTTAGAGCCATATGACAATGGAACCAATTACCTAGAGAGGTAGTGGGCTCTCTGACACTGGAGGCATTCAAGAGGCAGCTGGACAGCCATCTGTGGGGAATGCTTTGATTTGGATTCCTGCATTGAGCAGGGGTTGGACTTGATGGCCTCATAGACCCCTTTGATCTCTACTATTCTATGATTCTAGCTGGGATAAAGATCTGCATTTAGAAGGCTTTTTAAAAGAGGAAGGTCTGCAGTAGATGCTAAAAAGACAACAGAGACAGCAGAGGTGGCACCTGCGCAATATATTGCACCAAATGGACCTCCTGATGAGATGGTATCTGTAGGTTGTGCTCTCTTGCAGAGGGCAGTGATCTATTCGGTGCATAAAGAGTAGGGAGACCTTTTAGGTATCCTGGTCCCAAGCTGTAAAGGGCTTTGTGTACCAATACCAGCACTTTGAAGTTAGCCCAGTAGCGCAACTGGCAGCCAGCCCAATTCTTTCAGCATAACATAATGGCAATATTCCGCTCCAATGAACCTTTTCTAATATGAAGGCGCAAATTTTAAATGTGCAAGGAAGTGTAAGTGTAACAGTGTGTGTTTGTATTTATGGGGATGCTGTTCACAAGTCTTCAACCTCTCCAACCCCACCTTCAGCCTGAACATGAATTATTTATTTATTTATTTATTTATTTAATGGAACCCAGTTCTCTATATCTGCTGTCCATGCAGTGGGAGGACTACTGGGATCCCCAATTCCTAAAACACTTTCTCTTTGGGATGCCTCTCTGATTTCATTGTCCATCTCAAGATCTCCCTGAGCATTTTGGCTGGGCTGGGGGGCGGTGGTGTCCAATAGTATATCCCCAGTACTAATTCACTTTGCGCAGGGTTGGTACTTCCCACTCACAGCAATTCTGTGCAGTTTGTGGCTTTGGGGATTTCCAGTTTGATTCAATGCCCTCTGATGTGCAGAGCAAGGCCACCCCCAGCACACCTTTCTCTTCTTTGAGAGTAACCATGCCTTACTGTCTGATTCTCAGCAATCCACCACATTTCTGTAATGCTAAGTATTCTGTCTCACCCACAGGATAATCATTTATGCCTGCATGATTATGGCCCAGAGGAAAATCCTCTTGTCTCTCTCCACCCTATTGTTACGCAGCTACCTTAAAGACTCACAAATCTGCCAGGCGACATTGTGTTGATTCCGATGCCACAGACTAACTCAGTTATGCCTCTGGCAGGAATCAAATCGCCAGGAACTCATCTCATTATTTATTTAGTTATGTACTGAATTTGTGCAGGACTGTCCATTAAAACGCTGTCTGGGTGGGAGAGCAAACACACATACATTGGATAATAATGGAACGGAGCAAGGAATTTCAGAAGAAAATCACCCTGTGCTTTATAGATTACAGCAAAGCCTTTGACTGTGTAGATCATGAAAAACTATGGAATGCTTTCAAAGAAATGGGGGTGCCACAGCATCTGATTGTCCTGATGCGCAACCTATACTCTGCACAAGAGGCTACTGTTAGGACAGAATATGGAGAAACCGATTGGTTCCCCATCGGAAAGGGTGTGAGACAGGGGTGTATTTTATCACCCCATTTGTTTAATCTGTATGCAGAACATATCATACGGAAAGCGGGATTGGACCAAGATGAAGAAGGTGTGAAAATTGGAGGGAGAAATATCAATAATTTAAGATATGCGGACGATACCATACTACCAGCAGAAACCAGTAATGATTTGAAACGAATGCTGATGAAAGTTAAAGAGGAAAGCACAAAAACAGGACTACAGCTGAACGTCAAAAAGACTAAAGTAATGACAGCAGAAGATTTATGTAACTTTAAAGTTGACAATGAGGACATTGGACTTATCAAGGATTATCAATACCTCGCACAGTCATGAAGCAAAATGGAGACAATAGTCAAGAAATCAGAAGAAGGCTAGGACTGGGGAGGGCAGCTATGAGAGAACTCGAAAAGGTCCTCAAATGCAAAGACGTATCACTGAACACCAAAGTCAGGATCATTCAGGCCATGGTAATCCCAATTTCTATGTATGGATGTGAAAGTTGGACAGTGAAAAAAGTGGATAAGAGAAAAATCAACTCATTTGAAATGTGGTGTTGGAGGAGAGCTTTGCGGATACCATGGACTGCGAAAAAGACAAATAATTTGGTGTTAGACCAAATTAAACCAGAACTGTCACTACAAGCTAAAATGATGAAACTGAGATTATCATACTTTGGACACATAATGAGAAGACATGATTCACTAGAAAAGATAATAATGCTGGGAAAAACAGAAGGGAGTAGAAAAAGAGGAAGGCCAAACAAGAGATGGATTGATTCCATAAAGGAAGCCACAGACCTGAACTTACAAGATCTTAACAGGGTGGTTCATGACAGATGCTCTTGGAGGTCACTGATTCATACAGTTGCCATAAGTTGAAATCGACTTGAACATAACAACAACTGAGTGACTCACAGAATCAAGAATAAAATGCAAAAGTTAAAAATATGGCAACACAATAGTTAAAAGTACAACAAACAATAAAATGCACCATAAATTTTCCTTCCTAATAGAGGAAAACAAAAACTACTTGCAGCTCAGATGACAGAATATTATACAAACACATAACAAACAATGAGAGTTATTTAAAAAGCCTGGGTGGGCCTCTCTGGGGAGGCTATTCCAAAACAGGGGTGCCACCACTAAGAAGGCCACTCCCTGCCTCACATCACTTGGCAGGGGCTCAAGGAGCAGGGACTCTGATGGAGAGGCAAACCTGTGGGAGCCCTCCAGATGTCACTGAACTACAACTGGAGCTGATGGGAGTTAATTTTGGGTAAGTATATGTTGTGGTGTACAGAGCCAGTGTGGTGTAGTGGTTAAGGTGTTGGGCTACAACCTGGGAGACCAGGGTTCAAATTCTCACACAGCCACAAAGCTCTCTGGGTGACCTTGGGCCAGTCACTGCCTCTCAGCCTCAGAGGAAGGCAGTGGTAAACCCCTCTGAATGCCGCTTACCATGAACACCCCATTCATAGGGTCGCCATAAGTCAGGAGCAACTTGAAGATAGTCCATTTCCATATGGTGTGGCAGCTGGCCCATGAGGCCAAAGGGGGCCCTCCTCCCTCAGCCTCCCTGCCTGCCCCCTTACTTACAACCAATCAGGAGACACCTCTGCCTGCCGGGGCTCTGGGTCCATCTACTGTTGATCTTCCTGCCTTCTCCTCTGACAAATCCAATGGGGGACAGCACTTTATTTCGATTGATATTATATCCCACCCTTCCTCCAAAAGGAGCCACCTTTAAACTGGGACACACACACAACGTGTCTTCCTTCTGCGCTGGCATGTGCCTCTGGTGTGGGGTGAGCTATCCAGGGAGATTTTGCAATGAAATGGAAGTGAATGAAGAAAACAGGAGAACTATTATGGGTTAGCTTTACAGTTGGGGGTGCAAAGCAGCTCTTGGTCACCCACCAGAAAGCGGCACAGGGCGGCACCTCAGCATGACAAGAGTCACTCTCTCTCTCTCTCACACACACACACACACACACACACACACACTGCCTCCTCAGGGTTGCTCTTGCCAGGAGGTTCCGCTCGCACCCCAGGACAGGACCTCACAGGCAGGCTGTGTAGTGAGGTGCAGGTCCCCTTTGCGCAGCTGACCCTTCCTCGTCCTCCTCGGCCCAGCGGTTCTGTCACCCCTTCCCAGGTTTCTCTTCCGGTGGTGCACAGGAGCCTCTGAACGGGGCACGAACGGTTGCCTGGTGAGCAGCCAGGGAAGTGGCCACATTTGGGGAGCGATTCCAGGGAGGCTCTGAGCTGCCTTCTGACTCTCTTTGCATGCCTCAAAGGGCATCTCTCTGCAAACAGAGGCAGCACAACTCCAAGTGCCACACTGGGTGAAAGTGATCTCAGTTGTGTATTTTTAAAAAAAACTAAAGTGTCACTTAAAATTTTTTTGCACGTGTACGGAGAGTCAAACAGAAATCAATTTAATTCACACACACACAGTGTTGTGCAAAAGGCTGAATGGGGTATACGGCGTGGGATTCCGGCTCCCTCCCTCCCCCCATAGCAGAAAGGCTTCATTGAGCTGCAAACAAATATGTCTTAATTGTTAGAGTAACCAAGTCACAGGCACTCTTATTCAGAGCTCCCCATACTCTCTCTCTCTTTATCTGCCCAAATTCTGGCTCTGGCTTTTAGGAGCTGTCCTGGTGCCCACTTTGTCGGCTCTGGAAGGGTGTGTGGTTTTTAGAAAGAAGAGAGCGGGTGGGTGGCAGTGAAGGATCACCTGCCCTTGCAACTTTCAAATGTGTCTTTTGGATCACAGGGAAATATCCTTCGTAAAACCAGTCTTTCAAAAAACCCTAGCCAGGACACCATCCAACCTCAGGCTCATGCATTCAGCTGGGCTTGCTATCAACCCCCCTTTTACCTAAAGTGTGACCCACTCTTTCTGGGCATTTCCTTCTTCCCATACTGGGAGGCTCCAGAAGGGGGGAGGGCGCTTGGCCATGGGGTGGGGGCTGTGGGAGTTGCTGCTGCTGCTGCCATTGCAGGCGCCACCAAGGCTGTTTCCATGCCGCCCTCGCCCCTCTCCTCTTGCAGATCAGAAAAAACACGTGTGCATCACCTGAGAGTGACTAATTCAACAGCCGCTGGTGTTTTCAAGAAAAAAGTGCAGAGGGGCTGAAGGCGGGGGGGGGGAGAGGAAAGAGCAGCCCAATAATGCCACAGACCCACAAAGGGGAGGTTTGTCTTTTTAATTTGTGACCTGACGACAGCTTGTTTTAAGAACGGGGCAATTTAAAGGCCCTCTGAAAAAAATCAGTGCATAAGGCAGGGTGAGTGCACAACAAAAACCTCATCTGGAAGAGCCCCCGAAAGTCTGCTCACCCAAGACTTTCCCTGAGTTGGTTTTTCATGATCACAATCACTCTATAATTCTTTAAGTCATCCTGAAAAAAATCCCAGCCTATATATTGTAACATGGCCCTTGAAAAATTAAGTATTAGGACTTTGTCTTATGGGCTAGAGTTACTCTGCTCCTTGGGCTCTTGTTCCCCCTGCTTTTCAGTTTCATTTGTGTTCTCTACCCAGCCAGCGATATAGAAGCCTGTTTGTTTGCCTGCAGTAAGAAGTGTGGTTATACTGCAGTTATTATTATGAGTAAAGGGTGAAATAAAGAGATAAAGTGATCTGAAAAAATATCTACCCCGTTACCCTTTAAAGCACTTCCTATACTCAAAAATCAGAGTGGAGATTTCTTCTTTTTCTAGAGTACTTGATGGCAAAGGATGCAAACAGCCCTTTGTTGTTGTTATGTGCCTTCAAGTCAATTACGACTTATGGCGAGCCTATGAATCAGTGACCTCCAAGAGCATCTGTCATGAACCACCCTGTTCAGATCTTGTAAGTTCAGGTCTGTGGCTTTCTTTATGGAATCAATCCATCTCTTGTTTGGCCTTCCTCTTTTCTCACATTCCATGTTCCTGTTGTGTACGTTGTACAACTCCGGACTCTCCTTTTGCATCTGTGTACATCAGCCTCTGGGCTTCCTTTTGGTTTTGACGCAGCTGCATCATTAGTCACAGCACTACTCGTACGTGTCCTTTGTTCTTCCCCAGTAGCTCGGTGAGTGCCTTCTGACCTGGGGGTCTCATCTTCCAGCACTATCTCATGTTGCATTTTGGATACTCTGTTCATAGGGTTTTCATGGTAAGAGGTATTCAGAGGTGGTTTACCATTGCCTTCCTCTGAGTCTGGAAGCATCCTAGTCTGGTGTCTCAGCTTTGACCATTCAGCTTTGGATGACCCTGCTAGGAGTCTAGCCTCTTGGTCTAGACTCCTGACAGCATTGCTCTCAGCTTCTTCAACACTAGAGGAATGGAAACACAGTTGTGCACACTACAGTTAATTGGCTGGCCACCTAGGCTGTAAATCAGGCCTAATCTCTGATTTTTCCAAAGTGGGCAGCTCAGCATGAAGCCTTTTCAGGTTTCTGGGCAAAGAGATCAACCCAGCAACCAGTAAAAATAAATAAATCCAATTGCTTTACACAGTTAGTTTCCAATTGCTTAGCTAGTTAAAATGTTTCCTTGATTGTCCATCAGGAAGGAAAATTTAAAAGTTAGGAACAAGACTAGACAAAGGCACTCTCAAGGAGGAATTAACATGTTTTGGTAACCCCTTGTTCACTGCATCCTTAATATCATTTTTTTCTTATGCAACACAAAATATGCTGGTCATTTAAATCCTGATGTTCATACTAATTTTTCTGTTAATTTGACCTTTACTTAGTCCGTTATGTAAGTTGATAATACTCTGCATAGAGGAGAGGTCAGGGAGAAGATCACTGCCTTTCGCTCCCTCTGGCCTGGCCCTCACGTCCCCTCCACGAGTGAGTGGGGGGGATTGGCTAGTGCTATGCACTTCTCTGCATCCAAATGCCCCACCTAGAAACGTGGCTCCCCCCGAAGGGTGGCTACAAGGGTGCATCCCATCCATGCCTGGTCCCCCTCCCAGTGGCAGGAGGAAGGCGGCGGTAGAAGGCAGCTCCGAGAACTTTATTTGACAGACACAACTATGAAAATATACCCCCGACACACACACACAACATAAATTAAACTGGCACAAACAGAGCATCAGATGCTGTGCTGGACAGGGAAACTGCTTCTGCTGGTGGTGACAACGTGGACCCAAGAGAGCCTTCACTTCTTCCATAGCTTCCGGGGGGGGGCAGTGCAAATGGGAAGGGAAAGAGACCCCCCCCCGCAGTTAGAGAGCTGAGGCCATCCCTCCCCTCCCGTAAGGCAGAGCGAGGCAGATGTTGGCTGGCAGGAAGGCAGGCGGTGGGAGGGCAGAGCTGCGGGTGGTCTGTTGCCAGCCCCTCCCCCCTCGGCTGGCCCTGCAGCCTCCAGGTGGAGGGGCAAGTCAGCTGCCAGCCCAGAAAGGCTTCTGTGGGGGGAATGGTGCGTGTGCATGTGCTTGGGCGTGCCCACCCTCTTGCCCTTAGCCTCAGGCAGTGAAATGTCTGCTGCCAGCCCTGACCGAGATGGGTGGTGGGGTGCGGGTGGTGCGGGGAAGGGGGCTTCTAGAGAAGAGGGTTTCTTCCCTCTAGGGCAAGATGGTGGACATGCAAAGCATCCTGGCGGAAAGTGGTATATAAATACGGAGGGTTCCCCCTGCCCAGCCCCTCCCGGCATATTCTCTGGAGTGTCCCCCGGCCCATGTGGGGCTGGTCATGTTTAAGTCCCTACCAAAGTCTGCTGTGCAAGGGCTGCTGAGGCAGCCACGAAGTGCAGAGCCTCGTGGCCAGTGGCCCTCATGGCCACCAGGCGTCAGCACCTCTTCTTCACCTGCACGGGTGCCTCCCCAACCCTCCCCCTTAGAGCTGCACAGCAACAGCCCCCCATGCACATGCCCCGCCCCACACACCCCACGCCCCGGCAGCCTCCTTCAAGCACAGGACTCCATGGCGATGGGATGGAGGGGGAATTAGGGGTGCAAGTGACTGTGCGAGGGAGGGGCATCTCTGCCCTGGAAAGAGGAGGAGCTGAGCCTCAGGTGGGCGAGCACAAGCTCTGTGTGGGTGAGGAGGAGCCCACTTCTCTAGCACTGGCCAGCAGCAGAGCAGAGCAAAGGCCCCTGCCCCAATAACTCACCTCAGACAGCTCCATTTATGCCCCTCTTGCAAATGAACAGGCAGGGGGCATTTAACAGCCCTCCCCCCAGGCAGCTGCTCATATCCACGGCCTTTGCACCACTACAGGAAAATCACTTCCTGGCCTGAGAGGGGAGGCAAAAGGGGACCCCGAGCAACAGCCAAGGGGAGGACAGAGAAACCTGGGGTGGGTGGATGGGTGCAAAGTGTCCCACACATGATGCAGCTGGGAGCACCCAGAAAGCCGGCGGGTGGGGTCAGGGCCCCCCAATGCTGCTGACAGTGGTGTAGCTGAACTTGGACAAGGAGGCCCCTGTGGCCGTGGCCTCGTCCTCCGGGGGGCGCGGGGGGCGCCGGCAGCAGGCAACACAGCACGAGAAAGTTGCAGCAAAGGCCTTGCGGAAGCGCTTGTTCATGAAGCAATAGATGAAGGGGTTGACACAGGCTGAGGTGAATGACAGCAGGTGGATGAATGAGATGGGCGCTCCAGAGAGGGCACGGTGGGCGGCTGCGAGGTCGAAGGCACGCCACGTGTTGACCACATAGAGGGGCAGCCAGCACACAAAGAACATGACCACAATCACCACCAGCATGCGAATGACTCGCTTCTTGGCGAGGAGTTTGGCCTTCGAGCTGTTGATGCGGGCTCGCTCCTGGTGAGCACTGTCCTCTGAGGCCGTCAGGACCGACAGCTCCACAGAGCCCCCTGAAGGGTGGGGCACCTGGATGTAGCAGCCGTCCCCCTCTTCGCAAGGGGCAAGGGGCTCTGTGGCCCCATTCTGCTGAGCTGAGGGACACAAACAAAACACCTTGTTAGGAGGGGTCTACCCAAGAAGTCCTTCCCCTTCCGCTGCGCAGAGCGGGTCACCCCAGGAAACTTCCCTCTAAAAGACCCACTGCAATCCGATTAAACAACTGAAAACACTGCCCTGAAACAGGGCTCTCATTCGATCAGAGGGGTCTGCCTTGGTCACAGGAGTGCCTGCAAGGACAATCACAGGAGGGGAGGCGACTTTTAAGGTTGCAATTGCCATTGGCAGCTTTTGCAAACACTGACGTCAAAAATCATCATCATTTATGTTTCTTGTATCTAGGCCTTCCCCACACATCATTTACAGACACAACATTAAGAACAAGGTTAAAACCACAAATAAAAAGGTCTTGAGCTAAAACCACCACAAAGCTAATTTTGGGGAAAGCCAGATCTCTACATTCTCCCATGCCAGCCTCCCAGCAGGGAGGGGGCTTCCCTTACATATACCTTTGGCCTCTCGGGTGAGGTCCATCTCAAACTGGATGCCCCTGTAGAGCTCACGGGAAATCAAGCCATAAGCAACAATCATCACCAACCCTGGAACAAGGAACAGCATCACCAGAAGCAGCACATACCTAGTGGGGGGGGGGGGAAAGGAAGAGCGTTACCCTTAAAACACACCCACGGAGCTACTGCCAGGGTTTGAACCCTCATCCCTGCTGTCCTGGGCAGATGCTGACCTCCTCCCAAAGGAAGCGGCTACTGACAGCCAGCACTGGGTCTCCTAAGGCCCCACGCCCGTTTCCTGTGCCAATCTACCTTTGCCATCACTGGGAGGTAGATACAAAAAGTGGACGTTTTACTAGCCCTGGGACAAACTCTGAAAAAACAATGCTTTCCACTTGGTTCCGTCTTAGCCAGGGAAAAGCTGGCTGTGAAAGCCCCTGTTGGCTGGGAAGCCCCTGTGGCCCTGCAGATGTTGTTGGGACTACAACTCCCATCATCTTTGGCCATGATGGGTGGGGCTGAGGGGAACTGGAGTTCAAGAACAGCTGGAGGGCCGCAGGTTCCCCACCCATGATTTGGCCTGTGTTGTCACCCACACCTCTCCCCACAAGTCACTGCAGCAACATAGATTTGTTTTTTTTAAAAAACCACTACCTTTATTCAACATGTTTTGTAATCTGCTGTGGGAGGTTATATAAATTGAAAAGTGAACTATGTAAGTCCCAATTAAATAAATAGGGATTTTTTTTGGCAATGTTTTAAATAAAGGTGGCATTAATATGTATCAGTTACTGATATATCCAGATTCATCTTCACAAAGAAATCAAAGCACTTTCTCTTTGCATGTCTGGGGGCCTGTGTAGCCAGGGCCATGCAAAAACCAGCTGCTTTGGAGTAATTCACATATCAAATTCAAAATACCTCATTTCAGCTATATTTCAAGTATGAAATAAATGTTTAATCAAGAAGCATTGCAGTTACAAAAACAAACCTATTCTGAAGAAATCCAAAATGTATTTTCAAAATAAGGTAAGTACATTCATTCAATCATGTTTTTACTACAGCTAGGACAGCTCTGCTACTGCCTGACAGCAATGTAGGGCTGCAAACCTTTTGTAAACTGCTTCAATGCTGCCATAAAACACCACTTTTGAAACTGGTGCATCAGTGCAACACCACAGCCACTGCGCCAAGAGATCACCAAGGGGCACAAACCTGAACCACTCTGGCTAAACCCATTCATGACCAGCGCCAGTATTCACTCAGCATTCCAAAACAGATTATTCAGCAGCTGTCACTGGCCTCAGAATATTCAAAGTGCTGCAGTCACTCTCAAAAACATTTGTTAAAAACAATTATTTGGCCTGTGAAGTATTTTATGGCCTTTTGGAAGGGCCTGGATTGAAAAAAAATGGATAGCAGTTGCTTAAAAAAGATAAAAGGCAGCTTCTCTTTCAGGACAGTGTACTTGTCTGACATGGAGAACTGACCACACAAGCACAGAGCTGAGCATACAAGATCAGCCCCAGGGGGTGTATGGATACTAGAGCCCTTTGCACCAAGGCTAAAACCTCCATGTTCAATTATTTGGGGGTTGAGAGGAGGAAGGGGGTCAAGGGTGGACTGAATCCACCCCCCTCACTCCCCTTCCCTGACCAGCGGAGCAGCTAGTTTTTATCTATTTTAACAACTTCTTTTTAAAAAGGACTTCTAACTTGCACCTCTCTACTTGCACCTGTCGGATCATTGAGGGGAGCCCCATCCTTGGTAATCCTCATACGGTTGGGGGTGCAAAGGGCCCTTTAACTCATTGGAATATAATTGGGGGGATCAGGACCCACTATTTCCTCATATCCTTCATGCATGGTAAATAATGCTAAAAGTAGGCATGTCCTCATCTTTTCTATCCTAATTATGCTAATTATGTTGTAAACCGCCCAGAGAGCTTTGGCTATGGGGCACTATATAAATGCAATAAATAAATAAATAAATATTGGGTCAGAGCCTGACTTAAGGTGGGTCACAAGTACAGCATGGTCACCACAAAAAAATATATGGCAAATAATTCAAATGTGGGTACCCAAATACACATTTGGACTAAAGATGGGTCCAGGTGTGTAAAGGCTGAAGGCTGACTGGACTTGCAAGCCACAGGTGCAAAATGGCTGTTTTCAAGCCTGTGAGCCAGCGAGTGCCTTCTCCAGGACTCCACAGGAGAACGCAAAGAGGACCCATGAGCACTCTGCAAGCCACTGACCTCTCAGATTGGGTTTGCTCATTAGAACTGGCACAGTTCCACAATCCTATGCAGATTGCTACCCACAGGATGAATCCCATCGATTCCAACGCCGTGAAGCATATCTAACTCCACATTAGATTGTGGCCTGCAAATTCAGCGGGGAGGCTTCAAAATTTCCTAGAAAATGTTACTCAATTGTGGCTTCAGCCTCAAGAAAGTATTTTTTGCATTTCTAACATTCAGCCACAAGGTGCAAAGATACGAACTACAGAAGACAGACAGACATTCCAGTAGAATAAAATGTCACCTCATTTTATGTGTGAATTTCAAACAGAAGATACAGTCTGAATAGCACTTAAGACATAAATGTTACATTCACAAAATTTCGATATTGCGAGCGAGTGAGGTGTGCCTGTCATCACCCCACCCCCACTGAGCTGGCGGTATTTTGAAGGGGGGGGGCTGGTTGTGCTGCCTTTGGGAGCCAGGGGGTTGGAGTTTCCCCCAAAACTGGCAAAATCTGTTTAGCCAATGGGACAAAAGACATTCTCCCTCCAAGCTCCCTTGACAACAACTGCCTGCCCATCTGCACACCTCAAGGGGAACGCACACACCTAGCAGAAGGCAGCCGGCTGGTCGAAAGCAAGGACGCTAATCAGGTGGTGCATCAGTATTCATTGCCTTTGGAGACAGCAACAGCGCCTCAGTCCTGCCACACTTTTCCTTACGCTGCTGGGAGTTGTTGCTCAGAGGTGCAGGTGGCCAGCCCTGCTAACGGCTAGATCTGGGCAAGGGGGCTTGTGATGCAGATTGGGGGGGCACTTGGACACAACAGGAAGCTTGTTGCGCTTAAGACAGTAAGCTCCCTGGGACGGAGGCCTGTCCATCGTGCCCATGTGGCTCTGCAAGGTGCCCTGTAGGCAGACAGAGCTGCGCGTGGGCGCACACACAGAGACCCCACACCCCACGGATGCACTCTGCCTGCAGCGTCATTCTCCCAAACCAGACCCAGCAGGCCCCACTCCTCAGGGCCAGCGCCCAGCCCCCTCCCAACCAGGACTCACCAGGCCTGCTTGATGTGGCTCCCTGGCCATTTGTGGCTGCAGTGGGAGACGCTGGGGTTGCTGGGCAAGGAGGTGGTGGTGCTGTAGATTGGGTAAGGCAGCATGAGGAGGGCAGAAATCAGCCAGGTGGCAGCGATGACCCGGTAGGCATGGGACCGCGTCTGCCACACACGCGACTGCAGCGGGTTGCAGATGGCATTGTAGCGCTCGATGGCGATGGCCACCAGGCTGAAGGTGGAGACGCTCACAGACATCCCTGGCAGAGTGGTGGAGGAGAGAAGGGGGTCAGGGCAGAGCCGAGCTGCCGCTAGGGAGAGTGGGCAAGAGAACCAGAAGGAGGGAGCCCCTTCCCCACAGGCCTTCTCCCAAAGCCCCCCCCCGTGTGGGTCACACATACCACCCCACTCCGGTTAATTCGCTCACTCACCCATGAGGTAGGTGAGGGCCTTGCAGATGACTTTCCCAAAGATGAAGGTGCCCATCAGGTTGGGGATGAGGTTGAAGGGCAAGCAGAAGGTGGCCACCATGAGGTCACTGAGGGCCAATGAGAGCAGGAAGGAGTTGGTGACAGTGCGCAGCCGCTTGTTCATCACCAGCACCACGATGATGAGCACGTTCCCAAAAACACTCAGGAGGTATATCACCGAGTAGAGGAGGACTCGCACCGTCAGGTCCAGGTCTGAGGAGAGATGGTGGAGGAGAGGCACCGTGAACGCCCTGGTGGATTGGGGCCTCATTGGAGGAGGAGGAGGAGGGGGAGTGCAGCAAGACAGTCTGGAGCCCAGGTCCCACAGAGGCACCCAGGGAGAAGCTGCCTTCAGAAGGCAGGGGAGGGAGGGAGGGAGGCTGCTGGCACCATGCTGGCAAAAGAGTACCGGCCCTGCCCTGCCCTGCAGTTTGGATCTTTGTGGCTTTTGGCACCAGGAGCTTCTCTGCCCAACTGGGCCTCCTCTAGTGATGAGCTTGCTTGGGGAGGATGGCTCCAAACTGGGGGGGGGGAGATTGGGGCACTTCTGGATCTGGCCTGCCACACACCACCCTCAGTGTCCCCCCCCCTCGTGGATGTTCTTCCTGCTGCTTCCGGGCCTTCTTCCACAGCTGCTGGCAGCCCCATCCCCCCCAACACGCTGCTACTGCCGCCGCCACCTCCACTGAGGCCTCTCCAGGCAGCGGCTGACAGGTGGCCTCACGCTCCCTGCCCCCCAACAGGAGACAGATAAGGCACCCCAGATCCCTCCCAAGGAAGTTCAAGCCCACCACACATGCAGGCCGCCCATCCTGAAGAGCCCAGGAAGAGTCCAGCTCCCCAGCGCCCTGCCCACATCCAGGTGTGGCATCCTCTCCTTTCTCCCAGGGGAAGGTTGCGGGGGGGGGGAGGCTGCTGTTTGCCCAGAGCCCTTTCCGCAGCGGCTGATAAGAAGGTCTCCCTGGCCGCTGGCCGTGACACATGGGGATGGGAACGGAAGCCAGAGGAGGGCGGCTGGTGCCAGACTCAACTTGTGCCCCAAACAGAGTGTGTGTGTGTTGAACGGGCAAGCACTGCCAGGCACAGAACCAGGAAGGCAAAGGGACGGGGGGGGGGGAGGCATCTCTCTAGCCTTCTGCTCCCAAGTGTGTGTCCTGCAACTGACACTCACTAGGGGAGGAAAGACCCCAGGACAGTCTTGCACCCCCTTGGGCCAGTGCCAGCCCCTCCATCGCCAAAGGCTAACCTGGAAATTCACCTGGGAGGATTTGGGAAGGGTGACTTGAACCGTCTTGGCTGAGAGCCACTTGCTGCCTGCGAGGTAGACACGCAACACGCCTGTGTGCCCGCACACGTGTCACAGGCCTTCCCCGTTCCTGTGCAGGCTCTCCCTGGCCACCAGAGCCTGGAAGGGGCTGGCAATGCAATTCCCATGGGGCGTGTGTGTGGGGGCAACCCTTGATGCTCTGTGTGAAGCAGTTGGGAGAAACTTTGTCCTGCCTGAGTTCATGCTGCCCCCCTCCCCCTCCCCCGACACAGAGAAGGAAGGACTCCACCCCCCCTTTTAATGCCTGGTCTGAGGCTCCTAAAGGGTAACCAACCCCCAGGGCAGGGATGGGCTCCAGGCTGCCCACTTCCCTCCCTTCCAACCCCCCCCCCAAAGAGGGAGGGAGAAAAGGCAGAGGGTGCTGAAGCAGCTCCCGCTGCCAAACCGGAGCCACGTCGGGCGCCCGGCCCCCAGCCGCCCGCAAAAGAGGTGCCGGAGGTGGGTCAAGTCGGGAGGGACGTGCCAGCGCCCAGGCTACAAAAGGACCCCTCCCCGCTGGGAAAAGGTGCAGGCGGCGCTTTGTGCATGCTCTGAGGCCCTTCAGTCCCAGCGGGGAAAGGCAGCAACAGGAGATGAGGCGGAGGACCGGCCAGATACGGATGGGTGGCGAGACTCGGGAGGGCTGGTGTTCACGGCTTGAGCAGGCGGGGCCCCTCCCAAGCAGACTCTGCCCCACTGAGACGGGGGCTTCCCCCACTCTAGACTGCAGGAGGAGTCGTGCGCAGCCAAGCTTGGGCTGCTGGGGGGTCCGGGCTGGGGGCCGAGGGCGGGGTCACACCGGGATATTGAGGGGCGGGCCATGACCCCCCGCCACATTTAGCTTATGCAGAATCGGACGGGGAGGGGGCTTAAGAGCTGACATGTGAGAGGTGAGCGGGCACGGGGGGCTGGGTGCAGGAAAGGGGCGATTTCCCTCTGGGGGTGTCAGAGGCAAAGAAGGCGGCGGTGGAGGAGGTGCCTGGGGGCGCGGGGGAGTCCCCCGGGGAGAGATGGCGGGGCTCCTCCCGTCCACCGGGTGCTGCGGAAGGTGGAATGGGGGCAGTCGAGGATCCTCGAGGGGGCAGACGCCCCCACCTCACGGGGACCACGCGCGCCTCACCTCGGGGGCCACGGGGGTGTCTCCGAGAAGCGCCGCCGCCGCCGGTCCCGTTCCAGGCGCCGCTGGCCGAGCCATTGGCGGGCCAGCTGCAGAGCAGCGACTCGTTGAAGGGCCGCTGCACCTCCATTCCTCGCGGGCCGCGGTCTCCCTGGCCTCTCCGCTGCAGCAGCCTCTGGGCTAGGCGCCCATCGCCGTGGCGTCGCTGGAGGGAAGGAGGAAGGGAGGCGAACCAGACTGACGCCCCCTCGCTCCCAGCCGGAGCTGCCGCCGCGCCTGGCCTCCTCCCCCTTTCCCGGCCGCCCGACTGAAACGCAGCGAGCCCCGCGCCTAGCACCGGCTGCAGCCAGTTGCCGAGCGCCCCCTGACGGCAGCCGCGGTGCCTCGCCCCGCCCGAAACCTGCCGCTCCAACCCCCTGCCCAGGCGAGGCCCTCCACGGATGCTCCTGGGGCAGAACTGGGTCGAGCCTGGCTGCAGACAGTTCCCCTGGGCGGATCAGTCCGGAGCAGCTGTCCAGCGCCAGCCTCTGGGCTTGCCTCTGGGCATGGCCAGAGTTCGGGGTAGCGGACTCTTTCAGCCGGGCAACGTGCACTGCTTTCCAAGCGACTTCCATCCCAGAACGTGTGCCTCTGGGCATGTGCAGAGTGCTTTTCTCTCTCGGACTCTCTGGCCTTTGGAACTGGGGGAAGGACTTCGAGGGCAGGAGGCGAACTGCGCGACTTCAACCCCAGGCAGGCAGGCAGGGGCGGCAGGGCAGGAGCCCCTTCCCGGGTTGGAGTGCTGCTTTCCAGAGGGCTCTGAGCCGCCCTCCTTGGAGGCCTCCCGTGCGGACGTCTCCCAGCAGCGCCGGCCCAAAGACACACGCCGTGTTTGCTCGGGGGCCCCGGACGCGCCTGCCCGGTGTTGACACAGGTGCTGTTTACCTGGCGAAGTGCCGTGCGGGGCCGAGGGGAGGGGCGGGCCGAGGGCTGCTAGCAGGAGGAGGCCGGCGGCTCAGCCCCCCCCCGTAGGTCCTGCCTTCGCGCCCCCCAAGCCCTGCAGGCTGCCCCCCCGCAGCCGACCCCGGGGGCTTCCTTCGCCTTTCAGGGTGGCCAGGAAGGGAGAACGTTGACAAATGCAGCTTCTCGCGTCTTCCCGCCGCCACCCGCACCGCACCGTCCCCCGCTGCCCGCTCGCCTCCTCCGCGCTCCCCGGTCTTGTCGCTCTGGGCTGCATTTCCTGCTGCAGGGGCGCACAACTTGCGCATGCGCCCTGCGGCTGGCTGTGCCCAGAGGCCTCTCTCTCGCGGGGGTCATTCCGCGAGGAGCTGGGGGCATTTGGCGCCAGCAGATCTCCTCTCCTGCGCAACGGAGGTCTCCTTGCAAAGAGGGCGCCACAGCGTCTGCCCAGGGCAGCTCCCTGGTCCCCAGTCCAGCTTCGGGGGGCCGGGTCTGCTCCCTGTGCTGTGAGCGCCTTCCGGAGGCTCCTGCTGCCGGCGTAGCCGGCATCCTTCCCGGTTCCCCCCTGCGTCGGCCGGGGACTGCCTGAGAGCCGCCTCTCTGCCCTTTGCTGGGCCTGCCCGTGCCCCGGACAAGAGGATTGCAGGGGCGGCATTGCCAGGTGTCCGCCTGTCACCTGCTCTCCTCCTGAGCGTCTGAGGCGCAGAAGGAGGGGTGTCCTCCCCGCAAGAGTTGGACTCTAACCCCCATCATCAGCCCCAGCGGCCAGTATGGCCAGTGACCAGGAATAGTGGTGGGAGTGCTGGGAGTTACCGTCCAGCAACATCTGGAGGGCCGTGGAAATGCTCCATCAGGGAAAGCATCACCTGTTGAATTATGTCTGCAGCCAGGCTCAGCTTCTGCTCCAGGCCTCACATTCACCCACAGAGTAGGCAGCAGCACCAGGCGCCCTCCCGCTTTGAGACCCAACGCGGTTGTGGGGTGGGCGGTGAATGGCCACAGAATGACCCGAACTCCTCTCACTGGGAAGGCAGTCAGCTGGGGCGTCCTCCTCCACGGGGCACTGCCTGTCCTCTTCTGCAGGCTGCAGTGCCCAACATGTGCTGGCCTTCTGGCTGCCCTGCGAGGTGACCCCCCTCCCCTCGCAAGGCTGTGGAGCTGCGGCCTGTGGGCGGCTCTTCCATCCCCGGCAGAGAAGAGGCCTTGGCTGCTCTGCCTCTTTCTTGGGTGGGGCACTTGCTGTGTGGGGAAGGAGAGCGCTCACATGGCGGCCGCTGTTGCAGGTGCGGCTCTGGGGGGGTCCAAGCATCCCTCTCCTGCCCTGCACCTCACCACGGGGAAGGGCTCCCTTTCCATAAAGCCCTTGCTTTTAAAGCACCAAAGCCCCTCTTTTCATTCTGGGGGGGAGCAGGAAATTGGGCCTCTTGGGGAAGCCGCCTGTCATTAGGTGGCCAAGGATGGTTTCCTGAGAAGGGGGAGGGGGGATTTGTGCTTCCAGACCAAACAAGCAAACGTGGAGAGGCCGGAGCCCTCTTGAAGAAACAAGCCAAGCAAACTCTCCTGGTGGCCTTTGGATCTCTGCGCCTCCCAGCTTTGCGGGGTGTGTGTGTGTGTTTCAGTTTCCCCTTTCTTGGCTTCTCCTTGAAGCGGCCTTTTGATCTCGATGTTCTTCCATATTCAGCATTGGGAGAGAGGGACTGAGAGGAGTCTGCCAGCGTCCAGAGGGAGAAGGGGGCTGGCAGCTGGAGTTCTCCTCCGTGTTCCTGCCACCGAGCCACGCCACTGGGTCAAGAATAGAAAGGCACGGCGCCAGTTCTGGCATCAGATCCCTTCTGGGGTCTGTGATGTTTTGGCAGGAGGGGCAGCCTTGTAATGCGTGCCAACGAGGATGGTGATTCATTAGAAAGCTGGCATTTGCTAAGAACGTAGGAATGGCCCTGCAGCTAGATCAGCTCAAGGGGCCGTCCAAGTCTTCTCTCAGTGGCCAACCAGGTGCCCATTTTGGGAAAGCTGCAGGGAGGACTTAAGAAAAACAGCACGCCTCTCCCCACTTGTGATTCCCAGCAAGTGGCATGCAGTTGGCCCCGAATGCGGGGGCAGCGCACAGCCATTGTGGCTAGTAGCCCTTAGTAGCCTTCTCCTCCATGAATTTGTCCAATCCTCTTTTAAAGCCATCCAAGTTGGTGGCCATCGCCGCCTCCTCTGGGAGTGAGTTCCACAGTTTAACTTTGCTCTGCATGAAGAAGTCCTTTCTTTTGTCTGTCCTGAATATTCCAGCATTCAGCTTCATTGGAGGTCCACGAGTCCTAGTGTTATGAGAGGGAGGAAAACCTTTCTTTGTCCGCTTTCTCCAGGCCATGCATAATTTTATACCCTTCTATCATGTTGCCTCTGACTCGCCTTTTCTCTAAACTAAAAAGCCCCAAATGCTGCAGCCTTTCGTCATAAGGGAGATGCTCCTGTTGCTGTGTGTGTTGCTAAATTTGTTTAAAGCAACACAACAGCAGCAGAGTAACAGCGGATATTGAAATGTGAGTGTGCCAGTGTGTGCATGCATTTACCTAAGTAGCAGGCTTTTACCCTGCATCCGCATCACTGAGACTGGAGACTTAGTAAAATAAGAAAAGCTACTTTATTTATAGAAATACATAGTAGATAGAAAGGCAAACCTAGTTCTAACTAACTAACTAAGTTGGAGGCATAACGCCCAGGGGTGGGAGTTGACCTCATGGCTAGGAGAGAGAGAGCAGAGACAAAAGGTGTCTCCTCTCTCCTGGACAGTCGGAGAAGAAAAAGCACGGAAAGGGCAGAAGGAGGAGGGGCAGGTAAGCTTCCCTAAATCACAGTCTAGTGACAAAAGGAAGTCAGTCAGAGCATCACAGGTAAAGGTAAACAAGCCTATCCATCTGGAGGACCCTAGCTCTATCTTCCTTCTGGAACACAAATAAAAGAACAAAACGGGAGTTGCTCTTGCCCTGCTTCCAACAGCTCTGTCCCCTTGATCATTCTGGTTGCCCTTTTCTGAACTTTTTCCAGCTCAACTATTATAGAGTTGGAAAAGGTTCAGAAGAGGGCAACCAGAATGATCAAGGGGATGGAGCGACTCCCTTACGAGGAAAGGTTGCAGCATTTGGGGCTTTTTAGTTTAGAGAAAAGGCGGGTCAGAGGAGACATGATAGAAGTGTATAAAATTATGCATGGCATTGAGAAAGTGGATAGAGAAAAGTTCTTCTCCCTCTCTCATAATACTAGAACTCGTGGACATTCAAAGAAGCTGAATGTTGGAAGATTCAGGACAGACAAAAGGAAGTACTTCTTTACTCAGCGCATAGTTAAACTATGGAATTTGCTCCCACAAGATGCAGTAATGGCCACCAGCTTGGCTGGCTTTAAAAGAAGATTAGACAAATTCATGGGGGACAGGGCTATCAATGGCTACTAGCCATGATGGCTGTGCTGTGCCACCCTAGTCAGAGGCAGCATGCTTCTGAAAACCAGTTGCCGGAAGCCTCAGGAGGGGAGAGTGTTCTTGCACTCGGGTCCTGCTTGCGGGCTTCCCCCAGGCACCTGGTTGGCCACTGTGAGAACAGGATGCTGGACTAGATGGGCCACTGGCCTGATCCAGCAGGCTCTTCTTATGTTCTTATGTTCAACAATGTCCTTTTGAGGCGACCAGAACTGTACACAGTATTCCGAATGTGGCCGCACCACAGATTTGTATGATGGCATTATTGTGATACCAGCAATTTTATATTCCGCCCTTTCCTCGTGATCCCTAAAGTGGGATTCATCTTTTTCACAAGTGCTGTGTGCTGGGCCGACATCTTCATTGGGCTGTCCACCACCTGCTTGAGAATACCTCTTAGCCGAACTGCTGCCTTCCTTTCCCCCAGTTTCCAGTGATTTTCGCTCATTCTGCTGCTTGCAGTCCAAGGGCCAGGGCTGGTGTCCCTGCAGTTCTTTATTTTTATTTTCATGCAGCAGAAGTGAGGGGGTGGATTCTCCTGCAGTCGCTGTCTGCAAGGAGGTGGACCGGCTAGCCGTGCTTCAGCCAGAGCAGCAGTGGCAGGAGGGAATTTCCTGGCTCAGGTGGAGGCAGGTCAGACTTGATGGCCTCAGTGCCAGCACCTGCTGCCAACAAGTAGGAGGTTCAAATCTGTACATCTCAGCCTCTAAGAGGGAGCAGGAAATGCTGCCCACTCTCTTTGGAAGCACAGCTGATGCTGCCAAGCTGCATCCCATCACTCCCCAGCAGCAGGAAGGAAATGAGGCGTCTCTGGCTTTGCTTATCTCCCCGTTGGGGGCAGCTCCTGTGGGGAAGGGTGCCTGGGAGGCTTCTGGTAGGATCAGCCCAGAGGTGCAGGGGCGAGCTCATCTCTGTCTCCACTGTGCTCTGTCTGCTGCGGGGAGGCTTGCCACTGGCCCCTCCCCAGTGTGTCTTGGTGAAGTGCACTCTGTGCCCCCAGCATCGCCCCCCAGGGCCCTCATGGAGCTTCCCTGCAGGGAGACAGACCTGGCCCTCCCTCTGAGAGGCTTGGGGGCTCACAACAGCTCCCTGCTCTTCTCTGGAGGCTGCTGCAGTGAAGGCCTTGCCAGGGAGGGAGGGAGAGGTGTGAGAGGAAGAGGCCTCCTCAGGCGGTTCGTTGATAAAGGAGGGCGAGGCAGGGCCGCTTGGCACACAGAGAGGCGGGGAGGCTGCTCCAGGCAGTGGCCAAAGGGCCTTTTGCAGAATGGGGATTTGGGCCACGGAGGGCCACGGGGGTGGGAGGCAATGGTGGCTGGGAGCCTTTCCCACGCCAGCATTGCCCCTCCCTCGGCAGATCTCCAGGACACGCCATTTGCTTCATGTCTTTCTCGCCAGAGATTTGCTGCCTGGAGCCCCAGGTACTGCCCTTCTGGTCAGGGCAAAGAGAGAGCCGGGCCTGGCTGCAGATGTCCCAGGGAAGGCAGCCGCCCGCATTTGCCTGGGGAGGGAAGGGGCTGGGATGGGGGAGCCAAAGGCAACGGCAAAGGCAGGAAGCCTCAAGGTCTTCCTTTGGGGAAGGAGATATGTAGGGCCAGCCCAAGAAGAAGTGGGGCTGGCTTGGGGCTAAGACCCCGAGTGCTGCTGAGGTAGCTACCAGGAGGTGGGAAGAGGAGGAGGCCCCCCTGTCTGTGGGGCGGACTGGGCCTGGGGGCAATGCCAGGCTGCTCAGAGATGGTCCAGAGTATCCCACAGCACAGAGTCTGAGTTGTGGGTGTGTGACCCTTCCTTGAGGGAGCACTCTGCTGTGGACTCTCAGCTTTGGAAAATAAGAGAGCCTGGTTTATTGCAGAAAATGTTGGAATATGTGTGGTTCAACTCCAACTTGTGGGTTGAGGCTGCATGGGGTTAAAAAGGGTAGCTAGAGAGGAGACCTCTTGGTTGCTAGGCTATACCTGTCCTTTGATCTCCTGCTGACTCTCCCTTCCTCCTAGACTGATATGCAGAGGATGTTGATCACAGTTCCTTCCCTCCTCCTTACCTTCTTCTTCCTCTCGTGAGGGAGAGCATACATGTTCCTTTGTCTCTCCCTCTCCTCCAAGCTTGAGGGCAAGCACTGGGCTCAGTGTTTGCAGCTCCAACTTAGTTAGCTAGATATAGGACTCTTTCCTATCAAGCATGTACTTCCAGAATAAAGTAGTTATTTCTTATTTTAAAGCTTAAAGTCTCTGTCTGACTAATTTGCAGGGAAGGTAGAATCTTTAGCAAGGATTCAAACACACACACTAAGCTCGCTCAGAACTCTCTGTTCCCAGCATCCCGACTCTCCGACAGGAAATGCGTCCCTGGGTAGAAAGGAGTTCCTAGCTAAGTTGGAGAGGCAGAGAGGCGGGCCTTTGATCTCTTGCTGCTGGGGAGGGAGAGAAAGCAAAGGTCTCCTCTCCCAAGGTGGGATGAAGAACGAGGGAGGAGTCAGGAAATGAGGCCAGCAACCCTAAGAGTACCAGTCTGGGACCCGAAGGAAGGCCAGCCACAGGCTGGTCAGAAAGCCAGTCCAGGAAGTTCGGAGGTTCCTCTCTCTGTCTACGTTAAGAGCTTGGAAAAGTTACTTTTTTGAACTACAGCTCCCATCAGCCTAATCCAGTGGCCATGTTGCCTAGGGCTGATGGGAGTTGTAGTTCAAAAAAGTAACTTTTCCAAGCTCTGCGTTATCCCCATGCAAACCCACCCAAGTTGAGTTGCATCCCAACACTTCCAGCAGAGTCTCTGCAGCTGGCCTAAATGTGCTCAGCCTTGGGCAATTTCCTGTCTGCCTCCAGCTGGCGTACTGCAGTGCTCTTCCATGCGTGTGAGCAGCGTGACCAAGAGGCATGGTGGCCGCTGGGGAGGTGGCTGGGAAGGGCTGCAAGGAAGGAGCAAAGGGAAGGAGGCGCAGCAGCTTCAAGGGCCTGCCTGAGAAGCTTGCTGCCTTGGTCACAATCCGTCCACGAGGAGAGGGCCTACACTCGGGGTGGCACTGAGGCCCTCCTACTTGTGGTTCCCAGAGAGATTCCTGTCACTCACATGCATGCGTGCACCCACAGTGGCCACCTCAGCTGCGTATCCACCTTCACTGGGGCTCCCACCCAGCTTTCCTGTGTCAGCTGATTCAAAGGGTAACCCTCTAGATTTCTTCATCTTGCAAAAGTGGATCCCCCAAACTTTCTGCTGTGTCTCCCTCCCTCATGGTGTCTCCAGATCCCAAGCCCTGTCTCCTGGGGAGATCCCATGTCCTACTGATCCTAGTCCCGGGGATCACAGAATCATAGAATTGTGGAGTTGGAAGGTGCCTCTAAGGCCATCCAGTCCAACCCCCTGCTCAGTTCAGGAATCCATCTTAAAACATCCCCACAGGTGCCTCTTGAAGACCTCCAGGGTTGGAGAGCCTACCACCTCCCTAAGTCATTGGTTCCACTGTCTTACCACTCTAACAGTTAGGAAGTTTTTCCTGAGGTTCAGTTGAAATCTGGCCTCCGTTGACTTCCGGGAAGGGTGACTTCGCTTGTGCCTGCTTTTGGGACGGGCTCCCGCCTCAAAAGAAGCTTATTCAGATATAAATCAGTCAGAACATTTTTTTTTTGACTGATGAAATTTCTCCCGGGCAGGGAGAAACGTAGAGATCAACCTCAAAAGCCTGTTTTTGTTGGGAGGACTGGATTTCATTAATTTATGAGAAAAGGTCCAGCCAGCAATGCCGGACGGACTTCCGAACAAGCTCTATCTGATTAATGCGACACGTTTATCTTTTCTTCAAAGAGAAAACGGACTAACAGGCAAGCACCCTTCTTTCTATTCTTTTTTTTTTACTTGGTTTAAATTGTTGCAGCACAAGGAGATTTGTCAGATTGATCGGCTTTGGACAACTTCTGGGTGAGATATAGCTCTTCTCTGTTATTCACGAAATTAACAGCTTATCTCTGTTTCTGTCGCAAAAAGCTGTCCTGGAAGTGCATTCTAAAGATAATAAACAGAAGAGGGATTTCTATTCCTGATTTCTATTCCGAGGAATATTATATTGTCTGGGACTATTCTCTTTTTGGTCTATTTTATTTTGACGAATCTGCTTCTTCACGACGCCACTAACTGTTTTGATGCTGGGAACTAAATTTGTTTTGCATTCTTGAACATAGAGAGATAAGGCAGGCTGCTCTGTTTATACTGTGATGTCATCAAGCCTGGAATATTAACCCAATTGTTGCTGAAATAAGAAGTGGTTCTTCTTTATTTTTGTTTTGCTTTGTTTTCGTGGTTTTAAAAATGGCAATCAAGAAAGTGGCTGAGAATCTGGAAGTAATTATGTTTCAGAAAATAATGGATGAGATTGAGATAACGAAACAAACCCTGCGACAGGGCAGTAAGGAGCTGAAAATTGAACTGAGCAAAATGACGCAGGAGCTTAAAGAAATAGGGGATCCTGTGAGAGAGGAGAATGAGATCAGAGATGAGAAAAGAAAAAATAAAGGGAAGATACAAGCCCTGGAGATTGGAACAAATGTGGAATTGGAAAAAGATCTGGAGTTTATGGATTTTAGAAATAAAATCTACTGTTTGGAATTTAACGTTATCTCTGAAGAAATTAATGAAGATATTAGAGATAAAGTTATCAATGGCTTGGATAATCTTCTGGACTGGAATGATGTGATGGAGCTTGATATAGAGAAAATCTATGGAATTAACTGCAGCCATGTGACAATGGAAAAACTCTTAAGAGATGAGCCAGTGCATTTTGTAAAAAAGAAGAACACAGATATGACTTTACAACAGTATTTCAGCAACTTATTCAGAATGGATGGCAAGAAAATATTTGGGATAGAGGAAATTCCCATCAGACTCTTATTATATGATATGGCTACAACAGCAAGATTATTATGGAATACTGATAATGGAAGATTGGACACTGAAATTACTGGACTTAACAGGACTATTGAAGATGGAAGATGGAACTAATAGGGATAATGGAATAATGGCTATTGAAATTATTGGACCTAACAGATTCTGATGAGATGGATTAATCGAAATGTTTATTTGGACTATGGTTATGACAATAAGATTATTATAATTATTAACGAGATGGATTAATTGACATGTTTATTTGGAGAAAAATTGATAGATATATTTCTTAAAGAATTGAAACCTCTCTTTGACTTTTTGTGGAAAGAATAAAGTAAGGTTTACGAGATTTGATGATTAATTAAGATAACTACTGGAGGAAAGTGATTTTATAATATGATTTAAGAGACAGGATTGTTATATATTGTAGACCTATAACTGATTTGATATGTGACAAATGGGAAGTCAACATTTTATTTTTTTTTGTTTAATCATTTTTGTTTTGTTTTGTTTTTTGTCTTTGAATGTTTTATGATTTTGTTTTCTATGTTTTATGAAAATTTGAATAAAAATTATTGTAAAAAAAAAAAAGAAATCTGGCCTCCGTTATTCCATGGCCTGTACTCTGGGACTATCGAGAAGAGATCCTGGCCCCTGAGCCAGTGTAAAAATAAATGCTGAACTGTGCTGGATGTATTGGGGGGAGGGAGTCCCCAAGGTTTGTGTGTTTTCCACTAGACACTTATAGGTGGGGGAGAGCAAGAGGCCTAGAGGAGCCGCTTGGAAGGTCTCTGGGCATCAGAGCAAGAGGGCTTATTTGGGTCAGTCTTGGGGGGGGGAAGGCCTCTGGGACTCAACACATTCCCACAACAAGCACAAACAGAGTCTTTATACAAATAATATACGTTCCCCTATCAACGTTCTGGGCAGGGTCTGGTCAAGGTCCACAACATTCAAGTCTGACCTCTTATCTCACAACAGACCCAACTGAATAGAAGGATTCCTCACAGAGAAATCAATGAGACTTCAGTGTTCAACTTTGTGCTCAACTTTGGACAGGCGGTTTTTGCTCAAAATCTTTATGTGAATCCTTTTTGTGTTCCCAGGCGGCAAAGCAGGTTCATTTTAGATCAATGCCCATTATGCTAGTTTGGTACAATGTTCACCATTGTTCTGTAATTAGCTGTAGCTGTTTAAGGGCCCCCTAAGAGCACAGCTGGGGAGGGACAGCCTCTGGAGTGCTGTCGCTGCCAGCTATGCGGGCGCAACACAGAGAGGCTGGTGTGGCACTTGGCAGAATCACTTCCACCAGCCCAGCTGTCACCTGAGTCCCAGAGTAATCCAGGATCAATCCTCTGGATCAAGGACAGGGTTAAGCACACTACCTTTTCCTCTTCAAGATCCCAGCCCCCTCCCCTCCCCGCCAATGGCAAAACAAATGCTGAAGCCCAATCTGAAATGGTGAAGGACATGTGTAAGATTTGGACAGCTCACATGTCCAGGCTAAAAGCATATCATCGGGGGGGGGGAGCCTTTTTGCGTGGATGGGTATGTGCTTGCTCACCCCAGCCGCCACCAATGGTGGTATAATGGTTAGAGCATTGGACTAGGACTAGGACAAATCCCCTCTTTGCCCTGAAGCTCACTGGGTGACCTTGGGCCAGTCACTGCCTCTCAGCCTGACCTACCTCACAGGGTTGTTGTGGGGATTAAATGAGGAGGGGGAGAACTATGTACACCACCTTGAGCTCCATGGAGAAAGATGGGGTATAAATGCAATAAATAATAATGTTGCACACCTCCCCAATCTCTGAGCGGTGAGATTCCAGGGGTCCCTGCGCTCGTCCTGGGCGTGGTTTCGTTGGGAAGGTCGAGACTGTGGTGTCTTTATGAAATATGGTTTGTTTATTTACATACATTCCAACCTGAGCTTAGGATGGAGGGGTTCAAGGCATCAGCAGGCCAATATCCAGCTTTCCCATCAGTGTTACAGGAGGCATCCTAAAGCCATGGTGCAGAGAGCCACCCTCTCTGCCTGCCTCCAGTTTCCAGCCTTTCTCTAGACACACTCTACACATATACCTCTCCTAGGCGCCAGGAGGGAGGAGGCTCTCCTGAACAGTTTCAATGACAAAAGGATCTTCCTGGCTCATTCACCAGTTGCTGGGCACCTGAAAGACCCTTTAGCAAACTGACCACTCTATTAGCTTAACAAAAGAAACTCATCTGGCCAGCAGAACCAGCAACTCACCCCAAGGCACAGGATTCCAAATCAGAGGCTGGAAGGGGACCCACAGGAATCAGCCATTCCAACCCTCAAACTCACAACAATATGAAATAAACTTGGTGTGCTGAGGAGGAGGAGCCACCTTCTCCAGAGACAGGCTCACTGAGTCGTGTTTCCCCTTTGAATGGTCCCCTGTGCTTGGCCCCTTCCTCTCCCAAAGAGCATGCCTGCGAGGGAGCTTGCTTTGCCTAGGAGAGCATCTCGGGCTGGAGGGGGTCCCGGTGGGTGTTTGAAGCTCCGAGCCAAGCAGGCTCGGAAGGAGCAGCAGAAGCCGCCTTAGGAGCCCAGTCAGGCCCTTGGTCCACCCGGCTCAGTACTGTGTGAGAAGCGCCACCTGCTGATATCATCACAATGAACAGCATCAGACTTAGTAAAAGAAGAAAAGCTTGTTTATGGAAAGAAATATATTCTGGATAGGAAGAGTTCTAGTTCTAGCTAGGCTTCAAAACGGCCAAAAGGAGGAATCTGGTAACTATTGTCAGCCTGACATCAGTCCCTGGGAAAATCCTAGAGCAGATTATAAAATGGTCAGTCTGTAAGCACCTTGAAAATGTTAGGTCCGGACTTCCGGGAAGGGTGACTTAGCCTGTGCCTGCTTTTGAGACGGGCTCCTGCCTCAAAAGAAGCTTATTCAGATATATCAGTCAGTTTTTTCTTTTTTTTTGACTGATTAAACTTCTCCCGGGTAGGGAGAAACGAAGAGATTAACCTCAAAGCCTATTTTTGTTGGGACGACCAGATCTCATTAATTTATGGGACGAGGTCCAGCCGACGAAGGTGGGACGGATTTTCAACAGCAAGCTCTATCTGATAAAGCGAACGTTCACCTTATCTTCTAAGAGAGAACGCACTAACAGGCAAGCACCCTTCTTTCTATATTTTTCTTTTACTTGACTTAAATTGTTGCTGTTTAAAAGAGATTTGCCAGATTGATCGGTTTTTGACATCTCACTGGGGAGCCATAACTTCTCTCTGCTACGCACTAATTAATAGCTTATCTCTGTTTTTGTTGCAAAAAGCTGTCCTGGATTTGCATTCTAAAGATATACACAGAAGAGGGATTTCTATTCCAGATTTTTATTTTGAAGAATATTATATTGTCTGAGACTACTCTCTTTTTGGTCTATTTTATTTTATTTTATTTTGACGAATCTGTTTTCTGACGACTGCCATTAATTGTTTCGATCCTGGGAACTGCATTTTGTTTACTTAACTATGGAGAGATAAGGCTGTCTGCTCTGTTTATACTGTGATGTCACCAAGTTTGGAGTATTAACCCAATTGTTGCTGAAATAAGAAGTGGTTTTCCTATATTTTTCTTTTAAAATGGCAATTAAGAAAGTGGCTGAGAATCTGGAAATAACTATGTTTCAGAAAATAATGGATGAGATTGAGATAACGAAACAAAACCTGCGACAGGGTTGTAAGGAGCTGAAAATTGAATTGAGTAAAATGACGCAGGAGATTAAAGATATAGGGGTCCCTGTGAGAGAGGTGACCCTGGAAGGGGTCCCTGTGAGAGAGGAGACCCCGGAGATTGGAACAAACGTGGAACAGGAAAAAGATTTGGAGTCTATGGACTTTAGAAATAAAATCTATTGTTTGGAGACACAGGAGATTAAAGACATAGGGGTCCTTGTGAGAGAGGAGACCCTGGAGACTGGAACAGGGGTCCCTGTGAGAGAGGAGACCCTGGAGACTGGAACAGGGGTCCCTGTGAGAGAGGAGACCCCGGAGATTGGAACAAACGTGGAACAGGAAAAAGATTTGGAGTCTATGGACTTTAGAAATAAAATCTATTGTTTGGAACTCAATGTTATCTCTGAAGAAATTAATGAAGATTCTAGAGATAAAGTTATCAATGGCATGGATAATCTTCTGGACTGGAATGATGTGATGGAGCCCAATATAGAGGAAATCTATGGAATTAACTGCAGCCATGTGACAATGGAAAAACTTTCAAGAGATGACCCAGTGTATTTTGAAAAAAAGAACAGAGATATGATTTTACAGCAGTATTTCAGCAACCTATTCAGAATGGATGGCAAGAAAATATTTGGGATAGAGGTAATTCCCATCAGACTCTTACTATATGACTATGGCTTTGACAGCAAGATTATTATGGAATACTGATAATGGAAGATTGGATACTGAAATTACTGGACTTAACAAGACTACTGAAGATGGAAGATGGAAAATGGAACTAATAGGGATAATAGAACAATGGCTACTGAAATTACTGAACCTAACAGATTCTGATGTGATGGATTAATTGAAATGTTTATTTTGACTATGGTTATGACAATAAGATTATCATAATTAGTAATGAGATGGGTTAATCGATATGCTTATCTGGAAAAAAAAAATTGATAGATATATTTCTTAAAGAATTGAAACCTCTCTTTGACTTTTTGTGGAAAGAATAAAGTAATGTTTATGAGATTTGATGATTAAGTAAGATAACTATTGGAGGAAAGTGATTTTATAATATGACTTAAGAGACAGGATTGTTATATATTATAGACTTATAACTGATCTGATCTTTGACAAATGGGAAGTCAATATTTTACTCTTTATTTTTTATTTTTATTTTTATTTTTATTTTTTTATTTTTTTTTGTTTAACTATTTTTGATTTTGTTTTTTGTCTTTGAATGTTTTATGATTTTGTCTTGTATGTTTTATGAAAATTTGAATAAAAATTATTGAAAAAAAAAAAAAAAAAAAAGAAAATGTTAGGTCCAAACCCAACACGCGAGTCGCCCTGTCAACCCCAACTCGCTTATTACACCCGGGAAGAGTGCGGAGTTGAGTGCAAATGAACCCACTATCAGAGATCAAGTAACACGAGACAAAAACCTTTGCAAAGGGGACCCAATACTTACAAGCCGAAGCAGGCCAGCATGGGAACCTCGTTTATTGGTGTTCAAGGGTTTATATAGGCTTACCCCGAAGTTTACAATATCGGGTTCACGTCATCAAATACAAAGGAAACAATTGCTAACTAGCATAGCTTTGGGGCATATGTAAGGAGGTAAAGGGGTACTGGGGGAAGGACAAAGTGGAAACATCAAGACTATCTTTCAGACTCCATGTCTGCATATTTCGCATGTCCTTGAGATAAGCACTATGCAGGAACAGACAAAGGCAACTATTGAGGTGAGGCCCAGCTGCAACCGGGCGCCCCCTAAACTAGAGACAGACGTGATATTATTCTGCTTACATATCAAAGGAGTATTACAAGTCAAGGATATGAGGGGCATTGGAATAGCGTTTGACATTTCTATGCAAGGCACATTAGTAGCAACAAACAAGGCCATAAGCATAAATGTGATACAGAAATGCATAGTAGGGAAGTTTCCAGCTTAAACCGGCTTTTATTATGCGAGCCACTGGAATGTAGGTAAGGGTCAGGTCACCAGGAAATAAACCGACATTTTATATCAAAATCAAATAAAGGCCACTTTGGTTCTATTTCCCATAAAGCCCAAGCTGGTTTAGATAGGACAAGTGAACTATAGTTCTACAAGCACTGGGGATTTCAATTTATCCCTAACAAAAACAATGCAGTGATTACTAGAAGCCAACACGGATTTGTCAAGAACAAATCCTACCAGACTAATCTTAGTCTCAGTTTTTGATACCCTAGTCCTCCTCTAGGATGCACACCTTAATGTGAGGGGGTTTGAGAGTGTCGAAGAAGCGAGAGCAATGCCGTCAGGGGACTAGACCAAGAGGCTAGACTCCTAGCAGAGGCACCCAAGGCGGAATGGTCAAAGCTGAGACACCAGACTAGGATGCATCCAGACTCAGAGGAAGGCAATGGTAAACCACCTCTAAATACCTCTTACCACAAAAACCCTATATGAACAGAGTATCCAAAACGCAACACGAGATAGTGCTGGAAGATGAGACCCCCAGGTCAGAAGGCACTCACTGAGCTACTGGGGAAGAACAAAGGACACGTATGAGTAGCGCTGTGACTAATGATGCAGCTGGGTCAAAGCCGAAAGGAAGCCCAGAGGCTGATGCGCACAGATGCAAAAGGAGAGTCCGGAGTTGTACGATGCACACAACAGGAACATGGAATGTGAGAAGTATGAAGAAGGGAAAGTTAGAAATTGTAAAGCAAGAAATGGAACGTATCAACATGACAATACTTGGTGTGAGTGAATTAAAATGGACGGGAATAGGACATTTTCAATCAGGCAGCTACAAAATATTTTATGCAGGAAATGATAAATTACTAAAAATGGGGTTGCTCTAATAGTGAGAAGTGATATAGCAAAAGCAATTAGAAGCTATAATGCAAGGTCTGCGCAAGTTATATCAACGAGATTAATGGGAAACCTATGAAAATAACCATCATTCAAGTCTATGCTCCGATGGCAAATGCAGAAGAAGAGGAATTGGAGAGATTTTATGCAGAAGTACAGGAAGAAATTGATCACACACCAAAACAAGATGCTCTGATAATCATAGGGGACTGGAATGCAAAAGTAGGGAACAGAGAACTAGAAATTGTGGGAAATGGAGTTTAGGAGATAGAAATGAAGCAGGAGAAAGCCTTATGGAATTCTGTGGAGCCAGTAATTTGTTTCTTGCAATTTTTGAGCAACCGAAAAGACACGTGGACATCACCAAATAGTCAATATAGAAATCAAATCAATTATATAATTGGCAACAGAAGATGGAGAAGTTCTATACTTTCTGTGAAAACAAGACCAGGAGCAGACTGTGGTACAGATCATGAACTGGTCATATCAAAAATTAGAGTAAAGCTAAAGAAGAAGAACAAAGCAATCACAATGCCAAAATACAATTTAAATAACATCCCAGAATAATATAAAGATCAAATAAGGAACAGATTTGAGGCTTTAAACTTAGTTGACAGAGAACCAGAAGAACTATGGAGTGAAGTCTGAGACATTATCTGGGAAGAATGCAAAAAGACAATACCTCTAGTTAAAAAGAGAGAAAGACCTCAATGGATGACTGAAGAAACTCTTCAAATGGTTAAAAAGAGAAGGAAAGCAAAAACAAAAGGAGATAGAAACACTGTCAGAACCCTAAATGCAACAATACAGCGACTAGTACGTAGGGACAAAGAACTATTACAATAGTTATTGTATAGAAATAGAAGAGGACAACAAAAAGGGAAGAACAAGAGCCTTGTTCCAAAAGATTAGAGAAATTAAAGGGAAATTTAAACCAAGATTAGCCATGTTGAATAATCAACAGGGGAACACACTGACTGACCGAGATGAAATAAAAGGAAGATGGAAGCAATACACTGAACTCTATAAAAGAGATGCAAGGATGACAGATTCATTCATGGAGGAACCGTATGATGAAGAACCAGAAATTTCAGAATGTGAGGTGAAAGCTGCTCTTAAAATTCTTTAAGACGGCATACCAATAGAGTTGCTACAAGCTACTGAGACTGAATCTGTCCAAATGTTGATTAAAATTTGTCAACAAATATGGAAAACTAAACAATGGCCTACAGACTGGAAGCGTTCCATATACATCCCGATTCCAAAGAAAGGGGATTTCAGGGAATGCAGTAATTATCGAACTATTGCCTTAATATCCCATGCAAGTAAAGTAATGCTCAATATTCTACAAGAAAGGCTCTTACCATATATGGAGCGAGAAATGCCAGACGTCCAAGCTGGATTTAGAAAGGGAAGAGGCACCAGAGATCATATCGCAAACATACATTGGATAACGGAACAGACCAAGGAATTTCAGAAGAAAATCACCCTGTGCTTTATAGACTACAGCAAAGCCTTTGACTGTGTAGAACTGTAGAACATGAAAAACTATGGAATGCTTTAAAAGAAATGGGGGGTGCCACAGCATCTGATTGTCCTGATGTGCAACCTATGCGCAACCAGACAAAGTGTCTCTGAAAAGGAGCAGTTTCAACACCATCAAGGGGAAGACCAGGGTGGGGAGGAAGACTAAGATACTAGCAGTAGACCCAACATTCTCCCATCACAGTGCTTAGAAGGGGTGAAGTCTTAAAATGCGGAAATCTTTCATAAATTCTGTCTCTTAGAAATGTTTGGTGGGGGTTGGGTGGCATTTGTTCAGCTTGTGTATGTTTCCAGTTCTTTCCCAATCAATTCCAGTCCCATCCTTATTTACATTTTCTTTTTTAAAAGTTTGTTGTCTGTGGTTTTATAAACATTTGATTTGGTTCTCAGTGCTAAGAATGATTATTAAACTTTGTGGGCATATTCAGCCACAGCTTTCTGAATTCAGTGTTATGATTATGTTTTTCCAGTTGCTGCCCCAAAGAAGTAGGAGCTGCCAGCCTGTACTGTTACACGTTTTCATTATTATTATTGTGGAGCCTCCGCTCTCTCTTGGCGAGCAGGGAGGGGGAAGGCATGAATTGCAGGCGCCTCCACGGCCAGAAGGCGCGGAAGGTCCCGCTGTTGTTGCGTCTTTTCCAGCCTAGGAGGAAGGGAGTGTGTTAGATGCTCCGCCAATGCCCACGGGGGAACCCTCCCCCTTTCAGGATAGTGCTCAGCCGCCAAACGCCCTCTCGGAGCCGTTAGGGGAGGATTCCGAAAGAGCAGGAACTCCCCCTTTGTCCACCCGCAACTTAGAGATGTCTGAGGCTTCCCTGCCTTCTACTTCCCTGTCTGTTGATAAGGACCCTGTTTTGTCAGATGAGCCCTTGGAAGTTCGCCCCCCTTGACCTCGCTCTGGACGGCGGGAAAAGCGCACTGGTCAGAGGGCGGGGGTACGAAGGAGTGAGAGATTGCGCTCCAAAACGTCCCCTATATAAGCTTGCTGAGTTGGGAGGGGGGTGTTGCGTCAACTCTCCTTTACGTTGCAGAGCAGGTCTAAAGTGTTGTTAGGGAATTACAGTGAGTTATTGTAGGAACTCTATGAAGTGCACTGCTTTTGATGTTTCCATTACTCTAATAAAACAAGATTTACTTGCACCAACGTCTCAGCCTCTTGGGTTCGGCTCTGGATGGGACAATTATTAGCCAACCAGCCAGCCAAGTCTTGTGGGCATATTAGCTAGCATTCTGAGATTATTGTTATTGTCAGCACACTTGGATGAAACAGATTATTTGGATCCATACCCATCGGGTTTCAGGACTGGTCACGGAACTGAAACAGCCTTGGTCGCTCTGGTAGATGATTTGAGGAGGGCATTAGATAGGGGAGAATCCACCTTTCTTGTCCTCCTCGATCTCTCAGCGGCTTTTGATACTGTCGACCACAGTATCCTTCTGCTTCGCCTGGAGGGATTGGGAATTTGAGGCACTGTATTACAGTGGTTCCATTCCTTTCTCTCCGACAGGTACCAACAGGTAGCATTGGGGGAGGAGGTATCAGACCCTTGGCCTCTCAATTGTGGTGTGCCACAGGGCTCTATCCTCTCTCCCATGCTATTTAACATCTATATGAAGCCGCTGGGAGCAATCATCAGGAGATTTGGGCTGCAGTGTCATCAATATGCGGATGACACTCAGCTCTATCTCTCCTTTAAATCTTCACCAGAGTTGGCTGTGGAGACCTTGTCCAACTGCCTGGAATCCGTGAGTGGATGGATGGGAAGGAACAAGCTGAAGTTGAACCCTGATAAAACCGAGGTACTACTTGTGGGGGACAAGAGAAGGTTGGGTGACATTGACCTGAAGTTCAATGGGGTGAGTTTACCCCTAAAGGACCAGGTCCGCAGCCTTGGGGTTGTGCTTGATTCCAGGCTGTCCATGGAGGCTCAGATTTCGGCAGTGAGCCGGGCAGCCTGGTACCAACTACACCTCATACGAAGGCTGCAACCCTACCTTCCTGTTCATCAGCTCCCACTGGTAGTACACGCCCTGATCACCTCTCGTTTGGACTACTGTAATGCGCTCTACGTGGGGTTACCCTTGAAAACGGTCCGGAAATTACAACTGATACAAAATGCGGCGGCTCGACTACTTACGAATAGTCGCCACCGAGATCACATCACACCAGTGTTGTTCGACCTACACTGGCTTCCAGTTGTTTTCCGAGCCCAATTCAAGGTGTTGGTATTGACCTTTAAATCCCTATACGGTTTCGGCCCAGTTTATCTCACGGAGCGCCTTCAACGCCACCAATTATGCCGCCCGACAAGATCAGCCACACAGGGCCTTCTCTCAATCCCGCCAACAAAAACAGCCAGATTGGCGGGTACAAGAGAGAGGGCATTCTCAGTGGCGGCCCCCACTCTTTGGAACTCCCTCCCACAAGATCTCCGGCATGCCTCTTCCCTAAATGTATTTCGGAAAGCCTTAAAGACCTGGCTTTTTCAGCAGGCCTTCGGGGTATCCGGGGAGGGTTAATTGATATAATTGTAATGCCTCCTACCCAGTTTTAATATTGTTGTTGTAGATCTATTGTTTTTATTGTATTACTGTATTTTATTAATTGTATTTTAATAATTTTGTAAGTCGTCTAGAGTGGCCATTGGCCAGATAGGCGACGAAGAAATTAAATTTATTATTATTATTATTATATTATTATTTCCAATTGCTAACCACAGTGGATATTATTAAGTGGAATTTTTATTTTTCCCTCACTCACTACTGCTGTTGGCAATCTGCCCCCTATATGACAGGGTCATCTTTTTTAAAAACTTTCTTGGAAAAATCAAAATGTAAAAGTGGCTTGAGTGAAAACCCCTGGAGCTACTCACCTGAAATTTGGCAGGGTTAATTCTTTCTATAGGGGCTACCGTGTCACCAAATTTCATGTGCTTGTGTGAAAAAACAAATTTGTTGTGCCCATTTTTATCTTAAAGCCTAGGTCAGGAAGGGACTCATTTCCTTAATGACTCTTCTGCCTGCCAGCTGCCCATTCTGCATATGTGGAGACTGAAGGACAGTCGTGTAGTGGCAAATTCAGAAGGGTGGGGTCCCTTCATTATAGTCACACCCACCACCACCCTTTTTTGCTGCTGGATTGAGAATGAGATCCTTGTTAATGCCTTCTCTCACAACAGCAGACGTCCCTAGCAGCCAATAAGCATGAAAGAGTAGTTAGCTACTGAAGTGAGTCTTCTCAGCGGCTGACTCACCTGCTCTTATTCTGATTGGCTCCAGTCAGCTGAAAAGGACCATGAAGCATGTTAGAAGACTTTTCTCAGTGGCTCACACTCCCCTTTCATACTGATTGGTTCATAGGATGTTGGAGACATAGGGACCCTGCTCCCCAAAAGAGTAAGGGGTCTAAGACCCTCCGAGACCCTGGACAACCACACCGGAATGAGAGACACAGAGAGACCTCTGGGCACCGGCGGGCATCCTTCTCCCTTGCCTTTCCCACTTGAAGGGGGCTGTTTCCCATTCCTGTAGAGTTTGGGGGTGGTTGATCTGCACAGCAATTACATTATCTGGGATCTTCTCCTTGCCCTCTTTGACGTGGCTGCGTGGACATCAATCCCTTTGCTCTGGGGAGCCACTGAGGCCTCGAAGCTGGCAGGTGGGGAGCACAATGCACTTCAGTTGCTTGGCCGAGTGCCCACCATTCACCACGTTTCCTGATTTCTGCTGGGTGTTAATTATTGATGCGGCACAAGCCGGGTGCAATTGCCTGGAATTAATGCGGCTGCGTCCCTCACTCCACTCCATGGACCAAATGCAATAGAAGATGAGGCTTTTCCTGCCGCCACAGGGGAGGGGATTTCTGCAGCGGCAGCGGCTTATCACTTCTGCGGGCATTAGGAAAGTGGCACCCATCACTGGTGAAGGTGGCAGGCAGACACGATTGGACAAGGAGGCTGGAACCAGCTGCCATCCATCCCAGGCCAATTTTAGGCCTGGCTCCGGTGTCCACAGAGGCCCAACAGTCCCTTTTGTGGCAGCTGCCCTCACGTCTGCACAGAAAATGTCTGGAACAACTTCAGGTGCCTCTGGAAGGGGGTCAGCAGAGACCCATGGCTGAGAGGCCCAGAGGCCACAAGATGCTCACATGCCGAGAGGCAGAGAGCCAAGCAAACCTCCGCCATCACTCCTCTTTCTTGGAGCAAGGGGCAATCAAGTGCCAGACCCCACGCCCCAGTACCCCAGCAGGCTTCCTCCATGGGGTGCCAAGTGGGGCCCAATTTGAGCCCGTGTGCAATCTGGAGCTGTGCTGAGCCCCAGGCTATGTAGTCAAGATGACAGTGCCTCTGAGCATGCCACGATGGAATGCATTTCCCTCCCTGCCACAGCCCATTCAGAGTGGGGGCCAGGCTGATGCCCCCAGGAATGGCAGCTGCCTCCAATTGGTCTTCCTTCCATCTCCTCTTGGCAAGGAAGGAAGGGTCTCTTGGTCTGTTTTCTGCCGGGGAGGAGCAGCCTCCTGCCACATTGGGAGGCTCTCAGTGGATGTGCTCTCCCCCCTCCCCCCTCCACTGTTCTTTCAGGGCTCTCTCCCTCTCTTCCTCCCCCCCCCCGCTTGATGTATTTTGAGCCCCCCAGCTGCCCCCTTGCCCTCCAGATTTCGGTTTCATTTTTCCTTGGCACAATCCATGCCCCTCCTTGTGCTCCCAAGGGCTGAGCCGGCCCTGCTGCTGCTTTGAGGGCCACCCTCTGCCACCTTTCCTAGGCAACCTGCATAGGGCATGTGGGGGGAGGGGAGGAACTGGCTGGCACCGCAATTGCTGTTGGAATATGTGGTTCAACTCCAACTTGTGGGTTGAGGCTAAGTAAGTAAGTGTACTGCCTTCAAGTCGATTCTGACTTATGGGGACCCTATGAATAGGGTTTTCACTAGGCTGAGAGGCAGTGACTGGCCCAAGGTCACCCAGGGAGCTTCATGGCTCTGTGGGGATTCAAACCCTGGTCTCCCAGGTCCTAGTCCAGCAACTTAACCATTACATCACACTGGCTCTGGGGTTGAGGCTGCATGGGGTTAAAAGGGTAGCTAGAGAGGAGACCTCCAGATGGCTAGGCTAATGCCTATCCTTTGATCTCCTGCTGACTCTCCCTTCCTGCTAGACTGATATGCAGAGGATGTTGACCACATCTCCTTCCTCCTTCCTCCTTCTTTCTCTTGAGAGGGAGAGCAGACATCTTCTCTTTGTCTCTCCCTCTCCTCCAAGCATGAGGGCAAACACTAGGCCTAGTGTTTGCAGCTCCAACTTAGCTAGTTAGCTGGATGTAGAACTCTTTGCTATCAAGTATGTACTTCCAGAATAAAGTAGTTATATCTTATTTTGAAGCTTAAAGTCTCTGTCTGACTAATTTGCAGGGGAGGTGTAATCTTTAGCAAAGATTCAAACACACCTAAAGGCTCACTCAGTCTCCCCGTTCCCAATTTCGCCACTCTGGGACAATTTCAGGGAGGGGCAGCAGGGAAGAGAAGCAGGCTCCCTGGGCTGGACTCTTCACCATTTCATGGTGGACCTTCCCAAAACAAGGGGAGGGGGCGCCCAGGGGCATCATGTCTCAGGATGATGTCTGGTCACAGTCCCCAAAGGCTGGCTGATGCCTGGGGTTACTTTTGTGGAAAAAAGAGGCTCTGGGGAGGTCAGACTTTCCAGGAACAACTGCATTTTCTGCCCCCGTAATCCAGACTTCAGGAGCTGGTTGCAGCTCCTCATTGGCAAAGGAAGAACATTCAGCACATGCTCAGGGGCACATGGCCCTCTTATCTTACTGAATCATAGAATGGTAGAGTTGGAAGGGGCCGATAAGGCCACCAAGTCCAACCCCTGCTCCATGCGGGAATTCAACTGCCTTATCCTCGGTCAGACCCATTCGGCCATCTAGCTCAGTCCTGCCTACACTGTTGGGCCCCCAACAGGTCTTGAGTCTTCCACACGTAGGCCCCGAGTGAAACCAGGCTCCAGGGCTGAGCTCAAGCGGCTGCAGCTGGGTGTAAATGGGGTTCACATTTCTGGGCCACTGTGTTGCCTGCCCGGTGGTGGGTGCGTCTGTCCTGGGGAGCAGAAAAGAGTCACAATGCGTCCCGGAACTTGTGGAGGGAGGGAGGCGGGGTAACACCAGAACTAGCAGGCGAGCCTCACTGGTCATGGTGCCCAGCTTCATCCGCCCACGTGTCAGGCTGGGGCACTGGAGCAGGCGCTGCCCCCTGGCATTGCTCGATTGGAAGGGATTGGCCTTGCTGTGGCAAAGCTGTGTTCAAATCCTTGTTCTGGGCTGGCCTGGCCCCAGACAAGGCTCCTAAACCTGCTGCTCCTCCACAAGACAGTGGGAAGCAGTGGCCTGAAGGGAGACGGACCTGCCCTCTCACCAGGGCAGCTCAAGGGGACCTTGCCCCCAAACCTGAGAGTCTGGAGGTGGAGGGGACTGGTAAAAAGGCGGGTGCCTTGGGGCATGTGCAGAGCGCCTGTCCTTTCTTTGCCACCAAGGAAACACGGGGGCTGCGCCCCTCCCTCTTCCAATAGTGGGCTCATCTTGGCCTGTGGTGTTGAGCCCTTGGGCCGAGCACAGGAGAAGAGGCCCTGCTGCAAGGGGAGGAGACACCCGACCGCGAAGAGAAAGAGATGGAGTGCAAGGGGCCTGTTGCCCCGGCAGCCGAAGCTCAGGCCCCGCCCTGGGGGAAAAGGGAGCGCACGGGGGGGGGCTGGTGGCCCCGCCGGGGAATTAATTCCTCTGCTTCTAAGGAAGCGCCGGAGGGAGGGCGGAGGGCTAAGCGTCCCGAGCTCAATTGGGCGGGGATTGCATCCCCCTCCCCCCGCCAAGTCCTCCTTCACTCGTGGGATTCAAGTGGGACCCCAGCTCAGGCTACGCAGGGAGAAGCTGCAAGCAACCCACGGGGGGGGGAGAATGAGCAATCCCTGACCCCCAACACAGGTTTGTCGTGTGCAGCTCCTCCACCCCCCCCCGTGTAAGTTCACGGCTGTCTCCGCCTCCCTGGACAGCTCGCCAGCAGCCTGCCCCCCCCCCACTCCTCAGCCTCTTGCAGCAGGGAGGGAAGAAGCGAGGAATGCCGCATTGTCGAATGGGGGGCTTCGCCCGCCAGTCCTGCAGTGTCCCCCCTCACCCCGGGAGGAGACGGAGCCTCTGCTAGGCCTCAATGACCGGCAGCAACCGGGGGGGGGCGCCGCATACACCATCGGGATTGTGGGGGTGGGCTCTGGCAGTGGCTCCCCCCCCCAAGTCCCAGGGCGCCTCGCCAGGAGGAGACAGGCCAGCTTCCCTTGGGCTGAGCGGGCGTGCCTGGCCCCCTCGCGCCCCGCGATCACCCCCCTTCCTGCGGTTGCCAGCAATGGATATTCCAAGACAAGGACCTCCGAGGCCCCTTGATAACTCAGGGCCAGCGTTTTTAAATTAAAAAAAAAGAAACTCAGTCAATCCTTTATTTGCATTTAGCCATAGGCCATTGCACAATACGAAATGTACATTTAAAACCGTAATACCTATAACGTTAAAACAGATCCTGCTGAGGATGATGAAACTTTTACATGATTTGCTCTGAGCTTTTTGGCAGCTAGAGCATAATTTGCTACTGCAATTGTGACTGCTTGTAATTATCGCCCAGAAGCACGATCACCCAGTCTCCGCACGATGTCCCCCCATACGACTAATCAGAGGGGCTAAGAATTTCTGTCTAGGGTTCCTGTACAGTGGGCACTGGAATATATAATGAACTAGATCTTCGGGTACCTTACAACCAAAGATACAGTGTCGCTCCTGCGTAGGGATTCCCAAGTACCTACCTTTGAGGTAAGCTGTGGGCATTACTTGAAAACTGAGCTCTGTGAATGCTCTTCGTAAGGGGGCACACGACAAAGTGTCAAAGTAGCAGCGTTTGGCATGATTGAATTTAATGTGGGGGAACCAAGATGAAAAAGGGGCCGCAATAATTGTTGCCCTATCTTGGTTCGCATCATAATCGAATACCCAATTTCTAAGTTGAGTGGGGTTAAGGCCAAAAAGCTTGCTTAGAGAAAGATCATGTCTAGTATTGCCTGTCCCCCTTGGGCCCAGCCCCCAGTCCTCTGTTGTTCAAGCCAGCAGAGCTTTGGGAGGGAGCTGTCATTCATAATGGAGATCTTTCTCCAAAACCTAAGGTAGGCCAGGTCCAATTTTGCTGCCAGGGATGGAAGTCCAAGTTCTGCTCTTAAATGTGCTGACGGTGTTCCGCGAGGTAACCCCAAAATTTGTCTCATGAAAGTATTTTGGAGTACCTCAAGCCTAGATTTAACTGGACGGCCCCAGAGTTCTGATCCATATAGGATTTTTGGGAGGACTTTGGCGGCATAGATTTTTAACATTGGGTTAATTAGCTGCCCACCGTGGGTATAGAAAAATCTCCTTAGCTGCCCGCAAACCCTAGCACAAAGTAGTTGAGTGGCCTCCAAGTGGGGTTTCTACAAGAGCTTATCATTGATGTTTAAGCCTAGATATTTAGAGGACCAGACCTGTTCATGAGATTGCCTGTTTAAGGTCCAGATTTTGATTTCCTGTACTTCCCACAAATCATTATTTTAGTTTTGGAATGATTTACTTGCAAACGATGGTCTTTGCAATATTCTTCCGAACGGACTAGAATTCTTTTTAAACTGATTTTATTCAGAGAGAATAGGGTCAGATCATCGGCATATAATAAAGACGAAATCTTCCTATTCCCCAGTGATGGTGAAACAAATGGAGGAGAGGTCAGAGCAGGAATAATATCATATATATAAAAATTAAAAAGGAAAGGGGCCAATATGCACCCCTGTTTGACGCCTCTCTCTACGGGGATTTCTCGGGAGAGAGTTCCATTTCTCCCTATTCTGACCCGCATAAAGGTTGCCTGATGGAGGGACTGGATTAACCACAAGAGCCGCTTATCGATATTAGATTGCCCGAGTTTATGCCACAAGAAGTCTCTGTCGATTGAATCAAAGGCAGAAGTAAAGTCCACAAATGGTACAAATAAAGAGGCGTTTGGCTCCGTTAAGGACTTTTGTATTAAGTGGTGGAGAACATAAACATGGTCTACAGTACTTCTGCCTTTCCTGAATCCAGCCTGCTCTACGTGGATAATAGAATGCTTAGAGTCCCATTCTACTAATTTGTTTAGAAGATAGCGCCCATACATTTTCGATATCACATCTAGTAGGCTAATAGGCCTATAGTTATGGGGATCTGAGGGATCGCCTTTCTTAAAGATAGGCACCACTATGCTGGTGTGCCAACCAGTAGGAATGTCCCCGGTGGAATTAATATGTGAGGAGAGAATGGCCAAGAGAGGGCCCCACCAGGAGATTTTTGCGTGAAATAAATCAGGGGGCAGCATGTCCTCCCCCGGGGCTTTGCCAGCTCGAAGGGACAAAATTATTTCCCCGATGTCCGCGATGGTGACGGGGGGCCATGATGGTAATGAAGGCACCTCGACAGGAGAGGGTGACAGTGGCGGTACAACGCGTCCAAAAATGGCATGAAAATATGAAACCCAAGTTTCTGAAAGGGTAGGAGGAACTGGCATGAAATAATCCTGGGCAAGTCCCCCCTGGACTAGTCTCCAAAATTCAGGGTCATTTCCTTGGAGGAAAGCCAGGCCCAGGGCCCGCCAGTTGTTAGTGACGAAAGCCTGTTTTTTCCCTTTAAGTAACTTTTTATATGCCCTTTTTAGTGAGAGCAGGTGAAAAATGGCTACATCAGAATTATCTCTCTTTAAGGTCCTCATTTGGGCGCGTAATTTTCTTCTCATAAATCTGCAGTCCCTGTCAAACCACGATTTGGGGCCATTTGGGCATCTCTCTACAGCTGTTAAGTCACCACCGGTTTGATGGGCTTTGATGATATCCTCATATATTTTGGGAATGTCCTCCGGAGTTTTAGAGGCCAGCTGGTGCAGTTCTGACAATGCGCTCGACTCTAATGTCCTTTATACCTCTAGCTCAATTTCTGCGGTCCATTTGAGTTGCTTAGTCCCTTGCAAGCTGTCTAATATCGGGGCAATCGTGTGGGACTGGGGATGGCAAGAGAGGTGAAAAAAAACTGTGTAGGACCACTCTCGGGGAGGTGGTCACTATCCAGCCTAGCCTCCACAGTGACTGCTTTGACAAATGGAACTAAGGAGGGCGAACCGAGGATGTAATCAACTACACTTCCTCCCTTTCCTGAGATGAAAGTGTAATGGCCGTTGGAAGAATCCAAATAAGAGCCATTAAAGCACATTAAATGAAATTTAACAATCAGGTAAAAGAGGGCATGCCCATTTTTGTTTACTATCTTGTCTCGGGACAGCCGTGCTAATATAGTCATATCACTTGGGAGAGACCCGGGGTTGTTATCAGTGGAAGGATAGCTAGCCCCCATTCTGGTGTTGAAGTCACCGCCAATCAGAAAGAGATGGAAAGGATAGTCACATAATAAACTTTCGACATAATTCTCCAGATCCAACCAAGTTGATGTCGCCAAGCTGGGATGAAGGGGAGGTAAGTATACATTAACACAAATCATAGGGGGGGAATTGGGAATGTGGATTATTAGAGCCATACAGGTGTCGGGGGCCACACTCAAGGGCTTGATGACTTGGACGTCCAGGGATGTGGCCATCAGGATTGCTAAATCTCTGCTTCCGCGACCCCTATTTGTTGTTCTCTTTGCGGCCTTCTCCCAGACCTTATAGCCCTGTAAGGAAAGAGAATTAGGGTCGAGGAGCCAAGTCTCTTGGAGGCATAAAATGTCCATAGATTGCAAAAAGGCGGTAAACTCTGGATCAGCCGACTTATTTTTCCAGCCGGCGATGTTCCACAAGAGGAAGTTTATGTGGGAAACTTGGGATTCAAGTCTCGCTGGAAAAGAATTCCTAGGGGATGATGATGGTTCAGGAAAGCAGGTCCGGGGAAATATTAGTTCATGTGGATTTTGACACTGTCAGTCCATAGAATTACTCCAAACCGTAATTTGCTCGGTGTCTGGGTTCAAAATGCTGACATTAGAAAGAATTGGGCCCTCGCGGCGAGCCAGTATACAAGGTGGGGGCCCAGGCCTTCCAGGGGAACCTAGCTCCTCAGTGTCTAAATAGCACATTTCAAGCCATGAGGGCCCGCCGCAGGGTTTGGACCCCTGGCCTTGATACCTGGCTGATGCCGAGGTCCCCTCTCCATAGGCTGCATTCTTGGGAGAACTCGAATTTATTGCCGCCAGCGTTTTTAAAGAAAAAAACCAAAAAGAAACTGAATTTTACAAGGGTTAGAGAAGTCACATGCTTTCTTCTGTAGCTTATCAGTAAAATATGTGCTTGGAAGCTGCTGCTGTAATGGCTAACTTGGAATGCAGATATGGGTGGAGAAACTAATGTGCCGTGTGCATAAGAGAGGGTGGGCATAGTCAGAAGATCGACCAATGGAAAGGTGACAGGTTGGCACTAAGGGGCCAATTAGAATGTGCCATGAATTTTTGCTTGCAATGTATAAAAGTGTAGCACCCCCATAAGGGGTGTGCTTGTTTTGCGAATTATCGCCTTGCACCTCTTTCTGGCCAGAATGAAATAAAGCTTGCTGGACCCTTCAACCTGGGTGTGGTCATTTGGCTGTACTGCACACTGGGCAACGGACCCATTTGGGAGACAACACCCTGAGTCCAAGTGACCCCCAAACTGTGAGCCTGAGAGCCAGCATGGAGGGTGGTTGGAGTGTGGGTCTGGGCGAGCAGGGTTCAAATCCCCGCTCAGCTGACTGGCTGACCTTGGGCCAGTCACTGCCTCTCAGCCTAACCTCCCTCACAAGGTTGTCCTGGGGATTAGGGAAGAACCATGTTTATACACCACCTTGATGTCCTTGGAGGAAAAGTGGGATATAAATGCAATAACAAAGAAACCACCTGATTCTTTTGAGAGGATCGAACATCATTCGGCTGGGCAGAGAACCCCCCCACTAACCGCACCTCCGCCTTATCTGGCTTGAGCTGCAGGTTATTCCCCCCCCCCCGTCGGTCCGTGATGGCATCCAGGGACTGGCTAGGAGCACCAACTGCCTCCCCTGGGTTGGGCAGAAAGGAGAGAGATAGGCCCCGGGTGCCATCTGCAGATTTAATTTCATTGCACTTACATTGCTAAAGAGGAAGGGGTGGTGGCCGAGTGCACATCTCTGGGTGACCTCTCCCAGAGGGTTCACGCAGATGGTCAATAGTGTGGGGGATACCACAGGGCCCCGAGGAAGAACCCCAACTGTGTCACTGCTCAGGAGGAGAGGAGTAGGCCCTTCCACCGCAGCCTGCAACACCAAACCCCCACTTATCTTTTTATGCACCTCTCTCCCCTCCTTCCCAGTCCTAAAAACAATGTCAACACCACCTGCCAGGGACCTGGGATCAGGTTCCTCTTTCTCAGGTGATGGAGTGGAGGACTGAGCCAGAAGGGAGGGCCCTGGGCCAGCTCTCCCCACCAGATGAGCCTGTGGGGCCAGTGCCCCCCGGCCCAAGGATGTGGTCACTGCCTGTCAGAGTGGCAAAATTGGGAATGGAGAGACTGAGTGAGCCTTTAGGTATGTTTGAATCTTTGCTAAAGATTACACCTTCCCTGCAAATTAGTCAGACAGAGACTTTAAGCTTTAAAATAAGAAATTACTTTATTCTGGAAATACATGCTTGATAGGAAAGAGTTCTACATCTAGCTGACTAGCTAAGTTGGAGATGCAAATACTAAGCCTAGTCTTTGTCCTCATGCTTGGAGAGGGAGAGACAAAGGGATATGTCTGCTCTCCCTCTCAAGAGGAAGGGAGGAAGGAGATGTGGTCAACATCCTCTGCATATCAGTCTAGCAGGAAGGGAGAGACAGCAGGAGATCAAAGGATAGGCATTAGCCTAGCCATCTGGAGGTCTCTCTAGCTACCCTTTTAACCCCATGCAGCCTCAACCCACAAGTTGGAGTTGAACCACATATTCCAGCACTGCCTGTCTTCTGATTCAGAGGACTCCGTTGCAGATGACCAACTGGGGCCAGAGCTGCCCCTGCTCCATTGCAGGACAACGCTGGAGTAGGCTGTGGGCCGTTAACTGAAGAAGCCCTTTGCAGTGCAGGCCTGGCTAAAAAAACTGGTATGCAGCTGGAACTTCTGCTGCTGCTGCTGCTGTCGTATAGAGCCACTGACTCTCCCTTTGTTGCTGAAGCAACATCAAAGCTCCGAGTCCCCAGAGCAGAGGCTGAATCCAGCCTGGGACCCGCCTCACCGCAGAGCAGAGCACCACCAACATCATGAGAAAGCAACAGTGGCAGTGACGCTGCTCCTGGTGTGACCCACCTGAGGCCAGGCAGCAGCTCGGTTGTAGGCCAGCGGCACCCACCAACGTCGAAGGTGGCCATGGCCACAGCAAGCCAGCCCATCCCAAGGTCTTGCCGCTCACGCACAGAGCCGAGGGGGAGTGTTCCTCACTCTTCTCAGCCCCCACCAGCCTCATTCCCTTTTTGGTTGCTTCTGTCCTGCTGCTCACGTCTTCTTGTTTTTTAAATGTCAATTTTTATAACAACACAAATGACTAATAAGCAGATGTCTAATGTTTCAGAAAAGGAAGAGGAATTAAAAGAGAAATCTTAGCACTATTATTTTTAGGCGGTCGTTCAAGTGCCTTTCGATCGGAAAGGATTCGGAGTGCTTCAGTCGGCAATTCTGGTTTTGTCAGAAATCCAGAGCTGAAGGGCAAATGTTGGGCCGCCCAACCAGGGGTGGGGGTGGGGGCACTGTAGCATCAACAGCCACCTCTTTGCCATAATGTTGTGAAGTTCCTTCCTGCCACATCGCTTATATTAAACAGTAGAAATTTTGAGGCAAAGAGGACCCCCCAATCCTTACCCCACCAGACAAGCAAGTCCTTCTCCCAGGACAGCAAAACAAAAGACAATTAACTTGCATCCTGCTGACATATGCTACGCTCTCCACACCCCTGGGCCACTTTCACCTGAAAAGCCTTTGCCCGTGCCTGTCTGTGTGTAGAAGAGGGACCAGGAAACCACAAGAAAGACCCCCCCTCACTCCAAGACCTCCCCCCCCAATAGTACTGTGGATGATCATTCTGCCTGAGGGAATCCTTCCAAATGTTCCCCTCCTCCCCGGAGGCAAATCTTGTCACACCCACAGGAGCAGACCTTTGGCTCACAGCCCACGTTCCTCACCGGCTGGCCCTGACAAGTCACATTTGTGTCTTGCGTCAGAGTTCGCCTCTCCCCAAACCTGCTCAGCTGCCAGGCTGGAGGTTTCTTCCGATCTGCCTCTTCTCTTGTCCACAAGATAGAACTCAGACCCACGGCTGGTGCCCCGTAAACAACAGCTGGTCCTCACCGCCTGTCCCCCACATCCTGCCTGACTGCCTTCGCTCTTCTGAGGAATGGCAGACTGCACATGAGCCTCAACCCCCCCAGCCAGCCTGCCTGCCACCCACTCCTCCGGCTGCTTGAGGGCTCTGATCTGGGACTGACAGACCCCCTTGATTTGCAACATTCCTAAAGACTGAAGGGGGGGGAGGAGAAAGTGAGTGATAATGAAGAGACTCTCTGGCTGGGGGGGAGAGAGAAGGGGGGTATTCACCCTCAGCAGGGGAAACCCAGCCGGGGGCCATTTGCAAAGGCCTGCCCATCTGGACCATGGAATCAGAGCAAGCCAGACATTGGCTAAACAGGATGAAGTTGCTTAGCAACACCCCATCACTGCCCCTTGGCAAGGAAAGGGGAAAAATGGCATTAACCCTCTCCCACCCTCTGCCAGGATGTGGATGGAGGCATTCAGCTGTGGCTTAGTTTCCAGGAGGGGGCCTCACAGGACAGGCGGAAAGGTGTCTCTCTCCTCCCGGACACCTTCCATGCACAGGGGGTTGGTTGGCTGGTTTTGACGGAGGAGCATGCCAACATGCTGCCACACACTTGCACCCGGCAATCCTGTGCCGGCCTCTGAAGTGGGACAGTGCAGGCCCAGGTTTCCTGCCTGCCTGAGATCAAGGTCTCCCTCGCTCCCTCCCTGCAGCACCAAAGGATCCCGTTTACCCAGCAGGGGTCACTGGGAAGGCTCTGCAGGGAAGCAACCACCTCACCAAGTGAGGCGTTGGCGGTGGGGTGGCTAGGGCTCCACCCCCTCCTCCTCCTCCTCTGCCCCCCACTCCCGCATCTGCCACTCCAGGTGCTCCAGACGCAGGGCCATCTTGAAGGCACTGGACTCCAGCCCGGCCAGGACTCGCGCCAGTTTCGTCTGCAGCACATCCAGGCCCTCCTCGAGGGCCGCCGTGCGCCGCATCTCCTCCTCCTGCTGGGCGATTTCCGCGGCCTCTGCGTTGACATCCAGCTTGTCCATCTTGAGCAGGATCTCCCGGCCTTTGGCCTCCAGCATGGACTTGGCATTGGGGAACTCGGCCAGCACGTCCTTCAGGTCCTCCTTGGACAGGCAGAAGAGGTCGGAGAAGCCAATGCTTTTGATGTTGGCCGTGCGCCGGTTCCCGGACTTGTTCCCTGGAGGGCGGAGGAGAAAGGAGGTGGTCTGGGGCACTGAGAGCCCCGCTTGATCTGGTGACCCTTCCTGGCCCTTGAGCTGTGGGGGCCAGAGGGGTGCAGAAGGGCACACGTCGGGGTAAGAGGCAACCGGAGCCGGGAGGTTGGGGCGAGGGGAGGAAGGAGGCCATGGGACGGGATGGGGGGCGGTGGAGGATCACTGTGGGCAGCAGATGGTGCGCCTGAGCAGGGATCTCGGGGCCTCAAACTCACCTTCACCCTCGGGATGTGTGTGGGGTGGGAGGAGGAGTTTCTGGCTTCTCCCTTCTCCTCCCTGGCTCTAAGTCAGCATCTCCAAAAAAGTTGGAGCAAGAAAAGGCTGCTGGGGGCACCACGGCCGAAGAGGAGGACCACCTTTGAAGATGGTTCGGAAACTTCTGCTAGTGTAGAATCGGCAGCCAGATTGCTGACTGAGGCAGGTTGCTCTACACATAGAACACCAGTTCTGGCACAACTGCACTGGCTGCCCATTAGCTTCCAGGCTCAAGTCAAAGTACCGGTTTTGACCTATACAGCATTACACGGCTCAGGACCCCTCAACATCTCAAGGACGGCCTCTCCCTGTGTGACCCTGCATTCGTCATCAGAGGCCCTTACTGTGCCCTTCCACAGGAGCCTCGGAGGGTGGCAACACAAGAATGGGACTTCTCAGTGGTGGCCCCTTGGCTATGGGATGCTCTCCCCTGGGAGGCCCGCCTGGTGCCTACTCTGTCCATCTTCAGGCGCCAGGCAAAGACCTTCCTTTCTCTCAGGCCTTTGGCCCTTGATGTGCGCTTTTGCTGCATTTTGCTTGGGTTTTAAGTTTTTATATTGTATATTTTAAAATCTGTTTTATGTGTTGCAAGTTTCTACTGTTATGAGGCAACTAACAAATAATAATAATGATAACGAAGATGATACCTCCCTGCAAGGGGGCATTTCCTCTGACTTCCCCCTTGCAGCCTTTGGAACCAGCTTGGCCTCTGCCCAAATCCACCAGCGCTCAGCTGCAGAGCTAGCTTGGCTATTTGTGGGCCAGGAGGAGTTGTGGAGCCCCTCCCCCAGTGGCTGCCTGTTTGCCAGAGGGAATCCATGGGGTGGGAAAGGGTCTCCCTCGTTCCCCAGTCCTTAAGCAAGCTGAGCCCATCACGGAGAGGCTCCCTTCACCCACACCCAAAGACCCTCCTCGGAGCCCTTCCCTGTGGACCAGACTGGCTCACCATGCAGGCTGGCTTGCTCGGTCCATCCCAGGGAGGGGGTGCAACTCTGCAAGCAACACCTAGCATTTATTAACTGCTAACTACATGCATCTCATATGTCACCTTGCTGTAATCCTCACAACAGGTAGGCCAGTATAGTTACATAGGCTGGGAGAGGGAGGTTTGTGTTAGCAGTTGGGATGCACCTCAGCTTGATGGGGTACAGCCAATGGAGCAGGACACCTCCAGGTGGCCTTCCTTCAGGTCCCAGACTGGTACTCTTAGGGTTGCTGACTTCATTTCCTGACTCCTCCCTCGTTCTTCATCCCACCTCGGGAGGGGAGACCTTTGTTTCTCTCCCTCTCCAGCAGCAAGAGATCAAAGGCCAAGCCTGGCTCTACTTCAACTTTGCTAGCCAGGACTAGGAACTCTTTTCTATGCAAGGATGCATTTCCCATAATAAATTAGCCATTCTTGTTTCCCAGGACAAAAGTCTCTGTGTGACTGGAACCAAAGGGAAGGCGACATCACATGGCACTCACCATGCAGTGCCACCTTCAGAGCTGTGCGCGCAGGGCAGCTCTGCTAAGTTGACCCAGCAGTTTGTCTGTGGCCAAGGCTGGGCTTGAACTGGGGGTTTCCTGGTCCAACATAGCTCAGCCTCTGGGCCATGCCCAGCAGCAGCTCTCAAGGGCAGGGAGGCGATATGCGGCCGGGGGACCCCCCATTTCTTCCTCTCCCCATTCGCCACTCACTCACCTTTGATGTTGATGATGCTTATTTCCCCGAAGTACAGCCCCTCCCCCAGCACGGCATACTGCGTGACGCCATCGTCGGCCACCACCGCCAGCTGCCCCTCGCGGATGAAGTACATCTCCCGCCCGATGTCGCCCTTCTTGCAGACGTATTCTCCGGGGCTGTAGACCTGTGGCTTCAGCTTCAGCACCAGCTCTTCCAGCAGGCTCTGCTCACAGCTCTGGAAGATCTGCACTTTACGGAGGGTGGGCAGGTGGACGCTGATGGCCACCTCGGCCCGCAGGCGCTCAGGCAGGTGCTGGAGGATCTCCAGCTCATTGGTCATCTTCTTGTTCATCTGCAGGTGTTGGTACCAGTCGACAACCCGGCGCTGGAGGCGGCGGTTCACACAGTGGGTGTGCAGGTAGCCCTTCACCAGATCGGAGTTTGGGAAGAAGGCCTCGTCGGCCTGGTTCATGTTGGAGATGACGGAAGTCATGCTGCCCATGATGGTGGCAAAGCCCATGACCGCTAGCAGGAAGTCCACGGCCATGAAGAGGAACTCCTCCTCGCGCTGGGGCATGGGGGTGTCACCCACTGTGGTCAAGATGAGCGTGGAGAAGTAGAAGCTGTAGAGGTACTGGCGCAGGAGCCGGTCGAAGCCGGTCGTGCTGATGTTGGGGTAGACCCACTCGTCCACCCCATAGCCAATGTAGCCAGAGAGGGCGAAGTAGATACAGCTGTTCCAGTGGATGGTGATGAAGACGTACAGCATCAGCTTGGTGATGCGGAAGGAGTTGGGGTGCGCCGTGCGCGTCTCGATCCGGTCAAAGGCCTCAAAGAGCCGAGGGGTCCGCAGGAAGCGGTTGGCCCGGACTGCTGGCGTCCCCATCCCCAGCCACAGGTACAGCAAGTCCGTGGGCAGGACCGAGATGAGATCCCAGGGAAAGGAGGAGGACCGCAGGTAGCGCCGGGAGATCTGGCTCCAGTCCTGGACCAGGATCCCTTGCTCCAGGAATCCTGGCAGAGGAGGAAAGGAGGCAGATCACAATGGGTGAGGGGGTGGGGGTGGGGAGACCCAGTGGGGGAAAGGGGGCACTTGGCCTGTCTGGGCACCTCGGCCCCAATGGACAGCCCTCCCCCCCGCCTTGCCTTATTTATTTATTTATAAAAACATTTGTATACTGCTATATATACATATACATACAATAAAAACCACACAAACATTTAAAGTCAGAGATCATGGACTATCACAGAAGGATGTTTTCTTAATTGCCTGCCTAAGCCTGACAGCTTTGCCTTCCTAGGCCCGTGAAACTCTGTCAGGCTGCCCTGAAAGCAACAGGGGAAGTGATGGAGATGATCAGGCTGCCCTGCTCTGCATCCTTCCCTGAGCCAACCACTCTTCAGACGGCCCCTTTCCTCTCCAGATGCAGCACTGGCCCTAGAGAAGATGGCACATCCACTGCATCCGGAGAGTGCCGCTTAGGAAGAATTGGCCAGGTGCTCCTTCCTGCCTGAGGCCTGGCTCTGGAATTAGGAAGGTAGGCAGGTGACTTGTGCCTAGTCACACCATTGGACCATCCAGCCCAGTTTTGTCTACACCAATGTTTTTTCAGCCTTGGGATCCCCTGATGGTATTGAACTACAACTCCCACAATCCCTGACCGCTGGCTAAGCTGACTGGGGCTGAGGGGAGCTGAAGTTCAACAACAACTGGGGACCCCAAGGGTTGCACTGGCTGACAGTGGCTCCCCAGGGATTCAAGGGGTTTCATGAAAGAAAGGACTCTCAGGTCCAACAGGAGTGTAGGACTTGTAGTTAGTTACCTGAACCAGTGGGGGTGCTAGAGAGAAAGAGAAATGTTTGCGTTCCTCTCATTGATGTCCTTGTGACCTTGTTTGTTTGTCTGTCTCTGCCTCATCTCGGGCCACACTCTCTCCTTTGTTCTTCCCCCTCCCTTTTATGACCACGTGTCTCTGAGCTGCTACTCAGAGATGGATATCTAGGTTAGTAATGAACAAACCTTAACTTTTCTTTCTCACCTTTGAGAGCATAAGTAGAGCTGCAGGATCAGGCCAAGGCAGCCGCTCTAGGCCAGCATCCCATTCCCACAGTGGCCAACCAGATGCCCCAATGGGAAGCCCCCCAAGCAGGACTTGAGTGCAGAGAGCACTCCTCCCCCCTGCGGTTTCCAGCAACTGGTTATTCAGAGGCACTTTCTGCCTATGGAGGCAGGGCATAGCCATCGTGGCTAAGAGTAGCCATTGATAGCCTTGTCCTCCTTGACTTTGTCTAATCCTCTTTTAGAGTCTTCCAAGTTGGTGGCCATCACTGCCTCTTGTGGGGAGAGGACTTTCTTCTGTCTGCCCTGAACCTTCCAACATTCAGCTTCATTGGATGTCCACAAGTTCTAGTGTTATGAGAGGAAGAAAATCTTCACTCTATCCATTTTCCTCATGACAGCCATAATTTAATACACTTCTATACACTTGGCTTTTCTCTAAAGGAAAAAGCCCCCAATGCTGCAACAACCTTTCCTCATAGGGGAGTCACTCAGTCCCCTTGATCATCTTGGCTGCCCTTTTCTGAACCTTTTCCAGCCCTACAATACCCTTTTTGAGGTGAGGCGACCAGAACTGCATGCAGTATTCCAAATGTGGTTGCACCATAAATTTATATAATGGCATTATGATAAGGCAGTTTTGTTTTCCGTTCCTTTCCTAATGATCCCTAGCATGGAATTTGCCTTTTTCACAGCTGCCGCACACCAAGTCAACATCTTCACTGAGCAATCCACTATGACCTCAAGGTCTTGTTCCTGGTCAGTCACCACCAGTTCAGACTCCATGAGCCTATAAGTGAAGTGAAGGTTTTTTTTACTCCAATATGCATAATTTTACAGTTGTTTACAATAATTGCCTTTGCAATTTTACCACCCATTCACTCAGTTTTGAGAGGTCCTTATAGAGCTCTTCACAATCCCTTTTTAACAATCCTGAACAATTTAGTATCATCAGCAAATGTGGCCACCTCACTATTCACTTCTAATTCTAGGTCATTAATGAACAAGTTGAAAAGTACAGGTCCCAAATACCGATCCTTGAGGGACTCCACTTTCTACAGCCCTCCATTGGGAGAACTGTCCGTTTATTCCTACTCTCTGCTTTCTGCTTCTTAACCAATTCCTTATCCACAAGAGGACCTCTCCTCTTATTCCATGGCTGTTAAGCTTCCTCAGAAGTCTTTGGTGAGGTACCTTGTCAAAAGCTTTTTGAAATCCAGGTACACTGTGTCAACCAGATGCAACTATACTTTCTACCAGTTTTCTTGGGACAGACCTAAAGCTTTCCAGGTTCCCCTGTAGATCCGTTTTTAAAGATTGGTGTTACAATGGCCACTGTCCAGTCTTCAGGTATGGAGATGCATCTGTGGGACAAGTTATGCATTTTTGTTAGGAAAAGCAGCAATCTCACATCTGAGTTGTTTGAGAGCTCTCAAGTGGATGCCATCCGGACCCTGCAATTTGTCAGTTATTTTGTCTATTACGCCCTTCATCTCTTGTCACCACTATCTACCTCAGTTCCTCAGACTCCTTTCCTGCAAACGTTAGTTCAGGCACAGGGATCGGCCCCTATCCTTCAATGTGAAGATGGATGCAAAGAATTCACTTTGCCTCTCTGCAATCTCCTTATCCTGCTTAAGCACACTTTTGACTCCCTTGTCATCCAAGACTCCAACTGCCTCCCTAAATGTTCTCTTGCTTTGAATGTATTAAAGAATTTTTTGTTGTTGACTTTTATGTCTTTAGCAATGTGCTCACATTCTTTTTTGGCATCCCTTATTTCCTTGCATTTTTTTGCCAGAGTTTGGGTTCCTTTTTATTCTCCTTATTCGGACAAGACTTCCATTTTTTGAAGGAAGCCTTCTTGCCTCTAATAGCTTATTTGACTCTGGCATCCTCTGGGCCCTGGTGGTACCTTTCCTGATCTGCAGTATACATCCCAGTTGAGCTTCTAATATTGTGTTTTTAAACAACTCGCAACTATTGTGTTTTGGAGTGATTTGTCCCTCTGAACTTTGCCTTTAGACTTTCTTTTTACCAATCCCCTCATTTTTGGGAAGGTTCCTCTTCTGAAGTCAAATGTGACCGTGTTGGATTTTCTTGGCAATTGGCCATTTACATGAATGTGTAGTTAAATAGCACGATGGTCACTGCTCCTAATTGGTTCGACAACATATCTTGCACCAGGTCCTGGGCGCCACTTGAGACTAAATCCAGGGTCGCTAGCACTCTGTTTGGCTCCACGGCCAGCTTTTCTAGGGCACACAGTCATTTAGGGTATCTAGAAATTTAACGTCTTTACCATCACTGGAACATGCATGTAGCCTGTCTGTGTCAGGGTAGTTGAAGTCACCCATGACTACAACATTTCCTAGTTTGAAGTCACCCATGACTACAACATTTCCTAGTTTGGATGCTTCCTCGATTTCATTTTTCATCTCAAGATCTCCCTGAGCATTTTGATAGGGGGGACGATAAAATGTCCCCAGTACTAAATTACTCTTGGGGCTTGGTACCACCACCCACAATGATTTTGTGGAGGGGTCTGCCTCTCTGGGGGTTTCTAGCTTGCTGGATTCAATGCCCTCTTTCACGCATAGAGCGATACACCCTTCCTTTCCTAGTGGTCCTAACAGACTGATTTGTTGCAACTGCTGTGTAACTCTGCTGACTTTCAATACAAGAGATGCTTCTCCACGGTAGAAGAAAATGCTCCCAGCCAGACTCAAGCCACCACAGGAGATCCAGCATCTTCCTAGTGGGGAAGGAACAGAGGCTCTCCAGGTGGAAATGGGAGCGAACTGAGTGGGGTGACTCATCCCCAGCTCCTCCTCCACCCCCCACAACACTATCTCTTGATCATCCACTTTTGGCTTGGCTTTGCTCTCCTCAGTCTGTGTCTTCCTTTCCAACCCCTGGAACAGCCCCCTCTCTGCCCTCCACCTCCCCACGGCTCACCCTCTTCCTTGCCTCCCCAGTCCTCTCTCTTGCCCAGCCTTGAAGGAAGGGAAGACTGCTAGGGAGGGATAGGCTCACTGCCCATTCTGTACAGCACCCTGCGCACTGATGGACCTGAATGCAGGGGGAGGATGTAACAGGCAGGAGTCTTGACCTTTGGTGACATCTTAAGGACTGGCAGATTGACAGAGTGGAGGCAGGATGCCCCCAGATACCAGCTGCGGGGAATCACAAGTGGGGAGAGTGCAGCTGCGGCTGTTGGCTCAGGTCCTGCTTGTGGGGTTCCCTCTTGGGGCATCTGGTTGGCTATTTTGAGGACAGGCTGCTGGCCAGGATGACGGGGACCCTGGCAGCCTGAACCCGCTGCTGCAGAGCTCTGCTGATGTCCCTATGGTGGTGGAATCTGCTCCCGCGGATGGCAACATGTGCCAGTCACAGGCATGGCCTCAGTTGGCAGGCAGAGATGATGGGGTACACAGAATGACACTGTAAGGGGGGGCAGAAAGAAAACCAGGACTTGCAAGAGGGAGACAGTTGCCTTTTGGCCCCACTGTTTCTGCCCAAGGGGATGGTGTCAGTGGGCTTGCAGAAGCAAAAACAAAAAAAATAAGGGGAAAAATTCTGAGTGGGGGTCCCACCCTCATGGCCTAATGAGGACCAAATATGTTCAGTGGACACTGAATCCTGACCCTGGGGATAGAGGGATGAAAAATGGGGAGGGGGAACAGGCAGATGGAATGGTTTACCCTGCTAGAGGGCATGGCTGGATGGGGCCCTGGACTGGAGCACCCCACGCGGCAACTTCTCGTTGCAGGTCCCACATGCACACCTGTGTCTGTCAGCCGAGGGCAAAGCGTCATCCCCCACCTGATGGTGCTCTCTCTCTCTCTCTCTCTCTCTCTCTGTGGCCCATGAAGATTTCTGCCACAAGGCCCCTGCTAAGATGCCACCCAAGGGCCCTGCAACAGACCAGGGTTTGCCACTACATCACACAGGGCCCTCACTATGAGACGCATGGCTGGAGAACTGAGGGAAGCTGTTTCCCTTCTCTGGCCCCTGGAGCTGGGGAAGAAGAACTCTCCCCTCCCCACCTGAGTCCCTGCCACATCCACAAGCAGAGGGTCCTCAAGGCCTGGCATCCCCAACTTGCATGCAGCAGCCCCTGAGCTGCCTACATCCTGGGATGGCAGAGAAGGGGGAGGGGAGAAGCCCTCTCTTTGGGGCAGGAACAAGGCCCAGGGAGCAGGAGGGGCAGAGGAGAGGGCCAAGGAGACCAGGCACACCCTCCCCCTCCCCCCCAGTCCTCCTGAGCATCCTTACCGGACCAGCTTTACCAGGCCTTCAAAGCTGGTCCCCCAGGCACCTGGTTGGCCACTGTGAGAACAGGATGCTGGACTAGATGGGCCACTGGCCTGATCCAGCAGGCTCTTCTGATGTTCCTATGTTGTTATGTTCTGGGCAGCTGCTGCCCCCTTGTGGGCGACCGTGTAACTGCAGAGCACAACGGAGAGAAACCGAGCGGGGGGGGGGGGGGGGCTGGGAAGGACTGGTCCATCAGGCTCCGTCTTGGCTCTGCACGGTTTCAGACAAGGCTTCTTGTCCAGCCTGGCCTGAAGGTGCCGGCCAGTGGCGCAGCGGCAAATTCAGAAGTGCAGGGTCCCTTCGTGACAGTCACAGCTGTTGCAAGCGTGACAAGAGCAGCTCCCCTTTGGTCCTCTTTGCCTGGAGGGAGAGAGAGAGTCCTCCCAGCTTCCTGGGCTGCCCCTGACCTGCGCCCACCTTTTCTGTCTTCTTTCCGTATAAATTGATATGTCCCAGGGAGCTCTTCGCACCTCTGACTCCCCTTCCTGTTTCTCTCTCCTCTGCTGACCACCAGAACAGAAGGAGCCATGTTCTCTCTGACTCCTCTAGCATGGGGGCACCGTCCAGCACGGCCACGGCAGCCTCCGCCTTAGTCAGCAAGACAGAAGCCGCACCTTTCCCGTCCAGTGTGTGAGTCTATGAATGAAGGAGTCTTTTCTTGTTTTGAAAGTCTAAGCGATTTAAAGCAAGGTAAAATCTCACTTTCACTAGGGTAAAATCACCCCCCTGCAGCACAGAGCACTGAGTGAGCTGTTGTTGTCATCGTCATGTGCCTTCAAGTCGCTAGGACTTATGGCGACCCTATGAATCAGCGACCTCCAAGAGCATCTGTCATGAACCACCCTGCTCAGATCTTGGAAGTTCAGCTCTGTGGCTTCCTTTAGGGAATCAATCCATCTCTTGTTTGGCCTTCCTCTTTTTCTACTCGCTTCTGTTTTTCCCAGCATTATTGTCTTTTCTAGTGAATCAGGTCTTCTAATGATGTGTCCAAAGTATGATAACCTCAGTTTTATCATTTTAGCTTCTAGTGATAGTTCTGGTATAATGTGTTCTAACACCCAATTATTTGTCTTTTTTGCAGTCCATGGTATGTGCAAAGCTCTCCTCCAACACCACATTCAAATGAGTTGATTTTTCTCTTATCCGCTTTTTTCACTGTCCAACTTTCACATTCATACATAGAGATCGGGAATACCATGGTCTGAATGATCCTGACTTTGGTGTTCCGTGATACATCTTTGCATTTGAGGACCTTTTCTAGTTCTCTTATAGCGAGCTACACTAAGCTAAACTCTGCTAATTTACTAAAACTGGCACCTGGTTGGCCACTGTGAGAACAGGATGCTGGACTAGATGGGCCACTGGCCTGATCCAGCAGGCTCTTCTTATGTTCTTATGTTCTTAAACTCTAACTGGTATACTAGCCATTGGACAGCCATCAACAGCCACGCTCCCTTGTCCCCTTTACTTAGTTTCCATTTCTCTCTGTGTCCACACTCTACAACAACTACAACAGATGTCCCTAGCAGGCAACATGAAAGGGGAGGCTGTGTGTTAGCTACTGAGAAGAGTCTTCTCGGTGGCCAACTCACCTCCTTTCACTCTGATTGGCTCCAATCAGCACAAAATGACAAGGACTCTTCTCACTGGCTAACAGGCTCCCCTTTCATGCTGATTGGCTTGTAGATACGGACTTGCCTGGGACTCTGCCCCCCAAAAGGAAGGAGTCTACGGTGGCCCCAGAGGACTACACTCCTGGATGCCATTGGGGACCAAACCTGGTGCTCTTCCACTGAGCAGCCGGTGGATGCAGATTCACCGCCCAGAGGATGATGGGGGTGGGCGATGCATTCTTCAGCAGGGATTCAGGAGGGCAGGAGGAGGAGGGAAGGGAGCTCTGGGCATTGAAGATGGCATGACTGACCGGTGTGGAAGTGCACCCCGATGTCCAGCAGGTACAGCAGGTCGCAGAGGTAGTCAAGGGCCAGCCACACATACAGGTACTTGCGCTGCAGGTCAGGGAAACAGGACCTGAGGAGAATGAAAGCTCTAACCAGGCCACTACAGCAGCTGCAGGGGAGGGGTGGGGTTAGAGGACAGGGTCCCCTCCAATCCCTCTCCCTTTCCCCTTGCTGCTGTGGGGCCCTGTGGACTCTAGCCCCTTGATGCCTGCTGTGGGACCCTCCACCAGCTCCTCTCTGTGCTCCAGCCCCCTTTCCCCACAGGGGCTCCCCAAATATCACATCCTCAGTGTCCGGCAACCCTCCCTCCCAAGAGAGGCCCCCCGAACCCAACAGCCCAAGAACTGCTTTCCCATTTAGACAGAACTGATGATTTACACTGATTTCACCCAAAGGCCTTTTTGCTGTTTGTTTCTCCCGCCTTCCTGCCCCCCCCCACCGTGCTGCATTTTGTTTTAAAGACCTATTCCTGTTTAATAGTCTGTCTTGTGGGTCCTGAGTCAGTCAGCTTGGCTTTCCTTTTTTTTGGGTGGAAATGTGGGCAACACATCCGAAAACAAGCGGAGAAAGGAAGAAATGTTGAAATCCGTGGTTTCTATACCTTTCCTTCCTTTTTCCACTCCCTCCTTGGGCAATGCATGTGTGCACCTCTAGCCAGAGACAGTGGCCAGGGCAGGGACCAGCCCAAGCGCACCCCTGCTCCCCCCTCCCCCCCAATCACCTGCAGATGAGGATGATCCAGTTGTACAGGATGGGGGCCACCATCACGTTCAGCCACAAGGAGTGACAGTCTCCGGATGGGTCCAGGATTCGCCTCTTCTCACTGTGGTCATTGCTGGGGTGGGAGGAGAAGGCAGGCGGAGGAGTCAGAGGAGAACAGAAACAATTGGGGGAGGGGGAGGCAGGTGAAGGGGGAGCCTGGACACTTGCAGGGGGTCAGATTCGCAAGTGGCTGATGTAGTCCAAAAGATCTGGAAGGCGCCACGTTGGCAACGGCTGATTTAAGGAGTTCCTTGGAGACTGGCATGGCCACAGCCATCGGTCACTCACAGAGCATGATGCCCAAAAGGAGAGGGGCTGGAGATAAACCTCCCTTCTGCCCAGTGGCGAGTGAATGGCACTCTGCACATGCTCATCATCCACATCTCTTATGATCACTTCAGCCTCCCCTGGGCTGAGCCCTGGCGCAAAGAAAATGAGGCCGGGCCGAAATAGCCCCAGCGAGGAGCCTGCAATGTCCTGCCAGTGGGCCGGAGCCCCAGAAGAATCCTGTGGAGTGAAACATGTGGAATGCCTTGGAATGCGCGGAGAGGCAAGGGGACCTTGGGGCCAAAGAGAGATGGGCGTGGCCCTTCCGGGGCTCTCCTGGCCATTGGCCTGGAGGGGGTGGCCCCGCTGGAAAGGCCTTGCTTGGCCACGCCCAGTGTCCAGCCCTGAGACCCACCAAAACACGGGCCCGCTCAATCCCCCCAGCAGGGCACAAACCTGCCACCTGCAGAGATGATGCAAATGAAGGGCTCCCTGCCCTTGTTGGGGATGGATCAGCAGGGAATGAGCTGCAGGGGGAGGAGGGGAGCAAAGATGCTGCAAACAGGAACATATATTCTGCCACCCTCTTCCTCATTTCCTTTGGGAAGGGCGCTTAGAAATGTCTGGAAATATCTGGAATAAACAACCTGTCCTTCAGGGTAAACTCTGGCCTTGCAGACCCTCTTATTGGACCCCCCCCCCCGGGTAGGCCAGTGGGGAAGGACCTCACTCCTGAGGCCTCTGGGATGGAGGGGAAGAGGAAAGGTCGGGTTCAAACCTGCTGACTAGTTTCATTTTAAACCTGGACCTGCAGCCCTGGGAGTGTGGCTGGCGCTGGACTTAGCCAGGGAGAGCCAGCCCCCCCTCCTCGCTCCCTGCGGAATCGGGCCAGAAACACTCCCTCAGCCTAGCCTCCCTCACAGGGTTGTTGTCGAGGAGCTAGGTACGCTGCCTTGACCATCCTAGCAGGAGGAGGGCCTGGGAAGCAGGGCCAAATCCACTCCGGCTACCCCATTGTCAGATGAACCCCTTGGTACTCCCACAGCGCCTGGAAGGAATCGACCTCTGGCTCCAAGGGTGTGGGCCCCTGCCTGCCCCTCCTCAGGCCTCTGCCTGGTACAGCACCTGGCACATCTCCTGCTGGCCTGGGGCTCCCCCTCCCCTCTTGCCCCCTGGGCCCCCCAGTACTTGTCTTGGCGTGACTCGGCAGGAGCTCCCCCCACTTACTGCTGCTTGGGGGCAGCTCCAGAGGTGCCCCCCCTGGTTTTGATGAGCTCGGCCTTCCCCTCCTGGTCCTTGGCCTGGCCTCTGAAGAGCCGGGCCAGCCTGTTCATCTCGGCAGAGGCAGGCTGCAGCCTCCTGGTCCAGCCTTGCCTGCCCCACAGACCGCTCCCCCTCCCTCTCCCTCTCCCTGCGTGTGCAGCCAGGGGCCTCAGATCATAGCAACGAGGTGGAGAGGCTCCCACGGGGCTCAGCCGCACACCTGAGCCGGAGGTGCAACCCTAAAGCGCCCAATCAGGGAGGATGCGGCGCTGGTGCCGGGCTGATGAGGGCCCTGGGGAGGCCCCGAGCAGTCCGGGGGGGGGCAGGGAGCGGCTGCCAGGCAGCTGTGGGGGGGGCCTTGCCCTACAGCTTCTGCTCCGGCTGTGGAGCAGCCAGAGATTTCCTGGTTTAGCTGGAGGGCTCGGAAAGAGGGCAGGCTGAGACCCCCCCCACACAAGTATGACAACCCCCCCCCTTTGGTGGGACCTTCCAGGGTATCTGCTATGACCTGCTACGCGACATGTTCATAAATGACCTGGGGTAGCTGGTGGTGTTGTGGAAGGCCTCAAATCGGGAGCTCAGCTGGCCAGCCCCCTGCACCACCAGCACTGTGGGCAGTGGCCCAGCCAGGCCAGGCTCCCTAGACCAGGGTGGGATGGGGTGGCTGGGACGGACCTGGTGCCCTCCGGACTCCAGCTCCCATTCTGGCTGGCACTTATAGGAACGGCAGCCCTTAAGCACATCTGCACAGCCACAAAAACTTTTGTTATATCATATTGTAAATTTTATCTGGACAGTCAATAAAAGATTACATATAAACATCTGCACAGCCACGGATCTCTCCCCTGCCCCTCCCAGACTCTCTGGGTCATGGGTGACCCCAGGATGCAGCCCTGACCCACGTGCTGCCAGCTGACCCTACAGCTTGAAGATGTCACCTGACTTCAGCAGCCAGTGGAGGGGCAGCAGACCCTGTAAAAGCTTCCCTTGCTCTGAGCAGCCTGTTGTTTCGATTTGCAGTGCAGACCTCCCTCCCCTCTCCTGGCTTGCTTGATCCAGTACCTGACCACCAGCCCGTGCGTGACCAGGTACGACTCCTGCCTTCGGCCCACCTGAGGAGGAGCACCTTTCTAGGTCTGCCTTGCATCCTGCCACAGCCACAGGCCTGCCTAGTGGGGGAAGGATGCGTTTCCAAAGGACACTGAAGGGTTCTGTCTCTCAGGCCGGTGGTGCAGGGGCTTCTTCTTGCAAATGGACAATTTCTGCATGTGAAGACGCTTCTCCCCAACCAGAGGAGGAGATGCAAACCCCAGGACCAGACCCTGCACTGAGGCCAGGCAACAGCAGCGCTGTCCCTGCCGTCACCCTCCCTGCCTGTCAGGCCTTCCTTTAAGGAGCTCAGGATGGCAAACACATTTACAACAAAACATTTCAACAACACAAAGCATTCTGAAAACAATTAAAAACATTCTAAAAAGAGTTGCGGATTATTTATTTATTTATTTATTTTGTATCCCGCCCTTCCTCCCAGCAGGAGCCCAGGGCGGCAAACAAGGCACTAAAAACACTTCAAAACATCATAAAAACAAATCTTAAAATACATCAAGACAAAGTGTTAAAAACATTTTAAAAACTTTTTAAAAAGTGTTAAAAACATTATTAAAAACATATTAAGCAATTCTGACACAGACACAGACTGGGATAGCTCTCAACTTAAAAGGCTTGTTGAAAAAGGAAAGTCTTCAAAAGGCACCAAAAAGATAGCAGAGATGGCGCCTGCCTAATATTTAAGGGGAGGGAATTCCACAGGGTAGGTGCCACCACACTAAAGGTCTGTTTCCAATGTTGTGCAGAACGAACCTCCTGATAAGATGGTATCTGCAGGAGCCCCCACCTGCAGAGTGTAGTGACTGACTGGGTGTATAAGGGGTAAGACGGTCTTTCAGGTATCCTGGTCCCAAGCTATATAGGGCTTTGTACACCAAAACTAGAACCTTGAACTTGGCCCAGTAGCAAATGGGCAGCCAGTGCAATTCTTTCAGCAGCAGGGTGATATGTTGGCGATACCTGCCCCAGTGATCAGTCTCGCTGCCGCATTTTGCTCTGTCCAGTGAGCTCTGGGTTGCCAGGAACAGTCCCCTTCAGCCATCAAATGCCTAGGAAATGGGAATGTTTTCTCAATGTTTTCTGGTGGAATGGAGAAAACCAGTGGGATACGGTTATCCCTGGATATAAACTATATCGGAAGGACAGGGAAGGACGTATTGGTGGCGGAGTCGCTCTATACGTGAAAGAAGGCATTGAATCCAGCAAGCTCGAAACCCCCAAAGAGGCAGACTCCTCCACAGAATTGTTGTGGGTGGTGATACCGTGCCCCAGGAGGGACTTAATACTGGGAACGATCTATCGTCCCCCTGATCAAAATGCTCAGGGAGACCTTGAGATGAGATATGAAATTGAGGAAGCATCCAAACTAGGAAATGTGGTAGTAATGGGTGACTTCAACTACCCGGACATAGACTGGCTGCATATGTGTTCCAGTCATGACAAAGAAGCAAAGTTTCTAGATATTCTAAATGACTATTCCCTAGATCAGTTGGTCATGGAACCGACCAGAGGGACGGCAACCCTGGACTTAATCCTCAGTGGGGACCGGGACCTGGTGCGAGATGTAAGTGTTGTTGAACCGATTGGGAGCAGTGACCACAGTGCTATTAAATTAAACATACATGTAACTGGCCAATTGCCAAGAAAATCCAACACGGTCACATTTGACTTCAAAAGAGGAAACTTCACAAAAATGAGGGGATTGGTAAAAAGAAAGCTGAAAAACAAAGTCCAGAGGGTCACATCACTCGAAAATGCTTGGAAGTTATTTAAAAACACTATATTAGAAGCTCAACTGGAGTGCATACCGCAGATCAGAAAAGGTACCGCCAGGGCCAAGAAGATGCCAGCATGGTTAACGAGCAAAGTCAAGGAAGCTCTTAGAGGCAAAAAGTCTTCCTTCAGAAAATGGAAGTCTTGTCCGAATGAAGAAAATAAAAAAGAACACAAACTCTGGCAAAAGAAATGCAAGAAGACAATAAGGGATGCTAAAAAAGAATTTGAGGAGCACATTGCTAAGAACATAAAAACCAACAACAAAAAATTCTATAAATACATTCAAAGCAGGAGACCATCTAGGGAGACAATTGGACCCTTGGATGATAAGGGAATCAAAGGTGTACTAAAGAACGATAAGGAGATTGCAGAGAAGCTAAATGAATTCTTTGCATCTGTCTTCACAGTGGAAGATATAGGGCAGATCCCTGAACCTGAACTAACATTTGCAGGAAGGGATTCTGAGGAACTGAGACAAATAGTGGTAACGAGAGAGGAAGTTCTAAGCTTAATGGACAATATAAAAACTGACAAATCACCGGGCCTGGATGGCATCCACCCGAGAGTTCTCAAAGAACTCAAAGGTGAAATTGCTGATCTGCTAACTAAAATATGTAACTTGTCCCTCGGGTCCTCCTCCGTGCCTGAGGACTGGAAAGTGGCCAATGTAACGCCAATCTTCAAAAAGGGATCCAGAGGGGATCCCAGAAATTACAGGCCAGTTAGCTTAACTTCTGTCCCTGGAAAACTGGTAGAAAGTATTATTAAAGCTAGATTAACTAAGCACATAGAAGAACAAGCCTTGCTGAAGCAGAGCCAGCATGGCTTCTGCAAGGGAAAGTCCTGTCTCAGTAACCTATTAGAATTCTTTGAGAGTGTCAACAAGCATATAGATAGAGGTGATCCAGTGGACATAGTGTACTTAGACTTTCAAAAAGCGTTTGACAAGGTACCTCACCAAAGGCTTCTGAGGAAGCTTAGCAGTCATGGAATAAGAGGAGAGGTCCTCTTGTGGATAAGGAATTGGTTAAGAAGCAGAAAGCAGAGAGTAGGAATAAACGGACAGTTCTCCCAATGGAGGGCTGTAGAAAGTGGAGTCCCTCAAGGATCGGTATTGGGACCTGTACTTTTCAACTTGTTCATTAATGACCTAGAATTAGGAGTGAGCAGTGAAGTGGCCAAGTTTGCTGACGACACTAAATTGTTTAGGGTTGTTAAAACAAAAAGGGATTGCGAAGAGCTCCAAAAAGACCTCTCCAAACTGAGTGAATGGGCGGAAAAATGGCAAATGCAATTCAATATAAACAAGTGTAAAATTATGCATATTGGAGCAAAAAATCTTAATTTCACATATACGCTCATGGGGTCTGAACTGGCGGTGACTGACCAGGAGAGAGACCTCGGGGTTGTGGTGGACAGCACGATGAAAATGTCGACCCAGTGTGCGGCAGCTGTGAAAAAGGCAAATTCCATGCTAGCGATAATTAGGAAAGGTATTGAAAATAAAACAGCCGATATCATAATGCCGTTGTATAAATCTATGGTGCGACCGCATTTGGAATACTGTGTACAGTTCTGGTCGCCTCATCTCAGAAAGGATATTATAGAGTTGGAAAAGGTTCAGAAGAGGGCAACCAGAATGATCAAGGGGATGGAGCGACTCCCTTACGAGGAAAGGTTGCAGCATTTGGGGCTTTTTAGTTTAGAGAAAAGGCGAGTCAGAGGAGACGTGATAGAAGTGTATAAAATTATGCATGGCATTGAGAAAGTGGATAGAGAAAAGTTCTTCTCCCTCTCTCATAATACTAGAACTCGTGGACATTCAAAGAAGCTGAATGTTGGAAGATTCAGGACAGACAAAAGGAAGTACTTCTTTACTCAGCGCATAGTTAAACTATGGAATTTGCTCCCACAAGATGCAGTAATGGCCACCAGCTTGGATGGCTTTAAAAGAAGATTAGACAAATTCATGGAGGACAGGGCTATCAATGGCTACTAGCCATGATGGCTGTGCTCTGCCACCCTAGTCAGAGGCAGCATGCTTCTGAAAACCAGTTGCCGGAAGCCTCAGGAGGGGAGAGTGTTCTTGCACTCGGGTCCTGCTTGCGGGCTTCCCCCAGGCACCTGGTTGGCCACTGTGAGAACAGGATGCTGGACTAGATGGGCCACTGGCCTGATCCAGCAGGCTCTTCTTATGTTCTTATGTTTAACTTAACTCAAGTTTATTGCAGTCAAAGACCCACAGTACATACAAAGAACAGCATATAAAAGGAGAAATAAAATGAAAAGACAATAAAACATTAAAACAGAAACAAGGTAAAATTGCATCAATACGAGAACTTACAATCAAGAGGGCAAGGATATCCGTATTTGTTGGAAGGCATGGATAAACTTGGCAACTTGCAGGGAGATTTCCCTATCAGAACCAGCCAACAGGTAAGATAATATGGATTCTGGAGGCTTATATGGGTACCTTGCCAGAAGAGGGGAGAGGAATTTTTCCCTTAATAGGGAGTATAGGGGGCAGTTTAAAAACGAATGCTGAAGGGTTTCAATGGGACCCATACCACAGGGACAGAGGCGTTGTTCAACGGAAAGACCAGGGAACCTCCCGCTCGGCAATGCAGAGTGTAGGGAATTGAATCTGGCCTTGGTAAAAGCTAGTCTGAATTTGGGTACTGTAAAGAAATCTAGATAGGGGGCAAAGTTTCCGGGGTCCATTTTTAGCTTCAAAAAGAGGGGAGAGCATACTTTAGAGCCTCTATCAAACGAAGATTGCAGATTGGAGTCTCTAAGCCGAGACCGAATTTGGGCTTTTGCCAGGGTGAGTGGTTGAGATGCTAGGAATTCCCCAGAGAAACCTAATTGCAAAAATTTCGCAAATTTTTTTTTGCTCCAGTTGGATGTGAAATCGTCGTTCCAGAGGGCAGATATGTAGCCTGGCTGCGGATTATAGGCACGGACGGCCCAAAAATTTACAGCCATCAGCCATGCCGTGCATTCCAGAGATGCAAGACCACACTCTAACCTAAGAGCTGCAGAAGCGACGCATCTCGGTACACCGAGCACCCTGCGTAGGAAGAGGGAAAGGACTGCTTCCACTGAGGAGTTAAATGAATGTATCCATATAGGGGCCCCATAAAGAATCTGAGGGATGATTTTAGCTTTGAAAACCTGGATAGCGGCTGGCACATACTGCCCCCCTTTGGTGAAAAGGAAACGTAGTACACCCTTGACTGTATTATGAGCATTCTTGATTGCCACTCTAATATGAGTAGTCCATGTCAACGTGGAGTGGAATATGATTCCTAAGTACCTGAAGTGGGAGACCTGTTCAATTTGGTGACCATTAATTGACCAGGGGGAGATTGTTTTCCGGTTAGAAAATACCAGGATTTTGGTTTTAGAGTAGTTGATAGTCAATCGATTGTCACTACAAAAAAGCATGAAGGCTCGCAGCATTCGCTTGAGACCCACTTTGGAAAGGGAAAGAAGAGCCGCGTCATCTGCGTACAGAAGCAGAGGGCATCTTACATCTGCGATTTTGGGGGAATGAAAATCCTGAGAGAGACAAAATGATCTCAGGTCATTTAAATAAAGATTGAATAGCAGGGGAGCTAGCATGCACCTCTGTCTCACCCCCTTGTTAGAGAGGATGGGGTCGGTTAAACCTCCCTCTCGGCCGCAGCGTACACGTAGAGAGGTGCGCTGATATAAGTTGTAGATCAGGGTTAGTAGCCTTTTGTCGATGTTAGTGTTTGCTAGTTTGAGCCATAGATTGTTTCGTGGGATTAAATCAAAAGCAGCTTTGAGATCCACAAAGGCCACTTATAGACCGTTGCCTCTTAACTTACTGTATTTTTCCACCAGGTGACTCAGTACAAGGCAGTGATCGAGAAACCGAGCAGCCTTTCCTAAACCTGGCCTGCTCTTTGCCTAATATGTCATATTCCTCCATCCAGGCATCAAGCTTTTCTTTCAGGTATTCAGCGTATAATTTGCCAATGACCGATAATAAGCTGATTGGCCTGTAATTAGAAGGGTCCTCTCTATCTCCCTTCTTAAATATAGGCACAACTATTGCTTTGCTCCAAGATTCCGGAACGTGGCCAGTATTGTTGATTTTAGTAAATAGATTGGCTAAAATTGGCACCCACCAGTCTGGAAATTTTATCAACATTTCTGACGGGATATTGTCAGGGCCGAGCGCCTTGTCCGCCTTCAGAGCAACAATCAGGGCTTTTACTTCTTCCTGTGTAACAGGAGGCCATGGCAGGAGAGCCAAGGGATCGGGGGGGGGGGACAAAGGGACTTTGGTCCACGTGTCGGACTTCCGCAAACATTTCAGTGAAGTACCATTCCCAAATCTGGGGGGGGATATTACAGGGTGCTATGAATTCGGTGCGGGAAGCGTTAGAGATGATGGCCCAGAAGCTTTTGGAGTCTTTAGATTTCGATACCCGAATTAAGGTCTCCCAGTCCTGCTGTACAGATAGCCTTTTCTTAGTAGTCAGCAGGGATTTGTATTTTCTTTTGATGTCATAATATTCAGAGGGAAGCTGGGTAAGATTTTGCTGATGGTAATGCTTATATACGTTCCTCAGCTGTAATTTTAAGGCCAAACATTCCCCATTGAACCATTTCGCATTACAGCTAAAGGTTTTTTTGGGAGCGAGCTGTCTAGGAAAAAGGGCGATGTTTAAATTGGAGATTAAGGATGAGTACTCATCTAGAGCTGACTGGGAATTATTGGCTTTCCTTAAATTTTCCCAAATGGCCATGGCCGGAGGGGAAAAAAGGAAATTTTCAGACTTAAGGGCCAGCTGTGTCGACCATCTGGTCCTTCTGCCCTTAAAATGCTTGCCACTAAGAGTAGGGTTATGGTAGTTAGCTAGCCTGGAGTTCTTGGGGCAAACACACTCAATGTTGAGCGGAAGGTGGTCACTGTTTTGTCTATTTCCTACTTTGAAAGCAGAGATCAAGTTAAATAGTTGAGGGGCGATCATTGCATAATCGATAACACTGCTTCCGCGGGAGGAAATATAGGTGTATTCCGCACTGGCGCCTAGTTGTTTGAGGCCATTTAATATGGTCAGATTATGATTACCAACCAAGCGAGCTAGGCATATTCCCCCATAATTAATTTTGGTGTCCTTCGAGTGCCTGTTAGAATTAGGGATAAGGTGGTCACAATTTTCACCCCCCCATAACCTTGATGACAAAAGAGCATTATTATTTGGACCAATCCTCACGTTAAAGTCCCCCATGATGAGCAGATGTGCTCTGGGGTACTTCGCCTCCAAATCTAGCAAATAATTATCAAGCTCCTCCCAAATCAGGTCCGTATTGGAACGCGTATAATTGGGAGGCAGATAGACATTAATACACAGGACCGAAAGGGCATTAAATTCTAGGCACACTGCCATGGCCGTTGAATGCAAGGGTTGAAGATCTCTAACTTGGATAGCCAGTTCAGTGGAAATCAAAATTGCCAAACCCCCCGCTGGTCTACCTCTCCTGTCTGCTGCAAATGTAGCTGGCAGGTGTCTGGAGGAAAAGCCATCCAGGAAGCGTTTACAGGTTGCCCAGGTCTCTTGGAGAAATATTACATCAAAGTTGTTAAGGTAAGAGGTCAACTCTGGGTCACTTTGTTTACTGTTCCAGCCAGCTATGTTCCAGGAGAGGAAATGCAAGACAGCGGAGGGTGAATGTCAATTAAGGTCCAAGATTCTGTTTAGGGTTCCCATGTCGTCCCGAAAAACTGCTCCGTTTTTACGGCAGCTGGGATTAATAGATCTAGGAACCTTTGCTTCTAATGAGGTCGATCTTGGCCTGATAGGAGTTCCTGTTTCCTCCACAAATTTGGTGATGGAAAAAGCTCCTATAGCATCGTTTGAAGGAGCGGGTGAGGATATAAGTGACTCACTACAGTCTACAGCTCTGAGTCGTTGGATCAGAAGATGCAGCTTGGAGACAAGCACCGATCTCTCAGAAGCTGGGAGCTGGACGTAGAGCTCCGTGAGTTGAAGCTCCTCTGGTTCTAGTTCCTGTAGGAGAGCAGGCATCAATAATGGCACGACTGCGGAAGGGTATTGTGGCTTCAAAGGGTCAAGGGCCTGCTGGGCGTTGTGCATGTAGTTGTTGGTCCTTGGGGGGGTCTTCAGAAACGGCCGTGCTGCCGAACAAGCTTCGCGGATGAGATCTGACTAACGGCATTGGAGGTGCAGCGTTAGTATAGTATCTTTGTATGAATATACCCTTTCCTTTTAGGCCGCCCCTTGCACTAAGAATTTGGTTGGCTTCCTTACTGGAGTGCAGAGCTTGGAAAAGTTACTTTTTTGAACTACAACTTCCATCAGCCCAATCCAGTGGCCATGCTGGCTGGGGCTGATGGGAGTTGTAGTTCCAAAAAGTAACTTTTCCAAGCTCTGCTGGAGTGACAAGTAATAATCAGGCGCCAATCCCACACATTGTTGGAGATTTTGTTCATTGATCTGATGAAGTTTGTTCACCATGAGGCACACGTCGCCTGACGGAAACAGTTATCCAAGAATGGAATACTCGGAAAAAGGGGGCGTTACAGATGACCAACTTGTCCGGTTGCAATGTCAGGTTCCACCTTGTTGAGTATCTTTCAATTAACTCAGACCTTTGCTCCGAGTGGTCCCTCAGAGTAGACTCAGATTCTGCCATGTCCTTGACAGAGGTAAAGCTCTGAGAATCTGGCGGAGACTCCATCAGTGGCAGCAAAGATTTTCTCCGGATAGCCTGGCAGTGGGCATTTGATGAATCCTTCTTCATTGGAGCGTCCAATTGTTTGAACAAAGGCTTAAAATTCATCTTATTAGAGTTATTGGGCTTGCTGTTCTTAATGTTTTTCGATTTTTTTGATTGGTTGGTGTTTAAAGCAGGAGTGGATTTTTTCTTCCTCTTTCTGCCTCTGTTTTTGCCCGTGTCTGGAGCCGCGCTATAGGGCAGTTCAGATCTATTGGTAGAATTTTCTGCAGCTGTTCTTCCACCGCTCGGGGGCGCTAATACTTCCACCAACGTGGTAAGTAGATTGTTTGTTTCTGAAATATATGCCTTGACTAGCTTCATTTCCTCAAGAAGGGGCTGCCAGTCTTGGGCAGAGTCTGAAGAAGGGAATCCATCCTTTTCCCTTTCACTCTCAACTGGGGTTATTGATTGTCCCATGAGAAGGCAGTAAGAGTCAATGGTAAGGATTTCTGAGGGTGGCTCATGGTTTATTACGCTCGAGGAAAAATTTAAGCCTGCATCCTGCAGTTCCTCTGCGAGGCTTTTGGCAGCTGGAAAGGTCGTATGGAGTTTAGCAGAGAGGGGATGTGCTGCAGTCCATTCATTTTCCAACCATATGTTCGTGGAGCTGGATAAGGGTTCAAAAGGCACCAAAAAGATAGCAGAGATGGCGCCTGCCTAATATTCAAAGGGAGGGAATTCCACAGGGTAGGTGCTGCCACACTAAAGATCTGTTTCCTATATTGTGCGGAACGGACCTCCTGATAAGATGGTATCTGCAGGAGGCCCCCACCTGCAGAGCGCAGTGATCGACTGGGTGTATAAGGGGTAAGACGGTCTTTCAGGTATCCTGGTCCCAAGCTGTATAGGGCTTTGTACACCAAAACTAGTACCTTGAACTTGGCCCAGTAGCAAATGGGCAGCCAGTGCAATTCTTTCAGCAGCAGGGTGATATGTTGGCGATACCTGCCCCAGTGATCAGTCTCGCTGCCGCATTTTGCTCTGTCCAGTGAGCTCTGGGTTGCCAGGAACAGTCCTCTTCAGCCATCAAATGCCTAGGAAATGGGAATGTTTTCCAAATTCCCTCTAAAAGTGAACAATGAGGGAGACAGACACACCTCACTGGGGAGGGCATTCCACAAACAGAGCCACCACTGAAAAGGCCCTGTAACGGCTCAGGACCAGGGGCGGCACCACCAATAAGGCCCTGCCTTGGGTCCAAGATGGTTCATTATGTTAGTTTTCCCCTCAGATGCCTACACAATTTTGGCTCACGCCACGTGTGATATAAGTGAAGTTTGGCAAAGAAGAGCAAGCTACCTTGGCCTCCCGGGAGAGACTGGGCAGCTGGATGCGCTCTCCTCTCCTCACAAGCATTTGTCTTAGATCCTGGGAAAGCACCTCTGTTCGGAGAGAGAGGGGCTCTAAGGGGAGTGTGATGGCAGCCTGCCTTGAAGCTCTGACCCAAGTGGCCGTCCTAGAAGGAATGGAGGAAAAAGCCTCTTTCCACTATAGTCACAACCGCAGAGGCTCATCCACCAACACGGACAATGCCACCAACAGCAAACAACACTCCGTCACTGCCTACAGAGCAAAAAAAATGAATGGACAGAAATTTAACCTCTGTTACAGCAGCATTCAGAAGCCCATTTCAATGCCCCAGGGAGATTGGCACCTGGTTGGCCTGGGCTAGATGGGTCCCCACTGGCCTGATCCAGGTGGTGCTGCTTCTGATGCTCTTAGGACATCTTGCAGCGCACCCCAATGTTGCCATTCCCCAGGAAAGGAACTTTAAAGGGAGAGTCCATCAGGAAACAGCTGGATTGGCATTTAGGAAGTTTGATTCCATTTATTTAGACCTGAATTGAGACAATTGTCTCCTGTTCCACTAATTAATCCTGTCTTGCTAATTAATGTATCAAATCTAGGATGATTTGTCACTAATTACTGCTTTTTCTGAATGGTCACTGTTTTTATTAATCATTTATGCCTTTAACAGAATTTTCACTGCCTGGACTTTTTGCATTTCCTTGCCAAGTTAACAGTAAGCCCAAGTGCGTATATTTACACTTGCCAACTAATGATGTGTTACACATCTGACAAAGTGGGCTCTAGTCCACAAAAGGTTTCGACATAATAAATTTGTTACCCGTCTTTAAAGTGCCATTAGAGCCAGTGTGGTGTAGTGGTTAGGGTGCTGGACTACGACCTGGGAGACCAGGGTTCGAATCCCCACACAGCCATGAAGCTCACTGGGTGACATTGGGCCAGTCACTGCCTCTCAGCCTCAGAGGGGGGCAGTGGGAAACCACCTCTGAATGCCGCTTACCATGAAAACCCTGTTCATAGGGTCACCATAAGTCAGAATCGACTTGAAGGCAGGACATTTACATTTCTTTAAGGTGCCATAAGACTTGCTTTTCTTAAGGGACCTGCCCTTAAGAAAACAAAGGGTAGACTTGTTTTTCCTGCCAGAGGGTTACACAGTTACTGACCTGCACATTTTACAGGATGTTAGGAATCCTAGAGAATTTGGCAGGGGCTACAAAAGGATCTCTCTAGGGTGGGTTCAATGGGCATTAAAAAAATTGCAAATTTGGTCAATGTAAGCGAATGTACAGTAATGCACATTGGGACAAGCAATAACAACCATTATCTAATTTTATTAATTGTATTTATTTATAAAAGTGTATGTCTATGCAATACATACTGCCTATTACAATCTGTCTCAAGATGGTATACAAGCTAACATGCTAAAACTCAAAATGGTAAGTCACTTAAAATGGAACTGATTACCCAAAGGGCATCATCCATTGATTCCTGACATTTTTATTTATTTGATTTCTTAGTCGCTCATCTGGCTGGCTACCCAGCCACTCTGAGCGACGTACAAAGCAAAAAACATATAAAACATCAAAAACACCAAACACTAAGCAAGAAAGCTAAACAATAACATAGAGACTAACTCAGTTACAATAAGGCTTCTCATCTGTATAGTCCAAAAAGTGCGCCTTCAGATGGAAACTCGTGATATGAGTCTTCCCACCCTTGCACAAAGACCGGTGTGAGTGAGAGTCCATATGCAAGACCGAAAAACAACACCCCCTCTAAATGCTAGAAGGGACTTCAGTGCACAGGTATGTTTTTAACCAGGGCTAACATGCCATCAGACTTGGTGCTTGCCATGAGCTTCAAGGGGAGGTGATTCCATAGAACAGGGGCCGCCACAGAGCAGACCCTCCCTCCCCTTTTGCCACTATGGCCTCGCAGCACTTGCGCAAGGCAGTGGGAGGAGGGGTGCTCCTGCAGGTATCCTGGTGCCAAGTTGTGCAGTATCGGTTAAAACTAAAACCTTGAACCTGGCCCTGTAGCTTTTGGGCAGTCAGGGCAGGTCCCTTAAGAATTGTGTAAAATGAGCATGCCAGGCCACTCCACTGAGGAAGCTCACTGCAGCATTCTACACCAGCTGCAGTCTGCGGACCAATCTCAAGGGAAGCCCCAGAGAGAGCACATTACAGTAATCCAATCTAGAGGTTACTACTGTGTGGGTTCACAGTGGCCAGGCTATCCTGGCCAAGAATGTCCATGGCTGGCATACCAGCTAAAGCTGATAGATGGTGGTCCTAGCCACTTGGACTTTCAGGGACAAAGATGAATCGAGGAACGCTCCCAAAATGAGTACCTGTTCCTTTAGGGGGAGCACAGCCCCATCCAGAACAGGCACATTACCCAGCCTGGACCCAGGAACAGGGTTACCCAACAGAAGGGTAGAAAGGGTTCATTTCTACTGTGCCCAGGGCCAGCAGGTGGCCCAGACTCTTACTTTTTTTTAAGTATGTTTCTAACTGCTCTGCAGAAAAGTTATACAGCAAAATGTGAGCTGCCTCCCTCCTGCATTTTCTTTGAAATGAGCTAGCTGGCTGCTCTAATCCATGCCCTTTCAGGGTTTTAGCCAATGAGTGAAGTCTGAGCTGTGATTGACATGGGATTTGTTAAACATCAGGCAACAACTAGGAACCCTTGCAAGATCTGAAAAGAGCTTCTTGTTCCTGCTTGTCTCTGCATATTGGTGTATGGTGTGTGCGTGTGTGTGTGTGTGTCACATGAGCTGATTAAGCTTATAACTTTCAGCAGCAACATGTGTGCCTGCCTGCCCACTTTTCTCTTTCTGTGCACATCCAGCACGAGGTCCAAAAAATCAAAGAAGCGCACACAGGACAGCAGGATCTTGGTAGGCATGCACAGTAAACAATTTCAGTGATCAAAATAAAAGTGTACATGCAGGGTTTTTTAAATTATTTGCAAAAATAGCATATTATACATTTTAGCTTATCAATTAATTTTTGAACAGAAATAAAAAGTGTATATGTAGCATATGATGCCATTACAATGTGTTATAGTTTTCAAAATATAAGGAGTCATACAAGTTTAAATTTTCCTGGGCTGCTCAACAGGGCAGTTCGTAGTCTAATTCGGAGTCTGGTTTGAAAACCTTCCCAACATGAGGCTTTAATTCTATATTCACTTTTCTGGGAACAAAACTGCAATCCGAATCGCGTGGAGCTGGGAGTAAACTCCACTGAATGCAATAGAACTTACTTTTCAGTAGACATGGTTAGGACTGTGCTGTAGGTCAATGGGACGTAGGAGCAGACATAACATAGGATTGTGTTGTTAATCCTTCTCTAGCTCTCCCCCTTCCCCCCTCCTTCCTTCCTTCCTATTTTTAAGGGCTTACTTAGAGTAAGTGTCACAGCAGTTATTTGGCAGGAAACTTTTTTTAAAAAAAGTTCTGCAATGACCAACTGATTTTGACAATAAACTATTATAAGGGATGTATGTTTGCGTATAGAGCCTTCCCAACAAACCATGTGAAGTAGGTTAGGCTAAGAGTTGGTTCAGTCAAGCTGCACATGCTTAGAGTATCTCTCTCTGTGTGTGTTTTGTTAAGGTTTTTTTTGAAGGGGACCAAATTTGCTATAAAAGATCAGGACTATGGAATGTTGCAATTAAAGCTAATGGGGGGCTGCCTTGGTACATTCCTCCCCCTCACTGCATGGTTTGTGAGTATGACATGCTATATTTGCACCTTGCTTTTCTTCCTGGGTCCTCTCTCCCCCTTTTATCTTTGCAACAACCCTGTGAGGTATGTTAGGCTGACAGTTGGTTCAGTCAAGCTGCAAAAGTTTTTTTAGCTGCTCCTATCTTTTTAATGCTATTTTAACGTTTAAATGTTACTTACTAATTGTATGATTATGCTTTTTGAATCAACTTGTAAATGCTTTGTGAGGGCAGGAATACTGAAATGTAGGTTAAAAACCTGTTAAATTCACCTTAAAACAAGACTGCAGATTCAAAATAGCATATGTACATAAGCAGCCGTTCTTGCCAATAGATTGCCAGGAGGTGGGGGCTGGGTGGGAATGTAAGGGGCCCAATCTACATAGTGTACCCTGCCCAGGAAATCCTGTTGGCATCCCTGCCCAGCAGCCAAGTACCTAGGAGGCCTATGTCTTGCCTGGATTGAATTTCAGTTAATTTCCCCTCACCCAGCTCCTTGCTGCATCCAGCTGCTGTTCAGGAGCTGCACAGCCTCACCTGGCTCAGATGTAGCAGAGAAACAGAGCTAGGTATCTCCAGGTGAAGATGCTCCTCTTTACCTTGGCCTTGGACACCTGAGATATGTGCTTTCAGGAGCCACCCTACTCCAGTGACTGTAGTTTGTGTTGGAAGTGGGGCAAGAGCAACTCCTGTTTTGTTCTTTTCTTTATGTCCCAGAAGGGAGATAAAGTCAGGGTCCTCCAGATGGATAGGCATGATTACCTTTACCTGTGATGCTCTGACTTCCTTCCGTTGTTAGACTGATACATCTTAAGGAAGCTTATCTGCTCCTCTGCTCTTTCCTCTCTTTTCTTCTCCCATTGTCTGAGAGAGAGAGGAGACACTTTTAGTCTCTGCTCTCTCTCTCCTAGCCATGAGGGCGACTCCCACCCCGGGTGTTAAAACTAGGTTTGCCTTTCTATCTACTATATATTTCTATAAATAAAGTAGCTTTTCTTATTTTACTAAGTCTCAAGTCTCAGTGATGCTGTTGCAGGGTAAAAGCCTGCTTTCTTAGGTACACGCATGCGCACACTGGCACACATGCATTTCAGACCGCTGTTACTCTCTGCTTAACAAATATACTAATTTACACCACAACAGTTTCAACGGTTCTTAATATTGAATTTTAAATTGTTGTAACCTGCCCTGGGACCTACTGATCAAGAGCAGGTAATACACAGATGAGGATGATAGCAGCAGCAGGAGCTGCATATTGCTGGCTCTGTGCTCCAAATCTTCCAATGGCTGCTCCCAGCAGCTTCTTATAGATGCTAAATAACACAGGAGGCAATATAGTCCCCTGAGGCACCCACAACGCAAGTGCCAGTGGTGTGTAGTGCAACACCCCCACCCCCGTTCCATTCTCTGATGCTGGTCCTGCAGAACCACCACAACGCAGTGGGCCCATCTCCCATTGCACACAGCTGGTCCAGGAAAGAGATCTTGGGACAGCCATGGGCAGTTCAAGAGAATGTCAACCCAGGGGGCAGCAGCTGTGAGAAAGGCAAATTACATGCTAGGGATCATTAGGAGAGGTACTGAAAATAAAACTGCTGATACCATAATGCCGTTCTCTAAATCTACAGGGCAGCTGCGTTTGGTATATTGTGTGAAGTTCTGGTCACCTCACCTCAAAAAGGATGGATGCTGAAGAGCTGGAAAAGGTTCAGAAAAGGGCAACCAAAATGATCAGAGGGATGCAGCGACTCCCCTACAAGAAGGAAAGGTTACAGCATTTGGGGCTTTCAGTTTAGAGAAAAGGCGAGTCAGAGGCGGCATGAGAGGAGTGTACAAAATTATGCATGGTCTGGAGAAAGCAGACAGAGAAAGGTTTTCTCCCTCTCTCCTAACACGAGAACTTGTGGCCATTCAATGGAGCTGAATGTTGGATGATTCAGAGCCCAGCCAGGGGAGTCCTCCTCAGAGGAAGAGCAGGAGGCTCCGGCCTTGGCCCAGTCCCGGGTCAGGCTCCATCGCGGGATGGGGAGCCAGGGTCCTGGGAGGTGGCCAAGGAAGGGCGGTCTGCACCCAGGGCAAGTTTGGCTGAACTGAGGCTGAACGGGTCCCAGGCCCGAGGGAGAGGCATCTCCTCAAATGCTAGCTGGAGACTTGGCCCATCCAGATGAGTGCTCAATTGCAGGCCTGCACTCCTCCTCAGGAGTAAAGGGCTGGCTGCAGGTGGTTCACAGGAGTCAGCTGAGGTTTGGTTTCAGCAGCTCCAGCACGCACACACACACCCCGCTAGGCTGGAAGAATTGCTGGATCTACTTTGATACACCAGCTGTGCACCTGACCGGTCTGCTGATGGCCTGTTGCCTCGTGTTGACCTTGGGACTACTCCGGACCTGCCTCTTTCTTTGTGCTAGACCCACGTTGCCCACGGACTGCTGGCTCCTGGCCTGGCAACCATGGACTGGCCCTGGCCACTGCTGTGCCGTTGCCCTCAACTGCACTAGTGCTGGGAAGCCTCTTGTCTCCTGAGGAGAAGGGGACACGGGCGGAGGAATGGGCGTCCCCTTCACACAGCGCAGAGCTAAGTCAGGGGATTCGCTCCCACAACCTGGAGGGTTGCAAAAGGGGATTAGACAAATCAGAGACAATTGTGATTAAGTGGCATGTGAGCTGTTGAAATACTGTAAGTATATAAAGTGATGGAGGAGAAAGCTATTGGTGGCTACCAGCCAAGATGGCTATGTTATAAATATTTATTTATTATGAATGGGTTCCTAGGAACCATCTGGAAGAGTTTTCACAATGCAAATATATATAAATAAAACAACTGCATACTTAAAAAACATTTCAGATCATCCCAGAGTGCAGGACATGGAATAACTGGCTCAAGTTACAGGAAGCCAGATTTTGACTGAACATCAGGAAAACCATCTTGTTAGGACAGTAGGGCATTCTCAGTGGCGGCCCCCACTCTTTGGAACTCCCTCCCACAAGATCTCCGGCACGCCTCTTCCCTAAATGTATTTCGGAAAGCCTTAAAGACCTGGCTCTTTCAACAGGCCTTCGGGGTTTCTGGGGAGGGTTAACTGCTATAACTGTAATGCCTCCTGCCCTCTTTTAATACTGTTGTTGCAGATTTATTGATTTTACACTGTTTTATATTGTATCACTGTATTTTATTAATTGTATTTTAATGATTTTGTACGTCGCCTAGAGTGGCCATCAGCCAGATAGGCGACACAGAAATTAAATTTATTATTATTTATTTATTATTAGTAGTAGTAGGACAATGGAACCAGTGACCTCGGCAGGTGGTGGGCTCTCCCCCACTGGAGGCCTTCGAGAGGCAACTGAACAGCCTCCTGTCAGGGATGCTTTAAGTTGGATTCCCGCATTGAGCAGGGTGTTGGACTCAATGGCCCTCTAGGCTCCTTCCAACTCTACTATTCTACTTTTTTATGAAATCCAAAACAGATATCGACTGGGATAAAAATCTCCACTTAGAAGGCTTCGTCAAGAGGCACCGCGGAGACAGCAGAGCCGGCGCCCGCGCGGCCTACAAGGGGGGGGGATCCGGCGGGTCAAGAGCCACCACCCCGAAGGCCCTGTTCCCCCGTGGAGTGCAGTGGTGGCTGCTGGGAACACGAGGAGGGAGAGGCTCCCTTGAGGTTCGGCCTCCGGCGTCGGAGGCCTTTGGATCACGCAAGCAAATAAGCAACAACACAAAGCCGCCTTCGCCGCGACGCCACTTGGCTGGGGCGCGCAGCTGCGGCCATCGCGTGGGGGTCCTGCCGCCGGGGGGGGTGTCTCCCCCACTGCGGCACCTGGTCGGCCACCAGGGGGGGGTAAGCGTCCTCTGAGCACGTGCAGAGCGGAACACCATCCTCGCGGCTCCTGCACCTGGAGGGAGCCGCCGTGGGCGGGGCATGCAGGTGGAGGGCGTGCCCTGGGCGGAGACTGCGGCGAGGAGAGGCTCCGCCCCGCGGCGGGCGTGGCCTGGGCGGGCGGCGGCGGCGGGAAAATGGCGGCTTCGGTGTCGGCGACACTCAGGTACCGGGGCCGGGGGGAGGGGCTCCTGCCGGGAGGGAGAGGGGGAGGGCTCTCTGTTCCGGGACGGGGAGGGTCAGGATCGGACCCCTCATCGTGCCTGGCCGCGTCAGGATGGGAGCCGCGGGGGCACCGCTCTCCCCCCCCGCCGTGACCCCTTCCTCCCCTGCGGGGGCCGCATCCAAGCCCTCGCCTTCCCCGGCTCGCTTTGCGTGAGGGAGGAGCTGCTACTGCTGCTGGTCCGGGGGGGCGGCGTGTGCGTGTGTGTCGCGGGGGACTGCTCTGGTCTGCGAGTCTGGGGCCTCTTCCCCACTTTGGTTGCCCAGGGAGGGTCGGGGGTCTGCAAGGCGGCCTCGCCCGCTCGCTCTCTCGGCCCTAGTGGCCTTTGCAGCGCCACCCCCCTCTCCTCTCCCCCTCCCGACTCTCTCCGACCGCCGCCTTGGGCGGGGTCTGTTTATTTACGGCATGCCCCCTCCCCGCTTCCCCCGTGGGATCTGCCTAGTTTCTTCCCCTCCCCTGCACCGGGTGTTTCTGAGCTCCCGCGAGGGCGATGCTTGTGCAACGAGAGGCGGTGGGTGGGTGTCGCTGCGGTTGCCCACCCGCCGCACCCCGTTGCCCACTACTTGGGGGGGCTGACCTGGCTGGCGGAGCCCGAGCTCCCCCCCAGCCCAGGCCAGGGCACCCCTGTTTGGAAGCAAGGAGCTGGTTGTGCTGGGAGCCGAGAAGCCACCGGTTCGAATCTCGCCTCTGCCGCGAGGGTACCGGGCAGGTGTCCTGGGCAGGCCTCGGGCTCCCCATCCGCCCTGTGGGGCATAAGGACGCCCAGTGGCCCGGCCCGCTGGTGGTGGGTGCAATGGCTGCTGCGGCCTCCGAAAGCAGCGCCCGGCAAACGCGGTGCTGTTCGAGTCCACCGGATCCAGGGGATCCGCTCCCTGGGGCGCCTGCAGGGCTCACAGCCTTAGAGAGCCACTGACGGGGCCCCATCCAAGCAAGAGGGCTGGGGCCGAGAGTGGGGTGGTGGGAATGGCGCCATCCTGATCAGCGCCTGCTTTTTCCTCTAGCTGCTGCGTGGATGGGACGTGAACTCCGGCAGCCTACACGCCAAGGTAAGCAGCGACTCCGGGGAGGGGGGGGGCGGCGGAGCTGCGCGTGCGAAGAGCCGCTTCTGCTGAGCAGGATTGTGGGGGGAGCGGCCCCGCTTGGCGGCCCCCTGAAGAGCAAAGAGGGGGCAGGCCAGGAGTACCCCAGAAGCCGGCCAAGGTGAGTGACGGGGAAAGCAGTGCATGTTGGGGGGAAGGAGTGGGCAGCAGAGGGGCCCTCGCCCTCTGTTGGTGCGCCTGTGTTTGCAAGCAAGGGAGCAGGCCTGGCCGCGGGGCTACAGACTGGTGGAGGATGGGGGCCTTCAGGGCAGGTGCTGCTAGCCTCTCCCCTCGCTTCCCAGTTGGTGCTTTGAAGGAGGATGAAGGCGAGGGAGATCCAAGTCGCTGGCAAAGGCGGCGTTGGGTTGTCTGAGGTGGCTCAGGTGTATGTGCGTGTGGTTGCCACGCCATGGAGCACACAACACAGCACTGGTTTAATTCAGGCTCTAGCAAAGCTGCTCTAGGATGAGTCTCCCAGTCCCAACAACATACTCTCCTGAAATGTGGACCTCTCCTGGCCTGGCTCGAGGTTTGTGATGATCCAGGACTGCAAGTGCCCCCCACCATGCCTGCTGCCAGTTGCCCCCCCCCCCAATGCCAGCACTGCTGCAGCTGCCAGCCTCCCTCCCTCCCTGTCTCTCGAGCGGGCCTACCTCATGGAGGCACTAAAATGGTCTGGGGAGCCAAGCAACAGTTGAAGTACCATTGCCTGCTGATCCCGCTGGCAAGTGACCGGGGCGGGGGGGGGGGGAGCTGCCGGCTGCAGTAGTGTGGCCACTGAAAAGGGGAGAGTGCAAGCAAGGGGTCAATGCTGGTGTGCCCGGCATGTGCCCTAGTGTCCTGGGTGCTGACACTTGTTGCCTCAGAGGGTCACCTCATCACTGACTTTGGAGAGCCCCTTCTGTCTGCCCCTGTGATGGAGCACCGTTTCTTGCAGGCGCCTGGGGGGGATTTACGTTGCGCTGGGTGCTCTGAAGAGTCCTGGTGAGCACTGAACCCCCCACCTTTCTTTGAAATGTTGTGTGACGATCTGATCCCTTTGCCTTGTCAGTGCAAAAGTACTGCTCAGTATTTGCATTTTTGCAGATTAGGACGTTGCCATATGCCAGGCCCCTAGGATTGTCTGCCCCATGAACAGTGCCCCTGGCAGAGGAGGGGCTTTTCCTCCTGCCTGCCCCTTTGAACTGGAGGTCCTGTCTGTTCGTTATGGTGGCGTCCCTGTGCTTCCACTCTGCCCGGTCCGCTTCTTGGCCCTTGGAGGAGGCACGATCTGTGGCTCTCGGGCCGTGGTGGGGCCCAGCTGGAGCTTGAAGCGGGGGAGCAGCCTCCCCCTACCTGGCACCCCCCACCAGACATGTTGGGCTGTGCCTCAGCGTCACATGGCAGTGCTGCCTGGGGCTGGTGGCAGCTCTGGTCGGAAATGTGGAGGGTGCTAGGTTGGGGAATGATGGTGCAGGGGCCGGTTGCAACCTTTGTCAAAATAAGGCTGTGTGCACAAGAGCCATCTCTCCCCCCCCCTCCGTTGCACGTTTCCAAGCGGGTGTGTGTTTTGGCTGGCCAGAAAGAGGCGAGGGAGGCTGCCTGCTCCTGAGGTTGTTAGGGGGAGTGAGTGTGTGTGTGTGGGCAGATGCTTGGTGGTGGTCTAGGGCTGGGGAATGCCTCTGGTGGATCCCCTGGGGTGGCACAGGGAGAGGGGCACCCATGTGGAGGGCAGGAGGAGCGTGGCGGGGGGAGCTCACTCTAGTTGTGGTTGATCCCTGAAGGGCCTCCTCTGGGATAGCTGGAGAGGGGAGGCAAGGGGTGAAGAAGGGCCCCCTGCTCTCCCTCCCCCCCCGTTCCTTTGGGGATGGGGATGGTCTGGATGCTCGCCTGGGGTTCCTTCTTTCTCCCCCTGCTCTCCTAGCTGGGGCACCGTCGGCCGGTGCTCCTGGGCCCCTCTTTGCATTTTGCAGAGGGGCTGAGTGGGGGGGGGCTGGCCTGACGCTGGCAGCAGCTTCTGGGTGGGGAGTCTGGCAACCGGCCCTCCCTGCAGGAGTCGCAGGCTTCAGCCCCCAACATCCCTGCAGGGGTGCTCAGCCCTAGAGGCTCAGTGGGGCGGCTGGGGCTCCTCTGCATCCCCCCCTCCTCTGTCCCTCCACCCCAGCCGGCAGCCTTCTCCCAGGGAATGTGGGGGCATGCAGGGGTTGTCTGCCCTTTGGTTTCCATCTCAAAAGCTCCTCCTGGAAATGCCCCCCCCACGCTAAGGGGGGCAAAAAGCTCAGAGGAACAGCCCAGCGGGGCCTCTCTGCTTCTGCAAGGCACCGAGTGGGGGGGGGGCTGGAGGTCTCCTGGCTCCTGCTTGAGGGGTGGAGGCATGGGGGGATATGGTGGTGAACAGACCAGCAGGTCCTACTGCCCCCCTCTCTGTTTGGGGCCTGCTTGGCAAACGCCTCCCCTTTGGAGCAGCTCAGTCCGGCCTGGGGCTTGGAGGGAGCTCGGGGGGGGGTGCCACCCCTCTCCTTGCCTTGCATTTGGGGGTGAGGGGCCATCCTGCAGCTCCTGCCTGCCTGCCTGTCCTCCATCCGCTGGTGCGGCCTCCGCTTTCGTTGCTGCTTCCTCCTCCACCTCCTCCGTCATTCCTTCCGAGTCGAGCCGCTCCGCTGGGGTCACCTTGGGACATGCACTTGCAGAGCGTGCCCAGGCAGAGGAAATTGGGGGGCGAGGAGGAGGGGGAAGAGGAGAGGTCTGTCTTGGCAGAGAGCAGACTCTCTACATGGGCGTGCGTATGCCAGGCCTGGTGTTTGCTTTCCTCCCTTCGGATGCCAGGCCTCAGCCTCTGAGTATCTGAGGGAGTGCAGAGTGCCTTTCTTTCTTGGCTATGTCCCAAGGTGAGCAGGCTCCTCTGAAAGGCTGCCTGGCCTGCTCCCCTCCCCAGTTCCTTCACACCTCCGGTGGGAGGGGGGTCCCCTGGCCCCTTGCTCCCTCTCTGGGACAGGCTTTCCTGCCTTGCCCAGCTCTTCCAGGCTGTGCTCCCCACCTGCTCCCTCTGACCCGCAGCTGCAGCCTCCTGGCTTTTCTGAGGCCGTTGCTGCTTCCAAGGTCAGCGTGGCCCAAAAAGAGTCTCTTTAAAGCTAAACTGAGCGGAGAGGCTGTGGGAATGCAGGCTGGTCCTGGCCTGATGTCCGCTCGTGGAAGGGATGGGGGGGAGGCGCTGGGCCGGGAGGGACGCAAGGCGGGGGGCATCCTGGCCTGGTGTTGCTGCTCTCCCTGGGCATCTCCCCACTGGGCAGATTTAAGGGGTGCTCTGATCTGGCGGCTGCTTGGCTGCCCCCTCAGATTCTCCCAATGTGGGAGGCCTGCTGTGCCCTGGGAGTGGCTGTTCTCTGCAGAGGCCCTTGTGCGTGGGACTGGCTCCAGGCCAGCAGACGGGCAAACCTGCCCCAAGTGTGGTTGTGTGGGGGAGGGAATAAGGGGTTTGTGGGCTTCCCCGGAAGTCAGTCCTCAAGTCACAAGGTGGCTAGCAAAAGCCCAGACCTGGCTTCATGCCTGCCTCTGAACTTCTTCACTTTCTCCATCTACAGAAGGGCTCAGCCCTCCCCAAAGTCGGGGGTACTGGCCTGTGACTAGTGGGGGGTGAGGAAGGGCCACTTCTGAGGCTCCGCCTGGGGCAGAAGGCGAGCCCTGTGGGGCACCTTGAGACCCAGTGACCTGGTCCCATAGCAGAAGGCTGACGGTGGGGGTGGGGTGGGAGGGGTGTGTGACTGTCCTTTGTCTCCTCTGCCCCCACCAAAGATTCTCCTCCAGAGAGTGGCCACAAATCCACCTTTGCCAACGTAGTAGGAATGGGGGGTGAGGGGCATGGGCATTGGGATGCTTAATGCCTCCTGCACCCCCTCTCTCTTTCTCTCCTGCCCAGGCCCGCCTCCTGCTTTTGGGTTTGGGAAGAGCTGAGCGGGGACCCCCTCTTGCCCCTGCATTAGCATAAGGGGGCAGGGCTTTCTTGGGGAGACCCCTGTTCCCCCCTCGCATCTGGTTCTGTCTTCTGCCACTTGGAGAGGCATTGCCAAACTCAGCCAAAAAGCGATGTCCCCTTGAAGAACGCTCAGGGCGTGGGCAGGTGTTCCCCTGCAGCTCTTGTGCCCCCTCCCCAGCTGAAAGGGGCCTTTGTGCACCAGTCTGTCTTTGGGAGCTGGACCTGAGGCGCTGGTCTTCCCCACTGGGCAGGCCAGTGGTGTGCGGGGGGATGCCCCTGGCAGGGCCCCTGTAGCAGCCTCCGAGGGGCCGCTTCCTCCCCCAAAGCCTTTGCCTACACGCGTGGGCCTGTGCCAGTGGCTCCCATGTGTTGGGAAGCACTTTGTGAGCACAGCCCCTCCTGAGGGGAGGAGGCAACGCGGGGAGTGCCCCCCCTTGTGCAAACCAGGCCCGGGAGTCCTTGCCTGCTGAGCCAGCCGGGGTGTCTGCTCCCCTTGCAATGCCAGTCCTTCTTGTCTTGCCTGGATTCCAGGGCGGGGGCTGCTGGGGGGGGCGTGTCAGTCCTTGGCCAGGCTGAGCGCCGCCCTCCCTCCCAGCTCCATGCTGCAGAAGGTTATTTCTGGCTCTGTGGTGGGGTGGGAAGGCTCTGACTCTGACTGACTCATGGCTGGGGGTGGCTCTGTGGGAGCCGGCCCAAGAATGGAGGGCTCCGGTGGGGGACTCTGCAGGAAGATGTCTGCATGGGGGTGGGTGAGCGGAATCCTGTGTGTCGGTGGGGGGCTCTGCAGGGCCTTATTCCCCCCCCATGCCACATTCCACCCTGTGGTAGAAAGGTGTGGAGGCCAGCGGCTCGTGGTGCCTGGCATCAGGAATGCCGGCTTGCTCTGTGGCTGTGCCTGCCTTGTGGCCGTTCCTTCCTTCTGCGAGGGGTGTGTGTGGGTTTGTGCCCTTTGGCACATCTGTGCGGTGTGTGGCAGCCATGGCATCCCCGCAGGGCTGGGAAGGATCTGTTCAGCGGGGGGGGGGCTGCCTCCAGCTGGCCCAAGTCCCAGCTCGTCTGGTGGGGTCCCCAAAGCCCTCCCTCCCAGAGCACAAGTGCTCCAGTGTGGGGAGGCAAGCCCAGGCATGTGTCCAGGGCTACTCTGAGACTCGGCACTTCTCCCCACGCTGTTGGGGTCAGCTGGCTCCGGTGGCTGGGGGGGCAGTTTTACTTCCATGGTGGTGGTTGTAGGAGACAGCTTAGATCTGAAAACGGGAGCAGTTGCATTCAGCAACACACACACACCCCCCCGCACAGAGGAAGTCCCCTTCTCCCTGGTGGGACCCCTTGGCGGCGGGGCATTGCCCTCCTCTCCGCCGCCCCCTACAGTCGTCTCAAAGCGATGCATGATAAAAACAGCTTTAGCAAAGAGAGTTGAAAATGTAGAAAACAGCAGCAGGTAACTTTAACAACAATACAAAACTGATGCCTGGCGTGGCAGAGACCTCTTCATCCAGCTGGGAAGCCTGTTGGAACAGCTTTCCCCCCCAGTCATTTCCGGAGACTGCAGCTAGTATGCGCCTGTCGTATCTCGGCACTCGGGGATGATGCTGGTCTTCAGAAGAGGGGCAGCTGTGCTGAAGGCCCTGCCCCAAGTCGCTGTGGAGCTGGCTTGTGGTGAGATGTTTTGAACCTGCAGGAGAAGCTCACCTGCGGACTGCAGGGGCCTCTGGGGCATGTAAGGGCTGTGGAGGTCTCTCTGGGGGGGTGCTCAGGCAGAGCAAGAAGGGACTGATCCTGGCACTCGGTGCAAGAGGCTGGCCTCTAGGGCAGCCCCATTGCCTGCCTCCCCCCTTTTTTCTTTCTCTCCTCACACTTCTGCTTCACGGGGGCCCTCTGTGTCCCTTTCTGCCCTTGCTCAGTGCACCAGCCTCAGCAGAACGCCTGTGGCTTAATGTTTCCACAGCAGGGGGCATTGATCAATAAACCTCTATCCTTTGGAGCACAATCTTTGATCTGGAAAGTTTTTTCCTTCAACAGGGGCATAACCCTCCATGAGGTCTGGGGCTTCCCCAGCTTTTTCCGTCCAGATCACCGGGGCTGCATCCTGCCAGAGGAGGAGCAGTCTGTGGGCGGGAGCCACTCTCTGACTGCCGGGCTGACCCTTCTGAATGCCAGAGCTCAGCCTCAGGAGGGAGGCAGGAGTGTCTCTGCAAACGGGCAGAGCGTCTTCCATTCTCCCCTGACAGGGAGGGGGCAAACTCCTGGGAACGCTCCTGTTTTTGCCACCAGAGCCTAAAGCCAAGGCCTTGTTGGCCCCAAGCCCAGGCAAGCGGCTTTGGAATGTGCCGGAATTCCTGTGGGTTTGGCGTTCCAGGCCTGGGCGGGCTCAGCTTCTGCAAACATCTTCCCTGCTTCCTCCTCTTCCTGGTGTGTGCTGGGGAGGGAGGGCAGCAGATCATCTCTGGGGCCCTTTTGTGTCTGGGGGGACCATCCGATCCCTGTTGGCCTTTGGCAGGTGCGGGGGGAGGCAGAAGCAGCATATTGTCATGCAGTAGACCTCTCTCGCTGGAACCCAGGAGTCCTGCCTATCACCGAAGAGCTCTTCTTTCTTCCCCACCCTTTCCTCGAAGTTGGGTACGCTGGCTGGCTGGCTCTGTAGTGAGATGATGGAGGGGGCAGTGGAGGAGGCTGGTAGTTGTGCCCCCAGCACCCTCGCTGGGAGTGCTCCAGGGCTGCTAGGTTGTGCCCATCCTCAGGATGTGGCTGATGAGGCCTGGAGTTCCCTGCCCCCCCAGGCAGTGTTTGCCTCCTGGCTTGAGTCTGGTGTAGGCCTTTCCTCTGTGCACTGGATCTTCTATCTCGGGGGGGGGAGGTACGTGTTGGGTCCTTCCAGGTCCTCAGCTTCTGTGCTAGAGGGGAATTGCTTGAGCCCCCCCCCCAACACAATGCATGCTCTGAGGAGGCTGCATTCCTCCCAGCACAATCCGCAAGCAGCCTCGGAGAGGGGAGAGGCAGACCCTGCCCCACGGCAGACTCCCAGGTTCTGCCCGTGGCATGCCTTGCACAGGCCTGAGTTTGCCTTTTGCCGTCTGGGAGGGGAGTTCTTAGACAAGTGTCCAATTTTAGACCTAGAGGAGATGGGATTGGATCTCCTGCAGGGTGTTTGGGAGTTCAGAGCAGCTGAGGGTGGTGAATGGAAATCGGAGGAGGGAGAGGGTGGCTGTGGGGAGGGAGTGTTTCAACTGCCTGTCCTCCCCACCCCCGTTTCCTGACCCAAATCCTCCCAGCCCCACGGCTGTGGCTGTGGAGGAGAAGGCTCCTGAGCTGGAGGGCTGATCACGAGGGGATTGGGGCTCGGAGCAGAGAATGCAGTTTGGAAAGGGAAGGTATTTAGCGAGCTTCCCGCCCTGTTGGGAAAAACGAGGCTTCTGGCGAGTTGCTGGGAGGGAAATTCAAGGTATCCGAGGCCGCCTGTTCTGCCTTTCTAACTGCAGCTTGCTAGTATTGGTCACTTGAGGTGGGGGGGGAGAAGAGAGAGTGCCATTCCTGCCAAACCTGATGGGGGGGGGTGGGGAGCGGCTGGCTGGATTCAATCTCCCTCCCTATTTCTTGGCATCAGTGGAGGAGGGAGGCCTTCCTCATTGCCCACAGCAGACATGCACTGAGCAAGGGGGTGGACTTGATAGCCTTATGGGCCCCTTCCCCCTCTGCTATTCTGTGATGTTGCCAACAGGCCAAGCTGCCTGGTTTGATGGCTCCTCTGCCGGCTCTTTCCCAAAGTAAGCAGATTGCTTTTAAGCCGAGTGCTGACCTTGGCCAAAATGAGGAAATAGCTTGAGAACTTCTGAAGAGAGCCTGGCTGGTGATGCAGGTCACAGGCACACACTCGCTTCAGCGTCTTATTTCCTGCAGTAGCCAACCAGGCGCAGGGGGGCATGAGTGCAACAGTCCTCTCGTGCCACCTGCAGAGGAGTAATCAGAGCTCAGCTGTGGAGGAGCACAGCTCTGCACTGCCTGGGGACATGTGCTGCCAAAGGATGTTGTGGGCAGTTGCAGCTGGTAGACCTTCCCCTCTTCCTCTGTGGATTTGCCTGAAGCTATCCCAGCCAGGGGTCTACTATTGCCATGTCTTGTGGCAGATTAATTATGGACATTTAGTTCTGCATGTTGGACGAAGGTCTTCCTTTTGCCTCTCTGGCCAGTTGGCTTCACTTGGTGACCCTGAGCTCTACCTGGCCAGCCTTCCCTGGCCTGATGCTCTCCAGATGTTTTGGACTGCAAAGTCCCATCATCAGCCCCTGCCGATGTTCTCCTTCCATTGTGACAACTCCCTGTGGGTGTAAAGCACCGAAAAGGCCTGATAAAAATGCCTTCCTAAATCGGAGAGTCTTGGAGGGTAATAGTCCAATTCGATGCATCTTGGTTCTGATAAAGGAAGGATGGGCTGGGCTGTGGGCCTCCTCTTCTATTTCTTTCTTTCTTGTCCATCTGGGCAGTGTCTTTCAGGGACCCCATAAGAGAAACCACCTAAAACTCCCAACGTGGTCTAGCCACAAAACCCCAGTTGCTTCCCATGAAGTTGGCACAATGCCCTGGCTGGCCTCTTGGGGATGGGTTGTGGCTCTGTGGCAGAGCACCTGTTTTGCATGCAAAAGGCCCTATGTTCAACCCCACAGTGGCATCTTCAGGTAGGGCTGAGAGAGACCCCTCAGTCAGAAGTCCTGAACAGGCGTTGGGGAGACGATCCTGGGATTGATGGACCCACGATCTGACTCTGTCTAAGGCAGCATCTGAAGGGCAGAGTAGTTGTCCTACTTGCTCCTGCGTGCCCTCGCCCTCCAAGTAGGCCCCTGGTTGGATGAGTGGAGGTGGTGGAGATGGGGAAGGTCCCAAATTCAGTCCTCAGCATCTCCAGAGAGGAGGCACTTTGTCAAAAGCTTTGCTGAAGTCGAGATATATTATGTCCACAGCATTCCCACAGTCTACAAGGGAGGTTACCCAATCAAAAAATGAGATAAGATTAGTCTGGCAGGATTTGCTCTTGATAAATCCATGTTGGGTTCTAGTAATCACTGCATTGTTTTCAAGGTGCTTGCAGACTGACCGCTTTATAAGCTGCTCCATAATTTCCCCAGGGATCGATGTCAGGCTAACTAGTCTGTAGTTCCCCGGTTCCTTCTTTTTTCTCTCTTTGAAGATTGGGACAGTAGCCCTCCTCCAGTCATCTGGCCACTCTCCAATATTTCGCAAAGATAATAGACAGTGTTTCTGAGAGTTCTTCAGCCAGTTCCTTCAAGCCTCTAGGATGCAGTTCATTGGGCCCTGGAGATTTGAACTCATTCAAAGTGATTAGCTATTCCTTGACCATTTGTCTATCACTCTCAAGCTGCAATCCTACCCCTTCAATGTCACATTTATCAGGAAGGTCATAGACCCTCTTTTGGGAGAAGACTGAGCCAAAGTAAGAATTGAGCACTTCTGCCTTTTCTTTATCTGTTATCAGTTTGCCATCCTCATCGAGTAGCAGAACCACCATTTCTTTTCTCTGTCTTTTACGATGGATGTACCTGAAGAAAGCTTTTTTGTTGCATTTAGCATCTCTCACTAACCTCAGCTCATTCTCAGCTTTAGCCTTCCTGACACCATCCCTGCAATTCCGTGATACCTGCCTGTACTCTTCCTTTCTGGCCTGGCCTTCTTTCCACTTCCTGTATGTGTCCTTTTTTGTTTTCAGGTCATCTCTAAGCTTTCTGTGAAGCCACATTGGCTTCTTCTGCTGTTTTGCCCCCTTTTTCCTTGTTGGAATTGTTTGCCATTGTGCCTTTAGAATTTCCTCATTTAGAAACTCCCACTCACCTTGGACTCCTTTTCTCATTAGGGTGGCTTGCCACAGAACCTTACCATTGTTCTGAGTTTATTAAAATCACCTTTCCTGAAGTCCAGGGTACACGTATGGCTACTCTCAGCTTTTGCTTCCATTAAAATCAAGTATAGCGTGGTCACTTTCCCGCCGAGTTCCCATAACTGCCACTTCATCCAAGTCATCTCTGTTGGTTAGAATCAAGTCCAGGATAGCTGATCCTCTGGTTGCTTCCTTCACTTTCGGTAGGAGACAGTTATCTCCAACAAAGTCAGGAATTTCTTGGAGGGGCCGTGTTTAGCAGAATTTGTCTCCCAACTGATATCAGGATAATTGAAGTCCCCCATTACTACTACCTCATGCCTCCTTGAAACATTGGCAATTTGCTTTGTGAAGGTGTTACCTTCGTCTTCTCCTTGACTGGGTGGTCGGTAGTAGACTCCAACCACCATGTTCCTTTTATTTCTTGCTCCATTAATTTTAATCTAGATATTCTCAGTGGAGCTACCAAGCTCATCCTGCAGTATTTCTGTGCAGGGATATATATTTTTAACATATAGCGCGACTCCACCTCCCTTTTTATTCCTTCTGTTCTTTTGGAACAAGTTATATCCTTCAGTCGCTGTATTCCAGGCATACATGCACTGCCTTGATGCCGTTGTAAGAGGTGGTTATGCGTGTTTTAAAATACAGTAGGGCCTCACTCATACGGTGGGTTAACATTCCGGACCCCCACTGAAAAGTGGAACTGATTGAATAGAATGGTGTGCGACGCCTGAAAACCGCCGTAAAAGTGGAACAAGCGCCGTATGAGTGGGGGTTTAGTCTAATTTCCTCTAATTGAGACCGCTGCATTAGCGAAGCGCCGTGAAGCAGGGCCCTACTGTAAATGAAGTGTGCATCTGGCGAATGCTGGTGTGCAGCCTGTCTTGGGTGTGGCTGCACATCCCCCCTGAGACTTCAGGTGCCTGCCTTGGGGGAGCTGCAGGTGGTCGCCCAGAGCCCTTTTTTCCAACTTTAGCTGGTGCATTGGCTGTGCCCTGTCTCCCCTGGAGAGGGGCCTGGTCTTGGTCCCATGCTTATCCCAGGCTTCCCAGGGTGGGGATGAGGAACCGGTGGCCTTTGAGATGTTCCTGGACTCCCAACAACCCACCATCATCCCTGACCATTGGCTGCTGAGAGTTTGAGTGGCAATACCTGGGGGAGGGCTCAGGGCCTCCACCCTCAGCTTAAGGCTTTGAAGGCCAAGAGCAGCACTGAGGTGGTGAAGTTGGAGTGTGTACTGGTGTTACGCAATCTGACAACGGGGCTCCTGCTGGGAGTCCAGCTGCTGTGCTTTGTGTCGGCTGAACAGTCCAGCTGCTCTTCTTCCAAAGCAGCCCTGCCTGGAGCATGTGGCAGAAGCATCATCCGGATGTCACCAGCACCTGCGTTTCTGCAGGAAAGATGAGCAGCCAGAACTGTGCACAGCAGTACTGCTTCCTGCCTGTGAGCACCGGTTGCTGGCGGTCACATGTGGGGACCACAAGTGCTGCTGCGCTCATGTTTGCTGCTTGTGAGCTTCCTGTTGGGGCATCTGGTTGGCCCTGTGAGGAGGGGTGCTGGAGGGGCCCCCTTTGGCCTGATCCAGCTGCTGCGGCTGTTCCACCTGGCTCAGTGCTGTCTACACTGACTGGCAGTGGCTCTCCAGGGCTTCAGGAGGAGTTTCTCCTCGCTCGCTTGGAGCTGCTTTGGGGATTGAACCAGGAACGTTCTGCATGCAGTGCAGGGGCTGCACCTCGGACGTCAGTGGCAGCAGATGTTGCTGGCTGGATCGGTGGCGAGAGAGACCGGCCAGGGCTGGGGATTAGCATCATGGGGCGAGGGTGCTGGGGCAGGCCTGCCCCCCACCCTGAGCCTTGCAGCTGCCAGTGGGTGCTGGGCAGGGACAGCCCTGCCCGGTAGCTTCTGCTTCTGACCTTGTGGCCCAGGCAGCAGCCTGCCCTTGAATGAGCCCTGCTGACTGAGCTATCTGCCCTTGTGTTGTGGGGAGGGCCCCCAGCTGGGCAGGCTGGGAGGAGGCCTGTACCCGCTTCCCCGCTTGAGCCACAGGCTGCCTTCCAGTGCCCTGATACTGGGGGGGACGGGACTGCTGGCTGCTGGCCTGGGAGAGGAGGAGGAGGAGGGTGTCCCTGCCGTCAGGCCTTCCTGCTTGCAGCCATCCTGCCGGGCGGGGGCATAACAGAGTCTTGTGGGCAAGGCTTTTGGCCAGGTGCCCTCTGTGGTGCCAGTCCAGCCACCGCACTGATGTTTTGGGGGCTGCCGTGTTGGCCCTGGGGAGAGGCCCAGGTCCCTCCTCCCTTGGGCTGTGGGGGAGTGAAGGGGTTCCCTGTGCCAGTGCCCAGCCCAGCGCTGACATGCCAGAGTGGGGAGCGTCCTCCAAGTGCATGCCGCCTCTGGCAGCGTTAGGTGTTGCCTGTTGGGTTCCCTGCCAGGAAGCGGCTGTTCCCTGCTGGGATCTTGGTGGACGGGGTGCAGTGCCTGCCTGCCCAGCCCTTGGCTGCTCCGTGCCCAGCCCTTGCAAGGGCCCAGTGCCGTTCCGCTGCTGTCTGGAAGAGGCTGCCTCCTCCTGGCCTTGCCCGGCCCTCCTCTTCTCATGCAAGGGGCAGAGTCCAGGTGGAGGGGAGGGGCGCAGCTGCTCTGGGGATGCTGCCGTGGGACTCTTCCGCCTTCCCGTCTCTGGCTGCCAACTCTCTGGGCTGGCTCAGTCGTTCCTTCCTTCCCTCTCTCTGTCTCCCTGTTGGGGGCAGCAGGTGAGTGTCTCTGGGGAAAGAGAGCTGGCCATGGAGGCTGCCTTCCAGAGGGGGTGTGGGGAGGGGAAGTGCCCCCCCCGTGGGCAGCTGGCGCTTGCCACTGTCACCATGAGTGGCAACAGGCAGAAAAGAGATGCTGGCGGAGCCCTGCCAGTGGACTCTGAGCTGCGCATGAGTGGCGCATGCTGCTGGATGTGGACTGTGATCTACCTGGGGCAGCTGGCAGGCACACCTGAGCGTCCCTGTGCTGGCAGAGGGCGAGTGGTGGTGAAGGGAGGCTGAGCTGGCAGGCAGCATCTCTGCCCGGCTCTCTGTAGTCCCAGACCTCCCCTCCCCTCATGTGGGGAGGGCTTCTCTGCCCTCAAAACGGGGTCTGGCTTTGGGATGGGAATGCACGGCGAGGGGGTGGGAAGCCAGTTCTGAGCCAGAGAGCCTGACGTCATGACCCCCAAAGAAGAACGGCAGCCCCACACCTGGGGGAAGCAAGGCCCCCTTGTGCACCCAAGGGGGCCCAGGGCGCAGCTGGAGAGGGCAGGGTCTCTCTCTCCACAGAGCATTTTGGAGGTGATTTTGGATCTTTTCCAACTCTTGTCTGTAACTGCAATTTGGAAAGCTGGGGGGCGGGGAGATGCAGGGATGCCGTCCTCTTCGTGAACCTCCGTGTCATTCCTGGATGTATGAGAATTTTAATTATTTTGATGTTACAGGGCCATCTTTTAGGGATTAGCCCTCCTGAGGTGGGCCTCGCAACATGTTTAAAAACATAAAATCCATTCGTAGCACAATTAGAAACCACAACACTGCAATCTATCAAACATCTGAAAATAGCAGCAGTAAAATATAAAGGCAAGTAGCCAAGCAGGAAGAGTTTAAAAACAGCAGTTAAATCCCGAAATGGGGAGACGGCCAAGAATAAAGGCCTTCAGGGCCCATATTGAGGTAATCAAGGCAAGCTGCATGCTTTCCTGCCTCAGGAGGGAGTTGCGAGGGGCCATGACTGGGAAGGCCTTGCCTCTGGTGATCATCCGTCTGAGGGGCCTACTCTCGCGAAATAGGCAGAGTGCATCAGAGGCTGATCTTGAGGCCCAGGCAGGTTTGCCATAGCAGGGCCCCCTCAAATAACCTGGTCCTGAACTGGTTACCGAACTCTCGCTGCCCGTGAAGGGGGAAGCATTTTTGGAGCCCACGTGCGCTCTCCCTGGTGGATTCCAGTCCTTTGAGCCACTCCCCTCAGGGGACCCAGGATGTGCTCCAGCCAGCCATGGCACCCAGCACAGCACATGGTGGAAGCTGTGCCCGCTTGGCCGCTCTGGAGCGGCGGAAGACGCAAGCAGCCTCCAGAGGGCATGAGAAGGGCAAAGGGACCCATCTAGTACTACCAGCGTCCCAGTTTCCCCACAGTGGCCAGCCAGTAGGCTGCAGGCGCCATTCAGAGGCATCCCATTGGTGGAGGCAGAGCATAGCATAGCCGCTGTGGCTAGTAGCCATGGGCCGCCTCGTTCTCCATGGAGTGGAGGGCTCTAGGAGGTAGCCTGATGCTGAGTCAGCCCCTTGGTCCATCCAGCGGAGTAATGTCTGCACTGACTGGCAGCAGCTCTCCAGAGTTACAGGCAGAGTCCCAGCCCCCCTGAAGAGGCTGCCAAGGACTGAGCCAGGGGCCCTGTTCATTTTGCTGACAGCCTTCCCTCGCCCCTAACGAGGCTCGCGTGAAGGACGACAGCAACACGCTACCCAGGCAAGGCAGGAAGAGCCGGCTGCTTCCCGCAGGTGCCCGCCTGGGCTGTGGAGGGGCCGCTGGAGCTCAGGAGTGGTGTGGTCATGCGGCCGGCCCTGTGGAAAATGCACAGGAGGGTTAGAGCTGTCAAGCCTGGATCTGCCACCCAAGGCAGTTTGTGGCAGCCGTCGGTGTCGTAATGCAGAGACAGCCCAAGTTGCAGGACTTTGTGAACGGAGGGCTTGCTTTCTTTACTGCAGGAAAGGCAGAAGCAATGAGCTGCGGGTAACGGGCAGCCTTTCCTCATGGGGGGATGTCCCTCTGGTTTCTTTATCTGGCCGGGAAGGACATGTTTGGGATACAGACAAACGCCCTGGCGAGGTCTGCTGCGTGAGGGAAGCCACCCTTGGAAGCAAGGAATGGGAGCACATTTCCCAGCCAGGCAGGGCTTGCCTGATCCTTGCAAAGGCAGCTGCTCCTTCTCTTTTGTTGCCAAGGATCCGTTGGCCTGTTGGCCTTTGGCCTTCTGCTTGTTTGTAACACGATCACTTTGTTGAGCAGGGAGGTGGCGTCGGCGGCCTTGTCGCCTCTCGTTCTGCCTTTCAAGGGGAGCTCCCAGGCCGGTCCCCGCACCCGTTTTCAAGGGGAAGAAGATGAACGTAACTTGCACCTTGTTGACACCCTGCTCTTCTTCGGCTGTGCTTGGAAAAGGTGGTGTAGAACTAAATCAAATACAGTAGTAAAAAATAGAAGCAAAACCTGCACTGTGGAAGAGTAAGGGGAACAATATTTTTAAAAATGATGTACTGCTTTGAGGACTAAAATACCCCTGCACCCACGGCAGCAACATCTCTTTCATTGGCAGCAGTAGAACCCTCCTGCAATAAATTCGTTTTGATTTCTGGTGGAAGGAGCTTAGAAAAAGCTGGCAGATTTCACTTGGAGGAAGCATTGCGGATCCCCTGTAAGGGCCCCTCCCCTCCGCCCCCAGCTCACGGGGTGGGTCTCTTGTGGCCTCCGAGGCAGATTGCAAAGGCCCAGCAGGTCTGCTTGGGAGTAAGCAGCCCTTGAGGACCTCGGATCCCAGGCCATTAGGACTGGATGAGAGTTAACAAACTGAAGCTCAATCCAGACCAGACTGAGATGCTGTTGGTGGACGGGTTCTCTGATTGGATGGTGGATATATACCCTGTCCTGGACGGGGTTACACTCCCCCTGAAGGAGCGGGTTCGTAGTGTGGGAGTCTTTTTAGACTCTTCCCTCTCACTTGAGGCTCAAGTAGCCTCGGTGGCAAGGAATGCGTTTTACCAACTTCGGTTGGTAGCCCAGCTACGTCCCTATTTGAGTAAAGAGGACCTTACATCAGTGGTACATGCTCTGGTAACCTCGCGTTTGGATTACTGCAATGCGCTCTACGTAGGGCTACCTCTGAAGACAGTTCGGAAGCTACAGCTAGTGCAAAACACGGCAGCCAGACTGCTAACAAGGACCAAGCGGTCCGAGCATATAACACCTGTTCTGGCCAGCTTGCACTGCTTGCCGATATGTTTCCGGGCCAGATTCAAAGTGTTGGTATTAACCTATAAAGCCTTATATGGTGCGGGACCACGATACCTTGCGGAACGCCTCTTCCGATATGAACCGGCCCATGCACTACGTTCTGCTACGAAGGCCCTCCTCCAGGTTCCAACTCACAGGGAGGCCCGGAGGGTGATGACAAGATCTAGGGCCTTCTCAGTGGTGGCCCCCGAACTATGGAACAGTCTCCCCGAGGAAGTACGCCTGCCGCCGACTCTGCTCTCCTTCCGGCGCCAGGTCAAAACCTTATTCTCTGAAGCATTTTAATTTAAATTGATTTAATTTTAAAAATGTTATTGTACTGATTTTAGATTGCATTATTTTTGTACTATATTGTGTCATTTATTGTTTTGCCATGTTCACCGCCCAGAGAGCTATAGCTAGTCGGGCGGTATATAAATTTAATAAATAATAATAATAATAATAATAATCTGCATCATCGATGGCGATGTTTCCCTTGCAGTGAAAGCTGACGGCACGCTTAGGCCTTTGGACCCACGCGAGGCCTTCTGAAGACCAGGGTTGACTCCGGAGGCCTACTGTGGCATATGCCCGTCTGTGCTAGGTGGACACGGCTGCCCTTCTACGCTGCAAGGGGGGCACAGGAGCACTTGACGCTGCCTGCTGGTCGTGGGTTGCCAACTGTAGCCCCGCTAGTCATCACGGCAGCCTCGGTGTGTCTTTGCGGCCTGCCTGCAGTTTGAAGGACCGTACGCCCAGGTACTGGAAGTGCAGCATTCCAAGGACCCGGCTGTCACCTGCGTGCAGTGTAGCAAGCTTCTAAAAAGAGCAGGGGGTTGGACTTGATGGTGTTAGGTCCAAACCCAACAATGGCCTTATAGGCCCCTTCCAACTCTACTATTCTATGATTCTATAAGAGAGTGTGTCTTGAGGATGCCGTTGCAGAGCAAAATGGTCATCCCATAATCACCCCCTGATTGTGCATTAGAGTCCCCTTGTTTTACTCCCTTTCGTAAGTCAGTGGGCTTTGGTTGTGAAAATGTTGTGTCTTGTAGCAGGGCCAAACTATGTATGTCTTTCTCTATTTATTTATGAAGTTTGCCTGCTTTTTGTTGAACTCCCCTTTGTGATTATTTTACAACTAACCCAATGCCACTTTCTGGGTGGGAGCTCCAGTGCCAGGGAATCCTATCTGGGGAAATGCAGTGTGTTCCTGGGCGTTTAGAGGTGCATTGCACACTCAGGCTGGGAGTGGTCCCATTTAGGAAGTGTTCAGTTTGGAGTGCAAGGCTGCAGTTCTCCCTGACCCCACTTTTGGGATCTTTTGACGTTGAGACCTGAACACACCCCAGAATTTGGCACCCCCAAGGATTTACAAGGAGCAAGGCTAGATCAGAAGTAAATTTTATTGTCTCAGAAAGGGAATTAGCATGCTTATTTAAGATGTTGAAGAGAATCAAGAAAGAGCACACTATAACTATTGGCTTAAAGTTAAAACTCATGTTCTAGAGGTATGTCTGGGAAGACTTACAGAAACTAGGTTGCGGTGGAAGGAGAGAGTGAAGGAAGGGAAGCGGTTGCTTCCTTTACTTACTTGTTTCTTTGATTAGATTTATATCCCACGCTTCCTTCCAGGGCGGCAAACAAAAGCACTAAAAACACTTTAACACATCATAAAAACAGACTTTAAAATATATTAAAACAAAACAACAATTAAAAACATTTTTTAAAAAAGCTTTAAAAACATCTATTTGTTTTTTAAAAAAGGTTTAAGGTTTTAACAAAAGGTTTAAGGAGAGAAGGGGAAACTGCTGGGGGGGTGAGTGAGTGTGGGGCTTTGGGGGAGTTTCAAAGAAAGAATTGGAAGAAAGCAGGTGGAAGACTTTGGGGGCATTGCTGGGGGATGAGCGCAGAATGAAAGCGGCAGTTTTTGCAGTGTGTGGCTCAGGGTCGCAAGGGAAGGAGATTTTGGGGTGAGACGGCCAAGGAAGGAGAAAGAGAGCCCTGAGCTGGGGAAGGGAGCCGGTCTCCTTGCGAAGTGGGAGTCTGTTGAGGCTTGGAAGGAGGGAGGGAGAGGGTTTTGCCAGCTGAGGGGCTTGCCAGAGAGGAAGGGGTGTGTGTGCTTGTGCATTTCTGCTGAGGTCTCATACCTTTCCGTCATTCTCTGTTGGAGCTGGAGGTTCCTCTGCAGCAACAGAAAGGGAAGTGCATGCGTGGGTGTGTGGAGTCCACAGGAGAGTCCCTTTTGCTTCAGTTTGCCAAGGATAAGGGGGGCTGGCATGTGCCCCCCGGCAGGCGCACTGAGGGGGCGTGGGTATGAAGTCTGCATCCACTCTTTCCTCGTCGGAGCCTGGGAGGCAGAGGACCCCGGCAGCGGGAAGTTGGCAGAGATGCACCGTGCAAGGAGGCAGTGGCTGTTGGCCTCAGCAGGAGGCGTTGCAACTCAGCCAGCTCGAAACGTGCTCTGCCTGAGTCGCTGTAATGGGGGCTCGCCTTTCCAGGCCCAGATAGAGCTTCCCTACTCAGATGCAGGCTACCATACCAAATGCTGTACCAGACCTGTGCTTTAGGTGACCAATTCCTCTGTCACCTGCCCCCGGCTGTTGCTTTAGGGTGAAATGTCGCTGAAATGTGTTTACTCTCCTTTTCAAAAGTTTTGACACGCACATCCCCAATCTAGGGTGTGGAAACAAAACTAGCTTCCACCCACCTGTTTTCTGTCCTTGCCCCATTTCCGCAGGCTGGTGCTCCCTCCAAAGCAGCATGGAGTACCCTCTCCATGGACCGGCTGCCCCCCCATGCCTGCCCAGCCCCACTCAGCAGCCCTCAGACGAGCAAGGCCAGTGCAAGGCCTCCTGTGACCACTGACCTGCCCAGCCTGCCTCCTTCCCTGCCGTCCCCATCCGGAGTGTGGCCCTTCCAGATGGAGAGGATGAGCTGGCTGAGCAAGCTGAATCCCCGGGCTCCAGGGGGACACCGGGCGAGCCGTGGGGCCAGTCTGCAGAGCCCCATGGTGGCAGACCCTGAAACCTGTCTGATGGTCTTCAAGAATCACTGGGTCCAGGTGAGTGCTACTGAGAGGGGCATTTGGCCCACGAGGAGGGTCCGGGGGGAGAGCTTGGGCTTGTCTTGATGGCCTCCCCCCCCCGGGAAATGGAACAGGTGGCAAGTGTGTGAGCAAGGCCCACTGCCCGCACACCACGCTCAGAAGGCAGGGGGGAGAATGTGAAGGGGGTGTCCCCAAGCGTGTGCAGAGCCCACTGTCCCCATTGTGTTCCACTGCGCTGTGGGGCTTGGGGAGGGGGCTGGCTCCTGGCCGCTGTGGGGGGCGGGATGCTAAGCTGGGTGGAGCCGCCTTGGGCTGATGCATCTTCTGGTGTTTGGGGAGGGGCTTCCGCTTCTCAGAAGCCGGTGTGCTTCCTCATCCCAGGGGCTGGAAACTGGGGTGGGTGGCGGGAGAGTGCTCTGGTCCTGTTTGTGGGCTTCTCTGGGGCATCTGGTGGGCTGCTGTGAGGCCAGGATGCTGGGCCAGCTGGGCCCCCTTGGGCCAGGTCCGGCCGCAGGGCTCCTCTGACTTCTCCCGGCCCTGCCGCCCCCTCCCTGCAGGTGCTGAGGATCCTGGAGAAGCAGCGGGGGCCCTGGACGGCCCCAGGGGCAGCGGACGACCTCAGCGCCGTGCGCAACAACACCTACCAGATGATGACGCTGCTGGCGGAGGAGCGGCCCCGGGGGGCGGAGACGGCCATGGGGCCCATCCTGGAGTTTGTGGTGTCAGAGAGCGTGCTGGAGCGCTTGCTGGGCTGGCACCTGCAGTGGGACGTCCCCGAGGAGCGCAAGGTGGAGCTGCTGAAGCTCTACGAGGTGCTCATCAGCCAGGCGCGGCAGCCCCTCCTGCGGCACAAGCCGGTCCTGACCCCCCTGCTGCGCCTGCTGGGCCTGTGCCCCGGGCCGGCCTCCCCGCTCCTGGAGAGCAACCTGGTGCTGCTCCTCAACCAGCTCTGTGTCTCGGTCGCCCGGGAGCCCCCGCTGCTGGAGCTCTTCTTCCACAGCCCCACGGAGCAGGGCCCCGCCAACCTCATCATCTTCTCCCTGCTCATCCCCTTCATCCACCACGAGGGGGTGGTGGGCCAGCAGGCGAGGGACGCCCTCCTCCTCCTCATGGCGATGTCTGCCGGCAACTGCACCGTCGCCCAGTACATCACCGAGAACTCCTACTTCTGCCCGGTAAGGGGGGCAGGGGGGGTGAGGGGATCGCACCCCATACCCAGGAAAGAGCCCCCAGCCTGGGCAAGAACCCCCGATCCGTTTTGTTTAAGGGATGTTGCCTCTGCTGCCCACGTGGGCATGGGCATAACAGAAACCCTGGCCCGCTTCTGAATTCAGCTGGCCTGAGTTGCCATTCCATGGGTGCCATGAGGACTAGGCACTTGGAGTTCCTTTAAAAAAAACAGCACTGGAATAAGATTTAGAACCAAGAATCACATACCAAGAGGGTTATAAAGTGTTCAAAATACATCAGACCCAAAACAACAACAGAAAAAAGGATTGATTACATACAGCTTTTTGTTTCAATGCCAAACGAGTGGAATCACAACTTCTTGCCGTGTTGCCCAGATAGGGAGCCCCCATTGGATTTACAGCATTTTGGCACTTTGGAAACGAATAAGGAAAGGTTTGGCCCACAGGGTGTTCGCTTCTGGCCTCCTGTCTGTGAGCAAGCACTGATCGTGTGGCCCTCAGTGCCCTACTGGCAGGAGGGCAGCTCTGCAGTCCTGGTTGGTCGGTACTGGCGCGTGCCAGGGGCCTGGCTCTTCTCCTGGACCCAGGGGGTGGCGCTGTCCTCACCAGAGCCACCCAGACCAGCCAGAGCCTGGGGACGGCACTCTCCCTTCCCAGGCCCAGGGGAAGACCTGCTCTGCCCAGGCCTCACAGGCGGCAGCGTCTCCATGCAAACTCTGCCGCTGGGAGAGACGCGTGTCCACCCCATGGCCCGTTGCTCCGGCCTCTTGGCCATGTGCGCTGTGCAGCCGGTGCAGAGATACCTCTGGTTGGGTCTCTGCGAGGAGGAGGAGGCCTCAGGAATGGATTCTGCAACTCCCTCCCCGCCTCCGCAAAGAAAATCCAAACTTGTCAACATGATGGCACCCCTGCTTGAACTTGGGCTTGGTTAGTCATCTGTTTATTACCCTCTTGCTGTCCCTGGGTCCAGAGACGTCGTTTCTCAGGACCCAGGCTGCCTCGGACTCCCAAGAGTTGCGGAGTGGCAGCTTGACTCCTGTCTTCAGGTCGCCTTTGGGGCGAGTGGGCGTCTTGTCTGGGTCACTTTCTGAAATGCTCCCTTGGCCTTGTGTCCATGAGACCGCTTTCAATCCCAGCAGCGTTTCTGGGAGCTGAGCATCTTCCCGATGTAGCCCTTCTCCAGAGACCATCCTCTCTGGGCCCAGAAATGCAGAGTACCCACAGCCCACTGGTGTTCCAGCTCTGAAAATAGACTGTGGTCTTCAGAATGTGATTGGTGTGTGTCCACTGAGTGACACCCTCCACACTACTCGCACATTGAAAATGGGAGCCCTGTGGCCTGTGGGGCTTTGGGGTCTGTAGAGATGATGTTCTTTGTCTCTGGAAGCCAAAGTTTACTTTCAGATTGTGAAACTCTTGTTTACAAACAGTCTAGAATGGCCGTGGAATTCTGTTTCCAATATATCTAGAATGAGCCTTTTTTGTCTGTCATCTCACCCCCCCCGGCCCCCACAGGTGCTGGCTACTGGCCTGAGTGCCCTCTACTCCTCCCTGCCCCGCAAGCTTGAGGTCCGGGGGGACGACTGGCACTTCCTCCGGCGGGAGGACTGGATTGGGGTCCCCTCACTCGTCCTCTTCATGAACTCCTTGGAGTTCTGCAACGCTGTCATTCAGGTCGGCCTGCCTTCACGGGTGGCTTTGGGGGGGGGTGCATGTAGGGGCTGGGGCTGGCTGTGTGGAGTTGTGGCCCAGAGGCTTTGGCTGGGTGATCTTCTATCCTATGCTGTGTGCTGTGCTTGCAAAACGCAAGGGGGGACGGCGTGTGGGGCGGGCCCTGATTCACAGCGGGTCGGGAGCAGCGCTCGGGCCGATGGTAGAAGCGGGAGCCCCTCACTGGTGTGGCCGGCTGGCCTCTTCCCCAGGGGGGTCTGGGCAAGGCCAGAGAGCTCGCTGCCAGGGATGCTTGGGGAGAAGGTCTTTGTCTTGGGCCAGGGGACCAGGCTGCTTCCCCCCCAGCACTTAGGCAGGTGGGCCTCTGCCTGCCTCCCCTGAGCTGAGCCCACCTCCTGATGGCCCCTTCCTCTCCTGCATGCAGGTGGCCCATCCGCTGGTGCAGAAGCAGCTGGTGGATTACATCCACAATGGGTTCCTGGTGCCTGTCCTGGGCCCGGCCTTGCACAAGGTATGGTCAGGCGGGGAGGAGTGGGGCGACGTCACCAGGCAGGCCCGGCCCAGCGCAGCCCAGCCCGCCTCTTCCGCCTTCCCAGAGCCCTGTGTCAAACGATCTGCCTGCCTGGTGGGGAGGAAGCCAGCAGCACCCAGCTGGGATAAATCCTGCCATTTGAGCAAACTGACCTCTGCTGCTGCCTTTGGCACCAAACATTAAGCTGTATAAGCAGGAAAAGTGGGGAGTCTCGCCTGGTGCAGTACCTCTTTGCCTGCTCATGGGGTAACCAAGGAGAGAGCAGGCGGTGTTTCTGGGGCCCTGGCGGAGGACCGAGGGGCTCTGAGCCACCAGGGCTGGGCTGCCTGCCGGTCTCTGTGTGCTGGTCCGGCCGGGGGGACTGTGGGCCTCTTGGGGACAGCCATGTATCTGTGAGCTGCAGAGACCTCCTGTTGGGGGGGTGCCCCAGTTGAGAGCCCCCTCCCCCCAATTCTTCCTCCACCCCAGACCTCCATTGAAGAAATGATTGCCAGCACTGCCTACCTGGACCTCTTCCTGCGCAGCGTCAGCGAGACGGCCCTACTCAAGACCTTCCTGCGCTTCCTCTTGCTCCACCACCATGACAACAGCACGATCCTCGACACGCTGGTGTCGCGCATCGCCAGCAACTCCCGTGTGAGAAAGCCAGGCATTGCAGGCTGGGGGGAAGACCATGGGAGTGGTGGTGGGGCTCGGAGTCAGTGGGGAGGCACGATGGGTGCCTTGGACCAGTGGCATTCTTTCAGCCTAGTCCACCTTGCAGGGCTGTTGTGTACCCAAAGTGCCATGCTCTGCTCCTTGGAGGAGGGAAAGTCACCTCAAGTTCTGCCCGTCACTACACTGAGGGCCAGGAAGGAGTCCTCCTGCTCCCTTTAAGCGGCCAGGGGGTGGGGCTAGTAGAGAGCAGGATTCTATGGCTCTGCTTGATGCCCTCGAAGTCCCCTTTTCCCTGCTTGGGGCTCTGGGTTGCAGAGTGTGGCCCCTTCCGGGAGGCAGCCCTTGGTGGTGGGTCAGGATGCCTCAGCCTTGCTCTTTAGTGCACTCTTGCATTGAGGATGCTCCCGGGAGGGGGAGAGCCCCCCGCTGCTCCTGCCATTCTGCCCAACCTCAAGCCCCTCTCTGCCCCCGCAGCTGTGCACGGTCTCCCTCAGCCTGTTCCGGACGCTGCTCGGCCTCCACTGCGAAGACGTCTTGCTGCAACTCGTGCTCCGGTGAGCGGGCTGCTCCTGGCCAGGCGCTCTTCCACCGGGACCAGCCGGAAGCCTGGCTTGCTCTAGTGGGGGACCTCGAGGGGGAGGGGGCCTGTCCTGGCCGATGGGGAAGGACTGGTCCTTCAGGGTGAGCCCCAGCCCACAAATAGTTACTGTAAACCGCCCAGAGAGCTTCGGCTATGGGGCACTATATAAATACAATAAATAAATACCTGTGTGCACCCTGGGCTCTCCCTGAGTAGCACAGGAGCTCCCTCTTGTGGCCCGTGGGGCTCATGGCAGGCAGCCCCATCCACCACTGCCCATTGGCCAGGTTGCTGCCTGCCTGCCTACCTTCTGTGACTCCCTGAGCAAGGATGTGTGTCTGTCTCCTCTTTCCACCCCCGCAGATACCTGATCCCCTGCAGCCACGTCATGCTGAGCCAGAAGAGGGCGGTGAAGGAAGTGGACCTCTATGGCAAGGCAGCCAGCAAGTTCCTCTCCCTCATCCCCCACTGCTGCCGCCCAGAGAGCCTGCTGCCCCCTGAGCGCGAAGAGGAGCATGCCACCTGGTCCAAGGGTGAGCAGGCAGGGGGGGGATTGGAGGTGCCATTCTGCCTCTCACCTGGCCCAGGGCTGGGACTTTCTGGGGACATGTACTCTGCCACATAGCTCTGCCACATAGCAGCCACCCTGCACAAGTGGCTCCAGTGCAGCTCAGCCCCAGAAGTGTTGTGAGCGAGGTGCTACCTCTCACTGGGTCGCCTCTTCTCTGAAGTGCTGGGTGAAGCCTGGACGGGCACGAGACTCCTCACCCAGCCGAAATGGGAGAATGAGGACATGGAACTTGTCAAGGATTGCCAATACCTCGGCACAGTCATTAACCAAAATGGAGGCAATAGTCAAGAACTAGAACTAGAAAAGGTCCTCAGATGCAAAGATGTATCACTGAACACCAAAGTCAGGATCATTCGGACCATGGTATTCCTGATCTCTATGTATGGGTGTGAAAAGCTGGACAGTGAAAAAAGCGGATAAGAGAAAAATCCACTCATTTGAATGTGGTGTTGGAGGAGAGCTTTGCACATACCATGGACTGTGAAAAAGACAAATAATTGGGTGTCAGAACAAATTAAACCAGAACTGTCACTAGAAGCTAAAATGATGAAACTGAGGTTATCCTACTTTGGACACATCATAAGAAGACCTGATTCACTAGAAAAGACAATAATGCTGGGAAAAACAGAAGCGAGTAGAAAAAGAGGAAGGCCAAACAAGAGATGGATTGATTCCATCAAGGAAGCCACAGAGCTGAACTTACAAGATCTGAACAGGGTGGTTCACGACAGATGCTCTTGGAGGTCACTGATTCATGGGATTGCCATAAGTCCTAATCAAAGGCACATACCAACACTAATGTTGGCACAGAGACTGCTTCATAGCCAGAATTCTCCCTTCTGTTGGGTGCTCTCTTGTGCTCAGTGTTACATCTCACCATAGTGTTAGTTTATGATTTAAGGATGCTGAATTCCCTTGCCGCCACCTCGTCCCCCAATAGCACATCCTGTTTCCCCTCTCCATGTTGACCAGCAAAGTGGAAAGCTGGGGTGGGAGTGGGGGAACTAAGCCTGTTGAGGGTGCGTCCTCCTAGCTCTGTTCTAAGCCCCTTCAGACACCTGGACTCCCCGTCCCAGGTTGCCAAGAGCTGATGCCCACATGAGGGTGGCGCACACTCAGCGGAGACTCCTCCACAGCGCCCAGCTGGGCAGCCCAGTGGATATCTTGAGTTGTAGATTACAAGGGCTTCTTGCTGCGGGGAGTTGAGAGGCTAAGCAAAAGCAGCAAAGTTCCCCTCTTGCACCCAAAGCAAAGCAGCACGAAGGCAGGTTGGGGCCGTTCTGGGTGTTGTTGCGTCCCCCTGCAGGGAGGAGGAGAGACGTTTGCATGTGGGCTCAGCAGAGCAGAGCGTGGGCCCCGTCTGGTGGCTCCCTTTGGAGAGCCACGTTTTCTGGGGTGTGGCAGTCGCTGATGCTCAGCACCTGTCCAAATCTTCTCGGTCTGCAATGGGGTCACGTTGGCTGCAGCTTTCTCTAAGTGGCTCTTTGGCCAAGAGCCAGAGTGAAGGCTTTGCCGGCCCTGCAAGGACTGGAGCCCTCGAAGGCAGGCCGTGAGGGCGGAGCTGGGCTTCTGGGGCGGGCGCCTGGTCTCAAGCAGCCTTTGTGAGAGGAGGAAACACCAGCGGCTGCTTTTCTGTGAAGAAATGGCCAAAGGCGGCTGTCTCCTGGTGGTCCCACAGCTGGACATGAGTGAGGCACGAGGCCTTCCTTGTCTGTCCTTGCAAAGGGACCGCTGGCGTCATGACCTCTGCAGGGGGCGGCTGGCCTCAGAGAAATATGGGCCGCCTGGTTTGGGACTTGCTGGCTCCAGCTCCCTCGCCTGGGAGACCAAAGGGGGCGGTCGCCATCCCTCTGGGGTGTCAGGCTTCCTTGTGGGGCAGAGAAAATCCACTGACGGTGTGAGGAGGAGGGGCACAGTCTTCATTTTGAAAACAGATTCAAACTAAGTTGTGTTTTGGCCAGACGGCCGGCCTTGACGCTGCCTTCCGGACAGCCCTGGGCCATCATTGTTACAGGCAAGGCTACGAAGGAGGCGCACGCTTGTAGGCAGAGAGTGGGAAGAGCTTGCCCCATGGCAGGCACAGCAAACTGCTGGTGGTCTCAGGTGCTGGTGCCCCGGGAGCAAAGTCAAGGAGATGGCCTGAGATGCGGAGGGCACTGGCTAGCAGAGGTGAAGCCCTTGGAAGGGCTGTTGATTGTCTCCCCTTCTAGTCCTGCGCCTGTGCCTGCCCGTGGGGAATTTAGCAAGTGACGCTCCTTGTGGCGGGGTGTGTGTGTGTGCGCAGAAGCGCCGCCTGTTCCATCTCTTTGTGCTGCACAGCCATGTCCGGGGGGGGGAAAGGGGGGGTGACCACATTGGTCCAGTCAAACACATTCTACTCACAAGGAAGGCGGGGGGGGGGCAGAAATCCCAGGAAAGGCTGCCTGTCCAACTGCGGGGATCGTCCTGCAGCCTGGTTGGGTACACGACTCCAGACTGGCCAAACTGTGCCTGGGCTGTGCTGGCAAGGAGCCTCGGAGGGTGGGGCGCTGGGGTGGGAGGGCAATAACTTCCTGAGTGGCTTTGAACACCCCCCCCGTCACTTTGTGAGGGGTTGGGGTGTATTGGCATGTTGGTGTTCCTCCTTTGCAGAGCCTCTTTGACCCCCCCCCATGCTCCTCCTCTGCCTCTAGGCCACGGCAGCCCCAGCGTGGACTCCTCCTCCGTCGTGACGGTCCCCAAGCCCTCCACGCCGTCTCGCATCTCTTTCTTCATGCGACAGTCGACCTTCAGCCCAGAGGCCTCCAGTCCCACGCACCGCTCCCCGGGGACGCCCACCGCGAGCCCCTCCCACTGTCCTGGCAGGTGGGAGGAGGTCTGTGAGCTGGAAGGGAACTACCTGGAATACTTGCGGGATGCGCGACTCCACATCGACCGCTGCGTGTGGGCCTGCCGTGTCTGGTCAGCCCTGTACGATGGGGAGGAGCCCAGTGCCAGCAGCCTGGCTCCACCCCCAGACTCGTCTTTGCCGGTCCACCACGACTACTTCGGCTATACCTCCTTCCACCCGACTGGGCATCCTGGCCCCACACCTGCCTCCCCCCGGACTAAGAAGCGGGGCCTGCCAGAGGAGGGGGCAAGCCCCAAAGGGGCCCTGGTTAGTATGGAACCCAGTGCCCCCACATCTCCCAGTACCAAGGACTCGAGTGCCCTGCTCGATGGGGCCCACGGCATCAAGAAGGTCCGCTGGTGCCCACAAGGGGGAGGCGTGGTGGAGAATGGCTCTGCCTCCATCCCCAGCACTGAACCACCCGGGCCAGCCTGGGAGCCGTCGCCCTGCCCGGATTCCCTGTTGGACGAGCTGCTGAGCCAGGCACCGGTGGAGAACGGGGCCACCTTGACCATTGAGAAGTTCACAGTGGAACTGAGCCGGCTTGAAGACGAGATGGAAAACGGGGGCCGAGCAGAGGAACCGTCCTCGCTGGGCCTCCCTCCCGATCCCCTTGCGCACCGGGAGGAGGAGGAGGAGGAGGCCTACTGTTTCTCCTCCCACCCCAATAGCAGCACGGGGCAACCCAGGCCGGCTGACTCCCTGGCCCAGATCATCAGTAGCCCCCCACGGATTCTTGGGCAGCCCCCCAGCCAGCCTTTCACAGGTGAGCCATTCTTCTTGCACCCCAGTGACCTCTTTGGTGCCACCCCCCCCACTGTGTGGCTATTTCAAGTCCTCTCTCCTTCCCGTGGCCCCTCTGGCGTGGCACGTCTCTTCCTAGACCACGCTAGCTTCAGGATTCCCCACCCCAGGTAGAATTTAATCTGAGGGGGGCTTGGAAGGAGGAAGCATCCAGCCGCGAAGGCCACAGAGGCCAGATCTCGTAGCAGTGGGCAGAGGAGGGTGCAGGGCCCTGCAGGCGCTTCCCCTCCTGGCAGCGAAATGGCCCCAGCACCAGCACAGCAGGAGGGGCTTTGGCACCAGAGCACTCTGCCTGGCCCCCTTCCCGAAGGCCCCTGCTTCTGCCTGGCCCTTGGCAGACGCTCTTCCTCCATCTTTGTCTCCTGCCGTTTTCTCTCTTCAAGAGACCCGCCACTCGCTCCACCTGAACGGCAAAGTGCCAGCCGCTGCCGCCTCTTCCCGGCGGTGGCTTCCGCAGAGCCTTTTCTGCTCTCCTTCTCCGCCAGCCCTGGCCCTTCGCACCCGGGAGGAGCTGCGTGTGCCAGAGGCTCCCTCCAGCCCTGGGGGAGGCTGGGGTGGCCCAAGGCCCCTCAAGTCTCCTTCCCCTCTGAATGGTTCTGCGGGGAGAGGGCTCTTGTCTCTGGGAGGGGTCACAGCCTTCATGGCTGGGCACAGAGGATCACAGGGAGGCCGCCATCTCCCAGCTCTGGCCATTGGTTCATCCAGCCCAGCACTGCCAGTGGCCGCCCAGGGTCTTGGGGAGAGAGAGACTACCCCTTTCCCCTCACCCGCTGCTTTCTTCAAAATCTGGATGGGCTGCCAGGGATTGAAACGGGCTTCCTGAGGTCAAGCCAGGTGCTGCGCCCCTCAAGAAGCCCCGGGGTGTCTTTAGTCGGGACCCAGCATGGGCCTTTGGACTGGCTCAATGGGCTGGTGGCAGGAAGGACTCTGCTGGGTGAGGGGCCTGCCCATTCACACGCCCGCCCCTGCCCAGCCTGCTGTGTGGCCGGAGTGACCCTGGCCAGGCTGACCCTGCGCTGTCTTCCCCTGCAGGGCCGTTTGTGGCAGTCCTCTTGGGCAAGCTAGAGAACATGCTGCAGAACTCCCTCTACGTCAACTTCCTGCTGACGGGGCTCATCTCCCAGCTGGCCTCCTACCCGCAGCCACTCCTGCGCTCTTTCCTGCTGAACACCAACATGGTCTTCCAGCCCAGCGTCAAATCCCTCATCCAGGTAGCCTGCGCCGGAGCCCTGGGAGGGAGGGAGGCCTGGGGGGCGGCCTGGATCTTGGTCTCTGCCAGTGCTTCTTTGGGGCTGCCACCCCTGCCTCTCCTCAGGCCCCCTTTTCCTCCTGGGGTCATAGAATAGCAGAGTTGGAAGGGGCCTATAAGGCCATCAAGTCCAACCCCCTGCACAATGCAGGAATTGACCCTACCCTCCCTGCAGGTCCTGGGCTCAGTGAAGAACAAGATTGAGAACTTTGCTGCCAGCCAGGAGGACTTTCCGTCCCTCCTCTTCAAAGCCAAGAAGTACCTGATTGCCCGTGGCAAGTTGGACTGGTCAGACGCCCAGAACGCCGTGCCATCCCTGCGCCGCTCAGAGACCCTTGGTGAGAAGTTTCCCTTGACTGCCGGATGCAGCACTCCCAGCCATTGGGGCAGGGGCGGTTAGGGGGTCGCCCTGTGGCTCCTCACTCAGCTGGGGGTGCCCTCTGGGCACAGAAGGACCTTTTGTCTCAGGCATCCTTAACAAGAGCCCCTGAAACCAGGACATCGTTGTTGCTGCTGTCGTCATTCCCACATTTGTTTGGGGGGGGGAGGTGATGACAAGGCAGTGAGGTGGTCTTCCCTTGAGTCAGGGAGGGACCACCTTTGCCCACACCATGCGCCGTCTATTTTTAGCAAGTCAGTCTTTATAGCGACACTTCCATCAGCAACCAAGACTTTTCGGCAGAGCGTCTGGTATGCGGCCCTCTCTGACTTGGTGCTGTTGTGAGAGCTCCAGCCTTTGGAGGTGGATTGGTGCACGGCATGGGGCAGGGCTGGGCTCCAGGCAGCCTCCCTGTCCCAAAGCCACCCCCCACCCCACCCCACCCCGGTGCTGACACTGTTCCTTCTTTGCTTTCCCCAGTCAAGAGCCGGAAGCCGTCCATCGGGGAGCTGATCATGCGCCACACCAACAGCCCCACGCGGGCACGCCAGGCAGCCCAGCTGGCCCTGCAGCACATGCGCGAGGGGCAAGTCATGCACGCCCTGGCGGGGGCCTCCCTCTTCCGCACCTCGGCTGAGAAACAGAACGAGGCGCTGCGTGTGAAGAATGCTGTCTACTGCGCCGTCATCTTCAGCGAGTTCCTCAAGGAGCTGGCCGCCATTGCGCAGGCGCACGCCGTCACCTCGCCTTTCCTGCTGGAACCCCCTGAGGAGTGACCGGGCAGTGCCCCAACTGCCCCACCCTTCAGCACTGCTGGTGTGGGGCACATAACTGGAATCTCCCCTCCCGGCTCCCCCCTCCCAGCTTAGCTCTTGCTAGGCCTGCACTAATCAGGGAGGGGTGGCACCCTCTGGGGTTGGGAATGCATCTTTTTAAAACTCCGTACCAGGACAAGGACCTTTTTAATTTATTGGGAATGAATGTTTTTCTGGAGAATTCGTTGCAATATGTATAAAAGAAGTTCTCTCTCTCCTGCATGGTCTGTGTGTCTTTCAAAAAGGGGGGGAGTTGTGTTTTTCTGCAGGGCTGCCCCATCACTCGCCCTTTCTTCCTTCTGCCATCCAGAGCTCCATGGCAGAGCATCTGTCTGGAATGCAGAAGGTCTCTCCACTGGTCTGGAGGAAGTCCCATGTGGGGACTGCTGCCAGTCAGAGCACACAGTATTGAGCTACATGGGCCAGTGGTCTGGCTTAGTAGGAGGAGCTGTCGGTGGTTATGGATGCCTGCCTGTAAACCTCTCCCCCCGCCCCTCCAGGCAGAGAATTGGGGGGAGGACCGTGTAGGCAACTCTTTCCAGCACAGCCCCACCCTTCTGTTCTGGTTGTTCCTCAGGGTGGGGTCTCACCCTCAAGTCTCTAGCCTCGAGTCTCTCACAGCAGTAGCTTGGAGACCACAGATGGTTGGAGGGGGGGCTTTATTCCTGTACACTGATGAAGGTTGAATCTCAGAGGTGCCTCTGCTTGCCCTGTGATAAACTTTGCAAAGTCATTTGCACGGATTTGCATACTTTTCTCTGCTTATCGTTAAGCATGCCAGGGTTCCAGTCCCTAGTGAGTGTTGCTCCTTTGCAGCACTGCCAACTTTGGGTCAAACCTTCCCTTTGCAAATCCTGGGGGCGAGGGGTGTGCGTCTGCCTGGAAACATGAGAAAAGCAAACAGCAAGACTTGAGACAGGCGCTGGCTGACTGTCTCAGGTGATTGCCAGCTATCCACAAGCCCATGGCAGAGCCCAGCACAGTTAACTCTGACAGACCTGCTCACAGACCTGCGTCTGTACTTTGGGGCTTTCTCGCCTGGGGCCCCCCACAGCCAGGGTGGGGCAGAACCGGCACCGCTAGCAGCGTTCTCAGTCTTCTGGGTGAGGAGAGGCAGCATCCGTCTTCCAAGCCAAGCACAGTTTGCACCCTTCACGTTTGTTTAGGGCTGCCAGCTGTGCCCAGCAAGGCAGAGCCAAGCCCAGGAGCTGCAGCAGCATTGCCGCTCTGCTGGCTGGAGCCAGTCTTGCTTTGCACGGCCAAGGGCCACTCTTGACCCTCCCAAGGATCTCGGCTGTGTGGCTGACAGGCGGTGGGAGCAGTATGGCTGCTGCCAGGTGGGGCCAGGGCCCCCCCTGTGCTGTCTCTCTGGTTCCTGCTGCACCCTATCTATGCCCCCTTCCTCCCCCCAAAAGATCCAGGCTGGACTCTGGGCATGGGGTGCAAAAGGCTTTATTGCCTGCGGTGGCTCTTGGTGGCTCACTCTTCCGTGTCGCTCTCGGCCATGACACTCTGCAGGAGGGGCAGAGACATGGAGTGCCTCTCCGGGTCGGCCAGGCTGGCAGGGGAGGGTCCCCGCTTGGGGTGGTGCTGCCGGAAGGGCCATTTCCCTGGGGACAGAAGAAGGAGAGGGGGGCTGTCAGGAGGCGGCTCGGGGTGCCTCCCACCACCCCCTGGCCATTCCCAAATTGGCCCCCCATTTCTGGCCCCCCATTTCTGGCCCCCCAGCTAGCTGTGTGTGTTACAATATTGCTCCCAGTGGAGACTATGGGGGGGCAGCACTGGGCCTAATGTGGGGCTGTTGCCAGTGGAGTGTTCTGGGGCAGGGGAGAGCCATGTTCAAGGATCAAGAGTTCCCTCCCCCAGGTTCCCCCCTCCCCTGGGGAAAAAGTGGAGTGGATCTTTGTCTCCATGGATGGGAAATATGGGGGGGGCATTTTGTGCAGACAAATGGCAGGGAGGGAAAAAGTCAAAGAGACCCCCCCTCTGTCCCCCCCATACACTGTCTTTTCCGTTAAAAGTACCCAGAACAAAACTCCCACCCAGGAGCTCTGTGTGAAGGGTCTCCCAATGGTGTGAGGTCTCCTGTGGGCCTCAGTCACCCCACACTGTGTGGCAGGCTGCTGCAGCCAGAACAGCAACCCCGTCCCATGGTTGAGCCCCCCGCCCCACTGTGGTGACTACAGCCGTCACCTGGAGGAAGCCATCAACAGTAGGAGCTGGTGTCTGCAAGGGATGGGGGGGGCAAGGAGCCCAAAAATGGGCAGGGCCAGAGCCATGGAGGGGCGGAGCCAACTGGTTGTTAGCCCCTCTTCCCCCGCTCCTGAGTTCTACATCACTGAGACTGAGAAGGAGGGTGCTGGCAGCCAGGGACACCCCCCCCCGGACTGGTTGTAGGATAGGCAGGTGCGATCAGACCATGAGGCTGAATGGGCCAGATCTGTGGCAAGGCCAGGCCAGGGGTGGTCCAAAAGCGATGATGTGGAAATTGGCAGGAAGCAGCACATGTCTGGCCGTTGAGTGCAGGAAAGGACGAAGCAGCCTGGATCTCGGGGTTCTGGGGGACAGCAAACGGGCCGTAGCAACAGGGTGGTGCTCTGAGCCCAGTGCTTTGCACCTTTACGCCAGCACCACTGAGTTAATGGGCTGACTCCTAAGGAAGTCCTCGCAGGGCTGCAGGGTCCGGCGCATCCTACGCTCCACACCCTTCTCCCAGGCCCTTGGAGGGCTTCCCAGCAGGTGAAGGAGCACTTGGGGGCATAAGAGACCCCTCGATGCCTTTGGTGCTTGCATCTTACATGGGGAGGGTTGGGGGGCTCTGAAGGGCTGGTCCAGGGAAGTGCGGAGGAGTGGCTGGCTGTGCCTCCAGTCTGGGGGAAACGGCTCCCTCGCCTGCCCGCCTGCTGCTTGAAGGCCGTAAAAGTGAGGGGCACCTTGAGCAAAGCTTGTGAACTGGACGTTGTCCCATAAGGTCGTCTGAAGAGCCCAGCGGCAGAGCAGCTGGATCAGGCCAGAGGAAGCCTCCTAGCCCAGCACCCTGCTTCCCACAGTGGCCAGCCAGGTTTGGGTCATGCAGGTTTCCAAAAAGGTGGCCCTGCCACGAGTGGTGTTCTGTGTCCTCTACTACAGCTGCCATGATGACCGAGGGTGGGGAGGCTTGCTCTGGATTTTAACATTGTGATCACAGTATCCCAAGCAATTTTTAAAAAATTCAAGGCTTCCAGAATGTCATTGCCCCCCAAACCAAATCCTTCAGGGGACAGTGAGGAAAGCCTCAAAGATGGCACAAGGCCGAGGGCTGCTGACAGGAGCAGGGCACAGCAGGGCATGTGGAAGAGGTGGCTACCAAGGCCACTGGTAGCCACAATGGCAATGTCCCACCGGATGGCTGTAGCTCAGTGGCACAGCACCTGCTTTGCATGCGGGGCCCAGGATGCCTGCTCAGCAGCTCCAGGTGGGGCATGGGAAATTTCCCTGCCTGAATACTCTGGGGGACCCTGCCAGTCGGTGTGGGCAATACTGAGGTAGATCAATGGTCTGACTCATTCCACGAGAAGCTCCAGGTTCTTCCACTGTTGTTGGCAGTCTGTGCCTGGATTCCCCTCGCTGGGGAACACAAGGGGGCGGGTGAGGGAGCAGGACTCGGTCCCAGCCGACAGGCTTCCCCAAGACACCAGGTTAGCCCCTGCGGAGGCAGGACCTTAGACTAGATAGGCCCCCTTTGGCCTGATCAAGCTACAACCAGTTGCAGCTTTGGATGTTAGTAAGCAGAGAGAGAATGCAGAGGTCAGGGTTCACGTCCGACAGTTTCCAGTGCCTGCATAGTATGGGAAATAAACAACCAACACGTGGCATCTCAGTACAGGACAGCAAACAGGATTTAACAGGCATTTTGGAATGCTGGTGGGATGCAATTTGTAAGTGGAAGGTGGTAGTAGATGGGCATAATATTGCCGAGAAACAGACCAAACAGGATGTACTGCATTATATGTACAGGATGCATCGACATGCAAGGAAAGCTGCAAGAATTGTGACGTGGGAGGGCGGGCTGAGAGCATTTGGGCAGAAATGCAAGGAGAGGGGAGTAAGAGCAATAAGTGGGAATCTGTCACCAGCCAGCAAGTCAGGCAGAAGCCTTGGAAGGTCAAAGAGAGCGACATGAGCAGCAATGTGAAGCTTCAGCTGCGTGGAATCCAAACTCTGCTCAGAATCCAAGGCCTCATCAACACCTGCCTTGCCTTGCCGACAATTTTGCCTTCCAGAAGGCGAAAGACCATGCATGTCTGTGCCTGGGGTGGGGGGAGCGGTCACTATCCTTCCTAAATCCGTGTTCTCACCAAGGACTGGTGGATGAGGTGAAAGGGGGGGACCTTGTCCCCCAAGGTCCCCCCCTCCTCCTCAGGTTCATGATCTGGTGGAAAGCTGTGGGGTGTTTTGGAGAGCTGATTTCAACACGTTAAAAATATACTCAAGGAGTATAAAATATACTCGAGGAGGAAGCTCAGGAGAGTGGGAACTCATTACTGTAAAAGCCCCATACAGAAGGCACAACTGCAGACTGTTCCATTGAGCAAGAGCCTGGAGAAGACAGAGGGGAGATAGGATAGCGCTGTTCAAGTACATGAAAGGATGTCACAAAGAGGAGGGCTGGAATCTTTTCTTGATTGTCCCAGAGTGCAGGACATGGAATAATGGGCTCAAGTTGCAGGGAGCCAGATTTCGACTGGACATCATGAAAAACTTCCTAACTGTTAGAGCCATACGACAATGGAACCAATGACCTAGAGAGGTAGTGGGCTCTCTGACACTGGAGGCATTCAAGAGGCAGCTGGACAGCCATCTTTCAGGAATGCTTTGATTTGGATTCCTGCATTGAGCAGTGGGTTGGACTTGATGGCCTTATAGGCCCCTTCCAACGCTACTATTCTATGAAAATAGGAGGCACCCAGAGAGAGCAGCAGCAGCAGCAGCTTGCTCAGGGGCTGCTTGGTGAGGATGAGAGCCAGTGGTGTAGTCATCCAGGGTCCAAGAGGGTCTTAGGCCACTTACTTTTTTGGGAGCCAGGCCCTAGAAGGGTCCCTGTGTCTCCAGTGCCGTATGAAGTGTCTTAAGCACTGGGAAGACTCTACTCAGTAGCTAATATACACCCCATTCATGCTGATTGGCTCCAAGGGATGTCTGTTGTTGAGGGAGAAGTCACACACAGGAAGGACTGAGGAGTGTGGAAATGACAATGGAGAGCAAGCAAGCAACAGATTTTGCAGAGGCAAAGGTGGACACAGCCAGGACGATGGGAGAAAAGGAGGTAGTGGAGGGAGAACTTGGGCTCTGAAGGGGGGGGGTACTCTCTGTCTCTCTGCTACATGTCTTCCAGTTTGTCTGTTAACAAGGATCTCATTCTCAACCCAGCAGCAAAAAAGGAGGATGGGGGAAATGTGTGGTTTTGTTCGAGCATAAAGCCAGGAGGAGGAGGAGGAGGAGAAGGGAGAAAAATACCTTCGGGGGAGGGGAGGGAAGAGAGAGAGGCAGAGATGGTGTTTCAGCTTTTAATAATCTTGTATATATCTGTGTCATGCATGGTAAGGTGAAATGCATATGAATATGGCTAAGAATGTGTGTGTGTGTATGCGCACGCTTGTGTGGTACAGCCAACACCAGAGGCTAGTTAGGATCAGGAATTTCCATGCTTAAGTTTCCTCTAAAACTTATAAGCTCTGCCCAAATGGTTACTCTGAATCTTAGCGTATGGCAGCAAGAAGGGAAACAGCAAAGGAAGTTCCCTACCTTGCAGCATAATAATGATGATGAAAATGCCTGAATGGGCTAAAACCTCTGTCTCTTTCTAGTATTCTAGGTATGTGTGGAAGGAGAAGGGGGTGGGGAAATCCCTGTCTTCTAGAAGGTGGCAAAATTTTAAAGGTTATAAATTCCTGTGCAAAATGAATGTTTGGCCTGCTTAGAGGGTGTGAATTCTTTCAATTAGGAACAATAGAATTTGTCTTAACCAGCAGCAAAAAAGCTTCTAGAAAAAGGGAGGGGGGAGCCATTTTTAAAAAGGTTGTGTTTTCTTTATTGCTGTAGGGCTTTGTGAGTCAGTTATGTTTTGTCCCACAAACCTATTGGAGTTCTCTGAGAGGTTGACAAACGTAGAGATACAGGTGACCCTGTTGACATGGTGCACTTGCACTTTCCAAAAGCTTTTGACAAGGTACCTCACCAAAGACTCCTGCGTAAGCTTAGCAGTCACAGAGTAAGAGGAGAGGTCCTCTTCTGGATCAGGAACTGGCTAGGAAACAGAAAGCGGTGAGGCAGAATAAATGGATGGTTCTCCCAATGGAAGGATGTAGAAAGTGGAATCCCCCAGGGATCAGTACTGGGACCTATACTTCTTAGTTACTTTATTGAACTACAGCGCCCATCAGCCCAATCCAGTGGCCATGCTGGCTGGGGCTGATGGGAGTTGTAGTTTAAAAAAGTATCTTTGCCAAGCTCTAGAGTTTTGAGTGAGCAGTGAGGTGGCCAAGTTTGCTGATGATACTAAATTGTTCAGCATCACTAAAACAAAAAGAGTTTCAAAAGGACCTTTCCAAATGGACAGTAAAATGAGTGAATGGGCAATAAAATTACAAAGCAATTAAATGTGTAAAGTAATGCATGTTGGGGCAAATACACTCATGAGGTCTGAATGAACTGGTGGTGACTGACCAGGAACAAAACTTTGGGGTTGTAGTGGAAAGCTTGATGAAGATGTCAACCCAGTGTGCAGCAGCTGTGAAAAAGGCAAATTCCGTGCTAGGAATCATTAGGAAAGGCATTGAAAATAAAACTGCCAATATCATAATGCCATTATATGAATTTATGGGGCAGCCGCATTTGGAATACTGTGTGCAGTTCTGGCCATCCACCTCAAAAAAGGTATTGTGGAGCTGGAAAAGGTTCAGAAAAGGGCAAACAGAACAGTCAAGGGGATGGAGCGACTCCCTTATGAGGAAAGACTGCAGCTTTGGGGGCTTTTCAGTTTTGAGAAAAGGCGAGTCAGAGGTGATATGACAGAACTGTATAAAATTATGCATGGCCTGGAGAAAGTGGATAGAGAAAAGTTCTTCTCCCTCTCTCATAATACTAGAACTCGGGGACATTCAAAGAAGCTGAATGTTGGAAGATTCAGGACAGACAAAAGGAAGTACTTCTTTACTCAGCGCATAGTTAAACTATGGAATTTGCTCCCACAAGATGCAGTGATGGCCACCAGCTTGGACGGCTTTAAAAGAAGATTAGCCAAATTCATGGAGGAGAAGGCTATCAAGGGCTACTCTTAGCCACGATGGCTATGCCTTGACTCTGCTTCTGAATACCAGTTGCTGGAAACTGCGGGGGGGGGGGGAGTGCTCTTGCACTCGGGTCCTGCTTGCGGGCTTCCCATGGGCAACTGGTTGGCCACTGTGAGAACAGGATGCTGGATGAGATGGGCCACTGGCCTGATCCATCAGGCTCTTCTTACGTTCTTATGCAGGCCCCAATGAGTGCCGATGGCAAGCAAGCAGTTGTTAGCTCCTACTCCAAAAAGCCAAGACTGGTTGTGGAGAGTGGCAATTTTGTAACTGCAGAGGCAGAGCCAGTGAATCCGGTGGATAGCATCCCATCTACGCCATCAAGCAGCTGATGGCAGCAGGCGACACAGGGGAGCTCTGAAGCCGGGGAGGGGGTGGCTTGGGGGGCGTGGCCGTGGCTGGCCGGCTGGGGCCTACTAACCCGGGCAGCGCCTGCGTCCTCACCTGCCAGGCTCCGGGAGGCCTTGCTCAGGGGCCTCCACCGCTTGCGGCCGGCGGGGCTGTCCCTGGGCGGGGCGGTCTCCAAGGGCGCCGCCGGGCCGGGGGCCTCCAGCACGGCCATTCGGACCCAGGCCGCCCGCGCGGGCAAGCTGTGGCCCATGGGCTTCTGGGAGCCCAGCACCCCCTTGCCGCTGAGGGCGAACTTGAGGCAGGAGAAGGCCACCGGGAGGGGCTGCGCCCGGTGGAAGCTGCGCTGCGCCGCCCCCTGGGTGACGGCCAGCGTCAGGCTGCCGCAGTAGAAGACCTCGTAGACCACGTAGATGCTGCTCCGCGCGCGCAGCCAGGGCAGGTCCGGGCGCAGGGCCACCGCGCCGGGGCGCAGCACCAGGAAGGCCACCTTCTTGTGGACGCCGGCCATGGTGAGGCGCAGGTGCCGCAGGGCGCCGCCCGCCAGCCGCGTCTCCTCGTAGCGGGACTCGCCGCGCACGCGGGCGTTGTACTCGCGCGTGCAGTGCGTCAGCTCCCGCGCCGCCGCCGCCGCGCCCCCCGCCAGCAGGTGCTCCAGCGGCCCGACGGGCACCAGGCAGCGCTGCCGGCGCAGGAGGCCCTGGCCCAGCGGCGCCTTCTTGATCAGCACCGTCAGCAGGTCGTAGGAGGCGGCGTCCTCCAGGAAGGGCACCGGCACCACCGTCGGCCCGAAGCGCTCCTCGACGACCTGCCGGGAGGGAGAGAGAGGGCGCATCACCGCAGGAGACGCGCTGCTCCGGCCTACACGCGCCTTCCGCTGCTGGGACGGGATCAGTCCAGAGGGTCCGGCTTGCCCCTGTCTGTTATTAGTGTTGTTATTTATTTATGTATACCTCGCCTTTCACCCAAAGGCTCTCAAGGCGGCTTACAAAACACCCCACAAATATAAAAATACAATATAAAATACATCAATAAAACAATACAATTTACAAAATACAATTTACAAAAGTTCAATAACTGCTCTTAGGCTAACATGCACGACACATGAGGGAGAAGGGACAGGGAAGAACAAGGAAAAAAGCAGGCTCAGTCACCAGTTCTCAAATTGCAGTTCTTACAATGACCAGCTGGAATGGAATAATAGAATCCTAGAATAGTAGAGTTGGAAGGGGCCTGTAAGGCCATCGAGTCCTACCCCCTGCTCAATGCAGGTAGCCTGATAGCATGGTGGCTACTGGAGAGGGCGAGGGCAGCTAGTCGCTCAGCAGAGGCGACGAAACAGCTCACCGATGGATCAGCTTTGGCATGGAAACAAAACACATATTTGCTGCGGCATCCCCCCCCCCCCCCCGCACAGTTGGCTGAGCTGCTGCACATTGCAGCTCGTTCCTGGACGTTGCCACTGAGGGGTGTGGGGGTCTCGGAAGGTGACTGAAGGGAGAGGGGGGCAGTGAGGAGGAAGGCGGAGCCACAGGGAGGGGGAGAAAGAACCCTGCCCACTGGCCCCAGGATGAGGCGGGAGCTGCCTGCCTTGGGGCTGACAACCCTGCCAGGATCCTGGGCAAAACAGGTGCAGAGGCTTGAATGCAAATCCTGCTGCTTCTTAAAGAGGGCTGCCCCTGCCTGAGCAGAGGCAGCCTTGGCCCCAGCTGACAGGCTGGCGCTGCCCCCCATCTCCCATGCTGTTGGTTCCAGCCCCTTGCGCTCCTTCCTTGCACACACATCCCGGACAAGGAAGCAAGGTGGGACGGGAGCAAATAAACAGCCAAGGGTAGCTGGGAGCCCTGTGCTCCCCCATCCACAAGTATCCCCTGGGCATTCATCAGGGCTCCAGATCAACTGTGTCCCCCCAGGGTGGAAATGCATAGAACTGAAATCAAAGTTAAACAATAATATTAAACAATAGTCCAGAATAAATTCCATACAGATGAAGTGGCAGCAGCAATAAAAAATCCAGTCCAGCATTCTGCACAGTCTAAAGCCTTAGCAAAAGATGGAACAACAGCAGTGTCATGATGAGACACAATCCAGAGGGAGGGAGGTCATTCCAGCGGCATGGGGCCACCAGTGAGGAAGCCCACTCCATGGGTCCCCACCCCATGGATCTCACTGGGGAATCAGATGAAGGAAGTTGGAGTCCCCCCCCCAGACTTCTGTGCTCAATGCACCAAGAGATGGGGAGTTGGCTTGCCTGCATGGGAACATTGAGGGTGGGGCCAGTATGCACCCCCATGCCCGTCACACAGTTTGAACCCTCACATGTGCTTTTGAATCACGCCTGAAAAGAGGCAAGATGCATTTTGGGATCCTGCCTGCCTGCATCTCCCTAGACATCTGATGTGGACTTTGGCTGTCTCTTGAGCCTCCACCTCCCCTCAACCTGTATATTTGTAAATAAATTCAATTATTACATAACTCAGCAACCTCCTTCCAAAGAAACCCCCCCTCTCCACTCAGAAACGTGGAAGAGTGTAATAAGCCTTTCAAAACCCCTGGATTCATAAATGTGACCAAATAAAATTAGTAGACTGTTTGATTGTATGCAGAGAAAGTTATTTTGTATACGATGTATCTCAGTTTTGGGTTATGCATATTTTGCTGTTGATAAAAAAAATTAAAAAGTAGAGTGTAATAACAATATATTTAGGTCTTCAGAAGATGATTAAAAAATAACCTACCACAGAAAACAGTTTCATGCAAATGTGTCATGAGAGCACCGAAGTCAGGTTTGCTCTCACGTCCCCTCCCTCACGACCCCCAACTGGGGTGTCTTGGAGTTAGGGTTGGCCATGTAGTCCATGTTGCATGCCCGCCCTCCCTTCAGGGGTGTCATCCAAAGGGGGGGGCTTCCTTGCCCCTCGACATGCCAACTCCCTCTCACCTTGTCCCGGATCAGCTCCCAGTTGACATCAGCCTCGCCAACCTCCAGAGTGTGGATCCCACTGTCCATCGTTGAATACAACTGGACGAGGCCTACAGGGGTCCAGGAGGTTGGCTACAGAGGGTGGGCATGGACACGGGCACAGGCATGGAGGGGGTAGCCAGTGAGTCCAGGGAAGGGAGGTGTGCCCTCCCTCCAGCCTTGGCGCCAGCAGCAGCAGCAACAACAGGAGAAGCCATGGCTTGCCTGTGAGGTCACAAAGAGCAGCCTGGCTCCATCACCCAGAGGTGGCTGTAACTCAGCCCACAGGGACAGAGGGGTCCCTGCACAGGGGGTCTCTTTCCTTGGGGGTCCGTCTTCCATAATTATGGAATCTGCAGTTGGAAGGTGCAGTGATGGGCAACGCCCACTCAGATGCCTTCAAGGGAGGACTGAGCAACATTCGGCCATAATCCCTCCTTTCCCCAAAGGAAGAAGACATTGCTCTGCATTTCTCAGCCGCTGCTGCCAACCTGTCCGCCTGCACCTAACAAAGCCTCCTGTATCAGATGACGACTCTCCTCCCGCCCCCACCCCACCTGCACTTTCCATCCAACTCCTCCCTCCCTCCACCCTCCCTCTCTCACCTGTACCCGGCTGATGCCCAGCTCCCTTCCTGAAGGCCAAGGCCGGTTCCTGTTGCTGCCAACAGCTGGGGGAGGTGAGTGCCTTGCAGGGCCCTGAGGACCCCTCCCGCCCTTCTCTCCAGCTGGGACCCATACACCCTATAGGTCTTGGGGTGCTTTACCTTCACCCCAGCTGTCTCCTCAGTAACTCCCTCCTGCAGAAGCTCTCACCCCCACCCCGGCAATTCTTTTTCTGTATATGTATATGCCCTGCGGATCTGCCCCAAAGGACTGAAATGCAAGGCTGGCCAGGCTGGGGGCTGGGGGGGCAGAGGCGGTGCAGTGAAGAGACTCTTTCAGCAGCTCATGAGATATTTATGGGGCCACCTGAGGCAGCAACTGAAGCTCCAGGTTTCAACCCGAGACCTTCCTGGAGTTGCAGGAGCTGTGGCAGGGGGGCTGCTTAGCAGGGGGAGGGCAGGGAGCCCCAACCATCAAATTGGGGGAGGGTCCCTGGCGAATCATGCCAATCAGCATGAAAGGGGAGCGTGTTAGCTACTGAGAAGAGTCTTCTAACATGCTTCCTTATTTTTTCCTGCTGATTGGAGCCAATCAGAGTGAAAGGGTGTGTGTCAGCCACCCAGAAGACTCTTCTCAGTAGCTAACACTCCTCTTTCCTGCTTATTGGCTCCTAGGTGTGTCTGTTGTTGTAGGAAAAGGCATTCACAAGGATGTCATTCTCAACCCCGCAACAAAAAGGGGGGGGGAGGGTCGTGGCTGTGACAACCATGAAGGGACCCTGCACTTCTGAATTTGCGACTACGCTACTAGCAAACAGTGGGCAGAGGTGGAACTTTCAGCCATGAAGCCCCTGCCCCCCTCCCTCCGCGATTCTTCCGTTCTCAGACTGAGAATTCTTCAGTTTCAGAATTGTCTTTTAAAAAGGAGGATTTCCAAAACCAGAAGCATGATCAATACTGGAAGGCAACCAGTTTGACACGAAAACAACATAACCATATTTGACCAAAGAGTAATTTAAGAAGTGGCCCTTAGGGTCAAAGCCCTGCCTCCGACATCCATCCATCTTGCATTCTGCTTCCCGAAGGTCCCTCCTGCTGCCACAAGCCCCTCCCCTCCCCAAAAGGAGGCCACCCGCTCTTTATCCTGTGCAGCCAACAGGAATCTTCTGTTTGGGCACCAGGGCCTCTCCCTCACCTCCAAGCCCTCCCCATATTTCTATCCTTACTTCCTCCTCCTGCCATATTGCCCCCCCCTTCCTGCCAGCCAAGCCCTGGCTTCACACAGGCGAGTGTGGCCTGGCCTTCACAGGGGTGCTCTCCCCTCTCTCTCTCCCTTCCCAGGTAGCACGCCCTCGGCCACCTGCCCTCCTGGAACATGGCGTTGCCTCCACTGGATCACAAGTCCCTGGTGCGCGCACTCAGCCAAGCCCGGGACTGTCTGAGGGCCCTGTGGAAGTGCCAGCTGGAGGGCCTGGCCGATGCCCAGTGCTCCCTGGAAGTGGCCCTGGCTGCGGCACTGCAGGAGGAGGAGCGGCTGTGGACGAAGGCCCGGGAGGAGCGGCTGCGGCTGCAGCAAGAGCTGGCAAGCATACAAGAGGCCAATGAACAGGCGGGCCAAGCGGGCACAGCCAAGATCCACGCCCTGTGGCACCAGCTGGGCAGCCTTCACACTTGTCTTCTAGCGACCCCTGCAGCAGCGCAGGCCCTGGAGCTAGCCCAAAAGGCAGGAGAGCTGCTCACCTCCTCCACCTGCCTCGCCCTCAAGCTGACCTGGGCCCACTTTGTGCCCCAGCAGGGGGCTCCAGCAGCCCTGGGGGAATTCCGCTTGGAGGAGCAGGTCCTGAGCCTCACTCCGTGCAAGAGCCCGGCCAGGACCCCCGAAGGGCAGAGGGGCTCCATCTCGCCTGAGGTGGGCGGCAACGGCGGAGGCAGCAGCGGCAGCATCTGGGCCGCTGGCCAAGGGGATCAGGCCACTGTGGGCAGCGATCAGCACCCCACTCTCAAAACCTACACCTCTGAGCGAGAGGCCGGCCTGGCATCCCGAGGGGAGATGTCTAGGGGGGCCCAAGGAGGAGCCCTGCCAGGCACTGAGGGAGCAAACTGGGCCCCAGAGGAGGTGGCTGGGAGGGAGAGATCCCTGCCAGGCACCATGAAGCCTGTTGCCTCTTCCAGTGCCGGGGAGAGGCCAGGGAGGTGCCCGGCGGTGGCTGAGAAAGTGGGCAGGTCAGCAGCAGTGTCAGGCCGGCCCACTGCAGAAGGAACCCTGGGCCCCCTCCACCTGGCCCATGCTCCTGGCACCCTCTTCCATGCCAGGGCCATCTGGGTGCACGAAGACAACTCTGATGGCTGCAGGGGGCAGGTTGGGGCCTTGGGGCGCTTCAGGGAGGTGGCAGTGCTGGGCAGCCGGGTGCCCTCAGCCAGGGAGCCCCTGCCCCGGTGGGCATCCGCTGAATCCTTGGGGAGACTGCGCAGAGCCATGCAAGGCAGGAGGGCGCGCCTGGGGGGCAGCTGTGTGGAGCTGGCAGAGACAGGTTCCCCTGGCTGGGATCTGGCCCCTTTCCTCAGAGGGGCTCAGCAGCCGGCACCAGCTGCCCCTCCTGCCCAGAAGCGGAGCCCCCCCTTTTCCCAGGGGGCGCCAGGCTCCCCCAAGTGTGCCCCAGCAGCTCTGCCCTGTAACCTGCTGGTGGGGCAGTGGGGTGGGTGGGGCGGCAAGCCAGGGCAGCTCTGCCTCCCCCATGGGCTCTGTGCCGCGGCTCCTGCTGCCGGTAGTGGTGGCAGCGGCTCCCTCTACGTGGTGGACTTTGGGAACCGGCGGCTGCAGGAGGTGGGGGGGGCCCGGCAGGTGCTCCCCCTGAAGGGCAAGGCCTACTTCGATGTGGCCCGGGGCAGGGGCGGCTGCCTGGCCCTAACCAGCATCACCTGGCATGGCGTGGAGGTGTACAGTGCCCGGGGGGTCCTTCTGCAAACTTTGAGCGAGGGCTTCCAGAGCCCTCGGGGCATCGCGGCGGGGCCCCGGGGTGGATTCCTGGTAGCCGACACTCGCCTGGGGGGGCTGCATGTCCTGGTGGCCAGCAGGGGGGGGCAGCTGGCACGGAGCGACGTAGTGCTGGGCTTCCGTAAGCCCTATCTTGTGGCCACCAACAGGCACGGGGAGGTGGCCGTGTCCGAGCGTGGGCTGGATGGTGGCTGCTGTGTAAAGGTGCTGGGCTCCAAGTGGCAGCTCCTGCGGGTGCTGGGGGTCCACAGCCGACCCCCTCTGCTCACCAACCCATGGGGCGTCTCCCTGGACGAGGCAGGCCGGGTCTTGGTAGCGGACTGGGGGCGCCACTCCCACGCCGTCTTCTGCTACCCTCGGCAGGGGCAGGGCTGGCCTGTGGCAACCAAGGAGTTAAGCAGCCCCCGCGGGGTCGCCCTGCTCGGGGATCGCCATCTGGTGGTGGCTGACAGCATGCACCATTGCTTGAAAACCTTCCAGTACTGGTGATCAGCGCCCCAAAGGCCCGGAGGTGGGGGGCGCGGCAGAAGGGGAGGGAGCGTGCGTGTGTGCTGGGACCCCCCTTCCCCCAAAGTCCAGGTTCCGTTTTCCTTTTCAAATTGGCGGGGGCGGGGAAAATGAGGGCAACTCACATTAAGAGCCTTTGCGGGGGGGGGGTTGGAAGGTTGTTGTGGGATCATCGCCCCCACTCTAAGGCTCTGCAATCTCTCGCTCCGACCCCCCGCTTTCTGCGCCCCCGGGGGGGCATGGGGCTGCCCACAGCAGCAGCAGCAGCCGGCTCCGTCCCTTTCGGCCATCACGACAGGGAGGGAAACTCTCTCAAGGCGGGCGGGGGCTGCGAGAAGTCTCCCCCAACGAACCTGGCGGGCGGGGACACATTAAAAGGGCCACGTCCTCTCTGGTAGTGTGTTTGTCGCCGCTTCTTTTAACCACAAAAACCTTTTTTGGGGGGGGGGCGGAGACAAAATTCAAGCGAAGGTATAAAAAGCGGCTGGGTGGAAGACGCGCCCTGCTGAGATCTGGGGGTGTGGTGCCAAGGGGGCGGCTCCGGCGCCGCCAGATGGGAGCGGGAAAGCAGGGGAAGGCGGCTGCTTCCAAAGCCAGCGGGTGGGACCCCTAAGGGCATCTGGAGGGGCTGGGATTGCTCAGAAGAGTTCACGTGGCAAAAGCTCCCGTGAGAGCCACCTCCGTCTGGGATAGAGGCAATACACAGGGACGACGACAAAGAGGTTGTCCTGGTTAAGGGCAACTTCCGGCTCCCCCATGGGATATTGGGCTAGATCCACCCCAGGCTGCTCCCCCCCTCCGTCATCCAGCAGGACCCCTTTGCGGTGAATGGGAGAGTTCTGCGGTGGTCCATTCCTGGGTTCCTGTTTATGGCTACAGTAATACCTCAGGTAACAAATCCTCCCAAGAAAGCAGTTCCTTTTAACAAAGTCTTGTATGCTGCACCACACACTCTGTCATAGTCAGAATGTGACTCCATCTACCAGACTGCAGCTGCTGCAGGCATCTCCACAGTAAACAGTGCTTCGGTGCCCTGAAAGCACCGTTTACTGCAGATGCATCTGCTCCAGTGTAGGGGAGGGTGGCAGAGATGACCTCGCCTCAGTTGTTCACGCTCTGGTAACTTCTAGGTTGGACTACTGCAATGCGCTCTACGTTGGGCTGCCCTTGAAGATAGTTCGGAAACTACAGCTAGTCCAGAATGCAGCGGCCAGACTACTGACGTGGACCAAAAGGTCCGCACATATAACACCCGTTCTGGCCTGTCTGCACTGGCTTCCTATTTGTTTCCGGGCTAAATTCAAAGTGCTGGTTTTGACCTATAAAGCCCTACACGGCATGGGACCGCAATACCTGGTGGAACACCTCTCCCAATACTAACCTACCCGTACACTGCGCTCGACATCTAAGGTCCTCCTCCGAGTGCCATCCCATCGAGAAGCTCGGAGGGTGGTGACCAGAACTAGGGCCTTCTCGGTGGTGGCCCCTGAATTGTGGAATAGTCTCCCCGATGAAGTACACCTGGCGCCGACGCTGCTATCTTTTCGGCGCCAGGTGAAAACCTTTTTATACTCCCAGGCATTTTAAAATGTATCTTAATAATTGTTTTTATTGTGTATTTTAAACAGTATCTTATTATTGTTATATTTTGATGTTGCTTGGTTGTTGTTTTGACTTTTGATTCTGTTATATTTACTGTATTTATATATTTTGCTTGTTTTATCTTTTATGTACACCGCCCAGAGAGCCTTTTTGGCTTAGGGTGGTATATAAATTAAATTAAATAAATAAATACCCAGCACAGGGTGGTGGCGGTGGCTGTCCCTTGCCTGCCTGCTCCAGTATACAGAGGGAACTGTGCTTAAAGCTTGAGATTGCTATAGCAAGATGCTCCACGATAAAAAAAAAAAAGGCAAGGCAGGCATCCCTGGATGCATTTTGGAAGAAGCCTTCCAGGAGTCTGTATGCAAGGCTGACCTGACCTGGTTGTTTCATGTCAGACATGCACCTTGTTAGTTTTGAATAAAAAGTTTGCTGAAATACGTTGAATTGCTCTTCTTATTTGTAGTGTAGGAACCTATCCCTATTCTTTGTATGCTGTTCCTACCTCTGGTACCAAAGTGTCTGTGAAAAAAGTCATGCCCAGGAACTCATGCATGTCGGTAACTGAGGCTTCGCTGTATTCCAGAAGGGCAAGACAGGCATTGAGGAGATGGTGGCGGCGGTGGGGGAAGGGAACACGAGGATGCCATCAGCCCTTGGGGGCCCCCTCCTCCAAACAGCCTCCCCAATAGATGCCAGGACAAGACTGTTGCCAGAGTTGGACCTTTATTGATGCCAGGAATTCTGCAAATCCACACAAGCCACAAGGTAGCCCTGCAGCAACAAGGGCCACAGTCAGCATTGGTGGTCTAGGGTGGTGGGCCAGGGGGCTGTGTTGGCTCCCAGGGGCTGGAGGGAGGCACCAGGGGGCTGCCCCCTTCCCCGTCATTTTTGGTATCCAGTGGTTCCAAAGTCACCTATAGCCACTCACTCAGTGGTTACGACACAAATGAAGGCAGCAGCGTGGTCAAAGCACCAGGGGGCAGGGTGGAGGCAGAGCCAGCCCATGAGCACCCAAAGGCCTTGGCCCCCCAAGGATAGGGACCCAAGGGGAGGTTGCCTAGGAGCATTTTCTTCAGGGGGGGGCAGCAGGAAATGTTCTCTGTGCTTTCCTCAGCAGGTGGCAATGTCACTCTTGGCTGATATGTGGCCGGGGGGAGGGGGGTTAAGGAAAGAGGGTGGCAAATCTGCACCTGACGAAGCAGCCGGGGGTGTTTGGTCTTGGAGCCCCCTTCATGGACAGCTGCTGCTGCCCCCTCCCCCTCCAGTGTCAGAGTTGGGACCTTAGGGGGGCTCAGCCTGCTCTTCTGTATGTCGCCCACCACAAAAGCACGACACCCTTTGAGGAAGGGCCCTCTGGGGGCCTTGCCCCTCTGCAGAACATCAGACTGCACAGCAAGCACCAGCACCTTACAGACCTGCCTGATCCAAGTGGCAGATTTTTTGGGGGGGGGGGCAGGGAGGTGCAATGTTTCAGGCAAGTCCTGCACTCACCTTCAGCCAGGCAGAGACACACACACTGTGCAGCCCCTTCCTTCCTACCTCCACATCCCTCCTTTCCCCTGCATTTCACTGCCCCATAGCTGAAGCTTACAGAAGTTAAGGAGGGATGTCTTGGGGGGGGGAGGTGTGTGCATCTGTCTGTTCTGGCTGCCTCTCCATAAGAACCGCCTGAAGTTCGCGGCCCCGCTAGAGCACACAGCAGGAAGCCACAGGAGGCGGCTTAGGGGGGACATGAAGTTTCCCCAAGGACATAGCCTCCTCCCCAACCTGCCCATCTCCCCAGGTCACGATCCTCTGTGCTCTGTAGTTGGGGTGTGGAGTCCTACCTCCCAGTCTCCATCCTGGAAAGAAACTGGAGGGGAGATGGGGGGACAGAGGGACAAAGCTTGGCTCTCCCCACAACTCCCTTGCCAAGAATGTGTGTGCTTGGAATGCCCCTCCAGCAGAAGTTTCAGGGGCAAATGGAGCCACCACCACCCCATGGCCCTGCCAGTAAGGGTTAGGCCCATTTAGTCCCATGGGTGACCCCCTACAACCATCACCAAACAGAGGCCTGCAGGGACTTTGTGCAAAGATGAGACCTCCCCCTCCTCTTCCCCTCCGGTATGCCCCCACAGCTTGTCAGAGGGGCGTCTCCTGCTTGTACTCGTAGCCACAGGTGGGGCCCTCGAACTGCAACTTGATGGCTGCCTTCAGGTGCAGGTGGGGATCCAGGGTGTCGATGGAGATCAGGGGTCCCCTGGGGTCCCCGTTGCGCTTGTCCTGAGCAGCAGAGGGGGTGGGCGGGCAGTGGACAGGCAAGAGGGGTGCCTGGCGCCGGCGGGGCAGTGAGTGCTGCTGGACCTGCTGGGCAAAGCTGAGGCAGTCAATCGGCACTGTCTGGGCCGTGGCCAGGGAGTGGAAGGTGGCCCCGGTGGCCCCCGATGAGCCATGGGAGACCCGGGACTTGCAGTGCTCGCTCGCGGAGTCCAGCGAGGCTGAGGGGGAGCTGCCCCGCTTGCCGGGTGGGACGGGGCTGCTGGCGGAGCTGCTGGAGGAGTCCAGCTGCGGGGAGGTTGGCACGGGGGAGGCCCCACAACCCTCCAGCAGACGCAGCACGGCCTGGTGCCCCTGCTTGGCTGCCATGCGCATGGGGGTGCGGCCGGCCCTGTCGAGCACATTGGGGCTGGCCCCGTGCTCCAGCAGGACTCCCACCACGCCCGCTTGGCCCTCCTGCGCTGCAATGCCCAGTGCTGTGGCCCCCTGGTTGCAGGCATGGTCAGGCTGCGCCCCGCTCTCCAGCAAGAGGCGGGCAATCCTGGCATGGCCTCGCCAGGCAGCCAAGTGGAGGGTCGAGCGGCGCTCCTCATCCAGGGCATCCACATTAGCCCCATAGCTCAGCAGCAGCCGTGTGGCCTCCACCTGGCCCTGCCAACAGGCGACATGCAAGGCGGAGCGCCCTCGGGCATCACGACCCTCCAGGCCGGCCCCGTTCTCCAGCAGCAGCTCTGCCATCTCCACGCGCCCCTCCAGCACCAGGAGGTAGAGCATAGGCCGCCCCTCAGCGTCAGACAGGTTCACGTCTGCCCCCTTGCTCAGGAGCAGCTCTGCCGTGGCCGAGTGCCTGCCCAGCATGGCCAGGGCCAAGGCCGAGAGCCCGTTGTAGCCCTGGTGGTCGATGGGGGAGCCGCGGTCAAGCAGGAGCTGCACGACGCCCAGGTGCCCTTCCTGGGCGGCCAGCATGAGTGGGACCCGCCCGTCTCGGTTCCGCTCGCTCACGCGGGCCCCCGCTTCCAGGAGGGCAGCACAGGTCCTTGCGTGGCCCTGCCAAGCAGCCAAGTGCAGCGGGGTCCAGCCCAGCCCGTCCCGGTGGTTCTCATCCAGGCCGCGCTCCAACAGAGCTCTCACCACGGCTTCGCTGCCCTGCCCAGCAGCCATGCCCAGAGCAGTCCGGCCCTCGCTGTCCAGCACGTCAATGGCTGCACCCCAAAGCAGCAACGTGTCCACCACGGCTCGGTGGCCCATGGAGGCAGCAGCCAGCAGAGGGGTGCAGCCGGTAGCATCAGCCTCATCCACATCCGCACCAGCTTCCAGCAGCAATTCCACCACATCTACGTGGCCTTCATAGGCAGCAACCAGCAATGGGTTCATGCCATCCTGGTCTGCGTGTCCCGGAGAGGCACCGTAATCCAAGAGAAGCTCTACTACCTTGGCATAGCCACGGCTAGCTGGGACACACAGGGCTGCCACAGAAAGTGCGGTGCGCCCATCCATATCTGCATGGTCCACGTGAGCGCCGTGAGCCAGGAGCCGCGCCACTATCTCGCGATGGCCCATATAGGCTGCAGCAATGAGTGCCGTGCGCCCCTCAGTGTCTGCTCGGTTGATGTCAGCCCCGTGCTCCAGCAGCGTGGCCACTATGTCCTCGTGGCCTCCCCAGGCAGCTGCTCTCAGTGCTGTCCTTCCCTCAGCATCAGCGCAGTCCACGTTGGCACCAGCATGCAGCAGGACGCCAACGGCCTCGCTGTGCCCCCCCCAAGCAGCTGCCCGCAGCGCTGTCCACCCTTCCCGGTCGGGGCGGTCAACCTTGGCGCCGTGGGCCAGCAAACACAGCAAGACCTTTGTGTGCCCTTGGCGGGCAGCCAGCGTCATGGGTGTCTGCCCGTGCCGGTCTGGGACCTCTGCCTGTGCCCCACGAGCCAGGAGGAGCCCAGCCACCTCGTGGTTGCCACTGTGGGCGGCGCTCGCCAGCAAAGTCCGTCCATTCACATCACGCTGGTTGACGCTGGCACCGTTTTCCAGCAACAGCCGTACCGAATCCTCACGCTCCAGCACCTGCTGCAGGGAGGGCCCGGGCCCCCGGGCCCCCAGGCGAGCCCCCGCCAGCACCAACAGCTCCAGCACCGCTGGCTCCAACGGCAGCAGCATCTCGTCCAACTCCAGGCAGCCCTCAACAGGTGCCCCACACCACACAAGCCAGAGGGCCAGCTGCCAGGGCTCCATGCCCAGCTCAGCACAGAGCAGGTGGTGGGCCAGTTCGTGCACTTGCCCAGCGACCAGCCCTGGCGCGCGGCAGGAGGCACTCATGGCAAGCAAGGCGTGCCCACGGGCTGGGCAGCAGAGGTACTTCTGGGTGCAGTGCTTGACGTCGCAGAGCCACTCAGCAAAGCTACAATGGAAGAGAATGCAGGCGCCGCCGGCAGGGGGTCTCTGGCACAGAAGTGGTGCCAGGGCGGTAAGCCAGGCCTCAAACTCCTTCTGGGGCACCGGGTGGCGTGTCCAGACGGCCGCATAGAGCTCCGCAGGCCCCAGAGGGCTGGGGGCAGCCAGGAGGGCCTCCAGCAGAGGGCGGACATGTGCAAACTCGCGGCCAGGGAAGAGGCGCTGGCACAGCCAGAGGTAGAGTCCATACAGCGTCCCTGGAATGTGGCGCACCTCGCGCAGGGTGACCAGCTCCACAGCCACCCCATCCAGCACCCGCTCCAAGTATAGCAGGCACCCGTTGCTCTTGATGTGCAGCTGGCTCAGGGCCTCGGCCGTGTCGCGGGTCAGGTGCCGGCGGAGAGCCTCCTCCTGATCCAGCCGCGCCAGGATGTACTGCTGCATGTCACAGACCACCGGCTCCCAGCGCAGGTCATCGAGGCACAGCCGCCGGAACCCTGCAAAGGAAACGGAAGGATAAGAACCGCCAAAGGCCCTCCCCGAAAGGGTGGCCAACAGAAGGGGTGATTAATCCACAAAAGAAAGGACCCCCCTCTGCCCCGCATGGTCTCCTGCTGGGCCACCCCATGAAGTGCAGCCCAAGAAGCCCAGGGGGCAACAGGGGCTCTCTGCCCTCTCCTCTCCTCTCTTGGAAAGGCCCCGGTCAGAAAAGATTCCCGATGCATGCCCCGCCCCGCCCCCTCTCGTTGAGAACAGAGGCTAGGACCACAGTGGGAAGGGAGCGACATCCCCCCCACATGGCCCCTTCCCCCCCATCACCCGTACAGGGCAAGGGGAAGTTGGACCAAGCTTCTGGTGCAAGTGCAGCCACCCACAGCCCATTCCAGTGAAAATGTCTTCGCTGAAGCGCCTCCGAAGAGCTCCCAGGCTTTTGCTTTGGAGAACCTCCATGGCCAGGGAGCTGCCTGCCTGGGTCTGAGGCACCCCCCCCTTGGTCTGCCCCTCCCCTCCCCCTCACCAGGAAAGAGGCGCAGCACCCCCTTGCTGTGGGAGCGGGCAGTGCACACCAGGAGCAGCCAGGGGGGCAGCAGCTGCAGGTGGCTCCCCAGGAGCTGGGCGATGGTCCGGCTGGGCCCTGGAGGAGGGGCTCGCTCCTCTTCGCGCTCAGCCTTGCCTGCATCCAGGGCGTCCACCACCAGCAGCAGGGGCTTCATGGGAGGAGGCAAGTCCAGCAAGGGGAGCAGCACAGCCCTGCGGGGGAGAGGAAGAGGATTCCAGAGCTCAAACGAGCAACTCCCAACAGGCCCGAAAAGGGACAAACAGCACAGCAAAGCCTGCTTGTCCGGCCTGTGGGACCTCACCCTGGGACATCAAGGAGCCCTGCGGGTGCTGGATCGGCCCAACGGGGGCCCGTTTAGTCCAGCATCCTGTCGTCCTCACAGCTGCCAGCCAGATGCCCAGCATGATGCGAAGCCCAATGCAGGACCTGAGCAAAACGCAGCACACTTGCCCTCCTTGCCAGTCCCAGCAGCTGGCAGCCAGAGAGCAGGGAGAGGAGATGCCTGTCGTGGCCAGTAGCCATTGGTAGCTGCCGCCTCCTCCTCCACCACTGATGTCTTACAGAAGCGTGTTTGTTGTTGTTGCTATGTGCCTTCAAGGCGATTACGACTTATGGCGACCCTATGAATCAGCGACCTCCAAGAGCATCTGTCATGAACCACCCTGTTCAGATCTTGTAAGTTCAGGTCTGTGGCTTCCTTTATGGAATCAATCCATCTCTTGTTTGGCCTTCCTCTTTTTCTACTCCCTTCTGTTTTTCCCAGCATTATTGTCTTTTCTAGTGAATCAGGTCTTCTCATTATGTGTCCAAAGTGTGAGTGCAGGACACGGAATAATTGGCTCAAGTTGCAGGAAGCCAGATTTTGACTGAACATCAGGAAAAACTTCCTAACTGTTAGAGCCATACGACAATGGAGCCAATGACCTAGAGATGTAGTGGGCTCTCCGACACTGGAGGCCTTCAAGAGGCGGCTGGACAGCCATCTGTCGGGAATGCTTTGATTTCGATTCCTACATTGCGCAGGGGTTGGACTTGATGGCCTCATAGGCCCCTTCCAACTCTACTATTCTATTCTATTCTATTCTATTCTATTCTATTCTATTCTATTCTATTCTATAACCTCAGTGTCATCATTTTAGCTTCTAGTGACAGTTCTGGTTTAATATGTCCTAACAGTCAATTCCCCCTATAGGATGCACACCTTAATGTGGTGAGGGGGGTTGAGAGTGTTGAAGAAGCTGAGAGCAATGCCGTCAGGAGTCTAGACCAGGAGGCTAGACTCCTAGCAGGGGCACCCAAGGCAGAATGGTCAAAGCTGAGACACCAGACTAAGAGGCATCCAGACTCAGAGGAAGGCAACGGTAAACCACCTCTGAACATCCATGGATTGTGAAAAAGACAAATAATTGGGTGTTAGAACAAATTAAACCATAACTGTCACTAGAAGCTAAAACGATGAATCTGAGGTTATCCTACTTTGGACACACCATGAGAAGACCTGATTCACTAGAAAAGACAATAATGCTGGGAAAAACAGCAGGGAGTAGAAAAAGAGGAAGGCCAAACAAGAGATGGATTGATTCCATAAAGGAAGCCACAGATCTGAACTTACAAGATCTGAACACGGCGGTTCATGACAGATGCTCTTGGAGGTCACCGATTCATAAGGCGTAATCGACTTGAAGGCACATAACAACAACAGGAAGAGGAACTTCAGATGATTGCTCCTCCTGTCACATCCATTTAATTGCCCGGGGGATTGAGCCATGGGCTCCTGCTGGGAGGAAAGGCGGGATATCAGTCAATCAATCAATCAATCAAATAAATAAATAAATGGTATAAAACATAAGAGCCTGCTGGATCAGGCCAGTGGCCCATCTCATCCAGCATCCTGTTGTCATAACATAACAACATAACAAGAACAACAGTCAATTATTTCTCTTTTTCGCAATCCATGGTATGTGCAAAGCTCTCCTCCAGCACCACATTTCAAATGAGTTGATTTTTCTCTTATCCGCCTTTTTCACTGTCCAACTTTCACATCCATAAGTGTGCAGAGCGAGAGGAAAGAGGGCGGACAGACGGCCACCGAAAGAGGATTAAGCTAAGTCATGGAGAAAGAGAGGCTCTCAGCGGCTACTAGCCACGATGGCTGTGTCTCCCACCACAGTCAGAGGCAGTATCTTCTGAAAACCAGTTGCTGGAAGCCTCAGGAGGGGAGAGAGTTGCTCTTGCACTCGGGTCCTACTTGGGGGCTTCCCATTGAGGCAACTGGTTGGCCACTGAAAACAGGATGTTGGACTAGGTGGGCCACTGGCCTGATCCAGCAGCCAGGCTCTGCTTGTTTCTTATCCCCTTTCAAAGCTGTCCAACGTGGTGGCCCCCCCGCTTCCTTCCTCCTCTTCCCCCACTGCAAGGCCTCTAATGCTGCAACCGTTCCTCGGCAGGAGAGGGGGGTTGCTCCAGCCCCCTGGCTCTTTTGACTTCCTTGGTTCCTTTGCTCTCCAGAACAGGAGCAGAGTTGCCTGGAGGGGGCACCACAGGGGTTGGCAAACCCTCCAACAGCGCCATGCAATGCCATCGTCCATCTCCTAATGGGCAGACAAGGGCCAAATGGCAGGCATCGGAGCAGAGGGTTTGGTGTCGTAGCAGCAAGAACGTGGCTCCTGTCTGCAACTGGAAGGTGCTGCCCTCGGGTGAGTGCTGGGAAGATCCGGCCCCCTGGGCAGTGGCACAACCAGCATGCACCTCCAGAAGGACACGGAGCTTCTGGGCAGCCTAGGGCAGAGCTGGGGGGGGGTGTCCGAGAGCTCCTTACCTCCGGAAGGCTTCATCTGGGTCCTTCTTGCACTCTGCGGTCTCCAGGGCATGCTGGGCATCTGCCTGGCTCAGGCGCTCACAGTAGCCGGGCAGCAGCGGGCAGCGCTTGATCTGCCCCACCAGCCTGAGCAGGAAGCCACGTGGGGAGCAAGTGGTGCCATCGTGGGGCTGGCAGAAGTGCCAGGCCAGGGCACAGTCGCCCAGCCCCCCCCGGCGCCCTGACTCGGATGTCGGCCACAGCGCTTCAGTGCACAGCGCCGTCTTCCCGCTGCCAGGCCCCCCTGTCACCAGCACCCCCCCGCCTCCCTCCAAACTGAGCGCCAGCCGACCCAGCGCCCACTCCCGGCAGTAGAAGGGCTTGCCCTGCAGCAGGCTCCCGGCGGGCTCCATGCCAGGCTGGGGGCATGGCGGAATCCAAGGGGCAGCGCCAAGGGAGGGCCAGAACGGGTTCCGAGGGCAGCCGGTGGGGGGCCTGGAAAGTAGCTGCGGGGGGAGGCCTGGGGGAAGAGAGAGAGAGCATGTTAAGCCCTACGGCTTGCTGGCTGGTCCGGCAACCTGGTGGCTGAGCCGTCCTCAACCCCACAGCACCCACGGCCCCCTGAATACCCAGTGATGCCCCCCATCACTAACCTTCGCTGCTCCGTGCCTCCTCCCCCTCCCGGGCTCTCTCCAGCCGCGCCAGCCACAAGGTGCTCCAGAAGAAGGCAGCGCAGCCGGAGCAACAGCAGCGGATGCTGATTCATCAGCCCCACACCCTGAGCAGGGCCAGCCCTGTGGCGGTGAGGCCAGTAACCCCCTCCTGCCCAAGCTGCTCTTGCTGCAGAGCTTGAGGGTGCACCTATCCAGCCAGCCAGGGCCAGGGCCAAGGGGGTGAGCAGGATACGGCCTCGCCCGCCTACCGGGGTTTTTTTCTGCTGGCCTTATAGAGGAGGCCCACAGGAAACCAGAACGTCCTACCCCCACGCTGAGCCCACATGCCTTGAGCTAGGGCTCCACTCCCTGCAAGGGCCAAGAAGGAAGGAAGGAAGGAAGGAAGGGGGAGTGGTGCATCTGGAGGGGGGAGGAAGAGGGGAGGAAGAAGGGCAGTCCCACCCACCCCACATCAAGCCCAGGCAGGCCAACTCAGCCTCCCTTTTGCAGAGAGACACCCCCCCCCCGTGTCACCCCACTATATTTTCTGGGAAAGCACAATGCGGGGGTAGGAAAGGGTGGGGGCTGCCTGGGCAAGCCTCATCGCATCTTGCCCCACACAAAGGAGGGAGAGGATCAAGGGGCATCAAGCCAGGGCGGGGGAGGGGGTGCTGGGAAGAGAACGCCTTGCAAGCTCAAGCAGGCAGGATCTCCCAGAGGGAAGAGTCCTCTCTCCCCCCCCCCCTACACACACAGCCTGGGAGCCACAGAGTGCCTGGCCCTCCGCTGCGGCCAGCCTCATTCCTCGCTTGAAAGCTGTAAAATGGGCAAAGGCCGTGTCAGTCTTTGGCTTGCTTCCCCACGGGGAGGGGAGGCGTTTTGCAAGGAAGGCGCCAGGATGGCCCAGCGACCGTCCCGCTTGGCCAATCACGCCGCGTGCACCTGCGCCAGGCCTCCCAACAGCCCCGCCAGGTGGGCCACCCTGGTGCCCCCCTGCCAGGTAGAGGACGAGAGCCGGGAAGGCCGAGCGAGGCCGAGCGGAGTCCCTCCCTCAACAACACTGAGAGCCCCCTCCCCACAGCCAGGGGCGCCGGGGCGCCTTGGAGCCCATGTGGTTTGTTTGTGAGTTGGGGCAGCGGGGAGGGGGGTGGCAACAAGAAGCCCGGCCAGCCCTGCAGGGAGGCAGAGCTCAGCTCAGCAGCAAGAGGCGCTGGCCGTGGAGGGGGGGGAGTAAAAGAAGAGAGGCCGAGAAAGGCCCTTTCCTCCCCGCCCCCGCTGCCTTCGCATTCGGGAGGAAGCAAAGAAGCGGGGCACCATTCGGGGGGGGCTCAGTGCAGGCGGTGCCCTAAGCTGGGGGCAGGCTCCGGAAGCGGGCGCCTGCCTGTCGGGGGGCTGCAGAATGGGCAGGCTACGGGGGGCTCTTGGGCTTGCTCCGCATGGGAGGACGGACCCCCCCGCAGGCACCACGTCCTTCCCCCGCCCCCCTCCGGGCGCCCCACTCCCTCACCTGCTCCTCCGCGGCGGGCTGGGCGGCAGCCGCCAAACTTCCGCTCGTTCCGCCCCGGAGACAGGAAGGGGGAGGCGGCCGGCCGGGACCCCCGCCTCCCCCCTCCCTCCGGACCGCCGCACGGGCGGCGGCAACGGGACTCTGTGGGTGCTAGGCCAGGCGGTGGGAGGCGAGGGCCCCTCTGAGCACGTGTGGAGCGCCAAAGTCCCCCCCCCCGGAGCCTCCCGGGTCGGCCTCTGCGAAGCACGGCCTCTCTCCTGCGCGGGGTTACTGGGAAGTAAAGCCGCCCTCCCACTGGGCTTTCCGAGGCAGCCACTTTGCCCCCAGGGCAGCCTGCCCGGATTGCAGGGGGCGGCTCGGCTGCGGCGGGGACGGAAGTGTCCCTCCCTCCCTCCGGGCCACTTGCGGAGGCTGGGGCTCTTCCTGGGGGGGGCGCGGGGGGGAGGCCTCTAGCAAGGAATTAGGAGCCGAGTCTGCAAAGGAATCGCTCCTCGGGTGAGAAATGCCGGGCCTTGGGGAGAATCTGATTTGCCCCGAAATGTTCGTTCATTTAGCTTATTTGTTAAGATAAGGAGATGTATAACAATCTCATAAAAGAGAGTGCAAGGACATTTTGTAAACGCACGTAAACAGATTAAAATACAGTAGAATAAACAACTGCACCCTTCAGTGGCAGCAAAAGCTCTGAGGAAATGAAGTTTAGAGCATGCACTAAACTTGCATCACTTGTCGGTGCAAACCCTATTTTTGGGGGGGGGTCACTGAAAAGGCCTCTTCCTGGTTGATGCCAGCTAATGGGCACCTCAGACCATGGCACAACCAGTGGAGCCTCTGTAGGTGATTTTAGTTAACTGGGGAGGTTCCCAGGCAGGGCAATCAAACTACCCCCCCCAAAAAAAACACTGGTGTTTCAAAATATAGGCCCCTGTGGAGTCTTGTGGCACCTTCACAGATTCCAGGATTCCAGTTAAGTAGGAAACCGAGGCCAGAATAGTCATTGCAACATATTGCGAAAATGGTGGTTAGGTGGGGAGAAGCACAACGGGACACTAGAAAACTTTGAGACGTATTTTATAACTGTTATTAGACATATTTTACAATTGTTACTCTTGTTCTGCTTTTGATGAACTGTATATTGTTTGAGATTTATTGTTTGGTTTATGTTTTATAATGTGATGTATGGTTTTCTTTTATTTTTGTCTAGATATTTTTATAATTGTCATATTTTGTTTTTGAAGATATGTATATTGCTTGTGATTTATTGTTCAGCTATGTTTATTTAAAATGTGATATATTCGTTTTCTTTTACTATCAATTGTACCAAATGTGATGGTATATTGCTTTTATGTTGTAAACCGCCCAGAGAGCTTCGGCTATGGGGCGGTATAAAACTAAAATAAATAAATAAATAAAATATTCCAGACCCTGAGCATGAAAGCAAAATCACTCTTTCCTCAAGGAAACTCTTTTGGAAATTGATTTTTGGACCTAGTTGTATTCCTGGCTGTTGTCCTTGAATCCAGTGCTGGTGAGTTCCACAGCCCTTCTGGCTTGCCTGGACCTCTGGTCGTTCTCTGCTGACCCTCTTCGCATCTTGTGCTGCATCAAGGGGAGAGTCCTGGCTCCTTTCCTTCCATCTCCCTGACACAGCGCAGGGCCCTACAAAATCCTGTCTGCCCTAGAGGTGATGGCAGGCCCGGATTCTGGTCTTCAGGCCAAGCCAGGGAGGGTGGCCTGCCTCTGCCTCAGCTCCCTGGCCCCAAACTGGGACACAGACAGACGCTCTGGACAAAGTCTCCGGGAAGGAAACACAGCTCAAAACCAATGGGCCAAACCCTGAGGACGGGGTGGGGGTGGGTGGGAAGATGCTGCAGGGGAAGAGGGAGGGGGCTTCAGAAAGAAGGGCCAAACCCTCAAGGCGGTTCTTCTTTATTCTTTATTTATTCATTAAATGTATATCCTGCCCTTCCTCCCAGTAGGAGCCCAGGGCGGCAAACAAAAGCACTAAAAACACTTTAAACCATCATAAAAACAGATTGTAAAATATATTAAAACAATAACTAAATAAATAAAACTCAATTAATCCCGCAATTGCAATATTTCTGCATGGCGGAAGCTGTCATGTTCATATGTAGAGAAGCGGAAACCAGAATTGCTAAGCCTGCCTTGGGCCTGCCTTTCCCTTTAGGGGGCTCAGCAAATAACTCTAATACTGAAAAACCATTCACATAGATTTTTTTACAAGACCAGGTTTCCTGTATAAATATCACATCATGGGTACCCAAAAATTCCCTGAACCCAGGACAGTTTTGTTTAGACGTCCACCCCGCTATATTCCAAGTCAGGAAATTAATTTGGTCTATTTGGGAGTTTAGAACTATCACCCTTTTAGTAATTAATGTATATATCCCGCCCTCGCCTCACAAACGTGGTATAATAGCGTCTTGGGAAAATCTGGAAAAATATGTAGTTGAACTAGAAGCTCTATACCCTAGGGCATACCCCATTGTAATGGGAGATTTCAATGCCAGAATTGCCCCGAATAACAATGCCCTTTTCTTATCCAAACTATGGGGAGGAATAGATACAGACAACTTTATTCCTAGGTTTGACAGATTTTCCAAGGATCTAAAGGTGAATTACGCGGGAACCTCCCTGACTCAATTAGTGGCCCGTTTAAATTTGACGATTCTTAATGGCCATACAAAAGTTGACAATCCTGGAGAATTCACCTTCATCTCTAGCCATGGAAGTAGTGTGGTGGATTATGTGCTTATTTCCCAATCTCTCTTTAATTTAATCTGCAACTTTTCAGTTGGCGCGAGATTTGAAAGTGATCATTTACCTTTAACTTTTACCCTGCGAATACCTGAGTTAGGCCACCTAGAGATAAATCCTCATTTATCAGGTCCAGGCACCTGACTCCTCCTATAAGAGAGTCTTTTGGTCGGATGCGATCGCTGAGAAGGTGTCTAACCTCTTAGACTCTCCTTCGAGCTTGGATCTTAGGTCCCGATTAGTTGATGCTAGTGAAATTTCGGCTGGCTTATGTGTCTATTCTACTCTGACCTCGGCCCTGAAGACGGCCTTAAGGCCACCACCCCCTTCTTCTCAAACACTCGGGACAAAAACTTCTAGCTGGTTTAACAAGGATTGTCATGAGGCTAAGAACCAATTGAGAAGGGTGTATATCAGATATAGAAACGATAATGTAAATACGCTGCCATTGGAATATTACCTTATTAAAAGGAAATATAAATTACTGATTGCTAGCAAAAAATGACGAGATGTTCAAGAGCGATGGAAGGTTCTAATAAATGCCTCTTTAAATAATAACTCCAAGCTCTTTTGGTCCTTGGTTACAGGTGCCTTGGGCTCTTCTTCTAACTCCCAATGTAACATCCCGCCTGCTATATGGGAATACCATTTCTCTGCTTTGTTTGCAAATTCCTCAGACTACTCTTCATGTGTGCCAACTATTATAGACATAAGCGCGTTGCCAGCTTGGCCCCCAATTGAACAATCCGAGATAGTTACATTGATTAAGTCCTTAAAAACTGGTAAGGCCCCAGGGATTGATTCAATTCTTCCTGAACTGATAACAACACGTATAGACTGGTGGGCCCCAGTTCTGGCCAACCTCTTCACCTTGATTAACCTAACGGGCAAGTTTCCCCAAGCTTGACTTGAGGCGGTTGTTATCCCAGTATATAAAAAAGGGGATAGGGACGACCCCACCAACTATAGACCCATTAGGCTTCTGTCAGTGGTGGGAAAGATTTACGCTAACCTTCTAAATGTGAGACTGACCTGGATAGAGGAAGAGGATATATTGGGTCGAGAGCAGGCTGGTTTTAGAAAGGGCAGATCTACTATTGATCATTGTGCAGTATTGAACCATCTGGCAGAGAAGTATAGATGCTCTTTCGGTAATGGTTTCTATGTTGCCTTTATCGATCTGAAGACTGCCTTTGACTCCATCCCGAGAGAATTACTATGGACTAAATTATCCCAGACATCAATTGATAAGAGACTCTTGTTCTTGATTAGCCTTTTATATCAGCACACAACACTTCGTGTGCGATGTGGCATGGATGGTAGTCTGACAAATCCTATCTCTGCCACAAAAGGAGTACGTCAGGGATGCATACTGGCCCCTACCCTATTCAATCTTTTTATCAACGATCTGAGTAAATACTGCCTTGCTGATAACTTCCATCCTCCCAAACTGGCCGATACTAAGTGTCCTTTACTGCTTTATGCAGATGACGCTGTATTAATGTCCCTCTCGAAGATTGGCCTAAAACGCCTCTTACGTGCTTTTATGACTTATTGTGACGCAAACTCCCTTACCATCAATTTCAATAAGTCAAAAATTATGGCTTTCTCTCGGCGCTCTGCGATCCATTCTTGGGTAATAAATGGCCAAAAGACTGATCAAGTCAAACAGTACAGGTACCTGGGGATCTTGTTCTGTGCGACACTCTCCTGGTCTACACACATCCGAATTGCAGTCCAAACTGCCCGTAACACCTCTAAGGCCATTCTTCGATTTTTTCTACCCAGGGCAGCCAGTATATCCCGGCTGCTCTCCAGACTTTTAAAGCTAAAATCCTCCCTCAACTCCTCTATGGTATTCCATTATGGGTTTCTAGCTTTAATGCCAAAGTGGAATCGATACTTTCGATCTTCCTGCGTTCTATATTTAGAATGACTCAATGCGCCTCAGCAGCTGGCCTCCGCCTCGAAGCGGGCTTAAATTCCACTGAATGCTCTGCCTGGATTTATGCTTTCAGATTCTGGACCAAAGCTGCTTATGCTGCCCATTCTTTAGGCTACCTAAATTTAATTTGGAAAGACCCTCACCTCAGCTCTTGGTCCAAAAATTTTAATGAGAAAGTAAAGTTACTTGGCCTATCACTGGATTTGCTTTCCTTTATGGATCTTGACTCTGCTAATCACACTATTGGCCAGCGTATCAAGGATATAGCCCTCCACTATTCAATGGCCAGGGCTCGTAAAACTTGTTCCCCTTTCTATTTTGGCCTAAGCCCTCCATTCCCTAAACCCATGGCCTATCTTGCCAATTTGACCATACCGAGTTTTCGTCATCTGTTTGCCAGGGCTAGATTCAACTGCCTCCCCTCGGCGCTCTTAGAGGGCCGCTTTCAAGGAACTCCATATGAAAAACGACTCTGTATCTACAAGAAGGGGGAGGTAGAAACAATTGCTCATCTTCTTCTTACCTGTGACTTATATAAAGATGTACGTGCCAGATTTATTTCGCCATGTATCGAAGCTTTTCCTGGCAGGCCCACCAAGTGGTTAGTGAACCATCTCCTGTCTGATATAGACAAGCGTACCACTGAATCAGTCGCCCAGTTTCTAATTCTAGCTCAGAGCCTACGTAAAAATGGTACCTAACATTATGACTGATTGTTGTAGACTAATTTTTTTAGCTGATGATTCTGTATCGTCTTGTTTTATTTGTTTTAATCTGAAACTTTAATCAATTGTATATTGGGTCTATGACCGCACAATAAAATTTGATTTGATTTGAACTAAATAAATAAAAAAATCCTTCAAAACATCTTTAAAAACATTTTTTTAAAAGCTTTAAAAACATCTTAAAAAACAAGAGGTTTAAAAAACAATTCCAGCACAGATGCAGACTGGGATAACGTCTGTGCTTAAAAGGTTTGTTGAAAGAGGAAGGCCTTCAGTTGGTGCCAAAAAGATAACAGATGCCTGTCTAACATTTAAGGGGAGGGAAAAGGCACTCCTAGCCACTGAGGTCACCTGGGCCTCTAGTGACAAAGATGGATCCAGGCACACCCCCAGACTACGGACCTGCTCTTTCAGAGGGAGTACGATCCCAACTGACCACAGTGTCTGTCTTGCTAGGATTCAGACTCAGTTTATTGGCCATCATCCAGGCAGAGCTTGGAAAAGTTACTTTTTTGAACTACAGCTCCCATCAGCCCCAGCCAGCATGGATTGGGCTGGTGGGAGTTGTAGTTCAAAAAAGTAACTTTTCCAAGCTTTGCCAGCCCACCAGCGAGTCCAGTCAGCGGTCCAGGGCTTGCACGGCCTCTCCCGATTCAGATATTACAGAGAAATAGAGCTGGGTACCGTCAGCTAACACCTCGCCCCAAAGCTCCTGATGACTGCTTCCAAGGGATTCATATAGATGTTGAACAGCATGGGGGACAAGATGCTACCCTGCGGCACCCCACAGCACATCTGCCAGGGGCCCGAACCATCACCCAATGCTATTATCTGAAAACGATCCTGGAGATAGGATCAGAACCACTGTAAAACAATGCCTCCAATACCCATCTTACCAAGTTGGCCTGGAGGATACCATGGTCAAAGGTATCAAAAGCCGCTGAGAGATTAAATAAGAATAATAAGGTCACACTCGCCTGTCCTTCTGATAGAGGTCATCCATCAGGGCGACCAATGCTGATTCAGTCCCATAACCAGGCCTGAACCCAGACTGGGATGGATCAAGATAATCTGTTTCATCCAAGAGTGCTTGTAATTGCTGCGCCACAACCCTCTCAATCACCTTCCCTAAAAAGGGGGTATTTGCAACCAGGCAGTAGTTGTCGCAAACCAATGAGTCCAGGGTGGGCTTCTTCAGGAGTGATCGAATCACCGCCTCTTTCAGGGCACCTGGAACCACTCCCTCCCGCAATGATGCGTTGACCACCCCCTGGATCCACTCGGTCAACCCCCCTTGGCAAGCTTTAATAAGCCAAGAAGGTCAAAGGTCGAGAGGACACGTTGCTGGCCGCATCATCGGAAGCACCTTGTCTACGTCATCAGGCCACATCAACTGAAACCATTCCCAAGAAGCTGCAGCAGACGTTGCACTGGACACCTCATTGGGGACTACAGTAGATGTGGAGGGGGCATCAAGACTGCTACAGAGGCGAGCAACTTTACCCTCTGCCTTGCAAACAATTCAGAGTGGGCCTCTGTGGGGTCTAAAACTCATTTTTCTGGAGTCTTCCAATGCGCCCTGCTGCAGAGAAATGGGGGGGGGAAGGGCTGTGGAGTGAAGGCTCTTCTGGCGAAGCCCCCTCGTGTGTGCCCAGACTCAGGCTTTGGTGTCAGTATATCTGTGTGGGCAGCTGGTGGCATGGTCCTCACAGGTGCCCCCCCCTCCCGCTACCTTGCAGGTGTCCTCCGTCTTATGAAATTATTCTCAAAGAGGCTGAGAATTATTTATTTACTTATTTATTTATTTTCATTTCTAGACCGCCCATAGCTAATAGCTCTCTGGGCGGTGTACAAAACGAGATTAAAATACAATATAGAATAAAATCAGTAACAAAGGAACACATTAAACTAAAAACATAAACATAAAGCATTAAACATTAAAATGCCTGGGAGTATAGCCAGGTCTTAACCTGGCGCCTAAAAGAAAGAACCGTAGGCGCCAGGTGTATTTCCTCCGGTAAGCTGTTCCATAATTCGGGGGCCACCACAGAAAAGGCCCTAGATCTAGTAACAGTCCTCCGGGCATCCTGGTGAGTTGGTACCCGGAGAAGGGCCTTAGATACTGAACGAAGTGAACGGGTAGGTTCATAGCGGGAGAGGCGTTCCACAAGGTATTGCGGTCCCACACCGTGTAAGGCTTTATAGGTCAACACCAGCACCTTGAATCTAGCTCGGAAACAAATAGGTAGCCAGTGCAAGCGAGCCAGGACAGGTGTTATATGTGCAGACCGATTGGTCCTCGTCAACAGCCTGGCTGCTGCATTTTGCACTAGCTGAAGTTTCCGAACAGTCTTCAAGGGCAGCCCTACGTAGAGCGCATTACAGTAATCCAGTCTAGAAGTTACCAGAGCGAATGAATTGGTTCTTCCCTTGGCCGCCCTCTGCCTGGCACCCCCATTCCCTACATCTCTGAACATTATTTATTTATTTATTATTTGATTTATATCCCGCCCTTCCTCCCAGCAGGAGCCCAGGGCGGCAAACAGAAACGCGAAAAACACTTTAAAACATCATAAAAAGACCTTAAAATACATTAAAACAAAACAACGTTAAAAACATTTTTTTAAAAAAGCTTTAAAACATTTTTTTTAAAAAAGGGTTAAAAACATATTATTAAAACATATTAAAAGCAATTCTTAACACAGATGCAGACTGGGATAGGTCTCAACTTAAAAGGTTTGTTGAAAGAGGAAAGTCTTCAAAAGGTGCCGATAAGATAGCAGAGATGGCGCCTGCCTAATATTCAAAGGGAGGGAATTCCACAGGGTAGGTGCTGCCACATTAAAGGTCTGTTTCCAATGTTGTGCAGAGCGGACCTCTTGATAAGATGGTATCTGCAGGAGGCCCTCACCCGCAGAGCGTAGTGATTGACTGGGTATCTAAGGGATAAGATGGTCTTTCAGGTATCCTGGTCCTGAGCTGTATTGGGCTTTGTACACCAAAACTAGAACCTTGAACTTGGCCAGGTAGCAAATGGGCAGCCAGTGCAAGTCTTTCAGCAGCAGGATGACATGTTTGCGATACCCTTCCCCAGTGAGCAGTCTCGCCGTGCATTTTGCACCAGCTGCAGCTTCTGGAGCAACCTCAAGGGCTGAACATGCATGCAGAGGGGTTCACATGGAGCAGGGGTGGGTGTCTTCCTGCCAGAGGCCTTCCCGTATGGAGCCACCAGCCGAACTGCCTGCCTGCAAACCAGGTGCTCAGCTGTGGGCACTCGGAGGATGTGCCCTCTGTACCCAGAGGCAAACAGCCCTTCCTGACACAGAGTGGCACTTTAAAAGTGCTAGGCCAAGACATCGGGATGCAGATGTTTAACTTGTGGACTACTTGAGGAGATTCCTTTATGACACAGTGGCTATATTTGTTTGCCTTCATAATGCAGGCTCAGAAGGAAGGAATCAGAGGCGACAGCAATGCCTCTGAATGCCAGTGGCTGGGAATCACGAGTGGGGAGATTTGCTGCTGTTGCACCCAGGTCCTGCTTGCAGGCTTCCCTCTGGAGCATCTGCCTGGCTGTTCTTGGGATACAACACATTGGACTAGATGCCCCCCTTTTGGCCTGGCCCAGCTGCTACAGGACTCTTGTGTTCTTATGGAGTAAATTGAAAAAAACAAGCCACAAATCTCCAACAAAATTCTGAATTAAACAGCTAAAAGTCACCGAGACAACTGGTGCAACCACAGCGACTGATGGCCAGTTGATATAAAAATATGCTTTTTAGGGCAGATGCTGGAAACATCTCAACACTCCTTGGTTGTCCAGATATGGTACACAGAGGAGAAACTTCAGGGGGGGGGGCTTTTGGTTGAGTCCAGATGTTGTGAAGGGGCCAGGCTAGGAAGCAGACTCTGAGCTGGTCCTCTGGAGCAGCCAAGTGCTTCACAGTAGAAAACAGACCCTTGAGCAATGTCTTGACACCTCCAGTTGCAGCTGTGCCAAGGATGAATCATGGCATGGCGTGACTGGAGCTGAGTCACAGAATGTTCCTTGAAATGCAGAGGTGTGCCTGGGCACAGGAGATCGTTTGAACTTGCTTGGGAACTTCTTTTGTTTGCCAGGTGGGGGGATTGGTTGGTCTTGCTCCATATACTTTGATGAAGAGGTGCTCTTGGACTTGACACAGCCCTTCAGGAAGCTGTTCGGCTGCTGCTTAAAAGGGCCCCTTCCAGCGATGGAGACCCCACAGTCTTTGGGGGCCACTGATGAAGAAAGTCAGGTGCTGAGTCAGGAAAGCTTTGAGAACAAGGTGGAGCCAGATAAGAAACTCTCCCCTCTCCAAGGAATTGTTATGTGCCTTCAAGTCAGTCTCGACTTATGGCGACCCTATGAAGCAGTGACCTCCAAGAGCATCTGTCATGAACCACCCTGTTCAGATCTTGTAAGTTCAGGTCTGTGGCTTCCTTTATGGAATCAACCCATCTCTTGTTTGGCCTTCCTCTTTTTCTACTCCCTTCTGTTTTTCCCAGCATTATTATCTTTTCTAATGAATCATGTCTTCTCATGATGTGTCCAAAGTATGATAACCTCAGTTTCATCATTTTATCTTCTAGTGACAGTTCTGGTTTAATTTGTTCTAACACCCAATTATTTGTCTTTGTCGCAGTCCATGGTATCCGCAAAGCTCTCCATTTCACGAGTTGATTTTTCTCTTATCCGCTTTTTTCACTGTCCATCTTTCACATCCATACATCTTTGCATTTGAGGACCTTTTCTAGTTCTCTCACAGCTGCCCTCCCCAGTCCTAACCCTTTTCTGATTTCTTGACTATTGTCTCCAGTTTGTTAAATAACTGTGCTGAAGTATTGATAACCCTTGACAAGTTCAATGTCCCCACTGTCAACTTTAAAGGAATTAGCTGTCACCTTTCATCTGTAGGAACCTGAAAAAGACTGTTGATACTGATATTTTACCAGTGATCCATAGTGTATTTATTGTTGGTTTTGTATAATTAGTACATGATACCCTGAAGCGCCACTGCTGAATATGAGTTGCCAGCGTGACGCCTGCAAGGGCGCATGTGCCTGCAGAGGCCTTCTCTGCTGTCCCGGGGGTCTTGCCCATGAAGTTAGGCTTGAAAGAAGCTTCCTCTCACCAATGGAAAGTCCCCCCCAAGTCTAATGACAGCACAGGGGTGATCCTGGTGTGTGTGTGTGTGTTACAGCCAGTGAGGGAGAGAGTGCCCACAACAGTTTTCTGGTTTGCACATGTGCCTCTGGGCACCCAAAGGTTGGCAACCTCCTGCTGTAGGCGATTTCAAGTAAACAGACCGGTGGCCTGGCTCAGTATAAGGGGTGTTCCTGTGAGAGCAGAATGAATATCCAGGCCTCTGAGCCAGCTGGCTGCCCCCAGTCCCACACTGGCCCCTGGAGTGGAATGGCCTGGCTAACACTTTACATTTAATGTCATGGCAGTTTCACCAACACTCCAGGCTGTTTGCTTTTTCAAAGGATGTTATTGTTTGGGGCGTCTGCAAATTGCAAAAGTCTCTTTTCAGCCCAGGGGAAGGTCTTCCAGCACACACAGAGTTAACTCACACAAAGCACTCCTCCAGCAAGGGGACTAGCCACAGAGGTATGTTCTTCTCCACACCTCTGCATGTTGAGGCACTGTCCCAGGCAGCGCAAGGCCCGGCTGTCTCTCTCACTGGTGCTGCTAGTTTAGAAGAAGGCATGATCCAGTTCACACAGGCGGAAGCTCTGGGTGCCTCCACAGCCCTCCCCTTCCCCTCCTGTATCTCAGCCAGGGAGTGGCATTGGCTGTTGGGTCGAATGATTGGGGGCCTGGAGAAGGCAGCAACATTTGGGGCCCCTTAGTTTAGAAAAAAAGGCAAGGGGGGGACATAAAATTATGAGTGGTGCAATATGGTATAGTGGTTAGAGCATCAGGCTAGGACTTGGGAGGCCAGGGTTCAAAATCCTAATCAGTCATGACCCTCACTAGGTGACCTTTGGCCAGTCACTGACTCTCAGCCTCACCTACCTCACAGGGTTGTTGTGGGGATAAAATGGGAAGGGGGAGAACCCTCCACATCACCTTGAGATCAGTGGAGAAAAAGGTGGGATATAAATGTAATAAAAATAATAATGAATTAAAATATACATTTTTCCTGCCTGGCTGATAATAGTAGAACTTGGAGTCCTCAAAGGAAACTGGTAGAAGATTCAGAGTAAATGAAAAAATGTACAAGCCAGGATGTCTTGATCTTCTCGATCGTCCCAGAGTGCAGGACACAGAACAATGGGCTCAAGTTGCAGGAAGCCAGATTTTGACTGGACATCAGGAAAACCTTCCTAACTGTTAGAGCCATAAGACAATGGAACAAATTACCTAGAGAGGTAGTGGGCTCTCTGACACTGGAGGCATTCAAGAGGCAGCTGGACAGCCACCTGTCGGGAATGCTTTAACGTGGATTTCTGCATTGATCAGGGGGTGGACTGGATGGCCTTATAGGCCCCTTCCAACTCTACTAATCTATGATTCTATGATTCTACATGAAAACTTGCCACACAGAGGAGGGCCCGGATCTTATCTTGATCGTCCCAGAGTGCAGGACATGGAATAATGGGCTCAAGTTGCAGGAAGCCAGATTTCAACTGGACATCAGGAAAAACTTCCTAACAGAGCCATACGACAATGGAACCAATTACCTAGAGAGGTAGTGGGCTCTCCGACACTGGAGGCATTCAAGAGGCAGCTGGACAGCCACCTGTCGGGAATGCTTTAATGTGGATTTCTGCATTGAGCAGGGGGTGGACTGGATGGCCTTATCGGCCCCTTCCAACTCTATGGTTCTATGATTTACTTGTGCACGATGGAAAGGGAGATGAGGTCCTCCATTTTCTATTGGCTAGGGTGGCTAATAAATATTCAGCGAAATAATAAATGAATCCTCCAGAAAGCTCCTGCAGTGGGCAAGGCTGAATGCCTCATGGCTCTGTGGTCGGTGCTGCCAAGCAGTGGAGAGGAAGGCACGTGTTGCTGTCCAGCCTGCACTGCCTGATGGCTCCAAGCAGAACAGGGCTGTGTTGCAAAGCAAAGACCACCTGGGCACCAGGACTGCGAGTGAGGCATGCCGTTACCCTCGGCCCACGGCCAGTGGCTTGAAGTGCCATTTTATTGCCTAGCTGTTTTGGGTGGTAGAAGGTGGCTGGCTGGCTGCTAAGGACCGGCGTTGGTGCATGTGTACAGATCTAAACAGCTGAATCCCCCGCTTTGTGGAATAACTGGGTGCAGTTGCAGGGCTCTTGCAGGGGTTATGGGTGCTCTCTCTAAACAGCCCCCTGCTCCCTGACGCAGCATAAAAACAATGGAAATGGGCTGCCTTCAAGTCAATCCCAACTTATGGCGACCCTACGAATAGGGTTTTCATGGTAAGGGATATTCAGAGGTGGTTTACCATTGCCTTCCTCTGAGGCTGAGAGGCAGTGACTGGCCCAAGGTCACCCAGGGAGCTTCATGGCTGTGTGGGGATTCGAACCCTGGTCTCCCAGGTCCTAGCCCAACACTCTAACCGCTACGCCACACTGGCTCTCACGCAGCATAGTAAGGTCCTATATATAGGGTGGCTATGTGCCCTGGTTTGCCAAGGACAGTCCTCTGCCTGAAGTCTGGTTTCAAGAGAAAGGCAGGCAGGAGAGCCAAGGGCTGCCCCACAGTTGCCCTTTGTCTACAGCAGCACCTGGGCAGCAGGCGGAGCAGACAGACCCAGCCCACCTGGCCACCGCCTGCTCTGCTATGGTGGGATGTATTTCTGCTTAAATTGTAGTGTGTGTCCCCACCCCCCAATTTGCATCTCTAAGTATAGGTCGTTATTGTTATTGTTTTTAGCCAATGGCTATTACAATATAAGTAACAATATGGAAAACATATAATAAAACATATTTATAAAACATTTGTAAAACCTTAGATTTCAGTCCAATGGTACGTGAATAAAACCCTGGGCTTTCAAAAGCTGATAAAAGTAGTGATAGAGATGATAAAATTTGTTTAGATTAGGAGTGTACTCGAGTACTCAAGTGGTCCCCCCTTTACTGTTGAGGCTAATGCATTTCAGAAAGGCCATTCTGGTCTTCGCTGCGGCTAATGCGAACAGGGCTACCCTGTAAGTAACAAATTTATCTGTGTCAGCCAGCAGCCATCTGACCTTAAATTCGTCTGCCTGGCCTTCTAACAAAGTCTGAAAGGGGAAGATGAACTTGGCCCTTGGTGACTTGTATAGAGCGCAGTATAAGATGTAATGCTCCATACCTTCAGTTTGCCCTGATCCACATATGCACAATCGGTCTTCTAATGGTTTTTTTGAGTATCTGCCAGCCAGATATTCGGTGGGCATCAATTGGAATCGGAGCCGAGTGAAAGTGCTCCTTATGGGGAAGAAGGTTAGCTCCTGCAAATAAGAGGCCCTTTCATGATCTAATTTAATTTTGCCATACCAAGAGGCGAATTTACAGTTTTTTAGATAGTCAAGGTCTATTTGAGCATCTTAATCATAGACAAGGTCCCTGATCGTACTTTCAGATTTATCCTGCGTTAACGTAGCTGGAGAGATCGAATAACTGAGCATCAGGCGTCTGCCGCATTGTGCCCAGCCTTCCTGGTTCTCTAGCTCCAAAAAACATGTTTTGGCTAAATGGTGTTCTGGCTTCACTGATAACTTTTTCCAATACAGTAAGATGGATTTGTGTATGTGTGCTTTAAGAGAGGGGAGGCTTACTTCACTCCTTAGTAATGCGCCAGGTGTGCTATGTGCTACAGACAAGAGCAGGCGCAGGAACTTATTTTGGATTATATCCAGTTGGTCTCTACAATGCTCTCCCCCAATTGCTGCTCCATACAGAAGGTGGATATAAATTCTATGCAACTTTGTGCTCTGTTTTGTCCTCTATTTTGCCAGTGCAAGAGTGGCCACCAGGCCTTCACAGCATGGATTAAATCCTGGCTCCCATAATAAGGAGCATAAGAAGAACCTGGCTGCTGGATCATGCCAAAGACCCAGCTTCCACAGTCCAGCATCCTGTTCTTCCTACAGTGGCCAGCCAGGAGCCTCTTCTAGGAAGCCCACAAGCAGGACCTGCCCCAGAGAGTGGAGGGGGAACACTGGCATCATGGCCAGTAGCCATGGGTAGCTTCACCCTCCATGAACTTGCCATGGTCTTTGCCACTCTTTTCATGTGGCCCTGGCTGTCACCTGCAGCCGACATGCAGCCACGCGCAAGGAGACCGGGGTGTCCGTAGAACTGCCGTAGGAGTGCAGGAGGCTGCCTGAGACCAGTCAGACCACTCGTCCACCTGGCCCAGGGGTTGCTGGGAGCTGCAGCCCAAAACATCTGAAGAGTATCAGGTTGGGGAAGGATGGGCCGGCCCAACTGTCAACAGATCTTCAAACAGAGAAACAACTCACACGCTGTTCGAGGTCTTGATAGAAGGATTGAACGGTTGACCTTCAACACCCTATAACTGAGCTGTAGGCCACCCTCTTTCCTGTTTAAGAACATAAGAACATCAGAAGAGCCTGCTGGATCAGGCCAGTGGCCCATCTAGTCCAGCATCCTGTTCTCACAGTGGCCAACCAGGTGCCTGGGGGAAGCCCGCAAGCAGGACCCGAGTGCAAGAACACTCTCCCCTCCTGAGGCTTCCGGCAACTGGTTTTCAGAAGCATGCTGCCTCTGACTAGGGTGGCAGAGCACAGCCATCATGGCTAGTAGCCATTGATAGCCCTGTCCTCCATGAATTTGTCTAATCTTCTTTTAAAGCCATCCAAGCTGGTGGCCATGACTGCATCTTGTGGGAGCAAATTCCATACTTTAACTATGCGCTGAGTAAAGAAGTACTTCCTTTTGTCTGTCCTGAATCTTCCAACATTCAGCTTCTTTGAATGACCACGAGTTCTAGTATTATGAGAGAGGGAGAAGAACTTTTCTCTATCCACTTTCTCAATGCCATGCATAATTTTATACACTTCTATCATGTCTCCTCTGACCCGCCTTTTCTCTAAACTAAAAAGCCCCAAATGCTGCAACCTTTCCTCGTAAGGGAGTCGCTCCATCCCCTTGATCATTCTGGTTGCCCTCTTCTGAACCTTTTCCAACTCTATAATGTCCTTTTTGAGATGAGGCGACCAGAACTGTACACAGTATTCCAAATGCGGCCGCACCATAGATTTATACAACGGCATGATGATATCGGCTGTTTTATTTTCAATACCTTTCCTAATTATCGCTAGCATGGAATTTGCCTTTTTCACAGCTGCCGCACACTGGGTCGACATTTTCATCGTGCTGTCCACTACAACCCCGAGGTCTCTCTCCTGGTCGGTCACCGCCAGTTCAGACCCCATGAGCGTATATGTGAAATTAAGATTATTTGCTCCAATATGCATAATTTTACACTTGATTATATTGAATTGCATTTGCCATTTTTCTGCCCATTCACTCAGTTTGGAGAGGTCTTTTTGGAGCTCTTCGCAATCCCTTTTTGTTTTAACAACCCTGAACAATTTAGTGTCGTCAGCAAACTTGGCCACTTCACTGCTCACTCCTAATTCTAGGTCATTAATGAACAAGTTGAAAAGTACAGGTCCCAATACCGATCCTTGAGGGACTCCACTTTCTACAGCCCTCCATTGGGAGAACTGTCCATTTATTCCTACTCTCTGCTTTCTGCTTCTTAACCAATTTCTTATCCACAAGAGGACCTCTCCTCTTATTCCATGACTGCTAAGCTTCCTCAGAAGCCTTTGGTGAGGTACCTTGTCAAACGCTTTTTGAAAGTCTAAGTACACTATGTCCACTGGATCACCTCTATCTATATGCTTGTTGACACTCTCAAAGAATTCTAATAGGTTACTGAGACAGGACTTTCCCTTGCAGAAGCCATGCTGGCTCTGCTTCAGCAAGGCTTGTTCTTCTATGTGCTTAGTTAATCTAGCTTTAATAATACTTTCTACCAGTTTTCCAGGGACAGAAGTTAAGCTAACTGGCCTGTAATTTCCGGGATCCCCTCTGGATCCCTTTTTGAAGATCGGGGTTACATTTGCCACTTTCCAGTCCTCAGGCACGGAGGAGGACCCAAGGGACAAGTTACATATTTTAGTTAGCAGATCAGCAATTTCACATTTGAGTTCTTTGAGAACTCTCGGGTGGATGCCATCCGGGCCCGGTGATTTGTCAGTTTTTATATTGTCCATTAAGCTTAGAACTTCCTCTCTCGCTACCACTATTTGTCTCAGTTCCTCAGAATCCCTTCCTGCAAATGTTAGTTCAGGTTCAGGGATCTGCCCTATATCTTCCACTGTGAAGACAGATGCAAAGAATTCATTTACATCTTGCACCAGGTCCCGGTCCCCACTGAGGATTAAGTCCAGGGTTGCCGTCCCTCTGGTTGGTTCCATGACGAACTGGTCTAGGGAATAGTCATTTAGAATATCTAGAAACTTTGCTTCTTTGTCATGACTGGAACACATATGCAGCCAGTCTATGTCCGGGTAGTTGAAGTCACCCATTACTACCACATTTCCTAGTTTGGATGCTTCCTCAATTTCATATCTCATCTCAAGGTCTCCCTGAGCATTTTGATCAGGGGGACGATAGATCGTTCCCAGTATTAAGTCCCTCCTGGGGCATGGTATCGCCACCCACAACGATTCTGTGGAGGAGTCTGCCTCTTTGGGGGTTTCGAGCTTGCTGGATTCAATGCCTTCTTTCACGTATAGAGCGACTCCGCCACCAATATGTCCTTCCCTGTCCTTCCGATGTAGTTTACATCCAGGGATAACCGTATCCCACTGGTTTTCTCCATTCCACCAGGTCTCCGTTATGCTCACTATATCAATGCTCTCCTCTAAGACCAAGCACTCCAGTTCTCCCATCTTGGTTCGCAGGCTCCTAGCATGTTTGTGCTCTTTCTCCCCAAGCAAAGCACAGCAAGACTTGCAACGGGGGGCGGGGGGCGGAGGCAGGGAGAGACAGATGACTCTTCTGAAATATTTGTTTTTTAAATATATTTTTATTAAAGAAATTTTATTTATTTATTTATTAGATTTATGTCCCATTTATGTTCCTCCAACTAGGAGCCCAGGGCAGCAAATGTTAATACAGTATAATACAATTGCAATAGTTCTATCCAATCGCTAAATATTACAGTAGGGCCCCGCTTATATGGCGGGTTCCGTTCTGGACCCCCGCTGTAAAGCGGAAAACGCCGTAAAGCAGAACCCCGTTGACTTTAATGGGCTGTGTCGCGCGAAAACAACGCAAAATGTCGCAAAAGAGAAAAAAATAGCTTTTAAATTAAAACAAAAGCCGCCGCCGCATCAGTGGAACGCCTTAAAGCGGAACGCCGTAAAGTGGGGCCCTACTGTAGTCATAAAGTTTTAATATGTAGAGAATAATGTGCTGAACCGTTGCCTAGCCGCGATAATGGACTGGATGAGAGCTAACAAACTGAAGCTCAATCCTGACAAGACTGAGACGCTGTTGGTGGGTGCCTTCTCGACCCAGGTGGTGGATGTTCAACCTGTTCTGGATGGGGTTACACTCCCCCTGAAGGAACAGGTTCGTAGCTTGGGGGTCCTTTTCGATCCATTCCTGTCGCTTGAGGCTCAGGTGGCCTCGGTGGCACGGAATGCGTTCTACCATCTTCGGTTGGTAGCCCAGCTACGCCCCTATCTGGATAGTGATGACCTCGCCTCAGTCGTCCATGCTCTGGTAACCTCGAGATTGGACTACTGCAATGCACTCTACGTGGGGCTGCCTTTGAAGACAATTCAGAAACTACAGCTAGTGCAAAACACAGCAGCCAGACTGCTGACAAGGACCAGACGGTCCGCACATATAACACCTGTTCTGGCGCGTTTGCACTGGCTACCTATTTGTTTCCGGGCTAGATTCAAAGTGCTAGTTTTGACTTATAAAGCCTTACACGGTGCGGGACCAAAATACCTTGCGGAACGCCTCTCCCGCTATGAACCTACCCACTCACTACGTTCAACATCTAAGGCCCTCCTCCGAGTCCCGTCCCATAGGGAAGCTCGGAGGGCTGTTACTAGATCCAGGGCCTTTTCAGTGGTGGCCCCCGAATTATGGAACAGTCTCTCCAATGAGGTGCGCCTGGCGCCTACTCTTCTATCTTTTCGGCGCCAGGTTAAAACCTTTTTATTCTCCCAGGCATTTTAATGTTTTAATGTTTAATGTTGATTGTTAAGTTAATTTTACACCAAGTTGTTAAATGCTCAAGCTGTATGTTTTTAGTGATTTTACCTGGTTTTTATTCTACTGTATTGTATTTTATTCCTTGCTGTGAACCGCCCAGAGAGCCATAGGCTAAGGGCGGTATAGAAATGGAATGAAATAAATAATAAATAATAAATAAATAAATAAATAGTCATATCATCAGTCCTATCACTAATCATATCATCACTTCTGCTCCAAAATATGTGCCCTGCAAGGCCTGTCACGTCCCACTGGGCCATCATGTTGCCACCAACCTATTTATTATGATGATGATGATGATGATGCCACTTGATACCCAAAGGTCCCCAAGTGACTTACACAGTGTTAAAACAAAACAAATAAAAAACACTATAAAAACATGACAATAAACAAGAACAAAACAATAGTACTAGCAGCCCCCCCCAACCACAGGAAGGTCAGGGTTAGGGTAGGGTAGGAGAAAAGGTGTGTCTTATTTATTTATTTATGCTCTTGGAGGTCACTGATTCATAGGGTCGCCATAATCAACCTGAAGGCACATAACAACAACAAATTTATTTATTTAAAATATTTATATCCTGCCCTTCTACCCTGTAATAGGGCACTCAGGGCGGCTCACAAAAATAAAATCAAACACGTACATAATTAAATTGTAAACAATAATCACAAAACCTTAAAATACATAAAATACAATTAAAATACATAAAATACTATACACACACACACACACACACATATATAGGGAGTGGTACTAAAGGGAACTACAAGGGTAAAATTTGACATAGAAGGCATAAAATCAGTGTCAGGCTCTACCTTCAGTCCCTCCCAAAGGCTGTCCAGAACAAGATAGTTTTCAGAAGTCTTTACCTGGCGCTGAAAAGATGTCAATAATAGCATCAGGCGGACCTCACTGGGGAGCATATTCCACAGATGGGAAGCCACAACTGCAAAGGCCCTGTCCCTTGTCACCACCCTCTGAGCTTCCCTCAGAGGGGGGATGTGGAGAAGGGCCTCAAAGGAAGATCTAAGGGTCCGGGTAAGTTCATATCGGGAGAGGTGTTCTAGATGATATTGGGGTCCTGAGCTATAAAGAGCTTGTTAGGTCAAAACCAGCACTTTGAACTGGGCTCAGAAGCGTATAGGCAGCCAATGCAATTGGAACAGGATAGGTGTTATATGGTCTGTTTGCTTTCAACATGTCAACAATTGGACAGCTTCACCCTGCACTAATTGAAGCTTCCAAACAATTTTCAAAGGCAACCCAACATAAAGCGCATTGCAATAATCCAACCTTGAGGTTACCAGAGCATAGATTACTGCAGCCAGGTTATTGTTCTCCGGATAGGGTCACAGTTGGGCCATGAGCATAAGCTGATGGAAGGCACTCTGCGCCACTGAGGCCACCTGTGCCCCTCAAGTGACAGCAGTGGATCCAGGAGAACGCACAAACTACGAACCCCTTCAGAGGGAGTGTGACCCATCAAGAGCAGGTCGAACACCACTCAGCCAGTCAGAGACGCCACCCACCAACAGCATCTCAGTCTTGTCTGGATTAAGCCTCACTTTATTTGTTCTCATCCAGTCCATTATTGCAACCAAGCACTGGTTCAGCACATCCACCGCCTCACCTGCAAGAGATGAAAAGGAGAAACAGCTGCGTGTCTTCAGCATACTGATGACAGTGCACTCCAAAACTCCGTATGACCCCATTCAGCGTTTTCATGTAAACAACATAGGGGACAGAAATGACCCCTGCAGGACCTCATACTGGAGAGCCCATGGAGCCTAGCAATGCTCCCCAAGAACCACCTTCTGGAGCTGGTCATCCAAGTAAGAACAGAACCACCGCATTGTGGTGACACCAATACCCAACTTGGACAGTCTCCCCAGAAGGATAGCATGGTTGATGATACTGAAAGCCACTGAAAGATCAAGGAGGATCAACAGAATCACACTTCCGCTGTCTCTGTCCTGATACAGGTCACTGTACAGGGTGGCCAAGGCAGTTTCCATACCAAACCCAGGCCTGAATCCCGATTGAAATGGATCTAGAAAATCTGTCTCCTCCAAAAGTACCTGGATCTGGTTGGCAACCACCCTCTCAAGAACCTTGCCCAGAAAGGGGACTTTTGCCACTGGTCTAAAATTATTAGGACCTTCCAGGTCCAGGGAAGGCTTCTTCAGGAGTGGTCTCACCACCATCTCCTTCAGGTACCCCGGGAACACTCCTCCTTGGAGAGAATCATTAATGATCCTCCTGGCCCACCCAGATGTCCCTTTCCTGGCAGATTTTATCAGCCATGAAGGGCAAGAATCCAAGGCACAAGTGGCTTGCACGGACCTGACCAAGTACCTTGTCCATGTCCTCAAGCCACAGCGACTGCAACTCATCCAATGACATCGGGCAAGAAAGCACTCTAGGGACCTCACCTGGATCATCAGCACCAATGAAGGAGTCCAAATCCCAGCAGATGAAAGCAATTTTATCCTCAAAATGCTTAGCAAACATGTCACAGTGGGCTTGAGATGGCTCTACCACCTCCCCAGGGCCAGTATGTAATAAGCCCTTAGCTATTCTAAACAGCTCATCTGGATGGCAAGCTGAGGACGCAATGGAGGCAGAAAAGTAAGTTTCCTTTGCCGCCTTCACTGCCACTGAGTAGGCCTGAACATGAGCATGTACCAGTGTTGGGTTCCATTCGTTAGGAGTTTTTCTCCACCTGTGCTCAAGTCATCTCCCTTCTCGCTTCATTGCTCTTCGCTCCAGGAACTAGCATGGAGTTTACTGACTTCTGCCCGTTGGGAGAGGACGCTCAGGTGCAATTGTCTCTCCCCCTCCACCATCATCTCTGCATTCCACAGATCAACCAGGGCTTTGACAGAAGAGCCGGCCATGCCAACTGGAAAGTTCCCCAGAGCCCTCTGAAAACCAAGAGGATCCATCAGTCTCTGGGGTGGACCATCTTAATAGATCCCCCACTGCTGCAGAAGGCTGCTGGAAGTGTAAAGCTCACCAGCAGGTGATCTGACCACGACACAGGGTCTGTTCTTATGTCCCCCTCTCTCTGCCTGACAGAAAACCAAATCCAGAGAGTGCCCTGCTACATGTGTTGGCCCAATGACATGTTGGGACAGCCCCATGGTTGTCATGGAGACCATGAAGTCCTGAGCTGCCCCAGACAGAGCGAGACCACGCCCATCAGTTCAGGTAGAAAGACTGTTGGGCAAGTCCGACAGTTTGTCTTACAAAACTGCATAACGTTGAACTATCTTTTGACATCGCAAGGCAGAGTCTGAGGTCTTATTGGCCCAGAATGCTGCACCTACATTGTTGACAGCTCTGTAAATATCACCGGATCTATTGAGAATATTTGCCTATTAGCATCTAAGGTGCATAAGGTTAAGACCTCTGGGTGGCAATGGAGTCCAGGGGATTGGTTCAGTGGCCTAAGAGGCTGGATAAAATCAATCCTCTTAGGACTATTGTTGGGTATGTTGTTCCTCTTTGCCATGTATATCTTGGTTGTGTGTTGTTTTGTTTAAAGAGTACCATGCAAAAGACCACCCAAATGTTAACACCGGCTGAAGTGAAACAAATGTACTTGGAATGTGATAGACAACGGATGGAGGAAGAAGAAAGTGTTATGTATCATGCAAATTGGGATGGGACTCGAAGGAGTCCCATAGGGGGGAGTGAAGTGGATTTCGATCAATACTGAACAAGTCTGACTGCCATTTTCCCTAGACAGGGGGGTCACGTAGACAACAGAGAATAGTGCTGTTGTAGTGAAAATGTGCCAAGGACACTGATATTGCAGGAATGGAGGGAGGACGGATGGAACGGGGCAGAACATCATTGTAGCAATGTAACTGTTGCCATGATTGTGACGGAGGTAAAAGTATATAACTGTCTGTAACTAACCACCATTTTGAGGAAGAGAGTTGAGTCCTGTACTCTACTCTGGCTAAGCGCTTAGCTAAATAAACAACCTTAAAACAGGTTTTGGCTTCATTATTAAGTCTCCTCAAAAAGAACTCAGTCGTAAATTCCACGACACGAGCAAAGTCAAGGAAGCAAAGGCAACCCCGCCGCAGCGTGGGAATGGGAGAGGTTCCGGGGTGACGAGAGCGGGACTGCGACTCCCCCCGCCGGAAAAGCACGTGCGCTTCGCACGCTCTCACGCAGACGCGCATGGAAGGGGAAGGGGCCGTCGACCGTCTGGGCAGAGCATGGGCTTTGCGCGCAGAAGCTGCCATGCTCAACCCCTGGCAGACAATCTGCAAGCAGGGCTGGCAGAGACTCCTGCCTAGAACTCTGGAGGGCCATTGCTGCCAGTCAGTGAGGGCAACACTGGGCTAGAAGGACTCAGTGTGAGGCACCCCAGCTCCCTCTGCGCATGCACACAAGCCTGCCCCCTGCTGCTCTCGCCAGCTTTCCCCTACCCGGCTAAATCGCAGAGGAACCGAATGAGACTTTTATGCCAAAGGCCACCGGGGGCGCTCTTGTCCCAAATCCTCCTTCCTCGGAAGCGAAAGCAACTGAGGCTGCCATGCTGCGCCCGCTTCCGGGGAGGGCGCTTCTTGCAACCGGTCTTGGCACTAGACCCGCGTCGGCTGCCACTACTGGAAGAGGCTTTCTCGGCAAGGCTTCTGCCTGTCGCCGCCGCCGCCTTTGCCCCGCCATGAAATGCAGTTCCCAGGCCTTGCTTGGCCGCATGCCACGGAGCAACCACCTCGCCAGAGCAGGCTCGTAAAACCATCAGGGTGCCGGCTGGGCTTGCAAAACGGCAGCGGCAGGAGCCGGAACATCTGCCGAGCAGACTGTTGCCATCTATTATTGCTCCGCCTTCGCTGCCGCCCTACCTGTGAAGACCGCCCTCGCCAGCCCTGCAGGAAGACAGCTGGCTTCGAAGCAGGGCTCCCGGGGGAGGGGGGAAGTCCCCAAATGACATCACTGACCTTGGGCTGGGGAGGGGCATGTGTATGGTTTATTTTTATTTATTTTTATCTGCTGGAGGGTGGGGGAGGAATTCTTTTTTTCTTCCTGCTTTGGTAGCGAGGAGCTGTCGTTACAGGCTATCATGTGCCAGGGAGAGTGAATTTTGGACTGCCCCGGGGCAGCAGAGGGGTGTCCAATTTCAGGGGTCTTGGGTAGAGTGAGCCAGCTGAGAGGAACTCGATCCAGACAGCTGAAATCTGGACGGTGGCACAGACTGCTACAGCCTGTGCCATGTTCCAAGCCTTTCTTCCAGCCAAAGTTTTGGTAGGGGCTGTGCCAGCTTGTTCTCAAATCTCTGGGTCCTGCTGGTCAATTCCAGGTCAGTCCATAACAAGCTCTCTTTCGTCCACAATTGAATCAATGATGGGGAGGCTGACCTGGCGTGTATAACCCAGGAGGGAGAGGAGGGTGAGCTTAGCCTCTCCCAGTTGTGCCCACCTGGGTACTTGGCTCAGCACCAGGGTAGGCTCATGGGATGCCATGTTGCTCTCCACGCTCCCTATTCATCTGAGTGCCAATCTGGAGTGTTTGTACCTTGTGTTAGGCCGGCGGGGCAGACTGGGGATTCTGTTGGTGTACCGTCCACCCCGCTGCCCAACAGTCTTTCTACCTGAACTGATGGGCGTGGTCTCAGATGTGGTGCTGAGAACCCCAAGACTGTTAGTCTTGCGAGATATCAATATTCATGCTGAGTCCGCTCTGTCTGGGGCAGCTCAGGACTTCATGGTCTCCATGACAACCATGGGGCTGTCCCAACATGTCATTGGGCCAACACATGTAGCAGGGCACTCTCTGGATTTGGTTTTCTGTCAGGCAGAGAGAGGGGGACATAAGAACAGACCCTGTGTCGTGGTCAGATCACCTGCTGGTGAGCTTTACACTTCCAGCAGCCTTCTGCAGCAGTGGGGGATCTATTAAGATGGTCCACCCCAGAGACTGATGGATCCTCTTGGTTTTCAGAGGGCTCTGGGGAACTTTCCAGTTGGCATGGCCGGCTCTTCTGTCAAAGCCCTGGTTGATCTGTGGAATGCAGAGATGATGGTGGAGGGGGAGAGACAATTGCACCTGAGCGTCCTCTCCCAACGGGCAGAAGTCAGTAAACTCCATGCTAGTTCCTGGAGCGAAGAGCAATGAAGCGAGAAGGGAGATGACTTGAGCACAGGTGGAGAAAAACTCCTAACGAATGGAACCCAACACTGGTACATGCTCATGTTCAGGCCTACTCAGTGGCAGTGAAGGCGGCAAAGGAAACTTACTTTTCTGCCTCCATTGCGTCCTCAGCTTGCCATCCAGATGAGCTGTTTAGAATAGCTAAGGGCTTATTACATACTGGCCCTGGGGAGGTGGTAGAGCCATCTCAAGCCCACTGTGACATGTTTGCTAAGCATTTTGAGGATAAAATTGCTTTCATCTGCTGGGATTTGGACTCCTTCATTGGTGCTGATGATCCAGGTGAGGTCCCTAGAGTGCTTTCTTGCCCGATGTCATTGGATGAGTTGCAGTCGCTGTGGCTTGAGGACATGGACAAGGTACTTGGTCAGGTCCGTGCAGCCACTTGTGCCTTGGATTCTTGCCCTTCATGGCTGATAAAATCTGCCAGGAAAGGGACATCTGGGTGGGCCAGGAGGATCATTAATGATTCTCTCCAAGGAGGAGTGTTCCCGGGGTACCTGAAGGAGATGGTGGTGAGACCACTCCTGAAGAAGCCTTCCCTGGACCTGGAAGGTCCTAATAATTTTAGACCAGTGGCAAAAGTCCCCTTTCTGGGCAAGGTTCTTGAGAGGGTGGTTGCCAACCAGATCCAGGTACTTTTGGAGGAGACAGATTTTCTAGATCCATTTCAATCGGGATTCAGGCCTGGGTTTGGTATGGAAACTGCCTTGGCCACCCTGTACAGTGACCTGTATCAGGACAGAGACAGCGGAAGTGTGATTCTGTTGATCCTCCTTGATCTTTCAGTGGCTTTCAGTATCATCAACCATGCTATCCTTCTGGGGAGACTGTCCAAGTTGGGTATTGGTGTCACCACAATGCGGTGGTTCTGTTCTTACTTGGATGACCAGCTCCAGAAGGTGGTTCTTGGGGAGCATTGCTAGGCTCCATGGGCTCTCCAGTATGAGGTCCTGCAGGGGTCATTTCTGTCCCCTATGTTGTTTACATGAAAACGCTGAATGGGGTCATACGGAGTTTTGGAGTGCACTGTCATCAGTATGCTGAAGACACGCAGCTGTTTCTCCTTTTCATCTCTTGCAGGTGAGGCGGTGGATGTGCTGAACCAGTGCTTGGTTGCAATAATGGACTGGATGAGAACAAATAAAGTGAGGCTTAATCCAGACAAGACTGAGATGCTGTTGGTGGGTGGCGTCTCTGACTGGCTGAGTGGTGTTCGACCTGCTCTTGATGGGTCACACTCCCTCTGAAGGGGTTCGTAGTTTGTGCGTTCTCCTGGATCCACTGCTGTCACTTGAGGGGCACAGGTGGCCTCAGTGGCGCAGAGTGCCTTCCATCAGCTTATGCTCATGGCCCAACTGTGACCCTATCCGGAGAACAATAACCTGGCTGCAGTAATCTATGCTCTGGTAACCTCAAGGTTGGATTATTGCAATGCGCTTTATGTTGGGTTGCCTTTGAAAATTGTTTGGAAGCTTCAATTAGTGCAGGGTGAAGCTGTCCAATTGTTGACATGTTGAAAGCAAACAGACCATATAACACCTATCCTGTTCCAATTGCATTGGCTGCCTATACGCTTCTGAGCCCAGTTCAAAGTGCTGGTTTTGACCTAACAAGCTCTTTATAGCTCAGGACCCCAATATCATCTAGAACACCTCTCCCGATATGAACTTACCCGGACCCTTAGATCTTCCTTTGAGGCCCTTCTCCACATCCCCCCTCTGAGGGAAGCTCAGAGGGTGGTGACAAGGGACAGGGCCTTTGCAGTTGTGGCTTCCCATCTGTGGAATATGCTCCCCAGTGAGGTCCGCCTGATGCTATCATTGACATCTTTTCAGCGCCAGGTAAAGACTTCTGAAAACTATCTTGTTCTGGACAGCCTTTGGGAGGGACTGAAGGTAGAGCCTGACACTGATTTTATGCCTTCTATGTCAAATTTTACCCTTGTAGTTCCCTTTAGTACCACTCCCTATATATGTGTGTGTGTGTGTGTGTATAGTATTTTATGTATTTTAATTGTATTTTATGTATTTTAAGGTTTTGTGATTATTGTTTACAATTTAATTATGTACGTGTTTGATTTTATTTTTGTGAGCCGCCCTGAGTGCCCTATTACAGGGTAGAAGGGCAGGATATAAATATTTTAAATAAATAAATTTGTTGTTGTTATGTGCCTTCAGGTTGATTATGGCGACCCTATGAATCAGTGACCTCCAAGAGCATAAATAAATAAATAAGACACACCTTTTCTCCTACCCTACCCTAACCCTGACCTTCCTGTGGTTGGGGGGGGCTGCTAGTACTATTGTTTTGTTCTTGTTTATTGTCATGTTTTTATAGTGTTTTTTATTTGTTTTGTTTTAACACTGTGTAAGTCACTTGGGGACCTTTGGGTATCAAGTGGCATCATCATCATCATCATCATAATAAATAGGTTGGTGGCAACATGATGGCCCAGTGGGACGTGACAGGCCTTGCAGGGCACATATTTTGGAGCAGAAGTGATGATATGATTAGTGATAGGACTGATGATATGACTATTTATTTATTTATTTATTATTTATTATTTATTTCATTCCATTTCTATACCGCCCTTAGCCTATGGCTCTCTGGGCGGTTCACAGCAAGGAATAAAATACAATACAGTAGAATAAAAACCAGGTAAAATCACTAAAAACATACAGCTTGAGCATTTAACAACTTGGTGTAAAATTAACTTAACAATCAACATTAAACATTAAAACATTAAAATGCCTGGGAGAATAAAAAGGTTTTAACCTGGCGCCGAAAAGATAGAAGAGTAGGCGCCAGGCGCACCTCATTAGAGAGACTGTTCCATAATTCGGGGGCCACCACTGAAAAGGCCCTGGATCTAGTAACAGCCCTCCGAGCTTCCCTATGGGACGGGACTCGGAGGAGGGCCTTAGATGTTGAACGTAGTGAGTGGGTAGGTTCATAGCGGGAGAGGCGTTCCGCAAGGTATTTTGGTCCCGCACCGTGTAAGGCTTTATAAGTCAAAACTAGCACTTTGAATCTAGCCCGGAAACAAATAGGTAGCCAGTGCAAACGCGCCAGAACAGGTGTTATATGTGCGGACCGTCTGGTCCTTGTCAGCAGTCTGGCTGCTGTGTTTTGCACTAGCTGTAGTTTCTGAATTGTCTTCAAAGGCAGCCCCACGTAGAGTGCATTGCAGTAGTCCAATCTCGAGGTTACCAGAGCATGGACGACTGAGGCGAGGTCATCACTATCCAGATAGGGGCGTAGCTGGGCTACCAACCAAAGATGGTAGAACGCATTCCGTGCCACCGAGGCCACCTGAGCCTCAAGCGACAGGAATGGATCGAAAAGGACCCCCAAGCTACGAACCTGTTCCTTCAGGGGGAGTGTAACCCCATCCAGAACAGGTTGAACATCCACCACCTGGGTCGAGAAGGCGCCCACCAACAGCGTCTCAGTCTTGTCAGGATTGAGCTTCAGTTTGTTAGCTCTCATCCAGTCCATTATCGCGGCTAGGCAACGGTTCAGCACATTATTCTCTACATATTAAAACTTTATGACTACAGTAGGGCCCCACTTTACGGCGTTCCGCTTTAAGGCGTTCCACTGATGCGGCGGCGGCTTTTGTTTTAATTTAAAAGCTATTTTTTTCTCTTTTGCGACATTTTGCGTTGTTTTCGCGCGACACAGCCCATTAAAGTCAACGGGGTTCTGCTTTACGGCGTTTTCCGCTTTACAGCGGGGGTCCAGAACGGAACCCGCCATATAAGCGGGGCCCTACTGTAATATTTAGCGATTGGATAGAACTATTGCAATTGTATTATACTGTATTAACATTTGCTGCCCTGGGCTCCTAGTTGGAGGAACATAAATGGGACATAAATCTAATAAATAAATAAATAAAATTTCTTTAATAAAAATATATTTAAAAAACAAATATTTCAGAAGAGTCATCTGTCTCTCCCTGCCTCCGCCCCCCGCCCCCCGTTGCAAGTCTTGCTGTGCTTTGCTTGGGGAGAAAGAGCACAAACATGCTAGGAGCCTGCGAACCAAGATGGGAGAACTGGAGTGCTTGGTCTTAGAGGAGAGCATTGATATAGTGAGCATAACGGAGACCTGGTGGAATGGAGAAAACCAGTGGGATACGGTTATCCCTGGATGTAAACTACATCGGAAGGACAGGGAAGGACATATTGGTGGCGGAGTCGCTCTATACGTGAAAGAAGGCATTGAATCCAGCAAGCTCGAAACCCCCAAAGAGGCAGACTCCTCCACAGAATCGTTGTGGGTGGTGATACCATGCCCCAGGAGGGACTTAATACTGGGAACGATCTATCGTCCCCCTGATCAAAATGCTCAGGGAGACCTTGAGATGAGATATGAAATTGAGGAAGCATCCAAACTAGGAAATGTGGTAGTAATGGGTGTGACTTCAACTACCCGGACATAGACTGGCTGCATATGTGTTCCAGTCATGACAAAGAAGCAAAGTTTCTAGATATTCTAAATGACTATTCCCTAGACCAGTTCGTCATGGAACCAACCAGAGGGACGGCAACCCTGGACTTAATCCTCAGTGGGGACCGGGACCTGGTGCAAGATGTAAGTGTTGTTGAACCGATTGGGAGCAGTGACCACAGTGCTATTAAATTAAACATGCATGTAAATGGCCAATTGCCAAGAAAATCCAACACGGTCACATTTGACTTCAAAAGAGGAAACTTCACAAAAATGAGGGGATTGGTAAAAAGAAAGCTGAAAAACAAAGTCCAGAGGGTCACATCACTCGAAAATGCTTGGAAGTTGTTTAAAAACACTATATTAGAAGCTCAACTGGAGTGCATACCGCAGATCAGAAAAGGTACCGCCAGGGCCAAGAAGATGCCAGCATGGTTAACGAGCAAAGTCAAGGAAGCTCTCAGAGGCAAAAAGTCTTCCTTCAGAAAATGGAAGTCTTGTCCGAATGAAGAAAATAAAAAAGAACACAAACACTGGCAAAAGAAATGCAAGAAGACAATAAGGGATGCTAAAAAAGAATTTGAGGAGCTAAGAACATAAAAACCAACAACAAAAAATTCTATAAATACATTCAAAGCAGGAGACCATCTAGGGAGACAATTGGACCCTTGGATGATAAGGGAGTCAAAGGTGTACTAAAGAACGATAAGGAGATTGCAGAGAAGCTAAATGAATTCTTTGCATCTGTCTTCACAGTGGAAGATATAGGGCAGATCCCTGAACCTGAACTAACATTTGCAGGAAGGGATTCTGAGGAACTGAGACAAATAGTGGTAACGAGAGAGGAAGTTCTAAGCTTAATGGACAATATAAAAACTGACAAATCACCGGGCCCGGATGGCATCCACCCGAGAGTTCTCAAAGAACTCAAATGTGAAATTGCTGATCTGCTAACTAAAATATGTAACTTGTCCCTCGCGTCCTCCTCCGTGCCTGAGGACTGGAAAGTGGCAAATGTAACCCCGATCTTCAAAAAGGGATCCAGAGGGGATCCCGGAAATTACAGGCCAGTTAGCTTAACTTCTGTCCCTGGAAAACTGGTAGAAAGTATTATTAAAGCTAGATTAACTAAGCACATAGAAGAACAAGCCTTGCTGAAGCAGAGCCAGCATGGCTTCTGCAAGGGAAAGTCCTGTCTCAGTAACCTATTAGAATTCTTTGAGAGTGTCAACAAGCATATAGATAGAGGTGATCCAGTGGACATAGTGTACTTAGACTTTCAAAAAGCGTTTGACAAGGTACCTCACCAAAGGCTTCTGAGGAAGCTTAGCAGTCATGGAATAAGAGGAGAGGTCCTCTTGTGGATAAGAAATTGGTTAAGAAGCAGAAAGCAGAGAGTAGGAATAAATGGACAGTTCTCCCAATGGAGGGCTGTAGAAAGTGGAGTCCCTCAAGGATCGGTATTGGGACCTGTACTTTTCAACTTGTTCATTAATGACCTAGAATTAGGAGTGAGCAGTGAAGTGGCCAAGTTTGCTGACGACACTAAATTGTTCAGGGTTGTTAAAACAAAAAGGGATTGCGAAGAGCTCCAAAAAGACCTCTCCAAACTGAGTGAATGGGCAGAAAAATGGCAAATGCAATTCAATATAATCAAGTGTAAAATTATGCATATTGGAGCAAACAATCTTAATTTCACATATACGCTCATGGGGTCTGAACTGGCGGTGACCGACCAGGAGAGAGAGCTCGGGTTGTAGTGGACAGCACGATGAAAATGTCGACCCAGTGTGCGGCAGCTGTGAAAAAGGCAAATTCCATGCTAGCGATAATTAGGAAAGGTATTGAAAATAAAACAGCCGATATCATCATGCCGTTGTATAAATCTATGATGCGGCCGCATTTGGAATACTGTGTACAGTTCTGGTCGCCTCATCTCAAAAAGGACATTATAGAGTTGGAAAAGGTTCAGAAGAGGGCAACCAGAATGATCAAGGGGATGGAGCGACTCCCTTACGAGGAAAGGTTGCAGCATTTGGGGCTTTTTAGTTTAGAGAAAAGGCGGGTCAGAGGAGACATGATAGAAGTGTATAAAATTATGCATGGCATTGAGAAAGTGGATAGAGAAAAGTTCTTCTCCCTCTCTCATAATACTAGAACTCGTGGACATTCAAAGAAGCTGAATGTTGGAAGATTCAGGACAGACAAAAGGAAGTACTTCTTTACTCAGCGCATAGTTAAAGTATGGAATTTGCTCCCACAAGATGCAGTCATGGCCACCAGCTTGGATGGCTTTAAAAGAAGATTAGACAAATTCATGGAGGACAGGGCTATCAATGGCTACTAGCCATGATGGCTGTGCTCTGCCACCCTAGTCAGAGGCAGCATGCTTCTGAAAACCAGTTGCCGGAAGCCTCAGGAGGGGAGAGTGTTCTTGCACTCGGGTCCTGTTTGCGGGCTTCCCCCAGGCACCTGGTTGGCCACTGTGAGAACAGGATGCTGGACTAGATGGGCCACTGGCCTGATCCAGCAGGCTCTTCTTATGTTCTTATGTAGAGACCACCATTGCTATCTTATGAATGAAAATAATTATTCTACTACCTCTGTATGTGTGTGTTTATTTTTAATGTTGTCTTAGGCTACTTAGATGTGCGGCAGCCAAGGCCAGCACCTTGTAGGCGTTTTTTAAAGTAACTGAAATGTAATTGTAGTGATTACCTTGGAGGAAAAGTGAAGTAATCAGTTACTTTCAGAGCAATTGTAATTGTAACGGCAATTACTACCTTTTTTGGGCCATGTAACTGTAACTGTAATTTATTACTTTTTAAAAGTAATCTTCCAAGCTCAAGAGTATAAACGCTCTGGATCTGCTGAAGCGTCGTTGCTTCCGCAGCTGCAAGCCACATCTCCACAGTTCTTACAGTGCGTGCGCCTAACGCTGAAAAACTCTCTTTGGGTTTTCTGTGTAAAGCTTCAGACCTCTGGCAGCACGCTTCAGCTGACAACGCAAAATGTTCCTTTACCAATTTCAGGAAATCCGGGTAGTCTGCGTGTTCCTGGGGTAAAATGCTCAGAAGTTCCTGTAGCTCTCCATTCTCTTGAGCGTGGAGAACATGCATCCAGTAGCGCTGTTCCAAATCCTGGTCTCGGCAAACCTGCTCAAACACCTGGAAATACGCGTGTATGTCTTCTCCCGCCTGAAAAAGTGGGAACGCTATTAGTCTCTGAACTGTTACCATCAGGCATTACAAACGTACAAGTTTCCAAGGTAAAGAGACACATGATAACTAGGACCTCCGGCCAAACCTGGTTTCAAATCCCTGCGCAGCCTTGAAACTCACTGGGTGACCTCGGTTCAGTAACTGTCATTAGACTAACCTACCTCACAGGGGTGTTGAGAGGATAAAATGGGGAGGGGAAGAACCATCTTTGTGCTCCTTACATAAAAAGCAGAATATAAATGAAACTAATAACAGGAGCTTCCCAGCTACAACTGGGGTTGTGGGAAGGCGAGGGTGGACAGAGGGAATTCATGTACAAAAGCCCCAGGACAAGCCTGAACAACGGAAGCTTGCCTGTAAAAGGAGAGGAAAGGTCTTAACATGTATTCACACACACACCCTCACACACAGTCGCTATCAGATCAGTGGAGTGAACAGAGCAAAGGGGTGGGGAGGCAATAATTACTGTGTAATTAAAGCTGCAATCCAACGCAGTTACCTGGGAGTAAGCCTCATTGAATCCAATGGAGCTTACTTCTGAGTAGCATGATTGGATTGCAGCCTAAGAAAACCAGGAAAGCCTTCTCACCTCCCTTCCAAGCTCCACATCTCATTCTTAGGCTGCAGTCCAATACACAATTACCTGGGAGTAAACCCCTTTGAATCCAGTGGCGCTTACTTCTGAGTAGACACGTATTGGATTGCAACCTTAGGCTACATTTTCCTGGGAAGAAGTCCTTTTGAATTCAGCAGGGATGACATTAGAAGAGAGATGGTTTCTCAGCGGCTTCCTCCTTTCAGCATTGCCTCTCTTCTGCTGCTACAGGCCACTAAGCCCCGCCCCTCCTCCCATGCCTGAAACTCAGGACAGACCGGGGCAGCTCCTTAGCAACTCCTTATCTTTGCCCAGTAGCTGCGCAGCTGAGCAGGATAGACTTTGTTGCTGTGAAGCTTCCCCCTGCTGGCCTGCGCTTATCCCAGGAGGGCCTCCTGGGGCCCTGCGTGAGATCCTGGCCCTCAGGCCAGTGCCCAACCTAGCTGTGTGCTAGCGCCAGGCCTGACTAACAGTTTAACAGTACGGGCACTTCATAGGAATGCACTGTCTCCAGGGGAGGGCTTGTAGGTCAATGGTACGACACATTCTTTGCATTCTGGAAACACTGGTGCCCATTGGGATGGGTAGGGTGGAGAGCAGAGCTGATGATAGGAAGAGTTAGCTGGTTCTGTGACTCCATCCTTCCCCCTGCTGAGTTGTACAAGGGCAGCACTGAAACTAAGGAGGAGAAAGCTGACAGCTGTGGCCACCCCCTGCACTGGTCATAAGTAAGGCAAGCCGGTGGAGGCCGGCTGAGGCCAGACAAAAGTTGGTGGGACCACACCCCATTCTCCTTGATGGACCAGCTCCACTGCCTAGAGGCCTACGTTCAGGGCTGGCCCTGCCATTAGACAGAACAAGGTGGCTACCTAGGCGGAAGATGTTGGGGATGAGGAATGGCAGCAAAATGTTGGAGGTCAGATCTGGGCCTTCTAAGCCAACCTGATGCTCCCGGGTGTGGTGGAAGAAGGCGCTGTCCACTCACCAGTGCTGAAATAAGATTCAACCACTAATCTGGTCAGCATCCGTATATGATATGGTAGTGGGCACTGTGATGTTCCTATATTAATGTATATATGGTAAGTGTTGTTGTTTTAGAAGATACATGGTAAGTGGAGTGAAAGAGGAGGGGGAGTGAATGGGCAGTAGAATGCGAGATGATTGGCTGAGTGTTTAAAATGGCTGAATGTATAAAAGGAGGAGTGAGAGTGGAATCTGGGGGAAGAAGAGAACTGAGTGGGTTGCTTGGTGGGGTTTAGAGAGTTGTTTGCCAGGAGAGAGTGAAGAAGGAGCGGGGTGGAGTTCGGATTAGTATTGAGTAAAACCATATGCTTATGTGCCTTAAGAAGAAATCTTGTTAATCTTGTTAGCTTTGTTATCTTTAATAAATACTTAATTTGGTTTACCAAAGGCCTGATCCTTGGCTGGAGTTTCACAGACCAGAAGGGAGGGTAAGGTAATGACCAAGACTGAAGGGGAACTGTAACAAATGGTGGCAGCGGTGAAGAGAATAACAATACCAGTATTCAGAGTCTCTGGGAATACTAGTATTGGGACGTTACTGGTGGTTGCCTAGCAGGGGGATCTGTTGAGATCTGTGCTAGAGCGGGGAGAGAAACCATAAGAGAGAGTGGTCCGGACTGGTGGAGTCCCTGGTGGTGCCTAGAGACAGGCAGTAGCCACGCGCAGGTAGGAACCTGACAGGGAGAGCCAGGGAAGGACGCATCACATGTGGTGTCAGTAGCGGTGGGATACGAACAACAGAGAATCCAGATACGAATACTAGAGAATCCAGAACAGTGGTGTGGCAAACAGAAATAACAAAACAAGATTTCTTGTGAGAGTGACTGGCAAAGAGTGTGTGGCAAAGAGTGAGTGAACTCAAACACCATGGCTGAATACATAAAAATGAAAAGAGAGGAGCTGGTGGAGAAGTGCATAACATTCAATTTACCTCACGAGGGTAAAGGGGTAGATGAATTGAGGGTAGCACTTATAGGATTTGCTACTGCCCAGCAAAAACAACCTGTCAGGGAAGAGACCCCAGAAGGACATTTAAGCAATCCCGCTTATATAGAGTACTTGAGAGAGAAGTTAAGATGGGAGGCTGAGGAAAAAGACAAGCAGAGGGAGTTGGAAGCTGAGAGATTGAAGATGGAAACTGAGAGAATGAGGATGGGGTTTGAGGAGAGGGAGAAGAGAACTGAGTGGATTGCTTGGTGGGGTTTAGAGAGTTGTTTACCAGGAGGGAGGTGGAGTTCGGATTAGTATTGAGTAAAACCATATGCTTATGTGCCTTAAGAAGAAATCTTGTTAATCTTGTTAGCTTTGTTATCTGTAATAAATACTTAATTTGGTTTACCAAAGGCCTGATCCTTGGCTGGGGTTTCACAGACCAGAAGGGAGGGTAAGGTAATGACCAAGGCTGAAGGGGAACTGTAACAAATGGTGGCAGCGGTGAAGAGAATAACAATACCAGTATTCAGAGTCTCTGGGAATACTAGTATTGGGACGTGACTGGTGGTTGCCTAGCAGGGGGATCTGTTGAGATCTGTGTTAGAGCGGATAGGTAAACCATAAGAGAGTGCGGTCCGGACTGGTGGAGTCCCTGGTGGTGCCTAGAGCCAGGCAGTAACCACGAGCAGGTAGGAACCTGACAGGGAGAGCCAGGGAAGGACGCATCACAGGCACTAACTTATCCTTGGCATCAGGCAGCAGAATGTCTTGGGTGAGTCCTGCTCAGGTTTGATCCCTATCAAGCATTTCCAAAAGCATCTGAGAATGGCCTCTGTCTGAAGCCCTAGAGAACTGCTGCCAATCCAAGGAAACAATGCCGAGGTAAATGGACAAATAGCATGATCTAGTATAAGGCAGCTGGTTATGTAGGTAGGGTGGAATAAGAGCACATCTGAATCCTAGATTGTTTTTTTTAACATACCTGGTTTGTTAGGGAAAAACCACTAGTCAGTGGCAGAGACCAGCTTTGCATAGTGAAGGCTTAAGGTTCAATCCTTGGCATTTCCTGCTAAAAAGGAGGATCAGGCATAAGGTGGTGGGAAAGACCTCTGCCAGAGGCCCTGGAGAACTGCCAGTCAAAGGAGATAGTGCAGGGTTAAATGGACCAGTGGCCTTGTTTATTGGAAAGTCTGACTCATGGTCCCTGTGCCTTGACGGTAGGGATTCATGACACCACTGACCCCCCCCCACGCCACTTCATCCTGCCCTTCCGGTCACCCCAGGCCAGCATCCCGCCTGGCCTCGGCTGATTCTTCCTGGGACTCCCCCCAGCCCCAGAGAAGCCCTTTTGGGGTACATAACCCCCCTTGGGCAGCAACAGCTGCCTACCTCTCACACCCTTTGCCCACATGCCCCCTGGCACACTCCTGCCCAGCACTGATCTTAGGCTGTGTACACACCAGCCATTTCAAGCCCATGCCAAGTACATCCCCCCCCCAAAAGAAGAATCCTGGGAACTGTAGTTTGTTAAGGATGCTGGGAATGGTAGCTCTGTGTGGGGTAAATGACAGTTCCCAGGATTCTTTTGGGGGGACAGGAGGAACACATGCTTTGAATGTGCTTTAAATGTGCGTGTGCAGCTGTAGATCTTCCCACGCCGAGAGTGAAAGGTCAAAATGGTGGATGGCACTCATTTCTTTCGTGGCTCACACAGGCAGAGGCTGGTGGGATGGGAGTTAGTGGGGGCCCCTCTGGGATCTGCAGCCTGCCGCTCAGGCCTCCAGCTGCCTCCTGGCCTCTCTTTGACCAGAGACCTCCAGCAGCTGTCATTCAACCATAAAGGGCAGCATTGGAGAAGGGGGGAGGGGAGGGCATCCCCCCCACCATGGCCAGCATTGGGACATAGGAACATTGGGATCTGCCATGGACTGAGACCATTGGTCTTACCCAGGATTGTGTACGCAGGGGGCTCGGGGACCTTTCTCTGTGGCTCTCAGGCCTCTCCCCAGGCCACCCCCCTCTCCAGCCTTGCTTCAGGGCCCCCTTGTGAGGTTTTGCTTCTCTGGGCCTTGAGCACTGATCATGCCTCTCTCGTGCTTGCATTGCGGGGGGGGGAGAGGTGTGTGTGTGTGTGTGCAGAAAATAGCTTCCTGCGCAAAGGTAGGATTTCCACTTCTTGCTCCACCCACTCTTGCCTTTGGTCACACCCACCACTGGCATCCGGCCCCTGGAAGATTGCCCAGAAGGGAATGTGGCCCTTTGGCTGAAAAAAGGTTCCCCATTCCTGGCCTACACTGACCGGGATCCATCCCAGCCTCATCTGGAGATGCCGCTGGGAGTTGCACCCGGGATGCCCTGCCACTGAGCTACAAGGGCCCCTTCCCCTCTCCCAGGTTTGCTGCCACCTGCTTCAGGCCCGCTTCCTCCCTGCAGATGCCACCCTTGGCTCTCCTCCCCCTCTGGGGGCTGCCAGGGATCTCACCCTCCCCTGCCCTCTCCCTCTGCTTCAGCAAAGCACAGACTCTTCTTGGGACCTCCTTCTTTTTATTGATGGGACTCTAAAGGCAAAGATATCCCAACTCTGCACAGCTAGAAGTAGGTGATGGGGTCAGTCCTGGTGTGGCCGAGTTGGTAACTGGTGAGCTCAGCTTGGCCCCCTTCGGCTGGAAGCCTTAGGAACACACGCAGGTGGGCGTACCTGTCCGGCCCAATCTGGATCTGTGAGGAGGGAGGAACATTGTGAAATTGGCATCACAAGCAGGGACAGGCCAGCTTGATTGGTCTCCAACAGACAGAACTCTGTGTCTAAACAGGTGCTGCATGGGCTTCTTGCCTGGAAGAAGCCATACCTGTGGCCACGAGGGAGCCACAAGGACACTCACCTGCAGATGTGGGGGAAGGGACCGTCAGCCATGCAGCGGGGAGAGAATGCCACTCTGTGCATCAGCCCTATAGCTGGCCTGCCTTGTTAGGTGGGGCAGCCACATTTCTAGGTAGGATACTTGGGGGCGAGAGCCACACAGCACTACCTTATGCCCCCCTCACTGGTGGAGAGGACGTGAGGGCCAGGCCAGGGGAAGGGAAAGGCACTGACCTTCCCCCTTACTCCTCCCCCATCCAGAGAGTGTGTTAACCTACATGAATGAAGTTTAACCTGTTGAATTTTCTCATGCTTTTTTGAGAGATCCCCAGGAATACCAGACTCAAAAGCTTGACTTTGCCTATAGCTACAGTCCCCTTTCACCTGTGATCTGTCCCTGTGTTCTGATTCTTCATGAACTGAACTACTTTGGTAAAAACAGTGATCTCCTGAGTTTGGCTTTGATGCTGCATTAGGTATCTCAGTTTTAGATTTCACCTGAAAAACAAACTTGTCCATACTACAAGTTTAGGGAAAGGCAGAGAGAAAATAAATACTCTTGGGTGTGTTTGTTAACTCCTCTCGAGAGTCACTTCTAGTCTTTCTCTTGGCCTTTAGATTTTCCTTCCTGTTGGACAGTAAAGGGGGAACTTTTAACAGGCTAAGTTATTGGAAACTAATTGTGGAAAGCAGTTGGATTTTTTTACTGCTTGCTGGGTTGATTTTTCTGTCCAGAAACCCTGAAATGGCCTCATGCTGAGCTGCACATACCGGGAGAATCAGAAATTAGGCCTGAGTCACAGCCTAGGTAGCCAGCCAGCCAACTAGCTAACTGTAGTCTACACAGCAATATTTCTATCCCTCTAGGGTTGTTTTCATCCTTTGCCAGCAAGTGATCAAGAAAAAGAAAAGATAGCCACTATGATTGTGAATATGCTGAGTACTTTAAAAGAGTAAACGGTAGTCATTTTTTCAGATCATTTAAATTATCTATTTATTTCACCCTTTAGCAATAAGCACCCAATCCTGCTCTACTCATTATGACTGCAGGCAAACCAAAATGCTTCTTTATTGCTGGCTGGACAGACAGCACAAGTGAAAATCTAAATGAAAACAAAGGAAAGTCCAAGGGGTGGAGTCTAACTCTAGCCCATAATACAAAGCTCTAATATTTAACTCTTCAAGGGCCACGTTACTATACAGGCTGTTTATTTCAGGATAAGTAATTATAGGGTGATTGTGATGATGAAAAATCCACCCTCAGTCAGGGAAAGTCTTGAGTGAGCAGGCTTTTGGGGGCTCTTCCAGATGAGGCTTTTGTTGTGCACTCACCCTGCCTCACTCACTGAATTTTTCAGAGGTCCTTTTCAGGGACGGCACCAGGCATGCCGGGGCCCTTGGGCACCAGCTTCCCCCAGCCCCGGCACCTGCACACATGACCTACATACCTTGCCCTTGGTGAATGCTGGTTGCTCTGTGGGCAGAAGCCTGCCATCAATCAAGATGGCGGCTGAGGTTTCCCGAAGGGGTTGATGCCTTCGCTGCCATCTTGGTTAATGGCACGCATGCGTGCTACGTGTGTGTGCGCATACCTGCCCTCAACAAGATGGCGGCAGAGGCATCAACCCCTTAGGGAAGCCTCGGCCACCGTCTTGGTTGATGGCAGGCTTGCGCCCGCAGTGCAGTCAACATTTACATCAAGAGAGAGGTAGGTGGGGCAGGCATTGCAGGCCTGCACGGGAGAAGGAGAGGTGCCTGGGAGCTCCCTCTCATGATCTGCGTAGCTGACGCTGCCATGGATCGTGGAAAGGAGCGCTACTCACCCACCCTAAGGAGGGGCCCTTGGCCAGGGCCCAACCTGACTGCCCTCTGACGCTGGCCCTGGTCCTTTTCTTAAATCCTGTTCTTAAAACAAGGTAACTTAAATGGAGATTGTCCTTGTTATGTCACAAACTGAAAAGACAGTTTTCCCCAAACATCCTGGAGGGGGGGAGCTCTGCTGTGGGTTGGTAGTGATGCCCCCATTTGCCCCCCCTGGCTACAGGACTGCTGCGTATGCTTTAGACTCCAACCACAGAAGGCAGATCTTTGAGTGTCCAAAAGTGTGCATATGAGGAGAAATGATTTCTAGAATTGCTTCCGTCTCTGCAAGAAGGGCTGTCCCCTAATGGCAAGGTCCTGAGCCCCCAAACTCAGGGGGGACGTAGAGACATGTGTGGATGTTCTGGGCTGGGGGGGGCAATTCTGGAACATCTTCCTCCTGCCTGGACTTTCCTTCATGCAAGCGGCCCCCCTATGCCATCTCTTCAGCCACCCACAGCGAGGGAGGACCTGGGAGCTTGAAGGTGGTTGGTCCTCCCGGAACTTTCTTCCTCCCGAAGTCAGAGCCCTCGGCACGAAGGCCTTATACTGAGTCAGACGAATGGTCCATCTAGCTCAGTAGTGTCTACACTGACTGGCAGCAGCTCAGCCGCAGTTCCAGCAGGGATCATCCCCAGCCCTTCCTGGAGATGCTGCCACCGGGAACTGAACCTGGGGCCTCCTGCACGCCCAGCAGGTGCACCGTCCCATAGCTACGATGGCCCTTCCACCAATGGGAAGTCACACCAGGAGATGCAGAGTGGGACCGCCTTCAGGGCCTCTTGCAGTCCTTCCCAGGTGCGGCGTCTTCTGCCTGGAGACGGTGTCTCCAGTTCCTCCTGGGACTGTTGCACTAAGGTGGATCAGGGCCCACCCCACCGGAACAGTGGAATAACGCCCCCCCTCCATTGCTGCTGTTCACCCACCGGACAGGACACGCAGGAAGCAGCGAGAAGGTGTGCAAGGGCAGCTCTCCAGCAAATCTAGCCCTTCCAATGACACAACACAACACGCAAGTGTGCGTAGAGAAGAAAGAAGAATGGCCTCCTGCAGAACAAGAGGGTCATCATGATCTGTGAGAGTCCGGGGGGGGGGTCTTGGGCTTCCCACGGATATCTCAAAGTGGCCAGATGTTACTAAGGTAAGGGAGAACTGGGCGCACCCTAAAGGAGGCAGATGGATCATGCATGGATTGTGAAGAGTTTGCAGGACAGAAGGAGGCTGGATCTGTGCCACCTCCCGCACCACCACTTGTTTTCCTCCTGCCTGGCTATTCCCCCCTGCTGTTGCAGCCACTGACCTTGATGAAGTAGTTGGTGCCAGCAACCACCTGTGATCTATATGCGATAGCCCAGAAGATGGTGTATATCTCGCCCACTCTGTCTTCCAGCTGCTGCTTCACCTGGAGAACAGGGTGAAGATCATAGAATCATAGAATCATAGAGTTGGAAGGGGCCTTGTAGGCCATCGAGTCCAACCCCCTGCTCACAGCAGGAAATCCACAGCTAGAGCATCTCCCGCAGATAGCTGTCCAGCCTCTGCTTGAAGACATCCAGCGAAGGGGATCCCACCACCTCCCTAGGCAGTCGGTTCCATTGCCGAACTGCCCTTACTGTCAAGAAGTTCCTTCTAATGTCCAATCTGAATCTACGCTCCTGCAACTTAAAACCATTAGACCTAGTCCTACCCTCTGGGGCAGCAGAGAACAAATCTGTACCCTCCTCTATGTGACAGCCCTTCAGGTACTTAAAGAGTGCAATCATGTCACCCCTCAGCCTTCTCTTCACCAGACTGAACATGCCAAGTTCCTTCAACCTTTCCTCATAAGACTTGTTCTCCATACCAGCTATCATCCTCGTCACCCTCTTCTGAACCCGCTCTAAGTTGTCTATATCTTTCTTAAAATGAGGCGCCCAGAACTGAACGCAATATTCCAGATGAGGCCTGACTAATGCAGAATATAGTGGGACTATTACTTCCCTCGACCTGGAAACTATAGCTCTGTTTATGCAGCCCAAAACCGCATTTGCCTTTTTTGCCGCAGCATCCCACTGCTGGGTCATGTTCAACTTGCGATCCACTACAATTCCAAGGTCCTTCTCACACGCACTACTGCTAAGCCAGGTATTTCCCATCCTATACCCGTGCATTTTGTTTTTGTGGCCTAAATGCAGAATCCTGCATTTGTCTTTATTGAATGTCATTTTATTAATTTCAGCCCAATTTTCTAGTCTATCCAGGTCCCTTTGGATTTTATTCCTGTCTTCCATTGTGTTAGCTATCCCTCCCAGTTTCGTATCATCCGCAAACTTCATAAGGCTTCCCTCCACCCCATCATCTAAGTCATTGATAAAAATGTTGAAGAGTATCGGCCCCAGGACAGAACCCTGTGGCACTCCACTCGAAACCTCCTTCCAGTCCGAAGCAGAGCCACCAACGACCACTCTTTGAGTACGGTTTTCCAACCAGTTGTGAATCCACCTGACAGTATTTCCATGTAGTCCGCATTTGACCAGTTTGCTAATCAAAAGGTCGTGGGGGATTTTGTCAAACGCTTTGCTGAAATCTAGATAGATGACATCTACAGCATTTCCACCATCTACTAAGCTAGTGACCCGATCAAAAAAAGAGATGAGATTAGTTTGACAGGATTTTTTCTTGACAAACCCATGCTGGCTCCTACTAATCACAGCATTGTCATCTAGATAGTTGCCAATGGACTCTTTTATTATCCGTTCTAATATCTTTCCCGGTATTGAAGTCAGACTGACCAGCCTGTAATTCCCCGGATCTTCTTTTTTACCCTTTTTAAAGAGTGGGATGACGTTTGCCCATCTCCAATCCTCCAATCACAGAGGCTGCAGACGGCTCCACAGGCCTCAAGGGTGGGAGGAGAAGGGTGTGGCAAGCACCTCAGTGCCACCACCAACTGAGGCCCTGGAGCTTCTTTGGGCAGGCAAGGGGAGAGTTTTGATGCCAGCTTCTGCCAAACTGAAGCCCTGCAGGCATTTCAGCCATGATGGCTGTGGCTGATGGGAGTTGCAGTGCAAAGCATCTGAGGGGCACCAGGTCCCAAAAGGCGTTCAAAGGGCCTGGACAGCAAAAGGGAATCAGAGGAAGAAGTCCCGTTCCATTTGCTGCCTTTGAATATGACTTTTGGGAATCCCTAGGAAAGAGGACTCGCACTATGGTCACATCTACCCCATGCATTTAAAGCACACTGATACCCCTTTAACAGTCATGGCTTCCCCCAAAGAATCCTGGGAACTATAGTTCCCCCCCCCCCACAAAGCTACAGTACCCAGCAGCCTTAACAAAGTACAGTTCCCAGGATCCTTGGGGAAGCCGTGTGTTTTGAGCGAGCTTTAAATGGACGGTGTGGCTGTGATCATTAATAATGGCAAGCATTTTGTACAATGAAGTAGGCACAACAGCCCGGAATAAACAGGCTGGATGCAAGACACACCTCCAGAAGAGGCACAGCCTGAGAGCCCTTTCCTCATCTGTGGGGAGCTGGTGGGGGGCTTCTCACCTGGCTAGAGATTGCCTGAACTTCAGGAGTGGCCGGTTTGGTGGGGGATAATCCTCCAAGACTCATGGTGGCTGCAGGTAGCGCTGTGTCTCCTGGAGATGCAAGCCTGGAAGCAGCAGGGCTGTGGGAGGATGGAACCTGCACCCTTTTATGCTCAGGCAGCCTCCGCCTGTTGGGCAATGGCATTGGGGGCAGGAGCGACTCACATCCATGGCTGGCGTCATGTGGGGAAGCGCCTGCACACTGCAGATTTCTTTCCAGGGTGAGGCACGCCCCATTGCAGGAAAGAGGGAGCCCGCACCCTTGCAAGGCCCCCTCCCATCCTGTTGCACTGGGGAGGGGGAGTGCTGGTTGCCAGTTCAGAAATCTCAGCGCAGCCCCTTCAAAGGCCAAAGCAGAACACAATGATCACTTTTCCCAAATAAACTGGGTAAAGGTGGAATCCACATTTGCTAAATAAACCACATATGTTTGCAAACCATCAGAATCAAAATTATATCGTCTTTGATCTTTTTTTTTTTAAAGTAACCATCCCAAATACGGCTGGCCCTGAGTTCCTAAGCAACACACAGCCACACCTGCAATGAACAGGGAAGTAGTCAGCTGGGAGTGGGGAAACAGCCAGTGCCCCAAGGCTGGAAGCTGCCAGGATCTGGGGCACGCCCTTCTCCCCTTGCACGCACACACAGGCCCTTTCCAGGACATTTTGCACAGTTTTTTCTGAGTGAAGCAAGACTTCTGCCTCTCTGCTCAGCGTTCCATTGGTTTGAGCCAAGCCATGTGTGATGTTAATGTAAATGCAATTAATGAGCTTGTCATTGAAAATGTGAATTAAAATAGGCTCCTTGTCCGGTTCAGAGCAGAAATCATGAGTCGGAGACAAGGGTGCAAGGAACTCTTGCTCTATTAACGTAATGGATACATCAAAGGCTGAGCGCCTCATAGAAAAGACCCTATGCTAATTCACTGCAAGTCCCTAACTCCCCTCTAGACATGCTCCAACGTGTGATGAAAGTTGACTCAACTTTCTTGGTCTTGGAGCGTAACCTCTCACTCCTTCGCACACACGCCCTCTGCCCTGTCCGCTTCTCCCTACGTCGTGAGCGCGGTGAAGGGGGACGAGCCTCCACAGGCTCATCTAACAGAACAGGGTCCTTATCTGCAGGCGGGGAAGCAGAGGGCTGGGAAGCGTCAGGCATCTCTGGGATACTGCTTGGCATAGGAGGAGTTACTGCTCTTTCGGAATTCTCCCCTAACGGCTCCGTGGAGGTGCTTGATGGCTGAGGGCTGTCCCATTGAGGGGCAGTGTCATGGCCCCGTCAGAGGACTCCTCAGATGAGGATGACTCGGGAGTAACAGCAGCAGACCCAGGAGCAGCAGGAGACACGGAGGAGCCTCCTGAGAATCCAGCTCCTTCTGCCCCTCAGCTGCAGAGCACCCCAGGGACAGCAGAGGCCCTGCAGCCAGACACAGACAGTGAACAGGATACTCCCCCCTCACCTGCAGAACGTAGACAGCAGAAGGTCAGGCAGAAGAGAGGCAGGCCTGTCTCCTTAAGGCCCAAACGCTGAGGACTCACACCTGCTGTCCATCCTGCTCTTTATAAGGCACACCTTGGCTGCAGCCTGTTGCTGACTGCAACGTCAGGCGTGGCTTTGTGTAGACCTAGTTTCCCTGCAGCATCTCTTTGACTGACCTCCTTGGCAATTGATCCCGGACCTCCACTGACCTCGCTTCTGGACTTCTGACTCGGCAAGTACGCTTCAGATAGGCCTGGCAGATTTACAACCCGACTGCTGGCTAAGGACTTTCCTTCCCTGCCAAAGACCCAGGAATTTCCAGCCCCCCTGACACTGCTACTGCAGTGTAGAGCTGATAGGCAGGGCCATCCATGGGAACTGGTGGGACGGCTAGCTCGCTCTCTTCCTCAAGGTCTGGGCTAGACTCAACAACAGCTGGATTGTCCATGCCTGCTGATGGCTGAGGCGCCTGCAACTCATGCCTTCCCCCTCCTTGATCCTCAGGAGAGAGGCTGGGCTCAACACCCCCAACACCCCTGGGCTCAACACTCCTTCTGGGAGGAAGGGCAGGATATAAAATAAATAAATATGCCAAATTGATGTGCATGTTATTGAAGGTATAAATAGCTATTGTGGGGGTCCTGAGCAGCATCATGACCACAGGGGCTGGGAAGGAGAATTTAACCCTTTCTCCTCTTCCCAAGGTCCCAATAAAAGTCCTCTTGCCCCGAAACTGTTATTGACATTACCTGGAAAATGTCAACCGGCACCACTTAAGGCTTCAGACTTGCAGCAAATTTTTTTATTTATTTTTATTTATTAAATTCATATCCTGCCCTTCTTCCCAGGATTATGGTGGCAGGATTAAGTGGGAAGGGTTCCACTCTCCCTCAGTGGCCCTCTGTGGTTGCTATTTGCATCTTTTAAGACATGTATGTTAATTGTATCCACACAATTAACATCAGGTTAGTTTGGCCTTTACTTGTTTTTGTGTAACACAAGAGCTCTGTGGATTTCACTCTGCCGTTTTGAAATCTGGAGCCCACATTCAGGACAATCCCACATTTCTGGTTTGAATAACTAGTAATGGCTCATGATAGAGTTGAACATGGTCTCCAGTTATGATGGGTTGGACCTAAGACTCCACCCTTTAGGGGACTATAAAGGTCACAATCAATCAAGTTTCTAAACTAGACAACTACCCCATTCCACAAACAGGACTTGCTGGCAGTTCTTGGAGGAGGCCGACATTTTAGCAAATTGGACATGCCCCAGGCTCACCAGCAGACTGAGCTTGAGGAGAACTACATGAAATTCACCACAATCAGTATGCACAAAAGGTTGTACCAGCATAGCAGGTTGCCCGATGAATTGCAGCAGCACCAGGCATATTGCAAAGGGCCATGGAAAACCTCTTAAAGGAAATCCCAGGAGTTGTGGTGAGGATTGACGATATCCTTATCACAGGCAAAAGTGATCAAGGCCATCTCGCAACACTCACGAGAGTATTTCAAAGACTGGAAGAGGCAACTATCATCGATTCCATCCAAACCTTTCAGCCCTGTTAGAACTGTTACACTACTGATGACTCAGGGCCAGCGTTTTTAAGAAAGACAAAGAAGGAATTTTACAAGACCTAGAGAAGTCACATGCTTTCTTCTGTAGCTTATCAGTAAAATACGTGCTTGGAAGCTGCTGCTGTAATGGCTAACTTGGAATGCAGATATGGGTGGAGAAACTAATGTGCCGTGTGCATAAGAGAGGGTGGGCATAGTCAGAAGATCGACCAATGGAAAGGTGACAGGTTGGCACTAAGGGGCCAATTAGAATGTGCCATGAATTTTTGATTGCAATGTATAAAAGTGTAGCACCCCCATAAGGGGTGTGCTTGTTTTGCGAATTATCGCCTTGCACCTCTTTCTGGCCAGAACGAAATAAAGCTTGTTGGACCCTTCAACCTGGGTGTGGTCATTTGGCTGTACCGCACACTGGGCAACGGAACCATTTGGGAGACAACACTACCTCTTTCAAAAAGGAACCTCCTGGCACTGGGGAGACAGACAAAGAAAGGATTTCCAGGAGTCTCAGAAGCAATTCAAATCTGTAGATTTGTTGGTACACTTTGATTCAAACAAAGAGTTAATTCTGTCCGATGATGTATCATCCTATGGGCTAGGGGCTGTTCTGTCCCATAAAACAGAAGAAAGGCCTATTGGTTATGTCTCCAGGACACTAAATAAAGTGAAACGGGCTTATTCTCAACTGGAGAAGGAAAGTCTAGTGATCATATTTGTTTCTTCAGTACCTGTATGGGGAGCCTTTCACCATCAAAGCAGAACACAAACTCTTGGTAGGACTATTTAAGGAAAATAAAGCAGTACCCATAAAGGCAGCAGCCAGACCACAACATTGGGCATTAACCCTTGCAGCTTATGAATACAAGATTTTCCACAAAGCAGGCAGTCAACATGGAAATGCTGATGCCCTCAGCATATTACCTCTCCCAGAATCAGCCTCTTCTGAAGAGTGCCCTGGGGAAGTAATTGGGTTGTTGGAACATCTAGAGCAGACTCCTGTGAAGGCGTACCAGATCAGAATGTGAATTCGACAAGATCCTATACTATCTACAGTGGTGAATTATACCTTCCAGGGATGGCCAAAACAGAAAGAGGAGAGTTTCATCCTTTCTGGAGAAGGTATATGGAACTGAACGTACAGAATGGCTGCATCTTGTGGGGCATGCGAGTGGTGGTACCCCCACAAGGACAACAAAAGGTTCTCAGGGAATTACATGAGATGCACTCTGGAATTTCCTGGATGAAATCTCTAGCTCATAGCGATGTATGGCGGCCACACCTAGATGAAGACCTGGAAAGGGTGGTTAAACACTGCCTCAATGTCAGCTGCATCAACAGACTCCAACACAGGCCCTTTTGCACCTATGGGAATGGCTAGGACAGCCTTGGCTTTGTTTGCACCTAGACTATGCAGGCCCCTATTTAGGGGAAATGTTCTTGATTCTCATAGATCAGAATGGTTGGAAGTGCACCCAATGAACTCCACAACCTCAGAAGCAACCTGTAACAAACTTTGACAGATTTTTGCCATACATGGCTTGCTCATTGTAGTGGATACTGATAATGCACCAAATTTTACAAGTCATGAATATAAAGAGTTCTTCAGTAAAAATGGAATTAAACACATTCAAACATCACCCTACCACTCAGCTTCAAATGGCCTTGCTGAAAGGGCTGTGAGGGCCTTTTAAGATCATGGAAAGACTAGAGATAAAACTGGCTTGCTTCCTTTTGAAATACAGGACCACATCACAAACCACCACAGGCATGAGTCCTGCCCAATTGCTAATGGGAAGGAGGATAAGAACTCAACTGGTTTTACTGTAGCCTGACATGAAGAGAGAAGCACAAAAAACCCAGACGAGTCAAAAACACCTGCATGACTATCACACCAAAGAGAGATTCTTGGAAGGGCAGGATCCAGCCTATTCAAAAAGCTTCTGTACTCACCAACCTACAGGGATCCCAGGCGTGATTCAAGAACAAACAGGACCTTGTCATTTAAAGTTGGGATGCATGAGGGCCAAGTAGTCAGGCAACATCAAGATGACATCTGCATACAGACAGACACCAGAAGTACAACAGCAGCCACCAGAGGGAAATGAGCTCAGATTGGAATCGGAGCCCAGGAGAGTAACTGAGGGTTCTGACATGGGTAATCCAAGGCCGTTCACAAACACTGACAGTCATGACTCCCAAGACACCAGCAATGGACATATATCCAAAAAGCTACAGGAGAACACAACTCCTCAGGAAAAGTGTCATCCAGTGAGAGAACAGAGGGCTCTTTATCTGAAAGACTATGTCTGGGGTGTGAATTAAGGAGGGAGGAATATAGTAATTTTATTTTATTTATTTTATTTTATTTAATTTATATACCGCCCTAAGCCCGAAGGCTCTCTGGGCGGTGTACATAAAAGGTAAAAGCAGGCACAATATATAAATACAATAAATATAATAACTCAAAAAACAAAAACACACAAACAATACGAGAACCAAACAACATCCTGAATACAACATAGTAATAAAATACTGTAAAAATACACTTTAAAATGCCTGGGAGTATAAAAAGGTTTTCACCTGGCGCCGAAAAGATAGCAGCGTCGGCGCCAGGCGCACCTCATCGGAAAGACCATTCCACAGTTCGGGAGCCATGTGATGTGTCCTTCCCTGGCTCTCCCTGTCAGGTTCCTACCTGCTCGTGGTTACTGCCTGTCTCTAGGCACCACCAGGGACTCCACCAGTCCGGTCCACCAGTCCGGACCGCACTCTCTTATGGTTTCTCTCCCCGCTCTAGCACAGATCTCAACAGATCCCCCTGCTAGGCAACCACCAGTAACGTCCCAATACTAGTATTCCCAGAGACTCTGAATACTGGTATTGTTATTCTCTTCACCGCTGCCACCATTTGTTGCAGTTCCCCTTCAGCCTTGGTCATTACCTTACCCTCCCTTCTGGTCTGTGAAACTCCAGCCAAGGATCAGGCCTTTGGTAAACCAAATTAAGTATTTATTAGAGATAACAAAGCTAACAAGATTAACAAGATTTCTTCTTAAGGCACATAAGCATATGGTTTTACTCAATACTAATCCAAACTCCACCCCCCTCCTTCTTCACTCTCTCCTGGCAAACCACTCTCTCAAACCCACCAAGCAACCCACTCTTTCTCTTCTCCCCCCCAGATTCCACTCTCACTCTTCCTTTTATACATTCAGCCATTTTAAACACTCAGCCAATCATCTCGCATTCTACTGCCCATTCACTCCCCCTCTTTCACTCCACTTACCATGTATCTTCTAAAACAACAACACTTACCATATATACATTAATATAGGAACATCACAAGCCACAACCGAAAAGGCCCTATTTCTAGTCACCATCCTCCGAGCTTCTTGATGGGATGGTACTCGGAGGAGGGCCCTAGATGTTGAGCGCAGTGTACGGGTAGTTTCATATTGGGAGAGGCGCCCCACCAGGTATTGCGGTCCCATGCCGTGTAAGGCTTTATAGGTCAAAACCAGCACTTTGAATTTAGCCCGGAAACAAATAGGAAGCCAGTGCAGACGGGCCAAAACAGGTGTTATATGAGCGGACCTTCTGGTCCGCGTCAACAATCTGGCCGCTGCATTCTGGACTAACTGTAGTTTCTGAACTATCTTCAAGGGCAGCCCAACGTAGAGCGCATTGCAGTAGTCCAATCTAGAAGTTACCAGAGCATGAATGACTGAGGCGAGGTCGTCACTGTCCAGATAGGGACGTAGCTGGGCTACCAATCGGAGATGGTAGAAAGCATTCCGTGCCACTGAGGCTGCCTGAGCCTCAAGAGACAGGGAAGGGTCGAAAAGAACTCCCAAGCTACGAACCTGTTCTTTCAAGGGGAGTGTAACCCCATCCAGAACAGGGTGAACATCCACCATCTGGGCAGAGAAGGCACTCACTAACAGCGTCTTGGTCTTGTCTGAATTAAGTTTCAGTCTGTTAGCTCCCATCCAATCCATAATCGCGGCCAGGCAACGGTTTAGTACGTTAACAGCCTCACCTGAGGAAGATGCAAAGGAGAAATAGAGTTGCGTGTCATCAGCGTACTGGTGACAACGCACTCCAAAACTCCTGATGACCGCACCCAGCGGCTTCATATAGATGTTGAAAAGCATGGGGGACAGTACCGATCCCTGTGGGACTCCACAATGGAGAGTCCAGGGTGTCGAGCAGTGTTCCTCAAGCACTACCTTCTGTTGATGACCCACCAAGTAGGAGCGGAGCCACTGCCAAGCAATACCCCCAACTCCCATCTCCGTGAGCCTTCCCAGAAGGATACCATGGTCGATGGTATCAAAAGCAGCTGAGAGATCAAGGAGAATCAACAGGGTCACACTCCCCCTGTCCCTCTCCCGACAAAGGTCATCATACAGGGCGACCAAGGCTGTTTCGGTACCAAACCCAGGCCTAAAACCGGATTGAAACGGATCAAGATAATCAGTGTAATCCAAGAGTCCCTGGAGCTGGCCGGCCACCACCTGTTCCAGAACCTTGCCCAGGAACGGAACATTCGCCACAGGTCTATAGTTGTTCAAGTTATCTGGGTCCAAGGAGGGTTTCTTCAGGAGCGGTCTCACTACCGCTGCTTTTAGGCAGTCAGGGACCACACCCTCTCGCAAAGAGGCATTGATTACCTCCTTGGCCCAGCCGGCAGTTCTGCTCCTGCCAGCTTTCACCAGCCAAGAGGGGCAAGGATCCAGCACAGACGTGGTCGCCCGCACCAGTCCAAGGATCTTGTCAACATCCTCAAGCTGCACCAACTGAAACTCATCCAATAAATGAGGACAAGACCGTGGTCTGGATGCTTCATTGAATCCAACTGCTATAATATTGGAGTCTAAGTCCTGACGAATGCAAGCGATCTTAGTTTGGAAGTGTCCAGCGAACTCATCACAACGGGCTACAGATGAATCTATAGTATCCCGAGGGCCAAGATGTAAAAGCCCTCGTACAGTTTTAAAAAGCTCCGCTGGGCGGGAGAGTGATGCCTTAATACTGACAGCAAAATAACTCTTTTTTGCTGCCCTCAACGCTGCTGTATATCGCTTAGAGCAGGCACTTACCAAGGCATAATTGCATTCATCAGGAGTGCGCCTCCATCTGCACTCAAGCCTCCTCCTCTCTTGCTTCATCGCTCTCAGCTCCGGGGTATACCATGGGGCTGTATGAGCTCTACATAGGAGGGGGTGCATGGGAGCGATCGTGTCAACTGCCCGGGTCATCTCCGTATTCCACAGTTCAACCAGGGCTTCAACAGGAGCGCCAGTCTTCTCAGTCGGAAAATCCCCTAGAGCCCTTTGGAAACCCTCAGGATCCATTAGTCTCCAGGGGCGGACCAATTTAATAGGTCCCCCACCCTTGCAGAGGGAAAGGGTCGCCGTAAGCCTAAACCTCAGCAAGCGGTGATCTGTCCATGACAATGGGGTAGATGAAAAATCCCCAACCTCCAGATCACCATCTCCCTGCCCAGTGGCGAAGATCAAATCAAGGGTATGTCCCGACACATGCGTCGGGCCAGTAACAACCTGAGACAGCCCCATGGTTGTCATGGACGCCATGAAGTCCTGAGCCGCCCCAGATAAAGCAGTCTCGGCATGAATGTTGGGGACTGCAACAATATCTCCGAGACTACCTCTGTCAGCTCAGTTAGGGAATTTGTTGAGCAGCAGGGCAGGCGGTACACCAACAAAATTCCCAACCTGTCTCTCTGGCCCAGAGCAAGGTGGAGACACTCCAAACCAGTCGTCACCTGTACAGGGTGCTTGGAGAGTGAGAAAGAACTCCTATAGACCACGGCAACCCCACCTCCCCGACCTTCGGCTCTACCATAATGCTGAACCATGTACCCAGGTGGGCAAAGCTGGGAAAGAGCAACTCCTCCCATATCACCCACCCAAGTCTCGGTTATACACGCCAGGTCAGCCTGGGTCACGATAGAGTTACACAAGGTCCAGGGGCATCACTACGGGGGTGCAGGTGGTGCAGGCCGCACCCGGGTGACACCATGAGAGGGGTGACACCCAGAGCCGCCCCACCCCTAGGCACCGGGAAGCGGGTCAGCCGAGTGGCCGATTCCTCCCCAACCCAGCCGCTTAGCTCGTCGGCGCTCCAGCTCCAGGGGCCCGGGGGGAGTCCGGGGCTAAGGAGGAGCCAGCCTGGCCTGGCCTGTGCACCGCCACTGCCTCTTTGCGGCTCCTGCTGAGGCTCCCAGGCCACTTGGGTGTCGTCTTGGGAGTGGGTGGGGCCAGGCGCGGTTGCTAGGAGACGGCGCCCAAGCAGCCTGGCCAGGGCCAGCGTAATACAGTAAGCAAAGTAAGCGTGGCAGGAGGGCGCAATGTTTGAGGGGTGCCAGAGGCACCCCTAAGCCTGGAAACAGGGGTCGGAGCCGGAGCGAGTGCCCAGGAGAAGCGGGCCATGGCAGCGCGCCTGAAAGCAGCCCTCAGCTTCAGCGCTGCTGAGGACAGCGAGGCTGCCGGGGAACTGCAGGTGCTCCTGGAGCGGGTGCTGAGCCCTTCGGCGGGCAGCGGTAGTGAGGTGGTGTCTGAGGAGCTGATTTGGTGCCGTTGCCTGCTGGCAGGCGGCGAGCCCTGGGACAGCTTCGTGCAGGCGGTGAGGGCCTACGACCCGGCCACGCTTTGTGGCCTGGTGTGGACAGCCAACTTCGTGGCCTACCGCTGCCAAACCTGCAGCATCTCGCCATGCATGAGCCTCTGCGCTAGGGTTGCCAGGTCTCCGGTTTTCTGCCGAAGTCTCAGGGAAAAAGGGGCCGTCTCCGGCCTCCGGCTAGAGTTTATTTAAACTGGCGGATCTCCGGCTTTTCATTGGCCCCCTCAGCCATGCATGCGTGATTGATACACGCATACGTTGGGCTTTGGCTGGCCGCCTTCCCGCCCTTTTTCAGTCCTGTGCTTGAGGCCCATCATAGAGCATGTCTAGCCGCCGCCCCTGCAGGGTCCCCCCCAGCAGCAGGCTCTGCCTGCTAGCGAGCGGCACGGAGCTACAGCAGCAGCCAGTGCCCACACACAACTGCAGGTGAGGTGCTGGCTGGACGTGGAGCCCGAAGCCGCCTGGGTGCGCGAGGGCAGCCTCCTGGCCCATGTCTGCCACGACGTGGGCTCCGTCCAGCTGCCGCCCCTTCAGGGACCCCCCCCTGCAGCACAGCAGTCCCCGCGGGAGCAGTTGCTAGGTCTGAGCGGCCTGGCAGCCCCTGAGCCATGAAGAGGTGGTGGCAGCGAGGCTGGGCCGGCTCCTTCTTAGGCACCCAGCCCCAGAGCCAGTTCCCCTGCTCCGGAAAGGGCGGCTGGTGTCTTCTTCACCCCTCCTGCTGTGGGCGCCGCAGCTGGGCGTTAGTGGCCGCGATGGGCCCCCCCAGCCAGAGACTGCTGAGCCCCATCGCGGCCGCTGCCCACTGGTGCTGATGATGCAGCAGTGTTAGGAATCAAGGGACGGGGGTTGAGAGCAGCAATCAGAGGTTCTCATTTGTTCCTCCCAGCTGATCATCTCAGTTCCAAAATGGCCCATGTGGCCATCCATGTTGTTAGTAAGATAACATTCAAATGCTATGTATGGGGGGGACGACAAAAGTCATTATAAGGCAGAGGGCAATGGGGGGTTTGCCCTGAGGTGCCCCTGCATGGAGGACCGGCACTGCCAAGGCGGAGATCCAGAAGGGCCTGTGGGTGGGATGTCTGGTGTCCCCAGATGTGTTTCTTGCGTGCCTGGCCCAAAACATTGATTCCTGCCTGTAGCTGGAGACTGTGTGCCTGAGTGAAGTGGGCCCTGCCTACTCCACAGGGCTGTGTGTCCCTCCTTCTCTGCACACCACAGTGAGAAACACAGTTCTGGGAATAACAACCACAATCTTGAATTTCACGTTCATGCGACTCACCACGCCCTGGTCCTCTTTGCCCTCCTGCCTTCCAGGTGAGCGCATGGTTCTGCTCTCCAGAGCTGCAAGAGGCACCTTCCTCTCTTGCTCATCTCTTGGCTCAACTCCATGTCTTCCTGCCTTTCCCTGTTGCTGCCCTTGACTCCCAGGTGCCGGGTGTGTGTGTTGGGTGTCACTGAGGCCCCTACAGGCATCTTTACTCTTCCAAAATATTAAGCCTGTTTTTTCTTCTCAGCAGGGATTCAGTGACCCACACTCTGGCCAGATCCAGAGGGAGAATGCCACTGTCTAATGCCACCCACTTCTCTTCCCCCACCTTCACCCTACTGGGTGTCCCAGGGCTGGAATATCTACACTCCAGGATCGCCATCCCTTTCTGTGTTGGCTACCTCATTGCTCTCTTGGGTAATTTTGCCATTCTCTTCATCGTGAAGGCAGAGCCTGCCCTCCACCAGCCCATGTTCTCTTTCCTGTCTGTCCTCTCTGCCATCGATCTGGGCCTGTCCACATCCACTCTGCCCAAGTTGCTGGCCATCTTCTGGTTTGGCCTTGGGGAGATCAGCTTCAGGGCCTGCCTTGCCCAGATGTTCTTCATCCACACCTTCACAGGGATGGAGTCTGTAGTGCTGTTAGCCATGGCCTTTGACAGATACATGGCCATCTGTGACCCCCTGAGATATACCACTGTCTTGACAAAGGCACGGGTTGCCTGGATGTGTGCTGGTGTAGTGCTGAGACCTTCTGTACTTGTGCTTCCCATGGCTTTGATGACTCTCCGCCTGCCCTTTTGCAGTGGCCACATTATCATTGCCCACACGTACTGGGCACACAGTTGGCCTGTGCTGACATCCGGATCAATGCCATCTATGGCTTGTTTACCATTGCCTTCCTCATGCTGGATTTGGTCCTCATTGTCTTGTCTTATGTGCTAATCTTGCAAGCCATCTTCAGACTCCCCTCCAGGGAAGCCCGGCTCAAATCCCTGGGTACTTGCATCTCCCATGTTGCCACGATTTTTGTCTTCTATGCTCCTGCGTTCTTCTCCTTCCTCACCCACCGCTTTGGACACAACATCCCCATTACACCCACATCATCATCGCCAACCTCTACATCATCCTGCCCCCAGTGCTGAACCCTGTCATTTATGGCCTAAGGACCAGGGAGCTCCGCAGGAGGTTCTGCCAGTTGTTGTGCCTCCAAAAGGCAGTTTTGCCCAATGTATACTGATTATTATTTTAATAGTCTCAAAATCAAGTCCTAGAAATTCTTATATATTGTTATCCTGGAGTTTAGCTTTGATTCCCAGAAAAAAAACATATTGCCCATATGTAAGAGGTGGCAAGGTTGCCATCAGTCAGAAACTGGTTCTTAAAGGTCTGGGATTTCGCTGCAATGGAAAAGGGTGTTAGTCAGCACATTATGGCAGGTTAAAACTCAAGGGATTGGTTCGCACATCACATTAAACCACAGTTTTAAAAAAGTATGGCTTAACATGAATGAGCAGCATGCTGGTGCATGAGTAATGCAGGACACTTGACCTGACTTTTTCTTTGCTTCATCTCAGTGGATCAGGGCAAATGGTCTTGCTTGTGTTGCATTTTGGGAATCAGCCCCTTTGTGAACCCTGTACTTTACTTGTCACCTGAACTGCAAGAACAAATTTCATGACTCCAGTGATTGTCGCAATGGCATCTATGTAGCAGTCGTCAAGAGCCACAGATCCCAGATCAGGGGCCAATGTCCTTATTTATTTATTTTATTTTATTTATTATTTGATTTATATCCTGCCCTTCCTCCCAGCAGGGGCCCAGGGCGGCAAACAGAAATGCTAAAAACACTTTAAAACATCATAAAAGACCTTAAAATACATTAAAACAAAGCAATGTTAAAAACATTTTTTTTAAAAGCCTTATTGGGGCAGCTGGTGCCAAACAACCGGCTAAAACTAACATTGCCAGGTAGTAATGCTCCCATCATTCCTTCTGTCCTCCCTGCCTTGGACCAGGGGACTCACAAGTAGTTAATCCTGGACGACCTTTGAGATTCACTGAAACAAGAGCTAAAACCAAACTCTCTGTCCCTTGAGCCTCAAAGCCTCCACAGTTACTCACGGGAGAGACATACTCACAGGTGCGGCCACTGAAAACACTTTGCTACAGGTGACGAGTATGTTCACAGCCTGGGATAAGGTCTCTACTGAAAAGGCTTGTTGAAAGAGGAAGGTCTTCAATAGGTGCCGAAAAGATAACAGAGATGGCGCCTGTCTAATATTTAAGGGGAGGGAATTCCACAGGGTAGGTGCCGCCACACTAAAAGTCCGTTGCCTATGCTGTGCGGAACAGACCTCCTGATGAGATGATATCTGCAGGAGGCCCTCACCTGCAGAGCACAGTGATCGACTGGGTATATAAGGGGTTAGACGATCTTTCAGATATCCTGGTCCCAAGCTGTATAGGGCTTTATACACCAAAACTAGCACCGTGAACTTAGCCTGGTAACTAATGGGCAGCCAGTGCAAATATTTCAGCAGCGGAGTGACATATTGGCGATACCCTGCCCCAGTGATCAGTTGCACTGCCGCGTTTTGCGCCAGCTGCAGCTTCTGGACCAACCTCAAGGATAGCCCCACATAGAGCGCATTACAGTAATCCAGACTGGAGGTTACCAGTGTGTGGACAACAGCGGTCAGGCTATCCCAGTCCAGAAACGGCTGCAGCTGTCTTATCAGCCGAAGATGGTAAAAGGCACTCCTAGCCACTGAGTATCCCTTTCAGAGTCGGATCCACAAGGCTGAGACTCAGGTGTAATTAATTCTTGTTTTATTAGAGTAATGGATATAGGCAAAGAATTAATAATTGCTGATACCCTGTCCAGGGCATATCTTGAACAGGGTGAAGGAATAAGTTCTGAAGAAGCTGCGGTTGCTGTTAACCTCATGTTATCTTATTTACCAATCTCCGAATCAAAACTGAAAGAATATCAGGTGGCTACTGAAAATGATAGCATTTTGCAAATCCTGAAAAATGCCATTTTGCAGGGGTGGCCAGATAGAAGAGTAGAAGTTCCAGAGTGTATACGTGTTTATTGGAATTACAGAAAGGAATTAAGTGTTCATGATAGACTCATTTTTAAAAGTGACAGAATCATAGTACCGCAAGATTTGAGGAAAGAGATACTGAATATTATACATGAGAATCATCTGCGTGTTGAATTATGTAAAAGCGGGAACAAGAAGCTGTATATTGGCCAGGTATGTGTGCCCAAATTGAAGAATTGGTACTGTCATGTACCACATGTCACACCTTTAGAAATAAAAACCAAACAGAGCCAATGTTACCTCATGAAATTCCAAAAAGACCTTGGCAGAAGCTAGGAATGAACTTGTTTGAATTTGAAAGAAAGGACTATCTACTTTTGGTTGATTATTATTCAAAATATGTGGAAATATGTTTGCTTGAAGACACTCCAAGTAGATCAGTAATTTTACACTGCAAATCTATATTTGCAAGACATGGTATACCTGAAGAGGTTGTCAGTGATAATGGCCCTCAGTTTTGCTCTAGAGACTTTAAAATGTTTGCCAAAGATTGAGACTTTGTTCGCACATCATCCAGTCCACTATTTCCTCAATCAAATGGAATGGCAGAAAGAGTGATCCAAACACTAAAGAGGATTCTTAAGAAATCTAGTCTGAATAACACAGATCCTTATCTTAGCTATAGGGCGGTTTAGAAATGCAACTAAATAAATAAATAAAATAAATAAATTTATTGGATTACAGAAATACGCCTACAGTAGATACAGCCTCACCTGCACAACTTTTAATGGGGAGATGTTTAAGAACCGGGTTGCCTACCTCAGCACCATTGTTACTACCTCAGCAGGTAAAAGGTGACATACAGACACATCATGTTTTGTTGGATGAGCTCCAGTTGGTTCAGCTCGAGGACGTGGACAAGGTGCTTGGACAGGTACGTGCAACCACTTCAGTACTGGATCCTTGCCCCTCCTGGCTGATAAAAACTAGCAGGAATGGAACAGGTAGCTGGGCCAAGGAAGTGATAAATGCCTCTTTACGAGAGGGAGTGGTCCCGGGCTGTCTGCAAGAGGCAGTGGTGAGACCACTCCTGAAAAAGCCTTCCTTGGATCCAGACAATTTTAACAGCTACAGGCCAGTGGCGAATGTTCCATTCCTGGGCAAGGTCTTGGAATGAGTGATTGCTGGCCAGCTCCAGATGCTATTGGATGAAACCGATTATCTAGATCCATTTCAATTGGGTTTTAGGCCCGGTTTTGGCACCGAGACAGCCTTGGTCGCCCTGTACGATGACCTATGTCGGGAGAGAGACAGAGGGAGTGTAACTCTGTTGATTCTCCTTGATCTCTCAGCGGCTTTTGATACCATCGACCATGGTATCCTTCTGGAGAGGCTCGCGGAGTTGGGAGTTGGAGGTACTGCTTGGCAGTGGTTCCGCTCCTACTTGGTGGGTTGTCTCCAGAAGGTAGTGCTTGGGGAACATTGCTCGACACCGCGGGTTCTCCAATATGGGGTCCTGCAGGGGTCAGTTTTGTCCCCCCTGCTTTTTAATATCTATATGAAGCCGTTGGGAGAGGTTATCAGGAGTTTTGGAGTGCGTTGTCATCAGTATGCTGATGACACGCAGCTCTACTTCTCCTTTTCATCTTCTTCAGGTGAGGCTGTCGATGTGCTGAACTGTTGCCTGGCCGCGACAATGGACTGGATGAGAGTTAACAAACTGAAGCTCAATCCAGACAAGACTGAGATGCTGTTGGTGGACGGGTTCTCTGATTGGATGGTGGATATATACCCTGTCCTGGATGGGGTTACACTCCCCCTAAAGGAGCGGGTTCGTAGTCTGGGAGTCTTTTTAGACTCTTCCCTTTCACTTGAGGCTCAAGTAGCCTTGGTGGCTAGGAATGCGTTTTACCAACTTCGGTTGGTAGCCCAGCTACGTCCCTATTTGAGTAAAGAGGACCTTATATCAGTGGTACATGCTCTGGTAAACTCACATTTGGATTACTGTAATGCGCTTTACGTAGGGCTACCTTTGAAGACAGTTCGGAAGCTACAGCTAGTGAAAAATGCAGCGGCCAGATTGCTGACAAGGACCAAGCGGTCTGAGCATATAACACCTGTTCTGGCCCGCTTACACTGGTTGCCAATATGTTTCTGGGCCAGATTCAAAGTGCTGGTATTGACCTATAAAGCCTTATACGGTGTGGGACGACGATACCTTGCAGATCGCCTCTTCCGATATGAACCGGCCCGTACACTACGTTCTGCTACGAAGGCCCTCCTCCGGGTTCCAGCTCATAGGGAGGCCCGGAGGGTGGTGACAAGATCTAGGGCCTTCTCAGTGGTGGCCCCCGAACTATGGAACAGTCTCCCTGAGGAAGTACGCCTGGCACCGACTCTGCTCTCCTTCCGGCGCCAGGTCAAAACCTTCCTATTCTCTGAAGCATTTTAAGCTAAATTGATTTACTTTAAAAATGTTATTGTATTTGATTTTTGATTGTATTACTAGTATTATTCTGTTTATTTATTGTATTTTTATGCTATTTTTATGTTCACCGCCCAGAGAGCTATCGCTAGTCGGGCGGTATATAAATCTAATAAATAAAATAAATAAATAAATAAATAAATAATAATAAATAAATAAATAAATAAATAAATCTGAAGAGAAGAAAAACAGAAGCTTTACTTTGACAAAGGTTCAAAGCCTTTACCACCTTTGCAGGTTGGTGATTATCTTAATGTTCGGCAAGATGGAGTGTGGAAACCAGCAAGAGTGACTGGACAAAACATGACTCCAAGATCATATTTGGTTCAGACTGATGATTTAACTGTCTACAGACGGAACAGAAGAGATCTTCAAAGCACTCCAAGTTGTGAACCAAAAATGGATGAGACTGCTGAGACTGCAACTGCACCTCCATCAAGTGTAAAATTATGCATATTGGAGCAAAATATCTGAATTTCACATATATGCTCATGGGGTCTGAACTGGCGGTGACCGACCAGGAGAGAGACCTCGGGGTTGTAGTGGACAGCACGATGAAAATGTCGACCCAGTGTGCGGCAGCTGTGAAAAAGGCAAATTCCATGCTAGCGATAATTAGGAAAAGTATTGAAAATAAAACAGCCGATATCATAATGCCGTTGTATAAATCTATGGTGCGGCTGCATTTGGAATACTGTGTACAGTTCTGGTCGCCTCATCTCAAAAAGGATATTCTAGAGTTGGAAAAGGTTCAGAAGAGGGCAACCAGAATGATCAAGGGGATGGAGCGACTCCCTTACAAGGAAAGGTTGCAGCATTTGGGGCTTTTTAGTTTAGAGAAAAGGCGGGTCAGAGGAGACATGATAGAAGTGTATAAAATTATGCATGGCATTGAGAAAGTGGATAGACAAAAGTTCTTCTCCCTCTCTCATAATACTAGAACTCATGGACATTCAAAGAAGCTGAATGTTGGAAGATTCAGGACAGACAAAACGAAGTACTTCTTTACTCAGCGCATAGTTAAACTATGGAATTTGCTCCCACAAGATGCAGTAATGGCCACCAGCTTGGATGGCTTTAAAAGAAGATTAGACAAATTCATGGAGGACAGGGCTATCAATGGCTACTAGCCATGATGCCTGTGCTCTGCCACCCTAGTCAGAGGCAGCATGCTTCTGAAAACCAGTTGCCGGAAGCCTCAGGAGGGGAGAGTGTTCTTGCACTCGGGTCCTGCTTGCGGGCTTCCCCCAGGCACCTGGTTGGCCACTGTGAGAACAGGATGCTGGACTAGATGGGCCACTGGCCTGATCCAGCAGGCTCTTCTTATGTTCTTATCAGAGGTAGACCTATCAGAGTCTCAAGACAACAAAAGTGGAACAGCTGTAGCACAAAGTGCCAGTGATATACCAGAAAAGATTTTGGACTCTGAGTTACCTGTTACTACATCAAGAGACAGACTGATCAGAAAACCAATTCGATATAGACAGTAGTTTCTAACTGTTTCTTTTCTTTTTTTTTTTAAAGGGAGATGTAAAGTGAGTAGGAACTCAAGTTAATTAGAAGAAATTGTATGGGGGAATCAGTTGGGGGTGGGACCAATAGGAAAACGAAAGTAGAGTTTTTGGTTATGCAGCAACACACTGTGAAGTAAAGTTTGTTCCTTCTAAACAGCATTTGTGGTTCATTTCAAATCTTGCAAATATTACAGGCGGGATATAAATCAAATAATAAATAAATAAAAATAAATAAATAAACTTCATTCACCCAACCCAAAATTTGGAATCATGCCACTTTAAGCTGTTTTGCAACTGTTTATGCTTGTTTCATGGTTATTGGTTTTTAAAGCTACCTTGGTTTCCAATCACCAACCCTATCTCACAGGGTTGTTAGAAAGGCTACACACACACACACACACTTGCAGGTGTAAAAATACACCCCATATAATAGTTTTTTGTCAAACCAGTTGGTCATTGAGGAACATTTTTTTAAAAAAATCAGTATTAGTTTCCTACAAAATAAAAACTGTGATACCTAGGTAAACCCTGCCTAATTGCTTTAAAAACAGGATTGGAGGGGGAGAGAAAGATATACAACACAAACACAATTCTTTCCTATGTTCACTCAAAAGTCCCATTAATTTACAGCACAATCCTAACCAGGTCTACTCAAAAGTAAGTCCTAATGGAGTTCAATAGGGTTTACTCCAGGTACATGGAAAGCAAGTATTGGATTAAATACTTTCATATTTCATAGCCCAGGGTCTGACTCTTGCACACAAGAGAATAAAAACCTTTAAGCCATATTACTTACCCAAACTGCAAAATCTCAAAGCCACAATTTTCTGACGTTGAAATTAAGCCTAGGCATGCCTGAATCAACAAGTCACAACCCTGGCTTCATTTATTGGCTACAATCCTGAAAGGACGGGGTTAGAGACAGAGCTTGGGAAAGTTACTTTTTTAAACTACAACTCCCATCAGCCCCAGCCAGCATGGCCACTGGATTGGGCTGATGGGAGTTGTAGTTAGAGCTAGGAGCTGTTATAAAGATCTGTAAAGCAGATTTAACAGTCATGTGGGGGGGTGGTTGACGTTTTGGTGTATATCTCAGGAAGCAGACCACCTAGAAACTTAATTTTTTTTTAAAAATTGAAGCTGAGAGTCCAGAGATTAAGGGGTGCTAGCCGGAGAACCGGAGAGCCCCCCAAAAAACTGGAGACTCCGGCCAAAAACCAGAGACCTGGTAACCCTAGGTGGAGCAGAAGGGGAGAGGCTTGCCCTGGCATATCTCACCTCCCTCCCCTACAATGACATACCTTAACCCTCCGCCAGAGCTTGGAAAAGTTACTTTTTTGAACTACAACTCCCATCAGCCCAATCCAGTGGCCATGCTGGCTGGGGCTAATGGGAGCTGTAGTTTAAAAAAGTAACTTTTCCAAGCTCTGCCCTCCGCCATGCCCACCCTGCAGGCAGCACACAGTTTGAATTAAGGCATGAAAAGTGCCACAGACAAGGCTACCAGCAAGGTTTTCCCTCCCCTGACTGCAGAGGAACATGAGAGGGAGATAACTCATGGCTTTCACCTGGCCTCTTGCCACAGGCCCAGTGGAAAAAATATGGGGATGGGTGGAGGATGGCCAAACCACAGCACTCCACTCAGGCTGCTGCTCTGCCCCGTTTGGTGCGACTCAAGGGCCTCCTCACCCTCAGGGTTCTCCAAAGCAGTGGTCCAAAATGCTGCCCCCAGCCTGCAGAGGGAGAGGTGTGGGGCTGGCAGCAGACAGGGAGGGTGCCATGGGGGCACCTCAGGTGTGGGGAAGCACAATAGGCAAGGCTGTAGAAGAGAACAAGAGGACTACTTACATTTTCCATAATCGGTTTCAAAATAGTTCTATTGCTGTCTTTCATACAAATTGCAAAAGTCGTTTACAAAATCAAGGTAAGCACCTTATAATATCTGTTCTTTTTGGTGCATGAGTGAATGTGTCAGCCCCTTAACTCTTCTAAAGGGTTAAAAATAATCCCAGAATACATTTTAAGGGATAAGATTGTGCTGCCAGACTGAATATATCATATCCAATGGGATCAGTCATTAGCAATGTTGTGCAATATATCAATTAGGAGAATATCTATTTACATTTTTGCAAGTTATGAGAATTTGGAAGAACAACTTTAGCAACAGCTGATTGGCCTGTTTATTATTCATACATATAATCTGCATAATATTTGGGTGGAAATGCTGGATCCTGGTACAAGGCAGCAGCTGGATTTGCTTCAATGTCCTGCGACACAATTGTTGTTATGTGCCTTCAAGTCGATCACAACTTATGGCGACCCTATGAATCAGCGACCTCCAATGGCATCTGTCATGAACCACCCTGTTCAGATCTTGTAAGTTCAGGTCTGTGGCTTCCTTTATGGAATCAATCCATCTCTTGTTTGGCCTTCCTCTTTTTCTACTCCCTTCTGTTTTTCCTGGCATATCTGACGCTGAAATTAAGCCTAGGCGTGCCTGAATCAACAAGTCACAACCCTGGCTTCATTTATTGGCTACAATCCTGAAAGGGCGGGGTTAGAGCCAGAGCTTGGAAAAGTTACTTTTTAAAACTACAACTCCCATCAGCCCCAGCCAGCATGGCTGATCTGGGTGCATGTTCCTCTAGTGAGTAAAGGGTGGGGGAAGGGGAACAGGGCCGGCACCAGCCATGACTGAACCCTTGGGCACCAGCCTGCCCTGGGCCTGCAGCACTATAGCCTAACACCCCCCTCCCATACAGGCAGCACGGAGCTAATAAGCCCACCCTTGCGCTCCACCTACCTCTTCTGTCATGTGAATTACATGTGCTTGTAGCATGCATGCCTGCCATCAACCAAGATGGTGGGGTCTGCATCAGCCCCTTAGGGAAGTGCCCACCGCCATCTTGAGTGATGGCAAGAATGCACACACAGCACACACAGCATTCACAGTGATGGAAGAGGTGGGTGGGGCATGCAGGTGGGCTTATTAAAGCCTGCACTGTCTGTATTGGGGGTGCTTGATAGCTCTGCCATCCACAGCAGTGCTGGTTTTCAGGACCTGACGCTGCCGTGGATTGATGGGAGTGCCACCCTCCCACCCTAGGGAAGGGCCCCTCTGGGCTGCAGGGGCCATTGGCCAGGGCCCAACCTGACCACCCTCTGGCGAAGGCCTTGGAGGGAAACATGGGAGAGGCTTATAAAAGTCTGCACGGCATAAAGAGAGCCAGAGAGAGAGAGGAGTGCACTCCAGTTGTACTTGAGTCCATTGGCCCAAGAGAGACAAGGAAAAAAGTGCTTCATATGATGCAGGAGAAATTGATGCCATTTGTTGCCACAAGGAGTGACAATGTTTACTGGCTTAAATGGAGCTTTTTAGTTTAGAGAAAAGGTGAGGCAGAGGCGACAAGGTAAAAGCATATAAAATTGTGTCTGGCATAGAGAAAGTGGACAGCAAAAAGTTTTCCTCTCTCTTGCGTAACCCTAAAACGGATGAACATCCAATGAAGCTGAATCCAAGGACTTCCAAAAGGTAGTAAAATGGCTGGAGCTCACTGAGCAGTGCTAGGAAGAGTGCTGCATGGTCCGGATCATGTTTCCTCGGCTGGAGGCCTCCTCACACCTCTGCTGCTGATACTGTTCCAGGGGCCCTGCTGTCGCTGCTTCCACCCTGTCGCCCTAGCAGATCCGTCTGTCTTCCCTGCTCCTTCTATTATTGCTATAAGGTACTATCTGCCATCAGATTTCTACCAATCCAAATACCGATCCAAAGACAGCGGGTTGTAAACGCAAGGATTTGAAGGGTACAGGAGACACTGGGAGAGAGAAAGGGATGCATGGCAAACCTCACGGTATATTAACGGAGGAATCCAATCAGGACAAAAGAGACTTCTGGTGTCTATATACCAACGCGAAGATGTGGGGGCCTGGTCTGGCTGCGGTAAGAAGCCTTTTACTCTTTCTCCTACCACTTGCTTTCTATAAACCCTTTAATTCCTCCTGACCATCGTTGAATAATAGGATATAAATCTACCTTTGAAGCTTATAGCTCAGTGCATAATCTGAAGGATTTACAGCATTACGAAGATACCAGATATTTACATTCTAGATAACAGTTGACTCCCAGGAATAAAGAGGACATTAATGGAGCAGGAAATGAGGACTTAAAGTGAAATATCCAGCTCCCCCAGACACTCTGCCTAAAATAAGACAGCGAACTTGGAGTTTAATTGTATCATTAATGCCAATAGGTTTATGGGTGTTTATTTACACCATTTAGACCTCAATCTTACAGCTTCTAGGTTGGAGTCCCGTTCTGACGGTTGTGGCCATTTTAAACTCAACTGAGCTAATTTAATGATATTCACAAGGAAAAAATGCCAAGAGATGGGCATAACCCCGGGAGTAAGAGAACCTTCTCCTAGTCCTCAAGCAAAGATAACCCAATTTTTCCCTTTGAAGATGGGCTCTCTCCAGCCCCAGTCTCTACCTTTAAGAGCAGCAAAGTCCAACGTCCATTCAACAAGCTTCTCTGATTGGTCATTAGATCACCAACTAAAAATCAATCTTCCTAAGGAAGACCTTCAAGCTAGAAGTCCAGCTGAAGATTTAAATGCTCTTCAATTTCACGGGCTGATGAGTTTCCTTCAGAAATAATCACTATCGATTCCCTTATTGAACGACAGGAATCTAAGGCATCCTTATTGGAGAATCAACCCTCAAATAAAATTCCCATCTTTTCAATTGATGCTGGTCTTAACCTACCGTCCTTGGGGTGGGGTCTGGCGGTAACAGAAGAACTGGGTTTAATAAAGACGTACATTACTGAAACGAACAGCCTCCTAACTACTCTGATTAATTCAATGAGCTCACTTCTCAAAGAGAAATCCAATCCTCCTGATGGTCCAGACAGTGATCTTATTACCTGGGAGCGTCTGACACAGGAGCTCAAGGCAAACGTAAGGAGTTTTAAGGCGACACCTCCGATTTCCCGGAGAGCTAAAAAATCGAAAAAATCGAAGAATGTTAAAAATTACAAGTTATCCCCAACTAGGAAGATGAACTTTAAACCCTTATTTAAACTTCTGGATGATCCCATTAAAATCCATCAAAAATCAGCGGTTGCTGACAAAAGAACATTAATCAGAGAAAGCCCCCTGAGCCCAAGTGAATTAAGTCATAACTCAGGAACTGAAAAGATCCTCCCTGCGTTCGACTTGGTGTCTACGGATTGTGGATCTCATGAACATGTCCCCTATAAGTCTGATTCCCTATCTTCGCCTCTTCCAAGATATCAGCGTGCACCCCAATGGAATCTACAATTGATGAGGGATAAGCTGGTGATTACTTTCTCATCTAAGATATCGGAATTTTGGTTAACCTCTTCGATAAGACAATGTTTTGCTGATTGCATGCAGGTTTACCTACCGGACATTCAGCACAAAAATTACATTAAGCACGTGACCCACTTGTATTCACATGTTCCGGACAGACGGGCTGTTTTCACCCTACAATCGCCAACCATTACTAAAAGGATCTTCAAGTTTAAGGACAATTTAGCTTATCATGGTATCCTGGTGCAACGTTACTTTGTCAACTCAGCTCCGCCTTCTCCGCTTTTCAACCATGTGCCCCCACAGTTGGGACAAGAGGAATTTCGACCTCAGCCTGCCTCTGTTAGTCAGAGTCCCCGGGAACAGCTAATCCCCCCTGTTTTGCATCCCCACTGCCATCATCGGGCAGCAAATGTTACATCTGAATCCAGATCTTCCAGGCATCAGGACGAAGTCCTTGAAGAACATCTCCTTTTGGAATCATATGGCCGTTTACCCAAATCAGAACAAGAAAATATTATCACCAGACTAGTTAACCTTATTCAAAGGCTGACTAAGGGTAGTCCAATCGTAAACGACGTTATTTCCCCTCGACACTTCATACCGGTCTTGGAGGATTCTCCTGTTCTTCCATCTACAAACCAGGATGATCAATCCTATTTACAATCTGGATTACTAAACAAAAAAAAGGACCTTCTCTCCATCGACAAAGAGTTGAGCTCATTCAATTCTAACTATTGTGTAGTGGCATCGGGTATAGAGAAGATTCCGCCCACCCTTTCTTGGCTAGAGATGCGTAAGCTGCAACCTGAGGAACAAGGTTCACCAGATAGAACTCGGAAGATTAATCTAGATATATCAAGTGGCATACTCCATCCATTTGGAGTTATTTCCAACATCAGTACACTAACTCCAGCAGTAAATATTATAACTCCTTGCCCTTGACAGCAGCTAAATACGGCAGTAAACTCCTTTGGGCCACAGAATACACCTGATCTTTGTAAAAGAGTTAAGCCACTGGATTTATCAAAACCAAGCTACCCTTTCTCCATATTATCGTGGAATATAGCAGGATGGAAAAATAAGATGATAGATTTGGCCTTATTACAGTTTCTTCAATCCTTTGATATTATCCTTCTTCAGGAAACATGGCTTAACCCCGGAGAGCCAATTGAGCTCAGAGGCTATAATACCTGGGTGAAACCCACCATCAAATTCGCATCTAAAGGCCGTGGTAGAGGGGGCCTGGCCATTATGGTTTCCGACCACCTTACCTGCCAAGAAATTGATTCTCACTTGTTGACCCCGGATTTTGCTTTAGCACTGGCCCTAAGGGTTCCTGGTCTTCCACCTTTTATTTGTGTTAATATTTACATACCACCAGCAAATTCTACTCGACAGGAACCCCCCTGGCCTCTCCTGGATTCATATTTGGAAGAGCTTCAAACCAGATATCCTTCTTTTGAGTTTTTGCTTGGTGGTGACTTCAACGCCAGGCTGGGGCCAAATTATCCAATAGACGAAGCCACTCTATATGAAGGCCCTCAAATTTTGACTAGATCAGCCAGGGATGGAACAGTAAATAAATATGGGCTAGCTCTATTCCAACTAATCCAAAAATTTCACCTGATATGTCTAAATGGTTCACCCTTGGATATATCTAAAGGTTCCTTTACATATTTATCTAAGGTGGGGGCCAGTTTAGTAGATTATATCCTAGGTTCCCATCCTTTAATAAACAAAGTTAAGGAACTAAACATCCTTGCGAGGCCAGAGAGCGACCACCTTCCTTTAAGGCTAATCCTTATGGCAGGCTTAAACAGAGGCCCAGACCCTATCAAGATTTTAGGGTCAGGCCCACAAGATAGTCGTAAATGCCTTAAATGGTCCCAGGAAATAGGGACAAGGGCCCACTGTCTATTGTCAACAAATTCCCTTCCCTATTTACACCACAAGGCCATAACGGACCCACAGAGTACTCTAAGGGCATATGACTCTATAATAACTGAGCTCAGCCCACAAACTGAAGCTTTAACGTTTGCAACCGGCCCTTCTCACCCTAGAACCTGGTTTGATAAAGAATGTAGGACCTCGAAAAAACAACTTATAAAGCAAATTAAATTATTCCGAAGTAATAAGAGAGCTGATATCTTCCAACAGTTAATAATTCGTAGAAGTTATAAATTACTACTCAAATCCAAGAAACAACAATTTTATCAGACAAGTTGGAGAGATTTGCAAAGTGCAGCCCATGATAGAAATGAGACGGAATTTTGGAGACTCCTGCAAAGGAACTTAGGCCCAGTAAATTTCACACCAATTCCCCACATTATGCAACAGGAATGGGTGGCTCACTTTAGTGCGATATTTGGAAGTTCATCTCCTCCAAAGCCGGTGGTTATTGCAGAGGCGCTGAAGGATCTCCCGCCCTGGCCACCGGTCTCTTCTGAGGAAATCGGGGAGTTAATTTCCTCCCTGAAAACAGGAAAAGCGCCTGGGGAGGACATGTTACCCCCCGACTTCCTTTTACAAGATCTATCCTGGTGGGCGCCCCTTCTTGCCGCCCTTTTTACCCAAATAAATAATACAGGCAACATCCCGCAGGGCTGGCTAAATAGCATAGTGGTACCAATTTTTAAGAAAGGAGACCCCCTGAATCCGGCAAATTATCGCCCTATAAGCCTATTAAATGTAACATCGAAGTTGTACAGCCAACTCCTTTTAAATAAATTAAAGGAGTGGGACCAGACCAACTCAATAATAGGTAAAGAACAGGCTGGCTTTAGAACCAATATGAGCACAATCGACCAGGCATTTATATTACCCCATTTAACTAAGGAAACAAGATCTAAAGCAAGTCCCTCATTATACATTGCCTTTGTCGATTTTTCTGCGGCATTTGATACAGTAGACAGAGAGCTCCTTTGGCAAAAATTAGCTCAATCGAATATAGACCAAAGGTTGTTCTGGCTGATTAGGGCCCTATATCAATCAAATGTTACCCAGGTGCGTTATGGGAAAAACGGCTCTCTGTCTTCTAAAATTCCAGTGCATAGGGGGGTCAAGCAAGGATGCTTACTGGCCCCCTTTCTATTTAATTTCTTTATAAATGATATCGTGGACGCTTTTGCATCACCTTCCTTTCCCCCCCCCCTTCAATTGGTGGTAGGAAATTACCCATTCTTTTATATGCCGATGATGTGGCTTTATGTTCCCTAACAAAAATAGGGCTTAAGCGCATGATTCATAAATTGGAGGAGTACTGTCTCTCCCAGAACTTTACGGTCAACCAAACCAAATCTAAAATAATGGTTTGTGGTAAATTTATGAAATCCAAAAGCAACAGGTTATTAAATGGGGTCCCTTTAGAACAGGTTTCGACCTTTAAATATCTTGGCATTTTTTTGTCAAATAGTCTTTCGTGGATCCCGCAGTTGAAAGCTGCGGCTTCCACTGGTTCTCGTGCTGTGGGCCTTGCCAAGAGGTTCTTTTTTACTCGGGGAGGGCAACTCATTCCCCCTATGTTAAAAATATTAAAAGCAAAAATTTTACTGAAGATCTTATATGGGGCCGAGCTATGGGGACCCTCTGCTAGATCTAATCTTGATTCTATCCAGAATGGTTTCATGAGACAGGTGCTAGGGTTTCCAATGGGGACCCCGGCAGCCCATCTCAGAGCTGAGCTGGGACTACCTTCAATTGCTGCACTAATTGACCTAGCGTATTTACGGTACTGGCTCCGTATTTTTAATATCGATGACTCAGCCCTTATCAAACAATGTTGGCAGGAACAAATGCAGATGGGAGGGTGGGCGAAGATATGCCAGTCGATACTTTCTAAATATGACCTCTCCTTAATTAAACTGAGGGAACTAAGTAAAATCGGCCTCCGCAACTGGATCTTTGATTATGACGCAGCCCAGGATCGAATGTCCATAGCTACGGCTCCTTTCTCAAAGTGGTTCCCAGGTTTCAAATTTAACCATTTTATGACGAATTATTTGGACGACCTAGACAGAGCTCCCATAAGAGCTTTTACAGCCTTACGTTTTCAAATAATGCCCTCGGCCTACCTTGATGGCAGGTTCCGCGGCATTCCGGTGGGCCAACGCCAATGCATTAATGGCTGTGAAGCAATAGAGGAGATTGATCACTACCTCCTTCACTATCCTCTTTATGATGATCCCAGGAGTAAATTTTTATCCCCCTTTCTAGATCTCCTTGCTCCCTATTCGGATAGAGAAAAGGTAAACAGGATGTTCACCCTGTTCTGGATGGGGTTACACTCCCCTTGAAAGAACAGGTTCGTAGCTTGGGAGTTCTTTTCGACCCTTCCCTGTCTCTTGAGGCTCAGGTAGCCTCAGTGGCAAGGAATGCTTTCTACCATCTCCGATTGGTAGCCCAGCTACGTCCCTATCTGGACAGTGACGACCTCGCCTCAGTCGTTCATGCTCTGGTAACTTCTAGATTGGACTACTGCAATGCGCTCTACGTTGGGCTGCCCTTGAAGACAGTTCGGAAACTACAGTTAGTCCAGAATGCAGCAGCCAGATTGTTGATGCGGACAAGAAGGTCCGCTCATATCACACCTGTTCTGGCTCGTCTGCACTGGCTTCCTATTTGTTTCCGGGCTAAATTCAAAGTGCTGTTTTTGACCTATAAAGCCTTACACGGCATGGGACCGCAATACCTGGTGGAGCGCCTCTCCCAATATGAAACTACCCGTACACTGCGCTCAACATCTAAGGCCCTCCTCCGAGTACCATCCCATCGAGAAGCTCGGAGGGTGGTGACTAGAAATAGGGCCTTTTCGGTTGTGGCTCCCGAACTGTGGAACGGTCTCCCTGATGAGGTGCGCCTGGCGCCGACGCTGCTATCTTTTTGGCGCCAGGTGAAAACCTTTTTATATTCCCAGGCATTTTAATGCGTATTAGTATATGTATTTGATGTATTTTGCTACTGTTTGATTATTTTGTTTACCTTAGTTGGTTTGATTTTATTGTATTATTGTATTTATATATTTTGATTGCTTTATTGTATGTACACCGCCCAGAGAGCCCTTGGGCTTAGGGCGGTATATAAATAAAATAAAATAAATAAATAAAAATAAATAAACGCGCTTTTAAATGACAATTTTAAGCCAACGACTCTAGCGGTCGCCAATTTTGCTTTGGCCGCTCAAAAATTGAGAGAGTCCTTTGTTAAAGGGCTAGCCACCTTGATGTAATCTATCTATTTTAATATTGTTAATGGAATGTCACTTTTATTAATGTATTTACGTTTTATGCACATGGCCTATGGCTAAGTATGCAATAAAGTTTATTATTATATACCAACGCGCGGAGCTTGGGAAACAAGCAAGGGGAGCTTGAAGTCTTAGTGCATCAAGGCAAATATGACTTCATAGGGATAACAGAGACTTGGTGGGATGACTCCCATGATTGGAATATAGCCATTCAAGGATATAAACTCTACAGAAAGAACAGAAGCAACAGAAAAGGAGGGGGAGTAGCGTTATACGTCAAAGACAAATACACCTCTATGGAAATCCAAGAGAGTGAACAAAGGGGTCCGATAGAGACCATTTGGGTAAAAATAAATGGAGAAACAAATAAAACCGGCATGGTAGTAGGTGTCTACTACAGACCCCCTGGCCAAGAAGAGGTGGTAGACGAGGCCTTTCTCAAACAAATCTCTGAAATCTCAAGGAGGCAAGAAGTAGTAGTGATGGGGGACTTCAACTACCCGGATATCTGCTGGGAGACAAACTCTGCGAAGCACAAAGCCTCCAACAAATTCCTGATGGGCCTTGCTGAAAATTTCCTCTTTCAAAAAGTAGAAGAAGGAACAAGGGGATCGGCAATCCTGGACCTGATCTTAACTAACAGGGATGAATTGGTCACGGGAATTAAAGCAGTCAGTACTGATGGGCGAGATCTCAATGGCTATCTCGCTGTGCCACCTTCCCCAGGTAAGACACGAGCTGCAATTGGGCCCTGAATCGAGTGAGGAAGGAAAACATGATCCAAACACAATAGAACTTTGATCAAAGGTTCTAACTGTCCCAAAGAAGCTTCTCAGTCCAACCGAGAGTGCAACCTTGGTCAGAAATATAATAATAATAATAATAAAAATTAATTTGTTAGTCGCCTATCTGTCCAATTTTTGGACACTCTAGGCGACTTACAGCAGCAACAAAATACAATATACAATACAATAAATACAACCACATTCATCAATTAAAACTAACATCAAAACATCAGTTAAAACATTACAAACTAATCTAGCTCGAAGATCCTGTAGGCCTGCCTGAAGAGCCAGGTCTTTAACGCTCCTCGAAAACTCATCAGGGAGGAGGCATGTCGAAGACCGTAGGGGAGGGAACTTTATTCAGGAAACAGCAACAGTGTATAGATCAACATGGCATGGCAAGCAGTAAACATTGCAAAAGACAGAGTCATCAAACGAGGATGTAAACAGACGTAATATAGGGAACATACGTATTCAAAAGAAACAGAAGGTGAAGTCTCATCCTTTCTGTCTTCCTGTTCTTGTTAGATCTTACCCTAATGTTATCACCCCTTCAAACAGACACTTTGTGACCAGTGGTTAAATGCATCATTGAAATCATCTCTAAAAGGAACATGACTCTGTCTTTGTTCTAGATAAAGTAAGGCAGTTACAACAGATTATAGATGTCATTGCTTTGCCAAGAATTAACACATACTTAGCACAAGCCTAAAAGGTTAGGGAGAGATACATTTTTTTTATAACAGACATAAACCTCAGAAGAGGGAGAATTTTCCACACCAGCAGTACCTTGGGGGAAAGTGACCACATAATGCTGGCATTCGTGATTCTGGGGAAAGCCAAAGAAGAATATAGTCAAATATGGACCTTGGATTTCAGGAAAGCCGATTTTAGCAAGCTCAGGGAAATGATGGGTAGGATCCCGTGGCTAGATAGACTAAAGAAAAAAGGAGCCCAAGAAGCGTGGGAGTTCATGAAGAACGTATTACAAAAAGCGCAATCGCAAACAATTCCAAAGAGGAAGAAAAATGGAAGACATCGGAAAAAGCCAATGTGGCTACACGGAAGACTGGTGGAGGAGGTAAAAATAAAAAAGAGCATGTATAAAGAATGGAAGGAAGGACGCATCACCAAGGAAGAGTACCGACGAGTGGCTCGGGCTTGCAGGAATAGCGTAAGGAAAGCTAAAACCCAGAATGAGCTGAGGCTGGCGAGGGAAGTGAGGAACAACAAAAAGGTTTTTTTCAGATATATTCGAAGCAAGAGAAAGACCAAGGAAACGGTGGGACTGCTGCTCAATGAGGATGGCAGAATGTTGACAGATAACGAGGAAAAGGCAGAAGTGCTCAACGCCTATTTTGCCTCCATTTTCTCCCAAAAAGGGAATAGTGTGCAACCTTGCATCGGTAGCAAACTCAGTAAGGGGTCGGGATTGCAGTTCAAGATTGATAAGGAGATAGTCAGGAAATACCTAGTTAACCTAAATGAGTTCAAATCTCCAGGGCCTGATGAACTGCATCCCAGAGTATTGAAGGAACTTGCGGATGTACTCTCGGAACCTCTTGCCATCATCTTTGAGAAATCCTGGAGAACGGGAGAGGTGCCGGAGGATTGGAGACGGGCAAACGTCGTCCCGCTCTTTAAAAAGGGTAAAAAAGAAGATCCGGGGAATTACAGGCCGGTCAGTCTGACTTCAATACCGGGAAAGATATTAGAACGGATAATAAAAGAGTCCATTGGCAACTATCTAGATGACAATGCTGTGATTAGTAGGAGCCAGCATGGGTTTGTCAAGAAAAAATCCTGTCAAACTAATCTCATCTCTTTTTTTGATCGGGTCACTAGCTTAGCAGATGGTGGAAATGCTGTAGACGTCATCTATCTAGATTTCAGCAAAGCGTTTGACAAAGTCCCCCACGACCTTTTGATTAGCAAACTGGTCAAATGCGGACTACATGGAAATACTGTCAGGTGGATTCGCAACTGGTTGGAAAACCGTACTCAAAGAGTGGTCGTTGGTGGCTCTGCTTCGGACTGGAAGGAGGTTTCGAGTGGAGTGCCACAGGGTTCTGTCCTGGGGCCGATACTCTTCAACATTTTTATCAATGACTTAGATGATGGGGTGGAGGGAAGCCTTATGAAGTTTGCGGATGATACGAAACTGGGAGGGATAGCTAACACAATGGAAGACAGGAATAAAATCCAAAGGGACCTGGATAGACTAGAAAATTGGGCTGAAATTAATAAAATGACATTCAATAAAGACAAATGCAGGATTCTGCATTTAGGCCACAAAAACAAAATGCACGGGTACAGGATGGGAAATACCCGGCTTAGCAGTAGTGCGTGTGAGAAGGACCTTGGAATTGTAGTGGATCGCAAGTTGAACATGACCCAGCAGTGTGATGCTGCGGCAAAAAAGGCAAATGCGGTTTTGGGCTGCATAAACAGAGCTATAGTTTCCAGGTCGAGGGAAGTAATAGTCCCACTATATTCTGCATTGGTCAGGCCTCATCTGGAATACTGCGTTCAGTTCTGGGCGCCTCATTTTAAGAAAGATATAGACAAGTTGGAGTGGGTTCAGAAGAGGGCGACGAGGATGATAGCCGGTATGGAGAACAAGTCTTAGGAGGAAAGGTTGAAGGAACTTGGCATGTTCAGTCTGGTGAAGAGAAGGCTGAGGGGCGACATGATTGCACTCTTTAAGTACCTGAAGGGCTGTCACATAGAGGAGGGTACAGATTTGTTCTCTGCTGCCCCAGAGGGTAGGACTAGGTCTAATGGTTTTAAGTTGCAGGAGCGTAGATTCAGATTGGACATTAGAAGGAACTTCTTGACAGTAAGGGCAGTTCGGCAATGGAACCGACTGCCTCGGGAGGTGGTGGGATCCCCTTCGCTGGATGTCTTCAAGCAGAGGCTGGACAGCTATCTGCGGGAGATGCTCTAGCTGTGGATTTCCTGGTGTGAGCAGGGGGTTGGACTCGATGGCCTACAAGGCCCCTTCCAACTCTATGATTCTATGATATGATTCTATGATAAATCAGGCGTGAGAAACCCCGTGGCCTTCCGGATGTTATTTATTTATTATTTGATTTATATCCCGCCCTTTCTCCCAGCATGAGCCCAGGGCAGCAAACAAAAGCACTAAAAGCGCTTCTGCGCACAAAGCCGATGCTCTGCCCTGACGGTCGACGGCCCCTTCTTCTTACAGAAACAAAACAGAAATAGAAGGTAGAAGAAAAAGAGGAAAGCCAAAGAAGAGATGGATTGATTGGAGGACATTGAACTTGTCAAGGATTATCAATACCTTGGCACAATCAGTAACCAAAATGGAGACAATAGTCAAGAAATGAGAAGAAGGCTAGGACTGGGGAGGGCAGCTATGGGAGAACTAGAAAAGGTCCTCAAATGCAAAGATGTATCACTGAACACTAAAGTCAGAATCATTCAGACCATGGTATTTCCGATCTCTATGTATGGATGTGAAAGTTGGACAGTGAAAAAAGCGGATAAGAGAAAAATCAATTCATTTGAAATGTGGTGTTGGAGGAGAGCTTTGCATGTGCCACGGACTGCGAAAAAGACAAATAATTGGGTGTTAGAACAAATTAAACCAGAACTATCACTGGAAGCTAAAATGATGAAACTGAGGTTATCATACTTTGGACACATCATGAGAAGACATGATTCACTAGAAAAGATAATAATGCTGGGAAAAACAGAAGGAAGTAGAAAAAGAGGAAGGCCAAACAAGAGATGGATTGATTCCCTAAAGGAAGCCACAGACCTGAACTTACAAGATCTGAACAGGGTGGTTCATGACAGATGCTCTTGGAGGTTGATGATTCACAGGGTTGCCATAAGTCGTAATCGACTTGAAGGCACATAACATCCACACACAACTTTCTCTCAGAAGATTATGTTAAGGCACAAAGGACACACACACACACCTCCAACTCAAGTGTGTGTGTGTGTGGGAATCTCACAAGTGCAGAAAGTCTCAGGGCCAGCTGTCAGCCTGGATCCAGTCAATGGCCCACCCAACTCACAGTCCTCCTTAGCTCAAAAAGGCAACATCTGATTTCTTACTAAGAGGGTTTACTGGGGGACCCATTTGTCTCCTGGGATGAATATATTAAGTGGAGCATTGTGTTGGAAGTGGGGCAAGAGCAACTCCTGCTTGGGTTCTTTTGTTTGTATTCCAGAAGGGAGATAGAGTTGGGGTCTTCCACCTGGCTAGGCTGCCTACCTTTACCTGTGCTCTTCTCTACCTAACTTCCTTCCCTAACTGATATGCTCAGGGAAGCTGACCTGCCCCTCCTTCGTCTTCTTCTTTGACTGTCCAAGGAGAGAGGAGACATCTCTGTCTTTGCTCTCTCTCCTGAACATGAGGGCGACTCCCACGTTTGGGCGTTGCGCCTCCAACTTAGTTAGTTAGAACTAGGTATGCCTTTCTATCTACTATATATTTCTATAAATATAAAGTAGGTTTTCTTATTTTACTAAGTCTTAAGTCTCAGTGATCTCAATGCAGGGTAAAAGCCTGCTACTTGGGTAAATACACACACTGGCACACGCAGCTCAGACGCTGAGTATCTCTGCATATTTCCATAACGCATTGCTCACCAGGGAGGAAATTATTCTTCACCAGGTGCCAGCCAGGGACCACTACACTAGAACACACACACAATATGTCTAGTGCTGCAGCTCAGGTCGTTGTTGCAGATCTGGATGCATGATCTACATTTTCCTGCCCAGGTTTCACCTTCGACTCAAAAAGTTTACCCCCAATTGTTGTGGATTCTTCTATGCCATGGTGAAGCCTTTTAAGTGGTGAATTAGCTTCTTGTGCAAATGATCCATGACTGTCTTCCAAAAATGCAATTCCTTCAAAATGCAGGCGCATTTATTTATTAAAAATGTCAATACAAAGTTATGTATTTATAATATGTAGACCATTCCTTCCTGTCAAATGATTTGCAAGGTTACTTATACCAAAGTTACATTAAAGATGGCATAAAAATGCAATTGGTTTATTTATGTTATTTTTGTCCTGCTCTTCTTCCAGGGAGTGCAGGGCAGCGTACATGTCTGTTTTCTTCTCACAAAAGCCCTGTGAGGTAGGCTGGACTAAGAGGGCATGATTGGCCCAAAATTCACCCAGTGGCCTTTGTGGCTGAGCAGAGGTTCACAGCCAGGTTGGCTCCTAATAGTCGCTGCATCCAGCTGCAGAGGCTGGCCATAAAGCATGGTTTCCTTTGTGCCCCCATCTGGAGGCTAAACCCCCAGGAAGGTGATAGCCCTCGAAGAAGCTGAACATAAGAAGCATCATGCTGGGTCAACAACCCAGCAGTCTTTGCAGAACTCAGTATGCCTGCCTGCCAAAGGAGACCAGTCACCAGACAGATGTATTCATCTCTAAAGAAACTACTACTTCGCACACCAAAAATTATTTATGGAATTGCTGCCATAGGATTTATTGATGGCCATTGGCTTAGAGAGATTTAAAAGAGGGTTGGGCAAATTCATGGAGAGGAGAGGAGTGGAGAGGAGAGGGTTGCCAATGGCTGCTAACCATAATGGCTATGTGGAACCTTCTACCCGCCCCCCATCGGGAGATGCTTTACTTTTCCATCTCCCCACACAGATAATTCTGTAAGTTTCTCACAGAGATGTTGTCAACAGCCAAAGGTATTCCATTGGGGTTAGCTGGGCATCAGACACCCTTCCAGTGGAACCCCCGCAGCACCCTCTCACGGATCTGCTTCGTCCTCACCCCATAGATGATGGGGTTCAGTGTTGGTGGCACCAGCAGGTAGACATTGGCGATGAGGATGTGGACGTGATGGGGGATGCTGCCTTGACTGAAGCGATGCGTGAGGAATGTGAAGACTGCAGTGGTGTAGAAGACAAGGATGACACAGATGTGGGATCCACAGGTCCCCAGCGCCTTGAGGCCAGCCTCTTTGGAGGGCAGGCGGCAGACAGTGCACAGGATCAGTCCGTAGGACAGCCCGATGAAGAGAACATCAAAGGCTCCGATAAGGGATGCCACTGTCAGGCTGTATGCCTTTGTGACTGCCATGTCTGCACAGGCCAGTTTGACCACAGCCATGAACTCACAGTAACTGTGGGCAATGATCCTGGTCTTGCAGAAAGGCAGCTGCCCCACCAGGAATGGGTGTGGGGAGAAGAACACCACGCCCCGGGCCACTACCACGCCACCGATAGTGGCGATGCGGGTTCCTGTGAGGATAGTGGTGTGCCTCAGTGGCTTGCAAATGGCCACGTAGCGATCACATGCCATAGCCAGGAAGAAGCCAGACTCCATGGCAGTGAAAGAGTGGATGAAGAACATCTGGGCCAGGCAGGCTTTGAAGCCAATGTGCCTGGCACCCAGCCAGAAGATGGCCAGCATCTTGGGCAGAGCAGAGGTGGAGAGGACCAGGTCAGTGAGGGACAGCATACACAGGAAGAGGTACATGGGCTGGTGGAGCCTTGGGTCAGTCCCGATGAGCAAGAGAATGGTGCAGTTCCCCAGGACGGCCACCAGGTACATAGAGAAGAAAGGCACAGCCAGCCAAGCATGCAGCGACTCTAGGCCGGGGATGCCTAGTAAGAGGAAGGCAGTTGGGCTGAAGATGGAGAGGTTGGAGGGAGGAGGCTGCATGCTGGGTCCAGGGGCTCTCACAGTTCTCCACGCCCCCTGGGGTGGCAAGGCACCGTGGCAGCATCTGTGGTCATATGGCGCTGCAAGTGAGAAGCGGGAGAAAGTTATGTGGTGGGAAGAAATCCCAGGCACAGCAGCCGTGGCCTCAAGAGGGAGAGCAGGATGGCGAGGCCTGGTTACCCAGGGCTGGTTGCATTAAAAACAGTTAAAACAAGTTACAGTCACAGGAACAGGGAATTACACAGGAATTACAAACTTCCTCCAAAAAGCTCCGGGCAGCACACATATTTTCCCCACTCCCCTTTTATCCTCACAACACCCCTGTGAGGTAGGTTAGGAATAGTGACTGATTGGCCCAAGCTCATCCAGTCTCCCTGGTTCTGGCCTGACACTCTTATCTTTACACCACGCTGGCCCCACTGCTGAGAGACCCAGGATCATGGCAGCCTTAAGCAAATTACTTTCCCCCAACCTGGCTGACATCCCAAGGTAGTTGTGAGGATGAAAGGTTGTAGGAATTGTGACAAAAACAACCAAGCATCTTGCAGTGCCTTAAAGATGGACGCATTTATTAGGGTGTATGATGATGATGATGATGATGATGAATATTCTGCCCTTCCTCCCAGAAGGACCCCAAGGCGGCAAAGAAAACACTAAAAATACACTAAAAACAGACTTTAAAATATATTAAAACAAAACAGCTTTAAAATCCTATGGATCATTAATGATAACAACAGCATATTAAAGGTGCATACGCAAGTCGGAAGGTATCCTCACAAAGGAAACTAGAAAGAGGAGCAAGTGAAAAATGGCAAATGCCACCTTGGTGTTAGAATACAAACCTTTACATTTCTGCCAGAATTAGCTAGTGCAGGAGGACAATTTGGAGATGCCTTTGTTTTCCTGGCCTTAATCTTCTTGAGCCTCTGTGGGGCAATGCCCCCCTCCATGCCGCCGGCCATGGCAGCTCTCGCTTATTCTGCACCACTGACTGGGTGAAGAACACAAGACGAGGTCCCCCACACACACATAATCTTCAGGAGCTTCCAGTTGTTTCTTCATGCCCTTCCCTGCTAGTTTTTGTGAATGGGGTCGAGATGAGTCATCGGCACCATTTCAAACAATGAGAGTAAAATATGGAGAAAATGCAAAGATGAAGAGGATGAAGCACAAGTGGTCAGGAGAGAAAAGGCCATTGTACAAAGATTGTGATTCATCACTCAGTTTGAAACACATGAGATTGGGCAGTGGGGGTGGGGAGCATAAATATGAGTGATTGTGACTGGAGGAATATTGCAGAGGCAGGAGGGTGGGGTGGTCAAGGCTGGGACCGGGAGGGCATTTGGATATGAGGGAACAGAGCCCCTCCATGCCCTGATCAGCAGAACATCTGGGCAACATGATCAGTTTTGGAACAAGCAAAAGGGTTTCTTCCGCAAACCCCCCCCCCCCGTTTCCCACATATTTAGACTTTTTCTGCCCCTTCAGCTGTTGCGAAGGCTGCCGGGGGCAGAAAAAATTCACAGAAGTGCCAATGTGACATGCTGAGACCGTGGGGTACCGAGATCTCTGGGTTGACTTCAACACTTGGCATAGTGGGCATGAAGTGGCTAAGGATGGGAAGATCTGTCAGTTTCAGTCCTCTCAGTTTCTCATTTTGCCAATGTTAAATCCAGTTCTCTACATTTCAACAGCAATCGGCAAAAAATATTTTAAAAAACCCTCATGAAAATCCACCATTTTAGTGCAAATGTTTCCAAACACATTTTAGTAGGCAATTTTGACAAAGGTTTGCACATTTTTGAAAACAATTTCTCATCATTTCATGCCTGTTTGCATGTTATCTTCATTCATTTATTCATTTTAATGCACACTTTCCCCTAATATATGCTTTTTTGTAAATGTTGCGTAGTTGGCGAACTGCATCCCAAAATTCTAATTAACGTGCATTTCGAAGGATGGCTGTGTGTCGGTTCTCTTATTGTTGTGGAAATTGCGAATTTGATAAATTCTGCTTGAAATGCGAACTGAATTGAAATTCTCAGCCTTCCCTAGATGTGGCCCCACTCCCACCTCCCAGCCCAACCCACAGTTCATGAGTCACCACAAAGGAGTCCCCCACATGCCAGCCTAGTGATGTAAATGGGCCCAGATGGCTTCAGAAAAGACTAGTCAGACTCTATGAATTATTGATCTGTGATTTCTTGCCAAATCTAGATGGCTTAGGTCAGAGCAGACAATGGAGACTCTTTTAAAAATGCTGTGATGAATATACCATGTAAAAGACACTTTGGAAAGACTAAGTGCCTGCTCCGAGGGCAACACCTTCCATAGCCCCCGGGAGATGCTCAACCTCTGGCTTCTGACAAGTTTGGAACACCAAGAATGATCCCAGAGGGGGATTTTCACAACATCTGGGCATCGACAAGGCTTAAACTGCCAGGCATGGTCTGGGGTAGTTTGGGAAGGCATTAGGGATGTGACACCCTCCTCTGAACAATCCACGATGGGGCTTTGGCAGTCTACACATGAAGCACCTGGGTTGACGTTTTGGCCTGTTAGGGCTGTTGTCCCTCTTATGAGTAAGAAGGACTGTGGGCTCTCCAAGTTCCCTTCCTTGGGATGTCACCCCACTTGCCTCTCCTTGGCCTAGTTTGCCTTCTGAAGGGGGGCAAGCCCCACACAGCCAGCCACCCTGCCAGACTTTATCTTAGCCAAGGAAATGGCCTCACTCTGCAGCAGCCAGAAGAGGATGCACAGACTGCATTAGGCACTCACCTTGCGGTTCAGCCGGCAGCGAAGGGCAGGCAACCAAGTAAAGCAGGCAGCCGGCAGCTTAGCTTATATGTGGCTCTGCAGTGCATCCCAGCTGGTGCCAAAGGCCCCAGGGAGACCGATGCTGCAGCCAGGTTTCAATGAGCAGAGCACCCCAAGGCCATCAATGGGCTTGCCTGGGAGCAGAATATATGCTCTGCTGCTCTGCTATGGACAAGTTATGTAAATGGAACCCCCCCTGCCCTTGGCCCTGAGGAGAGGCAGGAGGAAGACCCCTGGGCTGTCTCCAAGGGAGAGGGCACCTGAGAGTGCACAGACATCATTCGCAACAGATCAAACTCATGCCAGAGATTAATTCTGACCCACTGCTGAGCCTCCTGTGCTACTGGGGGCCCATTCACTTAGGCAAACAGCCTGTTTGCATGGTTCCTCTCAAGCAGGTACAAAGAGAGTTTAGAGAAGGGTACTGTATGAGCAAACCCTCTGCAAATAAACTCCTGCCAAGAGGTCTCCAATTCTGTGGCAGCCCCAGAGCATGTCACCCCGATCACAAAAATCACAGTTAGGGAATATCTGTGGAGTGTCAGTTATTACAATCACTTCTTCTCATGGTCCCAGGACCCAGGGATGGTCCAGAGAGATGGGCGGGGAGGGTACTCTCTGCATGCATGAACTGGGCGTAAGATCGATGCATTCAGGGAGCTTCTCTCTGTGGCAGACAGAACACCTGGGATAAGAAACACCTGCTTGTCATTGTGTGCACACTCATGTCTTGGGTGGAGGCATACCCCACTACTAATGCCACTGCTTTAACTGTAGCCAAGGTATTGCTGAAGGAAGTTATCCCGAGGTTTGGAGTGCCAGAGACAGTTGACTCTGACCGGGGCACACATTTCACAGGAAAAGTATTGTCACACATAGAGGAGGGACTGGGCATCTCTCACCTCTTCCATACCCCATACCATCCCCAATCCATCGGGAAGACTGAGAGACATAACCAGGAATTGAAATCATTTTTGGCTAAATACACTCAGGAGATGGGGTTAAAATGGCCTCAGGTATTGCCTCTTGTACTGTTTCATTTACGCACACGGCCCACGAGGGCTCTGGGTCTCTCTCCATATGAATTGCTGTTTAGACACCCGCCATCGAAGGGCGGAAATTTGCCTAAGCCCAATGTCTCCTTACTGGGGGGGGGGGAACATGTCACTGCCTCTCAGTTTCTTTCCTTACACAGCAGGTTGCAAGAACTGTGGCGGGCGGCGCGATACGCTCAGACGGTACCCCTAGAGGAGCAGGTCCATCCGTTCCGGCCAGGAGACTTTGTCTGGGCGAAGAAGTTTGTCCGGGCGAGCCCGCTCCATCCGAGATACTCGGGTCCACACCAGGTTTTATTGACAACTCAGGCAGCGGTGTTCCTTGAAGGAAGGAAATCCTGGATCCACCACTCGCATGTAAAGCCAACGGTTGTGGACTTCAGCATCCCCGACGAGCTGGACCCTTGTTCCAGAGGAGGAGCAGCACCACCAGTACCAGAAGTAGTGCCAAAACTCCATTTGCGACGGGATCCAGTGACTGACTTGTGGGCCCCCAACACAGTCCCTTTCAGCGAAGCAGAATCATGGTGAACGCCAGCGCGTGCTGGGTTTCTGTAGTCCAGACTTTCGTTCTTCTCACCTACTTGGGACGGTTCCCTGTTTTGCCCTTATGTTGCCCAGATGGAATAAAGATATGTTCAGAAGCAGATTATAATATACCCCCGGCTGGGACCAGGATGGGATTACCTGACCAAAAAACGCCCGGGAAATGCCCAGACCCTTACATGTATCACATATTTCGGGCGCACAATCAATCTTTTGTAGTTGATATTGCTGGATGGCAAACCAGATGTCAGAAGGCAGCCGTGGTGTTCCAGCAAAGGTATTTTGGCCCCGAAATTACCCAGTGCATTCGGGCAGAGGTGGCATGGGCAGTGCGCTTAGCTTTGAATTGTGTTGTGCCAAAGGGGTTGGCCAGGTATGCCCCATGTCCAGGAAACATGGACACGTTCTCCTTAGTGCAATAATACTCTGTGTTTACCTACAAAGAAAAAGGAGCTCCATACCCTAAATACTGCATTGGGCTTGAACACATAACTTGCTACAACACGTTGCAGGAGTTAAGACAGAAAGGTCTACTGCAAGATATTGCCCGCCTTCTGCAACCCCCATCCCAGTAAAATTGTTCTCTCCGCCTCCCTTGGCATACAAAGGGGACAGCTGGACAGCTAATGTATTTCTCTCCCTTCTGGAAGCCACGGCCCCTAAGAATGGCACCTGTTACGTTTGTGCACACACACCTCCTCATGGGGCAGCTGGGGTCCCCATAATAGGTGCACCTCTCTCCCTTGAGGAGATCCCTGATTTTTTGAAGTGACAACCTGAAAAGGAATTGGATGGGCCTTTGGAGACTAGTGGTCCATTGCAAGGGGACATCTGTGTAAGCTACAGACTCAGGGCGTACCTGGGTATGCATTGCTGTTTCATCATAAGTCAGGTACGGGCTGGCATGTGGAGAATGTGTAATGACCCCCATTCACTCAGTAGCAACTCCACCTGGATCCAGGCCTGGTATTCCTTTTTGCCACAGGACTCTCCCAACCCTAACCTGTCTCCCTTCCTTTTTAATTTGCAATCCAAACCCACGCCCAAAGGCCTCTGGTGGCTGTGTGGCCATCGAGCTCGACGTTATCTCCCAGCAACAGATAGTTGGACATGCACCTTGGGAAGGGTGATCCCAGGGCTCCGTGTGACAGATACTCCGCCTGTAGCCAGGCACAGGAACAGGAGGAAAATGGGAGAGGCAATCCTAAGGGGCCTCTTCCCTCAGTATGAAGCTGGGCAAAAGTACATGCATCTGATAAAACTGTCTAATTCTTTTGAGGATTTTTTAAATGACACCACTGTTTCCTTGCATGATTTGACTAATGAGCAGGGACAAATTAGGACAGTAGCTTTACAGAGCAGGTTAGCTATAGACTACCTGTTAGCCAGCTCTGGTGGCATCTGCGCATTAATTGGGAGTGAATGCTGCACCTCTATCACGGATTCAAAGGCAGATGTCCTGCAACATTTAAATCACCTAGGCAAAGTATATAATGATGTGGAGAAAATTAAGCAGTCATCCATAATTCCAGATATTGCCGAATGGTTCAGTGGTTGGCCAAGCTGGCATAAGATAATAGCTTATATCATGTTTGGGCTATGTGCCTTAGTAATCTGTCGTTGTTGCATTCAATGTCTTCCTAACCTTGTATCCACACTCTCCACTTCCTTTGCACATTTTGCTTCCACCTGTCTAAAGAGGCCTCAGTCGGGGACTGAGCCAGCTTTGAAAGACACGACCTATCATTTAATGCACAAGTCTGGTTGGCCAAAGGAAGATGAAGCAGCTACCTATTAGACGCAGGACGTCTAACAGGGCTGAGAGGAGGAAATTGTTGGGAATAATTGAACCCAGGGCCTGAAATAGAAAACACCTCAGAGATTCTAATAGGCAAACATAGAAAGCTTTCCGGGTTTCGTTTTCCCTGGCGTGGGAACGCAACCTCAGAGGTGCCTGCGAGGCTGCAACATTGTTTCTCAGAAGATAACTACATTCTGTTCCACTCTCTGCCCTTTACACTGCTTTCACGCCCGCATATCTCTTTCTTGCTAAATCAGCAAAACAATTCCATAGTTCTCATTAAAGTTGTAACGGTTAGAGTGACCCTTCATATGTATGTATTTCCATGTTTATGATTTCTAAACGCTAATCCAAGCCCCTTCTTCATTGTTTTATTTAGAATATTGTTCATAGTCCTGATTTTCAAAGAAACAACATCCTGGCTTTGAAATACAACAAATGATATGTAACTTCAGCTTGTTATTTTTCCTTTCATGTTATGATGTATTCCGTCTGTTAATATTTTTGCTTGAGAAACCTATAAAATGGTAAAACAGATAATAAACAGGGCTCTCTTCCTTGCCAGACTCTTGTGTCTGTGTGAGCTTGAGACCCACTTTTGATCAAGAGGTGTGTGTGTGTCTTTACTTGGTATCTGGCTGAACATCCAAACAGGTAATTGGAATCTCCTCTGCTCGCACTCCTTCCCAGGGTAGTATGGTGAGCAAAGCCCACCCTTGGTGGGAACTAAAAGTCACCCTAACACAATCAGTGATAACGCCTCCTCTCTCATGTGAAAAAAGGCCCTTGGGTAGCTAACAAAGCTGGTCCTCTGCTAGAGAGCCTGGAGAACCATGGCCAGTGAGGGCAGCAATGCTGGCTGGCTAGACCAAGGGCTGATTCACACGGGAGGTAAACTTCGGATTAAAGACGCAGCTTTAGCCTTCACGATAGATTTGCAAGATTCACACTACCTTCCAACCTGCTGTTTTCCATTCACATTTAGTATCGCTGTTTCCTTGTGGCCCCATCCCAAAATCTACATGGTTACTTCCTCCAGAGTATTGCTAATGTAGAAGGGGAGGGGTTTTTTGTTTCATTGTTTCTTGTCAATTGCACTCTGAAGCGGGAGAGTGTGGGGCGTGCAATAGACACAAAAACTTTTTTCTCTCAGTTTCATTTCCTCCTGATATATTTATAGCACCCCCCCCTTTTATTAAGTATGTATGAAATGCAATTTTTAGTGGAAGAGTGTGTGTGTGTGCTCGCACCTTCTGTCACATAAGTAATTGGGCAATACAACAATATTGGGGGGTTCCATTGACCATCATGCAGGGGACTGTTAAATAACACACACACACACACACATGATGTGGTGATGGAGAATTTTTCTCCTATGGGATCTTTTGCTGGGGGTCCTTGAAGAAATTGGAAGACACAGGCTTGAAGCAAAAAGGTACACCTTTATTCTTTACAAGCATATGCAGGGTCAGCCTCCCTGAGACATCCAGGAGAGAGTGCACTGAGGCACTGTGTGCAAGCTCTTTTAAGCAGTACAGTTACAGCATGTGACAGTAGTTCACCAGTCCCATAAGTTCATAGAATCATAGAATCATAGAGTTGGAAGGGGCCTTGTAGGCCATTGAGTCCAGCCCCCTGCTCACAGCAGGAAATCCACAGCTAGAGCATCTCCTGCAGATAGCTGTCCAGCCTCTGCTTGAAGACGTCCAGCGAAGGGGATCCCACCACCTCCCTAGGCAGTCGGTTCCATTGCCGAACTGCCCTTACTGTCAAGAACTTCCTTCTAATGTCCAATCTGAATCTACGCTCCTGCAACTTAAAACCATTAGACCTAGTCCTACCCTCTGGGGCAGCAGTGAACAAATCTGTACCCTCCTCTATGTGACAGCCCTTCAGGTACTTAAAGAGTGCAATCATGTCACCCCTCAGCCTTCTCTTCACCAGACTGAACATGCCAAGTTCCTTCAACCTTTACTCATAAGACTTGTTCTCCATACCGGCTATCATCCTTGTCGCCCTCTTCTGAACCCACTCCAACTTGTCTATATCTTTCTTAAAATGAGGTGCCCAGAACTGAACGCAGTATTCCAGATGAGGCCTGACTAATGCAGAATATAGTGGGACTATTACTTCCCTCGACCTGGAAACTATAGCTCTGTTTATGCAGCCCAAAACCACGTTTGCCTTTTTTGCCGCAGCATCACACTGCTGGGTCAAGTTCAACTTGCGATCCACTACAATTCCAAGGTCCTTCTCACACGCACTACTGCTAAGCCGGGTATTTCCCATCCTATACCCGTGCATTTTGTTTTTGTGGCCTAAATGCAGAATCTTGCATTTGTCTTTATTGAATGTCATTTTATTAATTCCAGCCCAATTTTCTAGTCTATCCAGGTCCCTTTGGATTTTATTTCTGTCTTCCATTGTGTTAGCTATCCCTCCCAGTTTCGTATCATCCACAAACTTCATAAGGCTTCCCTCCACCCCATCATCTAAGTCATTGATAAAAATGTTGAAGAGTATCGGCCCCAGGACAGAACCCTGTGGCACTCCACTCGAAACCTCCTTCCATTCCGAAGCAGAGCCACCGACGACCACTCTTTGAGTATGGTTTTCCAACCAGTTGTGAATCCACCTGACAGTATTTCCATCTAGTCTGCATTTGACCAGTTTGCTAATCAAAAGGTCGTGGGGGACTTTGTCAAACGCTTTGCTGAAATCTAGATAGATGACATCTACAGCATATCCACCATCTACTAAGCTAGTGACCTGATCAAAAAAAGAGATGAGATTAGTTTGACAGGATTTTTTCTTGACAAACCCATGCTGGCTCCTACTAATCACAGCATTGTCATCTAGATAGTTGCCAATGGACTCTTTTATTATCTGTTCTAATATCTTTCCCAGTATTGAAGTCAGACTGACCGGCCTGTAATTCCCCGGATCTTCTTTTTTACCCTTTTTAAAGAGCGGGATGACGTTTGCCCGTCTCCAGTCCTCCGGCACCTCTCCCGTTCTCCAGGATTTCTCAAAGATGATGGCAAGAGGTTCCGAGAGTACATCAGCAAGTTCCTTCAATACTCTGGGATGCAGTTCATCAGGCCCTGGAGATCTGAACTCATTTAGGTTAACTAGGTTCCTTCCCACATAACATCACAGTTCCTCCTCTCTGCAATCTTTCCAAACCAATCAGAAAGCATTAGATAATGTACTTATTTTTCCAATTTTCTGTCTGTCTTACTAATATCACCATTGTTCTGCTGTCCACCTTGACTAATGGTCTTCCAGGCCAGTTGAAACCAGTTACCATTGTGAATGTGCTTTCAAGCAAACCTGGTACTCTCATTGTTTCATTCTGATAATCATGGGGGATTGTAATGCAAAAGTAGGGAACAGAGAAGAATTAGGAATTGTGGAGAAATGGGGTTTGGAGACAGAAATGAAGCAGGAGAAAGACTTATTGAATTCTGTGAAGCCAATAATTTGTTTCTTGCAAACACATTTTTTGAGCAACCGAAAAGACATGTGGACGTCACCAAATAGTCAATATAGGAATCAAATTGATTATATAATTGGCAAAAGAAGATGGAGAAGTTCTATACTTTCTGTGAAAACAAGACCAGGAGCAGACTGTGGTATAGATCATGAACTGGCCGTATCAAAAATCAGAGTAAAGCTAAAGCAGAACAACAAAGCAATCACAATGCCAATTTGAATAACATCCTAGAAGAATATAAAGATCAAATAAGGAACAGATTTGAGGCTTTAAATTTAGTTGACAGAGAACAAGAAGAACTATGGAGTGAAGTCAGAGACATTATCAGGGAAGAATGCAAAAAGACAATACCTCCAGTTTAAAAGAGAGAAAGATCTCAATGGATGACTGAAGAAACTCTTAAAATGGTTAAAGTGAGAAGGAAAGCAAAAGCAAAAGGAGATAGAAACACAGTCAGAACCCTAAATGCAACAATACAACGACTAGTACGTAGGGACAAAGAGAACTATTACAATAGTTACTGTATAGAAATAGGACAACAAAAAGTGTAGAACAAGAGCCCTGTTCCAAAAGATTAGAGAAATGAAAGGGAAATTTAAACCAAGGGTGGGGATGTTGAACAATCAACAGGGTAACGCACTGACTGACTGAGATGAAATAAAAGGAAGATGGAAGCAATACACTGAAGAACTCTATAAAAGAGATGCAAGGATGACAGATTCATTCATGGAGGAACCGTATGATGAAGAACCAGAAACTCTAGAATGTGAGGTGAGAGCTGCTGTTAAAATTCTTGGAAGAAACAAATCACCAGGAATAGATGGCATACCAATAGAGTTGCTACAAGCTACTGAGACTGAATCTGTCAAAATTTTGACTAAAATCTGTCAAGAAATAGGGAAAACTAAACAATGGCCCACAGACTGGAAGCGTTCAATATACATCCCAATTCTAAAGAAAGGGGATCCCAGGGAATGCAGTAATTATCGAACTATTGCCTTAATATCCCATGCAAGTAAAATAATGCTCAAGATCCTACAACAAAGGATCTTACCATATATGGAGTGAGCAATGCCAGATGTCCAAGCTGGATTTAGAAAGGGAAGAGGCACCAGAGATCACATCGCAAACATAAGCTGGATAATGGAACAGACCAAGGAATTTCAGAAGAAAATCACCCTGTGCTTTATAGATTACAGCAAAGCCTTTGACTGTGTAGATCATGAAAAACTATGGAATGCTTTAAAAGAAATGGGGGTGCCACAGCATCTGATTGTCCTGATGCGCAACCTATACTCTGCACAAGAGGCTACCGTAAGGACGGAATATGGAGAAATTGACTGGTTCCCCATTGGAAAGGGTGTGAGACAGGGGTGTATTTTATCACCCTATTTATTTAATCTATACACAGAACATATCATACGGAAAGCAGGATTGGACCAAGATGAAAGAGGTGTGAAAACTGGAGGGAGAATTATCAATAATTTAAGATATGCAGATTAGATACTATACTACTAGCAGAAACCAGTAATGATTTGAAACGAATGCTAATGAAAGTTAAAGAGGAAAGCATAAAAGCAGGACTACAGCTGAACATGAAGAAGACTAAAGTAATGACAATAGAAGATTTATGTAACTTTAAAGATGATAATGAGGACATTGAACTTGTCAAGGATTATCAACACCTTGGCACAGTCATTAACCAAAATGGAGACCATAGTCAAGAAATGAGAAGAAGGCTAGGACTGGGGAGGGCAGCTGTGAGAGAACTAGAAAAGGTCCTCAAATGTAAAGATGTATCACTGAACACTAAAGTCAGGATCATTCAGACCATGGTATTTCCGATCTCTATGTATGGATGTGAAAGTTGGACGGTAAAAAAAGTGGATACGAGAAAAATCAAGTCATTTGAAATGTGGTGTTGGATGAGAGCTTTGCGCATACCATGGACTGCGAAAAAGACAAATAATTGTGTGTTAGAACAAATTAAACCAGAACTGTCACTAGAAGCTAAAATGATGAAACTGAGGTTATCATACTTTGGACACATCATGAGAAGACAGGATTCATTAGAAAAGATAATAATGCTGGGAAAAACAGAAGCAAGTAGAAAAAGAGGAAGGCCAAACAAAAGATGGATTGATTCCATAATAAAGGAAGCCACGTACCTGAACTTACAGGATCTGAATAGGGCAGTTCACGACAGAAGCTCTTGGATGTTGCTGATTCATAGGGTCGCCATAAGTCGTAGTTGACTTGAAGGCACATAACAACAACAAAATGTGTGTCAAGAAAATGCTACAGAATTGCACCTGCAAAAACAACCCCACCTGCTTGGAGGTGCTTTCTAGCTACCACCAGCCCCAGCCAGGATGGCCGTATGGTGATGGGCCTGATGGGAGTTGTATCCAAATCACCTGGAGGGCACCTGGTTGGGGAAGGCCAGCTGGCTCCCACTTACAGTAGCTCTCTGAGGGCTCAGAGAGAGATGCTCTTGAAGCTAATGCTTCTGCAGGCCAAGCATGTCCTCTGCTGGTGCGCTTGGGGCCCCTTCCCAAATTTGTCACATGGAACTGTTCCCGAGACTGCCCCCCGCCATCCCTCTTCAGTGCACAGTGCGTCAGTCATACACCTCAAACTCCACCAGTCACACAAAGGCATGTGTGTTTTCAAAATGTGAGGAGGGAAGTAACACGTTTTGAATCTCAACCTCCCCCCCCACACACACACAACAGACATTGATAATAAAGCTGCATTGTACTTTCCCCCTTTCAAAATGTTTCTTTTTTCAGAAGTTTTGCTCTGGAACCAGACCTGAGTGCTGAGATAAATACATTATCTCACTCTCTCACACGTACACATACACTAGTACGTTACATTTTTCTTCGCCTTTCCTTCAAAGAGCAGCATACAAGCTTATTCTCCCCCACCACTTTTATCCTCACAACAACCTTGTGAGGTAGGAGAGAGAGAGAGGAGGGGCAAAGAAAGGGGGTTCTGGGCTTAGTCTAAGGACCTCTCTCTCTCTCTCTCTCTCTCTCTCACACACACACACACACACACACACACACACACACCTCTGCAGGCAAAGAACTTTACACAGAGTCCAAAGTAGACCTTCCTTCCTAATCTTCAGTCTCTCACAGCTGCAGGAATGTTTTTAGAAAGCCAACTGCTAGCCTGGAGCTGGAGCCCAACTTTTTTTCTTCTTGTTTTTTAAGATCTTGAGAAGCAAGGATGATAGTTCTTTGTCCAAGGATGAAGATAGTCCCTTCAGGACCCTTTGCCCAGGCAATCCTTTTTTCTGAAGAAGACCCTTTTTGCTGCACAACGTACCATTTTCAAAGCCAGTATTGCAAACTTATTTTTCAGAATGTCAGCTTCTGCATACAGAACATATAGCGGAAAAGCACAACTGCTCATTCTGAGGCAAAAGGAAAGTATCCCCACATTCATTGCAAGCCTGAGATCTTCAGTCCAGAAGAGAGGAAGGATCTAGAGGGCAACAGGAATCTTAAGCAGGAAAAATTTAAAACAGCCTTCCCCAACCTGGTGCCCTTCAGATGTTGGCAATCAGGCTACTTAAAATACTTGCACAACAGTTTCCTCACAGCCCGTAACATTCTGTGATAACAGTATGAGATGGGAAGGACAGCAGAACAAATGGCCTATTAATTTCCGGGTGAAACTCTTTCTTACATTTTAGAGGGAAGGTGGGGAATGCTTTAAATGAATGAATAAAATAAATAAAACCGATGGAGCCATTTTTATTTATTTTGGGGGGAGGCAGGAGGAACCAGAGTTCAGCACCACTTTCCGGCTTGCACAAGAGCCTGGGACAGCCTCTCCCGAATCCGTTTGGTTTTCACCGCGTAGACTACGGGGTTCAGCAGAGGTGGGAAGAGCTGGTAGATATTGGCCAGAAGGATGAGGAGATGCTGTGGGATGCTACCATGGCTGAAGCGGTGCGCAAAGAATGAGAAAAACGCAGGGGTGTAAAATATGAGTATAACACAGAGGTGAGAGCCGCAGGTCTGGATAGTTTTGAGGCGAGCATCCTTGGAAGGAAGGCGGAAGATGGCCCTGAGGATGAGGATGTAGGAGACAGCGATGAGGACCACATCCAAGCCAGGAGACAAAAGGGTGGTTGTGAATCCATACCAGATGTTGATGGCTATGTCTGCACAGGCCATGCGGGCAATGCCCATGTGCTCACAGTAGGAGTGGGGCATCACCCTTTGCCCACAATACGGCAGCCTCTTGAGGAGGAAAATGGTGGGGAACATCACGCAAAAACTCCTCAGAAGAGCTGCCAAACCAATCTTCACAATAGCAGAGGGAGTGAGGATAGCTGCGTAGTGCAGGGGCCTGCAGATGGCGACATACCGGTCAAAAGCCATGGCCAGGAGGATGGTTGACTCCGCGATGAAGCTGACGTGGGTGAAGAACATCTGGGCAAGGCAGGCACTGAAGGAGATCTCCTTGGAATGGGAGAAGAGGACACTCAGGGTTTTGGGCACTGTGGAGGAGGACATGATCAGGTCAGCCAGTGCCAGCATGGCCAAGAAGAGGAACATGGGCTGGTGGCGGAGGCTGCGCTCCGTGGCAATGATGAACAGCAAGGAGGCGTTACCAAGGAGGGCAAAGGCATATATCAGGCAGAAAGGGACGGCGACCCAGCTGTGATACGCCTCCATGCCCGGAATGCCAACCAGGATGAACGAAGGAGGAAGGAAGCTGGTCTGGTTGGTGGAGGTGGGCTTGTCCGCACCCGGAGGCATGTTGGCAACTTCTGCAAAAAGGTGGGTAATATCATGGCCCACTGATGTGAAAAACTAGGTGGTGGACAGAAAGTGGCAGGATGGATATGGCGGCCCCAGTCTTTGCTGGCAAGTCTCAGCTTGACCTGGCACAAGTTGACTTTAAATGAACTTCCATTCATTTGTTCAGTTTAGCAGTCAGTATTTTGGGCAAAATGTAATTCATTGTTCTCAGTAAATGCAGCATCACAAGGATTTCACAAAGCCCCAACAACTGGCTAAAGATGACTCACCGCCGCACTGGGGAGGGGAGGAGTTCTCCTTGGATGGGCTTCTGCTTGTGAGGGAAGCAGGTCCAGTGTTGCTGGGAGAGAGCAGGAGAGACCCTAATTTATCTTTATTGCATGCGATTCCCAGGAGCCTCCTCCGTTCTCAGCTGCAGGTAGTGGAGGACGCGGCTCTGTTGCCCCAGCAGGTGGTGAGGAAACTGGGAATTCTCCCAGCTCCCATTTCGTGGCATGTCTCAAGCCACTTTCTTTGCTTTCCCTCTGCGAGTTATTCCAGGCACAGCTCCCAGATGATGCGACTCTGCTCCAACAGGCTCCTTCAGGGCCTCTCCGCTGGGCTGGGAGCAGCTCCCGTTGGACCAGGAGAACCAGCAGCAACAGCAAGAGGCTCCTGGTGAAAACAGAGGAAGTTGGCACCTGCGCCCTCCCTCGGGCTCTGCACCAGGGGAGGGGTGTCCCGTTGGGGTCCCACTGCCGCTGCCTGCCTCCCAGCCTCCCCCTCTGAGCTTCATGCCCTTCTGCGGCCTGGCCTCACCTGGTGTGACCGGGCTGGGGAGCTGGCAAGATTAATTTGCTGGGGGTAGGGGCACTTATGCATCCCCCAAAATGGGAAATACATCACCAAGAAAAGAGGTCAAAAGAGGATCCGCATAAGATTAGTATGTGCTAATTAATGTATGTACAAACCTACACATTTAGAAAAACAATAGAATTCATCATCATTGTGACCGAGGGGAGCTCTCTGCCCAGTCTGTTGCCGTACAGGAGCTCACTGCTGATGGGCAAATACAACTCTCTCTCTCTCTCTCTCCCTCTCTCTCTCTCTCTCATTGTTTTTTGTATCTTTAAGCCGCCCTCGGAGCAGACAACCCTTCCAAGAGAGAACTGTTTTCTGGCAGGCAGACCTTCAAACAAAAGTCTGAAGAGGAGGACTTGGGGGCAGTCACCCTATTCATCTGTAGTCTCCTCAGGGAGAAAGTGCCCCACCAAGACGCCCAACTCCCCATATGAACCAACCCAGACCTTGGTTCAGCATCTGCAGCACATCTTTGTGTGATTCCTCCAAGGGAGGTGTGGAGGGCAGCGACACGAGAATGGACCTTCTCAGTGGTGGCCCCCACGTATGGAACTCTCTCCCCAGGGAGACATGCCTGACACCATCATTATCTGTCTTTAGGCACCGGGCAAAAACATTCCTCTTCTGCCAGGCATTTGGCTCTTAATCTTTGGAGGGTTTCTGACATTGTAGTCTCTTTTAGAGGGTGGGTTGCTCCACCCTCTTACCCATGTATTGTGTTTTTAAACTTTTTAGTTGCATTAGTTTTATATTGATTTTAACCTTTTTGTTATACGTCACTTTGGGGTCCTTTCTATGAAAACAGCAACTAATAAAGTTAATACAGCAATACATCCAATGGACTGGGCCAAGCCCCCTTACATTTCTCTGAAAGGCTGCCCTCTGCGCAGGTGTCTCCTAGAGCTGGGTCTGTGTCCAGTTGCCTGGCTGGCAGTGGGCAATTTCTTGCCCTTTGAAAGAGCTTTCGGCCACCCAGGAGGATAAGGCCCTGGCTTTGGCCAGGAAGGAGGGACCTTGCATGGGCGGGGAAGAGATGGGTCCTGGCATAGCACCCGCTCATCATGGCGCAGACACCTGCTCCTAGCAGGGTGCAGGAGGCCCTCAGCTAAGGGGGAACCTGGGATGGAGGCGGGAACAGAGGAGGAGGGATGGGAGAAGCACAGGAGTCAACTGGAACACAGGAAAGCTGCCTTAACCCTTGCCAGTTCATTGGTCCCTGGGGCTCCGTATGTCTCCCACTGGCTGGCAGCAGCCTTCCAGGGTTTCAGGCAGAGGCCATTCCAAACCCTACTGGGAGGTGCCGCTGCAGATTGAACCCGGGACTTGCTGCATGCCACTGAGCACCAGCAGGCCTTGGTCACATCACATGGGAGGTATTCATTTCATTCATTGGCGATCACTCATGGCCAAGTAAGATTGCCTTCCAAGATAAGGTCTTTGCTTGGAAGACGCCTGTGCATGAATTTGTTTTATGTGGGGAGATCGGAGCACGACGATCAACACACAATCTTGACAGAAAAAGGCTTTGATCCAATGGCATGGGTACCATGACGATTGGAAGTCCTTTATCCGCTGCAGCCTTCATCCGCCTTCACAGCCGTTGTAACGTACACATTGTTATCCTCCGCCTGTTCTGCTGTTGAGGACATTCTTGGATTGTTCTTTGTCTGGTTCCTCTCCCTCGACCTTACCCCCATGGGTGACCCTGCTGGGAGCACATGACTCCCGACGGCATCGCTCACAGGGTTCACTGGAACACGCAAGCCACTCACCACTGCAAGGTGACGATCAGCGATCACATGGGAGGTAACTAGGGGGAAGAATGGGTCAAAAGGGCCTCCCTTTTCTTCCAGTCCTGAGCTGTACTCGGGGTGTGTGTGTGGGGATCCAGTGTGGGCCCCAGAGCTCCTCCCCTGGCTAGGCTCTTCCTACAGCACCAGGGCACCTGGAGTCTCAGAACCGGGTCCTGCGGCTCAAGGCAGGGTGGAATAAGAGAAATGTTTGCTCCCTCTGTTGCCTCTGGCATGGCTGGGGGGGTGAGGAGTGGGCTTCCTCCTGGTGCGGCTGAGGCTCACACCCCTTGTCCTGTTTGGTGAGCCCCTGGAGGTTGCTGCAGCCAGTGTGTGGCCGTCGTTTCCCTCCTCCCTCTCCAGCCGTCCCTGTTCCCTGCTTGACAAAAGATGCCTTTTCTCCCTCAGTGGCAAGAAGGGCTGTGTCTGCTTTTGGCAGGCAAGGGGGCGATGTGGGGGTGCTGCTGCTGTGTGGCTGGGCACCCCTTCAGTGCCAGGCACAGGTGGTGCCTGAGCAGCGTAAGGAGGCTCAGGCCCTCTTTGGAGGGACCGACCAGGAGATGAGGATGCTGCCGTAGACAGCCTGAGTCAGACTTCGGGCCCACCTAGCTCCAGCAATGGCTCTCCAGGGTTTCAGGCAGGGAGTCTCTCACTTTGGGGACTGAACTAGGGCCTTCTATATGCAAAGCAGGTGTTCTACCACTGAGCAGTGATTGCTCTTCCCTCGGTCATTGCAGCCTGTACCGCCTGTGGGGTTCACGGAGCTGGGCATGCGTGCGCTGTGGTATATTTGTGTGGGGGCAGGAGACTGTGATGGGGAATTTTGTGGTTCGTTGGACTGGGGGTCCTTGAGGGAATTGAAGACACAGGCTTGCAGCAAAAAGGTAGGCCTTTATTGGATGACAAGCGTACGCTTGGTCAGTCTCCCTCTGAGTGAGCAGAGAACTGCAGCATGGTACTGCTTGCCTGGGGTTTTTATACACTTCAGGACGAAGAAATCAACATTAACGAATCTGGAGTTTACACATCAGTATTACATAGGCATTACAGTACTACATAGGCATTGCATAGACATTGCATTGGCATTGCATTGGCATTGCATTATGTTCTAGTCAATTTGGCAAAGTTCAGAACTTCACATACCAGTACATTTTCGTTATGAGCTGAGTACTCCCACTGGAGTTCAAGCTGTGCCAAGCATTTCATGCATTTCAGCTTAGCAGGCAGGAGACACAGTACACCAAGGAAAGGATTTTAGATGACTGCTACACTATTAGAAATATTATAACCTTATAATTCCCAAAGAATATATTTTTATATATTGTTTGAATATAAGAATTCTCCATCAACTACAGCCCTAGGGGTGCGCCTCCATCATTGTGAGTCCATTGGCACCTTGTTTGTGGCTGGCATGTGGGCACTGTTGCTATCACAGCCCCTGACTAATGACAGCTGGTGGGGATTCCAGGGATGCTGGGCGGGGGCAACAATGGCATATATTTATTTCCCTACCCAACCAACCTGTGTAATTGTTTGTTTTAAAATTCTCTGTTCAGTCTGAATTTTATTCTTATGTTTTATGTTTTAAAAGCACTCTGAACTTTTGAAATGCTAAAATGTAAATGTACTGCCTTCAAGTCGATTCTGACTTATAGTGACCCTATGAATAGGGTTTTCATGAGGCTGAGAGGCAGTGACTGGCCCAAGGTCAGTGAGCTTCATGGTTGTGTGGGGATTTGAACCCTGGTCTCCCAGGTCGTAGTCCAACACATTAACCACTATACATTTATAAAATAAATGTTTTTCATTTGTAAAAAAATCTTCAGAGGCTGAGTCTTCTCTTGGTGCCTCACATCAGTCCTGGGAGATTCATGTAATCCTTAAAAAAAAAAAGCGCTGACCACAGTGAGACCTCCGCTGTTCTCACCCTCCACAATTTCCAAATTTTGCTCCTTATTTTCAAGGGTTCCCTCACTTATTTCTCTGCAAGCCATGATGTGCCCCTTCCCTGGTTTTTATAGAGGAGTAACACCCACTCCAAGGTGGATCTCGCCCTTTACAAAAGGCCACCGAAGAGTCTGGCTGGCTTTGCTTGGTGGTGTGAATGTTCTCACAGGATGGATGATAGTCACGCTGAATAGCTTGCACGTTCAAAACCCACAGAATGCACATAGAGGTCAAAAGTGGTCACAACAAGCATGATATCTCACAGCGGCAAAAAGGGCCTGCGCACCTCAGCTGAACATTTCCGGGCCTTCCTCCTCCTCCACCACCACCTTTTTTGCTCTTGCAACCTGATCTTTGCCCTCTGGCCTATGCCTGCCATGCATCTCCTGATGCCATTTCCTGCTTTCCTCTGCTGGTAGCACTCAGTGTGGTATTCATTAAATGGACACTGCAGGACAACCAGGCAGGACTTGGGCCACAAGTGGCAGAGCCAGGTGGTCACAGACGCGTGCCTTGGCAGTGGAACAGTCTAAAAAGCCCCTGTGCCTTCCCCAAATCCAAGGCTCATTATAGGTTCCCCCTTGGGAGCTGGTGGGGTGGCTCATAAGCCCTGCAATGCCCCAAGGATGCCGCCTTGTCCTGGCAAAACTGGAGCCCAGCAAGTGATTAGCGCTCGACTGTCTTGCAGGGATTAGCGTAAGTGAAGCTGGTCACAGAGTGGCCACTTCCACTCACAGGTTTGGGGGAAGGACTGGCATGGTGGCGGTGGTGCTCTGTCTGGATGGCTGCTGGCCAGGGAGGTCCCTGTGAAGTGCTCAGGATAAGTGGGGAGGGGGAGCGAGCTCTCAGCAGCTTAGCAGTTGGGAAAACAATAGCCCCTCTGCAGAGAACTTTTGGCTTCAGGTCCATCCCTCACTCTGCGGCACCCTCGGGGCGTCCTGGTCCCAGTTCATTTACTGCCCAGTTGTAGAAAGCAGGGTTTTAAAACAGATGCGAATTTAGACAAGTGCAAAATGGGAAAGGAGGCAATATTTTACCAGTGAGTCTTCTGTCTGTAGTAGCCCTTTTCAGATCTGAGACTCAGGGCCCATCCATGCCTCCTTTTAATCGGCGATATAACCCTCTTGTGTGTTCATTCATTTGCTGGCATCCATATGACGTTCTCCACCATTTTGGACCTTCTCCTAGTTAAATCTGCTTTTACCTTGCTATAAACCAATTGTTTTTTCGTCCCAATTATTAACCGCTCTAACCTCTGTAATGAGGACATACCGTCTCCTCCCTCCCTGCAGAGCCCAGTGGCTAGCTTGCAGCGGCATCTCGCTGGTGGTCCTGGGCCACTTGACCTTGGTGCTGGGGGCCATCATCCACGGCTCCCTCCTGCGCCATGTGGCCCAGCCCGGGCACACCATCACCTCGGAGTATGCTGTGGCTAATGTCGTTGCGGTGGCTTCTGGGCTCTTGAGCATTGCTGCCGGTGTCCTGCCGATCCTGGTGTCCTGGAGCTTCTCCCGCCATTGCCTGCCTTGGATCCTGGTTGTTATCTCCCTGGCAAATGTCCTGATCTCAGGAGCCTGCTGCATGGGGCTGGCACTTGCCATCTCCCTCACTGTTGTCAACGGTGGCCGTCATCTCTTTACCAGTTGCAACAGTTCTGCCCTTCCAGCTGATGCCCACACTGTGATAACAAACGAGTGCCCTTTTGACACTAACCACATCTATGACACAGCACTGGTCCTCTGGCTTCCTTCCTTGCTGATGGCAGCAGTGGAAGCCGGTTTGTCTGCCTGGTGTTGCACAGCCTCCCTCTCTCTCTGTGGAATTGCCCCCTCTTCAGCCTCCTACAAAGTGGCCCTGCTTCTGGCAGCTGCCCCACAGGAGGTGGCTGCTGAGGAAGGCTCTGAAGGGGAGCCTCACCACCAGCCTCTGGTTGAAATGGACGAGGAAGGGTGCTGCTTTTCAGAGTGGAGGGAAGAGAGCTACCCACTTTTGCTGCTAGACTGTCCTTCATGTTCTTGAACGGACAGATGGGCTTGTGTTCAAGGTGCAGAGCTGGCCAGGCAGGAATCTCCACCAAATTGTTTTTTTTTTTTAAGTGTTTTTAAATTTGTATATTTGTATATTTGTTTTTAATGTTTTTAATTGTTGTAAACCACCCAGAGAGCTTCTGCTATGGGGCAGTATGTTGTTGTTGTTATGTGCCTCCAAGTCGACTATGACTTATGGCAACCCTATGAAGCAGTGACCTCCAAGAGCATCTGTCATGAACCACCCTGTTCAGATCTTGTAAGTTCAGGTCTGTGGCTTCCTTGATGGAATCAATCCATCTCTAGTTTGGCCTTCCTCTTTTTCTATTATCTTCCGTTTTTCCAAGCATTATTATCTTTTCTAGTGAATCATGTCTTCTCATGATGTGTCCTAAGTATGATAACCGCAGTTTCATCATTTTAGCTTCTAGTGACAGTTCTGGTTTAATTTGTTCTAACACCCAATTATTTGTCTTTTTTGCAGTCCATGGTATATGCAAAGCTCTTCTCCAACACCACATTTCAAATGAGTTGATTTTTCTCTTAGCTTTTTTCACTGTCCAACTTTCACATCCATACATAGAGATCAGAAATACCATGGTCTGAATTATCCTGACTTCAGTGTTCAGTGATACATCTTTACATTTGAGGACCTTTTCTAGTTCTCTCACAGGTGCCCTCCCCAGTCCTAGCCTTCTTCTGATTTCTTGACTATTGTCTCCATTTTGGTTAATGATTGTGCCAAGGTATTGATAATCTTTGACAAGTTCAATGTCCTCATTGTCCACTGTAAAGTTACATAAATCTTCTATTGTCATTACTTTAGTCTTTTTGATGTTCAGCTGTAGTCCTGTTTTTGTGCTTTCCTCTTTAACTTTCATCAGCATTCGTTTCAAATCATTACTGGTTTCTGCTAGTAGTATGGTATCATCTGCATATCTTAAATTATTGATATTTTCCCTCCAATTTTCACACCTCCTTCTTCTTGGTCCAATCCTGCTTTCCATATGATATGTTCTGCATATAGATTAAATAAATAGGGTGATAAAATACACCCCTGTCTCACACCCTTACCGATGGAGAACCAATTGATTTCTCCATATTCTGTCCTTACAGTAGCCTCTTGTGCAGAGTATAGGTTGCGCATCAGGACAATCAGATGCTGTGGCACCCCCATTTCTTTTAAAGCATTCCATAGTTTTTCATGATCTACACAGTCAAAGGCTTTGCTGTAATCTATAAAGCACAGGGTGATTTTCTTCTGAAATTCCTTGGTCCGTTCCATTATTATCCAACATATGTTTGCGATATGATCTCTGGTGCCTCTTCCCTTTCTAAATCCAGCTTGGACGTCTGGCATTGCTCACTCCATATATGGTAAGAGCCTTTGTTGTAGAATCTTGAGCATTATTTTACTTGCATGGGATATTAAGGCAATAGTTTGATAATTACTGCATTCCCTGGGATCCCCTTTATTTGGAATTGGGATGTATATGGAACGCTTCCAGTCTGTGGGCCATTGTTTAGTTTTCCCTATTTCTTGACAGATTTTAGTCAAAATTTGGACAGATTCAGTCTTAGTAGCTTGTAGCAACTCTATTGGTATGCCATCTATTCCTGGTGATTTGTTTCTTTCAAGTATTTTAAGAGCAGCTTTCACCTCGCATTCTAAAATTTCTGGTTCTTCATCATATGGTTCCTCCGTGAATGAATCTGTCATCCTGGCATCTCTTTTATAGAGTTCTTCAGTGTATTGCTTCCATCTTCCTTTTATTTCATCTTCGCCAGTCAGTGTGTTCCCCTGTTGATTATTCAACATGGCTAATCTTGGTTTAAATTTCCCTTTAATTTCTCTACTCTTTTGGAATAGGGTTCTTGCTCTTTTGTCCTCTTCTATCTATATACAATAACTATTGTAATAGTTCTTTGTCCCTACGTATTAGTCGCTGTTGTGTTCAGGTTGGGACTCAGGAACCTGACCAGTTGGTGAAAGCAAATCAGTTTTTATTAAAATAATATCCAGACAAAGTCTACGCCGTCTCATGAAGTTTCACTACAAAACATAACCTGCGACTAGGAAGAGAGTTGACAGAACAAGGAACCACTATTCCCCCTGTCCCTTAAGAAGGGGGCATCGAGCGCGAATTCTCTCACTCCACCTCAAAGTGCTTTCATCCACACCCCTCCTCTCCCCCTTCTTCTGCTGCCTCTTTTGCTGTCTCCTTGTACGTGGTGAAGGGGGTGCCACTGCCCCCTCCCCTTCTCAGGACTCTGATTCAGGTATGGGGGAAAGCGGGGGGGGGGCAAGGCCTAAACCATCTGGCTCCTTGCTTTTCCCTGGATCAGGAGGAGGTTGGATTCCCCCTTGCCCTCCCTCCTTCCTCAACTGCTCTAAATCCAGCTTGGACATCTGGCATTTCTCGCTTCATATATGGTAAAAACTTTTGTTGTTCTTGAGCATTACTTTACTTGCATTGGGTATTACAAAGTGACGATCCAGCAATACCATACCAACCACAACAAGATTCCTATGAGTAAGGCAGAAAACTAAGCATCTCACAACCAGTCAGGATTCCTAAACCCAAAAATATGAAAAATGAAGAAATATTTGTATAAGCATGACTACCAAATGTATTTATTATTTACACAACCTGTAAAGATATTTACAGTGCAATCCTACGTTTATTTATTCAGAAGCAAGTCCCAGTGTAGTCAGTGGGGCTTACTCAAACAAGGACAGAACTGCAACCTCAAGTGATAAGCAACTTCATTCACACAACCCAAAATTCAGAATCATGCCACTTTAAGCTGTTTTGCAACTGTTTATACTTGTTTTTATGGTTATAGGATTTTAAAGGGATTTATTTCTTATTGTGAGCTGCCTTGGTTTCCAGACTACAACCTTACCTCACAGCGTTGTTGGAAAGATTCCCATATATACACACACATTGGAGATGTAAAAATACATACACCCCATATAATAGTTTATTGTCAAAACCAGTTGATCATTGCAGAACATTAAAAAAATAAAATCTGTATTAGTTTCCAACATCATAAAAACAGTGATACCTAAGTAAGCGCTGCCTAATTGCTATAAAAATAGGATTGGAGGGGGAGAGAAAGATATACAACACAAACACAATTCTTTCCTATGTTCACTCAAAAGCCCCATCAATTTACGGCACAATCCTAACCATGTCTACTCAAAAGGAAGTCCTATTGAATTCAATGGGGTTTACTCTGGGTATGTTTACTCTGGAAAATCAAGTACTTGATTGATGATGATGATGATGATTGCATTTATATACTGCCCCATAGCCGAAGCTCTCTGGGGGGTTTACAACAATTAAAAACATTAAAAACAAGCATACAAATTTAAACCATTAAAACCCATAAAAACAGATAAGCAAGTTAAAAACACATGTTATTCAAATGCTGTTAAAATGCCTGGGAGAAGAGAAAAGAGGGTTAAAGCTTCAATTTGGGAAGTTTGCAAAACACTGCCCTCTTCAAAATTTAAACCTGTCTGACTCCTACACACAGGAGAGAAAAAGACTGAAAGCTTACTTATTCAATCTGTGAGATGTTCAGAAAAGCAGGAAAAAGGACGTTTCTGAGCCTTGGGCCAGTCACTGCCTCTCAGGCTCAGAAGGAGGCAATGGTAACACCCCCCCCAATACCTCTTACCATGAAAACCCTATTCATAGGGTAGCCATAAGTCGGAATCGACTTGAAGGCAGACAATTTAATTTGACTCTATCATTTTTGGCTCTATCATTCCTTGTCAATCACAACCCTGATTTCTTATTGGCTAAAACCCTGAAAGGGCAGGGATTAGAGCAGAACTTAGAGCAGTTGTGGGGGGGGCATCTGACATTTTGATGTATATCTCTGAAACAAGACCACCTAGAAACTTTTTTTTAATGAAAGCTGAAAGTCTGGAGATTAAGGTGAGTCAGCCAGAGACCCAGAGAGGACCCCCAAAAACCGGGGTCTCTGGGTGAAAAATGGAGGTCTGATAACCCTGCTCTAGGACGACTGAGAAGAGATCCCGTCCCTCCTCTATGTGACAACCTTTCATGTACTTGAAGAGTGCTATCAGATCTCCCCCCAGTCTTCTCTTCTCCAGGCTAAACATGCCCAGTTCTTCCAGTCTCTCCGCATAGGGCTTTGTTTATATGAGTTTTATGAGGGTTATATGAGTTCTAAAAGGAACCCCCACCAGTAATCTGGCTGCTGCATTTTGGACCAGTTGAAGCAGTCAAGTTGTTCAGGTTTTGGACTACAACTCCCATCAGCCCCAGAGAGCACAACTGCATAATGCTGGGGCTGATGGGAACTGTAGTCCAAAACTTTTGGTGGGCACCATGTTGGAGAAGGCTGAAGTGAGGAAAAGCTGAGCAACAGGTGACAGGAGCAGCTGTGAGAAATGGCAAGTCAAGAGCTCCCAGAAGTGTTCTGCTCTGACCTCCTTCCTTCCACAGCTGCAACACGAGGAGGCCATGCTCACCAGCCAAAAACTGGGCAGCCCCTCTGAATGGAAATGGGCCCCTCAGAGGGAGTAAGGGGCAGGCAGAGGCAGCACCAGGCAGCAGGGGGACGATGGAAGTGATCCGTGCATGATCTGGGCGGGGAGATACCCTGGCCGCCTCCTCCTCCTCCTGCTGCTGCTCAGGCAGAAGCCTTGCTAAGATGCTGGACTTCATAGCTTCCCCAATGCCTTTGGGGCCGCTTTGGCTTGGTCCAGCAGCCAGGTCCTTCTGATGCCCTTATGCTGTTTTTATTTTATTCATTTTTATTTATTATTTAATTTATATCCTGCCGTTCCTCCCAGCAGGAGCCAGGGCGGCAAACAAAAGCAGTAAAAACACTTTAAAACAGACCTTAAAATACCCACCTTGAGGCCACTTCCAGATAGGGGTTTCCTTCTGGATGACTTGGAGACTTTCCATGCCACAGCAGGGCCAGGGCCAGGTGGCAGCAGGGGCACGAAGACCCTCCATGCAATGGAGCCAGACCACATGTATAAAAGAGGCCAGCAAACAGCAGGACTCCTCAGCCAGGAGAGACATGACGGTGGGGGGAGAGGGCAGACAGAGAGGGGCAGGCAGGCACAAGGTGCATCGGGGCAAGCAGAGGCAGCTGCCGTTCTCTTCTTTTCCCGTGAGTAGCGACAAGCCAGGCCACCCCTGTGGGCCACCTTCAGCCCCCTGACATCGCTATATGACATTAGGGGACAACTTCAAAGGGGCTCATTGCAAGGCCTGCTTTGTCCAATTTCAAGCCCGGGTTGGATCCAAACTGTGTCTGCAAACTGAACTCCTTCGTACAGCCAATGCCAGTGGGACTTGCTGTCAGAGAGCCCTGCTTGCAGAAGAACCACCAGTAGTTCACTTTAAACCCGATTGTTCCTTTGGAGCCACGTCCTTAACTGCAGCACACCTGACATCAGGTACAGGGTGCATGGACATAGTCTGGAGAAAAACAGTCTTGTAGGCCAAACAAGAACCCATGCTGGGCCTAAGGCCCAGGCCAGAGGCTCCTGCCACGTGGGCCAGAGAATCAAATTATTATTATTATTATTGAAAATACTTATACCCCGCCCTTCTTCCCAGGAACTCAGGGTGGCTCACAATTAAAACAATAAACAATCAGAACAACCAATATACATGTTAAAAACAATTAAAAATAGATTAAATCAAAATAGATTAAAACTATAACATTTTCAGTTAAAAGCCCGCCTAAATAAAACAGTCTTCACCTGGGCGCGAAAGGATGACAGTGAGGAAGCCAACCGAACCTCGCTAGGGAGGGAATTCCACAATCTAGGGGCAGCCATCGAAAAGGCCCTATTCTGTGTCTCAGCAAGAAGAACTTGCGAGAAAGATGGAATAGTAAGGAGGGCCTCACTGGATGATCTTAAAATCCGGACAGGTTCATAGAGGGAGACACGGTCTAACAGATAGCCTGGACCTAAGCCGTATAAGGCTTTATAGGTCAAAACCAGCACTTTGAATTGTGCCCGGAAGATTGGCAGCCAGTGGAGCTGGTATAGCAAAGGAGTAGTATGTTCTTTGAACCCAGCTCCAGTTAACATTCTGGCTGCCGCTCTTTGTACCAATTTAAGTTTCCGAGCAGTCTTCAAGGGCAGCCCTACATAGAGCGCGTTACAGTAGTCTAATCGGGATGTAACTAAGGCATGTGTTACCGTAGTCAAGTCTGACAGGTCAAGGAACGGGCGCAGCTGGCGCACTAATCTTAATTGAACGAAGGCACTCCCGGCCACAGCAGAGACCTGCGCCTCCAAGCTCAAAGTCGAGTCCAGGAGTACTCCCAAGCTGCGAACTTGAGATTTCAGGGGGAGTGTAACCCCGTCCAGCACAAGTTGAATCCCTATTCCCTGATCCGCCCTCCGACTGAGAAGGAGCACCTCTGTCTTGTCAGGATTTAGTTTCAACTTGTTCGTCCCCATCCAGTCCATCACTGATACCAGGCAGCGGTTTAGGACCTGGACGACTTCCTTGGTTTCATTAGGTGGAAAGGAGGAATAGAGTTGGGTGTCATCCGCATATTGGTGACACCGAACCCCAAAACTCCGGATAACCTCTCCCAGCGGTTTCATGTAGATATTAAATAGTATGGGGGACAGGACTGAACCCTGGGGGACCCCATAGGTCAATGGCCAAGGGGTCGAGCAGGTATCCCCCATAACCACCTTCTGGGTTCGCCCCTCTAGGAAGGATCGGAGCCACCGTAGCACCATGCCTCCAAGTCCCATCCCAGCGAGGCGACCCAGGAGGATACCATGGTCGATGGTATCGAAAGCGGCTGAGAGGTCCAGTAGAACCAACAGGGACACACTCCCCCTGTCCAGTTCCCTGCGTAGGTCATCCACCAAGGCGACCAAAGCCGTCTCAGTCCCATAGCCGGGCCTGAAACCAGATTGAAATGGATCTAGATAATCCGTCTCATCCAAAAATCTCTGGAGCTGGGCGGTTACCACTCATTCTATTATCTTGCCCAAAAAAGGAATATTGGAGACTGGAGGATAGTTACCTAATAATGAGGGGTCAAGGGAGGATTTTTTCAGCAAAGGTCTTATTACAGCCTCCTTTAGACAGGGTGGTAATCTGCCCTGTTGTAGAGAGGCGTTGATCACTTCCTTGACCCACTCGACCAGTCCCTTTCTGGCATTTTTTATAAGCCAGGATGGGCAAGGATCTAACATACAGGTGGTAGGACGCGCCTCTTCAAGGATTTTGTCCACATCCTCGGGTTGAACAAGTTGAAAGGAATCCATTCTAATTATTATTTATTTATTTATTTATTTTATTACATTTTTAGACCGCCCTATAGCAAGAAGCTCCCAGGGCGGTGTACAGCATAATAAAACAGGTTAAAATACAAGTGGATGTAAATACAATACACAATAAAACATAATTAAAATTTTTCAATTTTAAATTCAAATTTTAATTTTTTTTTAATTTTTATTTTTTATACAAGTAGAGGCCGAAGTTACATCCACAGAGACTATATTAATTTTGGCGTCTAAGTCAGAGTGAATCTGAGCGACTTTATCTGCAAAATATCGAGCAAACTCGTGACAGCGGGCTGTTGTGTGGTCAGCATCATATTCATGTGGGTCAGAACTTAAAAGACTCTTGACCACTCGGAACAGTTCCGCAGGACGAGAGTTAGCAGATGCAATGGTGGCGGAGAAGAAAGATTTCTTCTGAGCCCGCATTGCTGCGGAATAGGTCTTTAAATAGCTTCTAGCCCGTTTTCGGTCAGATTCGCTCAGAGTTTTCCGCCAACGTCGCTCTAGTCTCCTTCTTTTGTGTTTCATCGCCATCAGCTCTCCAGTAAACCAAGGGGCAGATTTAGCTCCGATCCGCAGAAGGAGACGCTTAGGAGCGATTGTGTCTACCGCCCTGGTCATTTCCTCATTCCAGAGGTCGGCCAAGGCTTCGACAGAATCACCTGCCGAGGTGACAGGAAAGTCCCCAAGAGCCGTCAGGAAACCATCTGGATCCATCAGTCTCCTGGGGCGGACCATTTTAATCGGTCCCCCACCCCTGCAGAGGTTCTTAGTCGTAGTAAGTCTAAACCTGACCAGGTAGTGGTCTGTCCATGATAACGGAACTAATGAGAGTTCCTCCACCCCCAGATCACAAATATCCCGTCCAACACAGAAGACAAGGTCCAAGGTATGACCATGAGTGGGGCCTGATATTACTTGGGACAGACCCATGGTTGCCATGGAGGCCATGAAATCCTGAGCCACTCCAGAAAGGGCAACATCGGCATGGATATTGAAGTTGCCCAATACTACAAGCCTAGGGGACTCCAATACCAACTCCGAGATTATCCCAGTTAGCTCAGGAAGGGAGACAGTTGGGCAGCAGGGTGGGCGGTACACCAACAGAATCCCTATTGTGTCCCGGGCACCCAACTTCAAATAAACGCATTCGAATCCTGAGGACTGTGGGAGAGGATACCTGGCCAGGTGAATGGTATCTCGAAAGACCACTGCGACTCCGCCTCCCTGACCCCCGGGTCTAGCCTGCTGATATACAGAGAACCCAGGAGGACAGAGCTGGGAGAGATTAACCCCCCCCCAGCCTCATCCAACCAGGTCTCTGTAATACACGCCAGGTCAGCGTGTTCATCCAGAATCAATTCCTGGATGGCACTAGTTTTACCATTCACTGACCTGGCGTTTACAAGCAGCATTTTTAACCCGGGGGGATTGTCACCAAGGCTATCCAGGTTATCTGAATGGGAGGACAGCTTGAGGGTTACCAGTGTTCTGTTGGGTTCCCTCTTGGTTCGATTAAGTAGTTGTCTCCCTGGGCCCTGTCTCCCCCGACCCTTCAGAACATCGATGGCCGCCCCCTGGATCCCCTCCACTATTTCCTCATTCATCCCTATGGATGATCGTCCTCCATTGTACTCAGGGATTACTTTAAGTCAAGGTTTTGCCAGTTGTGTCATTGAGACAGATCGTGGAAATACTGAGTCCAGCAAAAAGGAGTTATTAAAAATCGAGAATTCATCCGGCAAAGATGCATTGTACTCTAGACTGGGGTCGGGACAACATATATTTGATGGATGCATCACTTCAGGTTCAGGACCCAATGGCCTCCTTCAGCTGTAATTTGCCACTTTGAGGAGGGCTGAAGGGGCCGGAGAGCTTGTAGCCTGGGTTTCTCCAGTGGAACAGACCTCATGTTACAAGTTTGGGAAAGAGCCTGAGGCTGGAGCAATTGCCAAAGTTGGCAGCCCTGAGCTCCCTGGGTGCAGCAGCATTCAGCTTCAGAGGGTGGATCCAGAAGTGCTATTGCAGCTGCCTCATCTTGTTCTCAGCAGACACACATCACCTCTGGCTTCCACCCCACCCATGGCCAGCTGTATCCTACCTCTGGCTCTTTGGAGAAGCAATGCAGGCTGTTAAGAATTGGAGACTCTCACTCATTTACAGAAGTGGTGAAAAAGTTAATTAACTGTGCTCAAATAGCTGGGGGGAGGTCTCACATGCATTTCCTTCTGCATTTGCTCCCCACTGAACCACACAAAAACATTGAACTCTGATTTTGCAGAGATAGTTTGTGCCATAGCTAGGAAATACCTGGCAGCCTACATTGCCGGAATCTCAACAACCTGCGGTTGCATTTTGTGGCTGCGTGAAGCAGCAGCGGGAGCTGAGCTGCCGTGCACAGCCTCTCCCAGCAGCTGCTGCCCTTCGGCTGCTTTGCAAGGCTGTTCTGGCTCTTGGCCTGGGAAGGACTTCTCTGACTGCCCGTTCTGGGCTGTGAGTGGACAATTAAAGCACACACTGAGGCAGGAGTGACACCAGAGCCACCTGAAAAAGAAACTTCCGCTTTGGAGGATTGAATGATATTCCCAACTTAATTCCTTACTCCCAATTTAAGGATGGAAGACGGAATATCGGTGGACAGCAAAAGAGGTTTAAAGATGTTCTTAAAGTGAATCTAAAAAAAGTAACATGAACATCGACAACTGGGAAGTCTTGGCCCGTGAACATCCCAAACGGAGGTCAGTTATTATCTTGGGATTGTTGTTGATCACAAGCTGAATGTGAGCCAACAGTGGGATGTGGCTGCAAAAAAGGCAAATTCTATTTTAGGCTGCATTACCTTCAAATCCCCCGTCATGAAGCTCACTTGGTGACCTTGGGCCAGTCACTGCCTCTCAGCCTCAGAGGGAGGCAATGGGAAACCCCCTCTGAATACCGCTTATCATGAAAACCCTATTCATAGGGTCGCCATAAGTTGGAATCAACCTGAAGGCAGTCAATTACCATTTTTCATGGACTTCAAAGAAGCACGAGTACAGGGTGAACAGGACAAACAAGCTAAGCGGAAGGCGCATCAAACAAATTCTCATCACATCTTCCGTCTGGAAACCTGTGTCCTCATTGTGGGAGGCTGCTTGGATCCAGAATTGGCCTCCACAGTCGCTTACAGACCCACTGTTAAAGACCTTATCTTGGAAGACAATCTTACTTGGCCATGAGTGATCGCCAGTGATAAGCTTGCACTACCGGGGAGGCTTGTTGTGTTCGGCCTCTCTATAAGAAGACTGTGAGCTGGTCCAGCCCTGGAGACCTTCTGTGCAGATCTCAGGGAGGCAGGACCAGAGTCTCCTCTCTGTCCTGTGCTTGATGCGGGTTCTGTGCTGTTTACAAATGCTTCTCTGCTGAACGGAGGCCTGGCTTCATGCTGTTCCCCAAGGACAGAAGTTAGGATGCCAAATGCTGCAGCTTTTCAGTACCTCTCCTAAAGGTGCCTCAGACTCATCAGTTTCATAGTGCTGGTTTTCCAGGAAGGCAGGATGCATTGCGCTCACACACACACACTCACGGTGCACTCAGAGCAAACAGTCAATGGTACTAGATGAGAGGCAGCCACAGAGTGATAAAGTGCCTACAGGATTTAGGGGGTGTGCTTCATAAAAAAAACACCCCAACAGTTTGAACAAAGCAGGAAAACTTTATTTAGCCCATAAGCATTAGACAGTTTTTAAACGACTGAAGCAGCTAAGAGCCAGTGAAAGTAAACATCTCAAAGTCAAAAAATTATATACATGAGAACAGAAACATTAAAAGGAGGGGGAGGGTCCAGAGGAAAGCTGGCAGGTCCCTCTAGAAACCAGAGGCTGGACACGAACAGGAAACACTGCAGACTGCACAAAGGGGCTCTCTTTCATGAGGAGAACAGAGCAAAACGGCACGCAGAGGGACAGGACAGCCAGAGCACCCCAGGAGCCAGTTTTATTATTTGGGGAAGCTTCTGTCCAGCAGGCTCCCTCCAGCCCCATCATGGAATGAGGGCGGCCTCTGCTGAGGAACTCTCCTGTGCCGAGTAAGAAAACAAACACTCCCCTCACCCCCACCAGATCTGGCAGTAGGCAGAAGCCTGTGGCAGTGCTAGCTCCTTAGACTCAGAGAAGCCCCGAGGAGCAGTGATCTGGGGACTTAAGAGGGACTTTGCCAGTCCGCCTCTGTTCCTCACCCCTATGGGAGAGAGAGGCAGGCAGCGTGTCCCCACCAGCCCCACGCACCACTCATCAGAGCGGCCAGTAGCTGGAAGGAGGAGGAAGACTCCGTTCCCTTCCTCTCCGCCATGAAAACCACACTCTGCCTATCCATCATCAAAACTCCCCTGCAAAAGACAAGGACTCCTCCCCCTCCCCTGCAGCAACTCAGGAAACCGCGATATATACATGCCTGGTAGAAACACACAAAGGCCGAGTGGGCCAGACTGAAAAGCGCTTTGCGTTCCCCCTTCGGAAAAGCTACATGTAAAGATAACTCTAGCTGCAGTTTGGGCTCCTGGAGGGTGACTTAGGCCGAGGTCAGCACGTCTCTTAGGCCCGCCTGAAGGTGCCTCTGGGCCAAAGGAGAGAGAGGTGGATATCCTAAAAATGGAGCAGCAGAGGCAACCCACAGCTGGCTTTAAGAACCTTTTTTAGAAAGCTGCAGGAGACCCAGGTTTCAATCTCTTTAGTTAAGTCCCTCAGCAAGACGTTCCAAGCCTGCCTCAGAGAGGAGTTGGAATTCAGATTTCAAGTGTTTCATGCTTTGCAGCTGCTCTCTGCGTTCACTTGTGGCTCCTCACGGTGTTACAGAGATGCACCAGCTGAGTCTAGGAGAGAGAGAGAGACGCAGACTCAGTGAAAAGTAGCAGAAACTCCTCCCTAGGAGGCTTGGAATGGATGCCAGGAAGCGTCCCCCAAAGCGAATGACGGCAGGCAGGCAGGGCTATGCAATGAGCCATCCTGGCACTGCTGGGGAAGAGGAGACGCCGACCTTCTGAGCAGACTCCTCCAAATGAGAAATGTTGGAAGGAAAGAGAAGCGCCTGACAGAGGCGGCGATTTCACACTCTTCTCTCACTAGAGAGGACTGAGAATTGGCATGCTACCCCCATTCCTCATGAGCGGACACAGCAGCAGCCTGGACAGGGTTTTGTGGCCGGAAGGAGCAAAGCAGCCCGTCCAGAAGCAGAGGGAGACTTACTGACAGTTTCTTCACCCTCCCAAGAGCCTCCGAATTCAAGCGCATCAGGTCCCTCTTGGAGAGCTCGCTGGCTCGGACCCGGATACACTGCGCAGGGGAGAGAAGGAGGTTACTCTGTGTGCAGCGTAGGAGAGGAAAAAGTCATTCGGGGCCCAAATAAGTTCTTCAGGGGAATGGTGGCAGAGAGCATCAAGGAAGCCACGGAGGTACCCCTGCCAGGAAGTGGCTTTAAGCAGGCTGCAAGCGCAGGCCTGTCCCCGCATTTTTTACAGCTTTGCAGGGATAGAAAGGGGGAGGGGGCAGATGTGAAATGGCACCTCAGGCCTGAAGGTACCCAGGTCCAACTGACGACTGGTCTTAAATATTTTTGTTAACAAACCGTCTAGCCCAGCCTTTCCCAACCAGTGTGCCTCCAGATGTTGTTGGACCACAGTTCCCATCTTTCCTGACCGTTGGCAATGCTGGCTGAGGCTGATGGGAGTTGTGGTCCAACATCTGGAGGCACACTGGTTGGGAAAGGCTGCTCTAACCATTGGCTCTCCAGTGACCCCTCTCCGACCAGAGGGTTACCCAAACCCTTCAGGGGAGGCGTCTCTCTGCGCTTCCCTACATGATTGGAATGGCGACTCCTATCCATACTTGCTTTCCCAAGTGGGGCTGCAAACCATATAAAACAAAGCCCCCGTTGCCAACAGCCTAAGGGGTAGAGATGTCCCCAAGTAAGGACACAGCAACATTTCAGAGGGACAGGAGCGGACCATAGGGAGCCATGATGAACGAAAACACAGTCTGAGGGTTTGCCTTTGCTTTCTGCTCAATTGACACCAAGTGAAATCCCTTCCACATCACTCCTCCCAACTGCACAGTGACTGGAAGGCAAGATGAGCCCCAGGGAAGCTATTCCTGGCTTGGAAGCTGAAGCCGTCAGTCACTAAACCACATCAACCTTCCCTTCAATGGAGCCAGTGACCTTGGGAGGTGGTGAGCTCTCCAACACTGGAGGCCTTCAAGAAGCAGCTGGACAGCCACCTGTCGGGGATGCTTTAAGTTGGATTCCTGCATTGAACAGGGGGTTGGACTAGATGGCCTTAGAGGCCCCTTCCAGCTCTATGATTCCCTCCCACTGCTCAATGCTTTCCTTGTATGGAAAACATGAGCAGAGTGGTGAGGGAAGGGGGGGAGAGAAGGGATGTAACATTTTAAAAAATGGACAGCCTGAGGCCTCCAGATCTCCAAGGCAGGCCCGAAGCTTTGGAGAAGCTTGGTCCACTCTGAGCGGGTTCTGGCAGGTCAGCTTCACTATTGTTTTGTCTATGTCTGTTGTCCTGGGCTCCTGGGAGGGTTATCTACACTCTCCTCAGCTGCCACTACTGGCTTCAGTCTTCACTAGGCTGGTGCCCCTCTGCTGTCGAGCCCAGATCTCTGCCGTACCTCCCCTTGGCTGAGCGGGAGTGTGAGGAAGATGTCACTGTTGTCTGCTAGAGGACTGCCGTTTGCAGAGATGCTGAAGACCTGCTCATGCGCTGCAGGCTGCCGCAGACCTGGAGTTTTGAAAATGCTGGGGAAAAGGTGCCCATAGGGCAAATGAAGAGGAGACCCAAATCCTCAAGCAATTGCCAAACACATTGCGTTACTCTAATCTTAGAAAAAGGGAAACCCCGAAGTAAAGCTGGCACTCCCGAGAGTGGCTGAGGAGTTTTGCCAACACACACCAGGCCTCCAAGAGAGGGCAGGAGGGCAATAATGGCGCCCTCGTCTGAAGCCGTGACTGCAGCAGCTCTCAGCTCCAAGAGCCAAGCAGGTGTGAGGGCCCCCCCATCCCCCAACGGAAACGCAAGACCCAGATGGGCAGGAAGAGGGTGTGGCTCACCTGGCATCAAACTTTGGTGTGGGTGCACCCGTTAGGGCTACACTGTGGGCTGCCTGGCTGATCGGCGTAACAAAGTTCATTTTGCTTGGCCTGTTCAGAAAAGCAAGTCAAGGGACTTCTCCACGGGCAGCAGCAAACGCATCAAGACCAGCGGTTTATTTATTATTTAATTTGTATCTTGCCCTCCCAGCAGGAGCCCAGGGCGGCAAACAAAAGCACTAAAAACACTTTCAAACATCATAAAAACAGACTTGAAAATACATTAAAACAAAACAACTTTAAAAACATTCTTTAAAAAAAAGGTTAAAAAACATTGTTTTTTAAAAAAGGTTTAAAAAAACATTAACAAGCAGTGATCAACTGGGTATGTAAGGGATAAGACAGTCTTTCAGGTATCCTGGTCCCAAGCTACATAGGGCTTTGTACACCAAAACCAGAACCTTGAACTTAGCCCGGTAGCTAATGGGCAGCCAGTGCAGTTCTTTCAGCAGCGGGGGCGACATGTTGGCGATACCATGCCCCAGTGAGCAGTCTCACCGCCACATTTGGCACCAGCTGCAGCTTCCCAACCAACCTCAAGGGCAGCCCCACATAGAGCGCATTACAGTAATCCAGCCTGCAGGTTACCAGTGTGTGGACAACAGTGGTCAGGCTATCCTGGTCCAGAAACAGCTGCAGCTGTGCTGAAACTGGGAAATAGCTCTTCCTGCCTCCCCCTCCGCTTGAAGCTCCCCTTCCTGTTACCTTTTACTGGAGCAAGGGTGCCTGGCCGAGGGAGGCCGGGACCTCTTTGACGCTGGGGGCTTCCGGGCTGATGTCTTTGCCTGGAAGGCAGAAAGCATACATTACTCAGCCCTCCTTGAGTTCTTTTCAAACTGGCAGCGCTATACCTGGGGATGAGGTGAGAGACCTGCAGCCCATCCCTTTCTGTGAAGGACTAGGTTCCAATGGCTGGAGGACCCCCATTGCCCGATGCAAATGGATACTGGACTGTACCCATCTCCAAGAGTAAAGCCAGCATTTGCGTGTGCCTACTGCTGCCTGCCCCCTGTAGCCTTTGCACACCTGCTGTTTTACAAGAACTGTACACAGAGTATTTTATTTTTTTATTCATTATTTCAATTTATATACCGCCCTTAGCAGAATAGCTCTCAGGGCGGTGAACAAACAAGATAAAATACAATATATCATAATAAAAATCATAAAAACATATACAAACAAACAACAAAAAACACTACAAAAACACAATACGACCAAAAATTAAAAATACGGATTAAAAGATTAAAATGGTTAAGAAAATTAAAATGCCTAGGAGCATAAAAAGGTATTTACCTGGCGCCCCCCAAGGGGGCAGAAAGTACCCCCAGATAATTGACACTCATTGTTGCCCTCCCTCCTGCCATAAGTGCAATGCAGAGGCTGCAACTGGTGCAGTTTGGCACATGCAGATCTTAAGCAAGCTAAGGCTCCAGGGCGCAGGAAGGTATTTATTTATTATTTGATTTATATCCTGTCCTTCCTCCCAGCAGGAGCCCAGGTATTGCAGCAATGCAAGGCCTACAGCCTGCAAGAAGTGGTGCTTTCCCTCTGCTGTCAAAGGAGCAGAAGAGGCGTCTCCAGCTAAGAGCTTTTACCTTCCCCAGTTTCTGACAAAGAGTCTCCGGTTCTGGCACTCCAGCAGCCTTGCCCTCCTGCCGGGACCTCTTGCCTGCAGGCAGGACAGATGAGCCCACCTCTTCATCTATGGTTTCAATGGCCTGTTTGACTTTGGCAGCTGGGAAGCATTCAAAACACAAACACAGAGGATGAACACCCCCCCCTTCACAAGGGCTTCGAAGAAAGAGAAAAGTCACTACCAGCCAGGTCAGGGTACATCTGTGGCCCTCCAAATCTCCTTGACACAAACTCCCAGTCCCAGGGCTGATGGGTGTTGGGAGTCCTACAGGGCCTGGAGGGTGGCAGCCCCCCCAAGAAGGCCTCTCACTGACCTTTCCTCGTGGTTTTGACAGGAGTCTGAATAGCTTCAGATGCTAGTTTGGTGATTTCCAGTATGTCTGAATCTGCCTGAAAAGCAAAAAGAATGCAATGCACGTGAGGGAAGGATGGGCAGCCTCATAGAATCATACAGTGGGAAGGGATCTGTAAGGCCATCAAGTCCAACCCCCTGCTGCTCAATGCAGGAATCCTGGGAAAGCAGTCAAGGAGGCAGAACTGCAGGTTCCCTCTGGAATCTGCCTCCTAAACTGAGAACAGGGCCCATAATCTCAAGGGGGCAGGCTGAGATGGGGTGGGTGGACGGGCAAATGGAGGGGTATAGAGGTGAGACCTACCGAGGCAACTTTCTGCAGGGCCTGCTCACTTCCTCCTGCAGCTAAAGAGATCAAGCGCCTTGATTAACACAGAAGCAAAACAAGGCAAGGCAGAGAGAAAAGCTGCCACTTCCTCCTCAGTGAGAGCAGAAAGAGCTGAGCAACCAACTGGCCAGAGAGAATTTCTTAGCACCCCAACAAATAAATCAGGACATGTTACTTTACAGGCAGCCAAAAAGGCTTGGAAGCTTCAGGTTCTCTTCCCTCCCCAAAGCTACATTCCATTTTGCTTTATTCTGGAGCACACCATGGAGCTGATCTGCCACAAGAGCTTACGGTAAGCATATTTGGAACCATCTTGACACCAAGCAGCTTAGAAAGATGCCACAAGCCCCAGAAATGCTACTAGGAACAGCCACAGCGGCCGCTTGAGTAGCAGTTTCAGCAGCCTATCAGCTGCATGCATTTAAAATCACTAGGAGAGTCTCTTAGCTTGGTGGCTCTGGGAGAGCCCTCTGCACTGCACCCAACTAGCTCTCGTGCCTCTGCTAGCAAGCATCACAGCAAAGTACCCAAATAGCTGAGCCAGTTCATCTCCCTCACAGCCATGGGAAGGCGGAAGATTTCCATGTCGTACAAGTTTTCGATTTCCTTCAGGAGGTTCTCACCGTCTACCCTTGCTTGGTCAATGCGTGTATTGACTAAAAAGGAAGCGTGAAGAGAAGAGTGTAAACAATGGGATCTGGGTTCCTGATTCGCAAAGCATGCTGTGTGAATGCTGGTGTTTCTCTCCTGGACTCCACACCCGAGAAGGCTCACAAGAGTCCTGGCCAGCGTCTCCTGACCCCCATAAGTGACACTCTGAAGTAAACTCAAGTCTGTTGTGAGCACCTCAGAACAAGAGCCAAATATGCCCCACTTTGCAGACTTAGATCCATTTATTTATACAGCATCTCCATAGCAAAGGACGTGCTTTGCATATGAAAGGCCCCCTATTCCATCCCCATATAGGGCTGGAGGGGGGGGGAACCTGCCCGAAACCCCCAGAGACCCACTGCTGGTCAGCAGACAGTGCTGAGGTAGATGTTGTTGAAGAGGGTGCTGCATTAAGAACATCAGAAGAGCCTGCTGGATCAGGCCAGTGGCCCATCTAGTCCAGCATCCTGTTCTCACAGTGGCCAACCAGGTGCCTGGGGGAAGCCCACAAGCAGGACCCGAGTGCAAGAACACTCTCCCCTCCTGAGGCTTCCGGCAACTGGTTTTCAGAAGCATGCTGCCTCTGACTAGGGTGGCACAGCACAGCCATCACGGCTAGTAGCCATTGATAGCCCTGTCCTCCATGAATTTGTCTAATCTTCTTTTAAAGCCGTCCAAGCTGGTGGCCATGACTGCATCTTGTGGGAGCAAATTCCATAGTTTAACTATGCGCTGAGTAAAGAAGTACTTCCTTTTGTTTGTCCTGAACCTTCCAACATTCAGCTTCTTTGAATGTCCACGAGTTCTAGTATTATGAGAGAGGGAGAAGAACTTTTCTCTATCCACTTTCTCAATGCCATGCATAATTTTATACACTTCTATCATGTCTCCTCTGACCCGCCTTTTCTCTAAACTAAAAAGCCCCAAATGCTGCAACCTTTCCTCGTAAGGGAGTCGCTCCATCCCCTTGATCATTCTGGTTGCCCTCTTCTGAACCTTTTCCAACTCTATAATATCCTTTTTGAGATGAGGCGACCAGAACTGTACATAGTATTCCAAATGCGGCCACACCATAGATTTATACAACGGCATTATGATATCGGCTGTTTTATTTTCAATACCTTTCCTAATTATTATTGTTATTGTTTAATTTTAAACTGAGGTGATTTATTAAGTGTATGTTTGAATTAAATAGTTTAATTCTATTTATTTTAGATTATTATATGTTCTTAATTATATGTATTTTTATCTGGAAGCTGCCTTGAGTTCCAGTTTGGAAAATAGGGCTGGGTAATAATAAATATAATAAATAAATAAATAAACGAGGCTCAAAACATTACACAGCAAGGCGAACACGCTCCCTGTGACTCAAATTCTTTAACCTTCACAGACTCTTCAGGCCTCAGCAATGCGAATTCCCAGGATGAGGAACCCATCCTGAACTGTCGGCCAGCAGAGAATGTACACGGCTATATATTGCCCGGATCAGAAGTCTTCTCGCAGGCCTAATCTGGTGCCTGGGCTTAAGAGGCTGTGGCAATCGAAGGTCCCTGCTCTGTTACTGCAGCCTGGACGTCTCCTCAGCCGCATTACCCAAATATATTTCACTCTCCTTTAAAGCAGCCCACCCACAGGGAAGGCTCCACCAAGATATAGGCAGACACACTCACCCCAAAGAGTTCATTGAAATGGAGACAGGCACAGCAGTATCTTGACGGGAGAATGGAAGGCCCGAGGAGGCCAAGTTAACCCAAAGCCTCAGTCAGCAAGCTGTCTTCCCACACCCAGTCGCACCTCTGCCACTGAGGAGGTGCAGAGGCCATCCTTGTCCCAACTCCAGATCAGGCTCCCTCTCCCTCAGCGGTTTCTGTGTTGTCCAAACAACTTCCCACACACCACCCGCCATCTGGCCACAAGATGCTCAACCAGTATGAGCTTCTGGTGGTCAGGCACCACACTTGGCGCTCAGGCTTACGCTCTACCTATCTCCGGGGTCCAACACAAACAGCCAGCCTCTTCCCAACAGCCCAGGGCCTCTTCCACGCTGCTCCTCTTGCAGCTGACAGAGCTTGTTACCTTCCCGGTCAAAATCCTTCAGGAACGCATCCACCTTTTTGCTTTTCACGGAATTCTTACTGGCGCCCCGTGTGGTTTTCTTCCTCGGAGCCATGGCAAGAAGCTGAGTCCTACAGAAAAGAAGGAGAGATCTGCACTCTGCTGGGTGGGCCAGAACCACAATCCCCAGAGCGAGGGGTGTGTGGATGCCTCGCCCATCGCCATGTGCCCCCCTGGCCTTGGGAAAGCTCCTCTGCTCGCCAGGAGGTGCCCACAGGCAGCAGGCCCGCTCCAGGGTGGGAAGGGGCCTCCTGCTCCCCCTTCCCCTGCAGCGAGTGGGAGGCGCAGAATCCGCTGTAGCCCCAGACAGGGCAATTGCCCGGCACCCCGGGGCAACTGGCTCTCTGCGAAAGAGGCCCTGGCCCCCTCCAGCCGGATGCCTGCCCAGGTAGGGCCCTGGACCAGGAGGGCGCTTGGCCCTCAGCAGTGTGGGGCGAGGGGCAACCAGTCCCCCCCTCCACCTGCCCCGGGGGTCTAAGTGCCCGAAGGAGAGAGAGACACTGCAGAGAAACAGCCCCACCCGAAGCAAAAGCCTTGGCAGGCTGCCTCTTAGGGAGATCCCGCCCCGCTCTCCAGCCGGGGCCCCTCCCGCACTTTTTTTGGAGGGGGGTCCTTGCCCTTGAAGGGCGAAGCAGAGCCAAGGAGGAGGAGGAGCTGGATCCGACCGAGGGGGCCCGTCTCCCCCGCACCCTCCGCCCCACCGGGGAAGCCCCCCCGCCCAGAGGCAGCTGCCCCCCCAAAGCAGCACCCCACCCCCACCGCATGGAAATAAGCGGCAGGTTGGCAAAGCCCAGCGCCGAAGCCAGAGGGAGAAGGGGCGGGGGCGGCGGCGGCGGCGGCGGCGGCAGCGGCGACTGCCTGCCTCCCTCCCTCCCTCCGTCCCTCCGTGGGGGGCCGGGAACCTCCACTCGGCCGCGAAGGGACGTTTCTGGCCGCCTCGACGCCCCCCCGGTGGGTGGGGGAGACAAAAAGGGGGGCCCTTTGGGGGGTGGGGGAGCCCCCTTCGAGACGCCCGCAAGGGAGGCAGGAGACGGGGGCGCCGCGGTGTCGGCCCTCACCTGCCCACCCGCCGCGGGCGACCCTCTGCCGCCGCTGTTGCCGTGTTCAAACTGGGGCGCCTCGGAGCGGCCGCCAATCAGCGTCGCGCGCGGCCCGCCCCGCCAATGGGCGAGCGAGGAAGGGAGGAGCGGAAGCTCGGGAGCGGTCCAGCGGCTCCACTTCCGGCAGGGAGACTACATCTCCCGGCATGCCCCGTGGAGGGAAGGAGCTCGGCTAGAACGGGCCGCGAGGGAGGTGCGGCTGCGAGGGCGCGCCAGGCGCCCCCCCTTGGCCTGAATCCGCCATTCCGTCCGGCGAAGGCGGCGGCGGAGAGAGGGAGGAGGACCAACGAGTGGCGGGGAGGGTAGAGCGGCGCCTCCCGGCGGCCCTCGCTGCCTCCTGCGGGGCGAGATCAGCGGCTGAGGCGGTGGCGCGAGGGGAGTCCCGCCGCTCGTGCCGGCCCTGGAGCTGCCAGCGCTCCGCCCGCGAGTCCCAGGGCGGACGGGAGAGGGAGGAGAAATCCGCCCTCTTCACGCCATGCGTAGCTTCCTAATTTGCGATTTATAATTTTATAAATTTCTGTCATGTCGCCTTTAACTCGCCTTTCCTCTATACTAAAAAGCCCCAAATGCTGCAGCCTTTCCTTATAGGAGAGTCGCTCCATCCCCTTGATCATTTTGGTTGCCTTTTTCTGAACAATTTCCAGCTCTACAATATGCTTTTTGAGGTGAGGCAGCCAGAACTGCACACAGGCTTCCAAATGTGGCCGCACCATAGATTTATACAATGGCATGATGACATCGGCAGTTTTATTTTTAATATCTCTGCTAATGATCCCTTGCTTGGAGTTTGCCTTTTTCACAGCTGTCGCCCGCAGGGTTTTTCCCCCAAAGTCAAGCAAAGTGATCTCTGTAGGACGGGGTGGAGAATCTCCCAGCTCTCCCCATTTGGCTTGCAAGACCGTTTTAGCCAAGCCACACCCACCTGCCCTGCACCTGACAGCTGATAGGGCACATCAGGTGTGGGGCTGGGAAAAAGTGGGGCTTGGATGAAAGGGGCTTTGCAGGCACCGTCTGCCCATCAACCGCCGAGGTCCCCCTGCAAAGGCCTTTGCACAGAGCTTCCCAAGGGCTGACTATCAGCTCTTTGGTGGCACTTGGGATATGAAGTTCTTCTTACGGACCTCTTTGTGTAAGGGGTGGAGCATCTCTAGGGTGCCTCCAGAGAGTTGTCAGAGGCCTTTGCGAGAGATCTGACGGAAATCAGCCGGCAGGAACCGGCAGGCAGGCAGGTGATAAAAGCAGCCCATCTCTTTCTCTGCAAGCATTTCAGCCTCCAAGCTCAAGTCCAGGCTCTGTTGGGACACTCTCCCTCTCTCCCTCCCTCCCTATTTATTTACTCGGGTTTATTAAAATATTTGTATGCCACTTTCACCAAAAAAGGTTCAAAGGGGTTTGTAACAAGAACTTGATTCCTTATCCAGAATATTGCTTACATGCCCATAATGGCTAGCAGCCACTGGTAGCCTCATCCTCCACGTGGCCATCACAACATCTGATGGGATTGAATGCCATAGTTTGATTATGTGCTGCTGTGGTTGTTGTTGTTGTTGTGTGCCTTCAAGTAGATTTTGACTTTTGAATCAGCGACCTCCAGTAGCATCTGTTATAAACCACCCTGTTCAGATCTTGTAAGTTCAGGTCTGTGGCTTCCTTGATGGAATCGGTCCGTCTCTTGATGTGCTCCTGTGTAGGGATGGTCAGAACTGTACATTTTGGCTTCTTCTCCCAGTTTCTTATTTTTCCAATCTCAATGCCGCTGTCGGCATTGTCTGGAACCTTAGGGTGGTAAATGCGTGTCTAAAGTTCGTTGGCATAGGATAGGATACGTAACTAGCCCTCTGATGATCCGACTTAATTGCTCCATACCACCTTGAAAATTTGGAATTATTAATGGCCAGACGATCAATCCAGAAGCAGTGTTGAAAAATTGCATCTTTCAACTTAACTCGGTTCGAAATGAGTAAATTCAGGGTTGTTATGTGGTACAAGTGATATAGGCTTGCTATTCTGGAGCACCAAAAACTATCATTTAATGCCTGGTCATAGCAGATTTTTGAGAGTTTGGTAGAAGCGTTTTTTAAAGATTCCCAGAAATTGAACAGGGTATAATGAGCATGGGCTCTAATTTGGGGGAGGCCAAGTTCTGCTCGGAGTAATGCAGCCGGCGTGCCTGGGGGGAGATGGAGGAGTTTTTTAAAAAAACTAGTTTGAATTCAAACTAGTTTGAATTGTCCCATCCCCAAACAGGTGCACCGTATATAATCTGGGGAAGAACTTTGTTTGTATAAATTTTTAGGGCTGGGAGGACTAAATTGCCTCTTACTGTTCTATGGAAGCTCAAGATAGCCCTGCAGGATCTTAAAGCTGGTGTTTTAGTATTGTTTATATGTTTTTTCCAGGAAAGATTATCCTGGAAAAAAATACCCAAGTACTTAAAATCATGACATTGCTCAATTGGGTGGCCATTCATAGTCCACGAAAAATTTCTATGCCTTTTACCAAAACCCATAACTTTGGTTTTGGAATAATTGATCCGGAGGTTTTCTATTGCACAACAAGCGCTGCATTTCCTAAGCAATCTCCTTAGGCCAACACGCGTAATGGACAACAGGATCATGTCGTCAGCATATAAGAGAATCGACACTTTCCTGTTTCCAAGGGTGGGAGGAAAGAAATCAGGGCCGGCCAATTCAGAGGTTATTTCGTTAAGGTAGAAATTAAATAGAGAAGGGGCCAAGAGGCAACCCTGTTTAACTCCCTTGTTAGTAGCAATGGCGTCTGTAAGGGTGCCAGAAAGGCCCACCCTAACTCTAGCACTGTTGTCAGTGTATAATTCTCTGATGAGGAAGAGAAGACGCTTGTCTATATTAGTTTTGGCCAATTTGGCCCACAACCTTGCTCTATCTATAGAGTCAACGGCCGCCGCCAAATCCACGAAGGCCGCGTATAGATGTTTCATAGGGCTGAGAACACTTTTCCTTGCAATATAGTATAAGGTAAAGCAGTGGTCCATCATGCTTTGACCTTTACGAAAACCGGCTTGTTCCGGGGAAATGACCCAATTAGTGGCTTCCCACTCTTCAAATTTAGATAACAGATATTTAGAGTACAATTTCACTGCTGTATCTAGCAGACTGATGGGGCAGTAATTATTAGGGTTCAGTCTCTCCCCTTTCTTATATATGGGAATGATTATACTTTGCTTCCATCCCATCTGAAAAATATCTGTATTATTTATTTGTGTAAACAATTTGGCTAATATGGGTGTCCACCAGTCCGGGAAATTTTTAAAAATTTCAGGAGGGAGCATATCCTCACTCGGAGCTTTACCCAATCTCAATGTAGACAGAAGTGTTTTAATTTGACAGGCCAAGACTGGGGGCCATGTAGGCAAAGAGAAGTCCCATTGTGAAGGGGCCACGGAGATTTCAGTGGGCATCGCATAAAGCCTACTAAAGTGTGTATACCAGGTGGCAGCAGTGATCTGGCAGGGGCTGAGGGAGCCTGTTGTACGCATGCCTTTGGCTGCCTGATCGCAGAACGATCACTCATCTTTTTTTGCTACTGCCTGGTCTAGTAGTTGCCACTGGGAGATAGAATATAGTTCTTTTTTCCATTTTAATAATGACTTATACGAGGCACGCAAAAGGACAAGGTACGTGCGCTCAAAATTATCCGGTGATCTCATTGCGTGATGGGCATAATTTGCCAGCTGGTGTTTGGCTGATTTGCATTCACGGTCATACCACCCGTTATTCAGAGGCCCACGGCCCCTCAATTGTTTGTTTGAGGACAACATGGGTCTCATAAGGGATACCATTGATTGGTATGCCTGCAGAACATCTGAATCAGATACGAGTATTGCTTGTCTGGTGGTTACAGAAAGATTACTAGATAGGAAATCCAAAATAGAGGAGCACAGGGAGGTAGACCAGCGCACTCTCCGTTCAGATAAGTGAATACCTTCCAAACTTAATTGTGGCGGGGGGGAGCGATTGGAAGTAAAAGTCCCATTCTCATTGAGAGGGGAAAGTGGTCACTTTCCACCCTGATAACATCAAAACTTAACACTTCTGTAAGTAAGTTATTGGACACAAATATATAGTCGATTACACTCGCTCCCCTAGTAGTTAAGTAAGTAAAAGCGCCTTTAGACTCATCACAAGAGGAGCCGTGGAGGCATTCCAAGAAATGCAACATCAGAACATCCAAAAGTCTGTGGCCTTGCTTATTCAATACTTGATCTTGGGAAACTCTATCCTTTAGTGGGAGATAAGAATTTGGACCATGATTCGAGGACCGTTCGAAGTCTGACTCTGGGTTACCTAACCTAGCATTAAAATCCCCACGTAAGAGCAGCCTTGCATCAGGGAATTGTTGCTCTACTTGTGACAAAGAGTCTGAGAGAGATTCCCAGACACGATGAAGACCCACAGACTTGGCTACCGCCGGGGGAAAAAAACATTAATAACGATAAGTCATCCAATAGAGCGCCCACTCAGCCGCAGCCCCTGGACGTAACGGCCGCTAATCGAAGTCAAGGGGTGAATCTCCACTGGCAGGTCCACAGAAATTAAAATACTAAGACCACCACTAGGTCCACCTTTTGGGTTTATCTTAAGGGCGGGGGTGGAATATGCTTTAAAGCCATCGAGAGATGGAGGGTTAATGTCAGTCGCCCACATTTCCTGTAAACAGACAATAGTGAATTCACGTAAAAAGGAGACCAATTCTGCATCACTATGTTTGTTGGCCCAGCCTGATATATTCCAAGACAGAAACGAAATTTGTCAAGCGGGGCCAATCAGATTTAGTTCCTTTGCGTAGCTAACACAGCAATTTGTTATGGGATAGGAAGTAGAGGGAGCGGATGGGGAGGTGTCCCTACTTATCAGATCTATTGTACCCCCAGGGTTAAACCCTTCACCTCTCACGTTTGTGGCAAAGGCCACATTCTGAGCATTCTGAGAGCTGGAAGAGTTCACCTCCACAATTGTTAGGGGGGCACCAGAAGAAGAGGCAGGAGGGTTGTAAGGGCACTTAGCGGAGGGCAATTCGGTCTCCTGGAGAGACAAGTGCTTAGATCCGAGGAGGAGGGAAAAAATATTGCTAGTTCTAGCTCTTGTGGCAATTTTATATTGGATGGTCATCCCTTATGGGATTATTTGTGGATTGGGAAAATCCAAATTTAGCAGAGAGAAAATGGTGCCTGCCACACTTGACTTATTTATTTATTTATTGTTGTTGTTGTTATGTGCCTCCAAGTCGACTACAACTTATGGCGACCCTCTGAATCAGCGACCTCCAAGAGCATCTGTCATGAACCACCCTCTTCAGCTCTTGTAAGCTCAGGTCTGTGGCTTCCTTTAGGGAATCAACCCATATCTTGTTTGGCCTTCCTCTTTTTCTATTCCCTTCTGTTTTTCCAAGCATTACTGTCTTTTTTAGTGAATCAGGTCTTCTAACGATGTGTCCAAAGTATGATAACTTCAGTTTCATTATTTTAGCTTCTAGTGACAGTTCTGGTTTAATTTGTTCTGACACCCAGTTATTTGTCTTTTTCACAGTCCATGGAATGTGCAAAGCTCTCCTCCAACACCACATTTCAAATGAGTTGATATTTCTCTTATCTGCTTTTTTCACTGTCCAACTTTCACATCCGTACATAGAGATTGGGAATACCATGGTCTGAATGATCCCGACTTTGGTGTTCAGTGATACGTCTTTGCACTTGAGGACCTTTTCTAGTTCTCTCACAGCGGCCCTCCCCAGTCCTAGCATTCTTATTTATTTACTTATTATTTATTATTTGATTTATATCCCTTCCTTCCTCCCAGCAGGAGCCCAGGGCGGCAAACATAAGCACTAAAAACACTTTAAAACATCATAAAAACAGACTTTAAAATACATTAAAACAAAACAACGTTAAAAACATTTTTTTTAAAAAAAAAGCTTTAAAGACATCTTTTAAAAGGTTAAAAAACATATTGGGGTTTTTTAAAAAAAGGTTTAAAAACATATTAAAAAGCAATTCCAACACAGATGCAGACTGGGTGACTTTTGTGGTGACTTGTGGACACCACAAAAAATTAGAGACCCAAGCAGCTTCAGATGCACATTAAACTCAATTGTGGATGAGTCTGATATGTGAACTTTGGTTTTTTACATTTATTTATACTGAATTGCATTTGTCATTTTTTAAAGGTGCACGCATGCAGGTACACAAATACCTGCAGACATGCCCACCTCCGGTTTCTGGAACGTATGGAGGGTGTGGGCGTACTGATTGAAGGGAGGAGGCAGCAACACACAGGGCGACTTCATCCCATCCTGCACTGCCCACTAGTGTGGACAACAGGGTGGTTGGGGGAACAGGATACATTTTGGAGTCATAAATGTGCAAGCACGCCCAGAGGCCAATGCATGCCTAAGCACCCCAGTGTGGACACAGCCTGTTGTCTCAGCTCCCTGAAAACACATGAGAATGAATGCTCAATAAACAGGTTGTCTGGACTGCGACTTCTGAATCATTCTTCCCAGCTGTTACATGGAGAATAGTGGCGACCCCTGAGCTTGCTAGAAGGACAAAGGATGATAAACCAGCCTTCCCCATCCTGGAGTTCTCCAGGTATTCTGACATACAACTCCTGTCAGCCCCAGGAAGTCTGATCTGCTCCAAGATTGCCCAGGGGCATCTCTGTGCAGCATGTGATGTCTGGTGGTGGCGGTGCCTCAGACAGGCCTGAGCAGGAAGCAATTAGAGAGAAGAACCAGGCTTATTCTCAGGAGATCCTGAAGTCCATTTCTTGCCCAAGGGAGAGGCAGACTCTCCAGAGAAAAAGCGCAGGGGGGGGGGAGAAAAAGGAGAGGGCAGAGCTGTGCAACGTATACACAACAGCCTGGAGTTTGATCTCTTGTGTCCTGATCCGCTGGTTCAGCTCTCCGCTCTCATCACTTTAGCTCTCATTTCTGTAGCCTTTCACGGAGGAGTGGCGGGCAGGGTGAAGCACCCAAGACCTCAGCTAAGAGAAGCCAACAGCATGGCACATCCCCTGCATTGCTATGCACAGCGCCAGGATGGGTGAGTGTGTCTGGTGGTACATCTTGAACCCTGTCCATGGGAGGTGGGAAGCAGGCTGGGGTGTGTGTATGTGTGTGGGAAATGTTTGAGTGGGGAAAATGCTGACGTGGCAAGGACACCCACCCACCCCCCTCCTCTACTCAAATTGGCACACGCACACACACACTTACTGGTCCATCTTCATTGAAGAAAAAAGCAGAGATTTTGTTACATCTGTTGTGTAGCTTGGCCCTAATTTCTCACTGCTGAGGTTCGGCCAACCTTGCCCACTTGTTGGTTCCCCCCCGAAAGGGCAGCAGGGGTGCCCCACTCCCGTGACTCGGAAGGCCGTTTATATTACCTCGTTAATTATTGCTGCATGAAGTGTGGCAAGACAGAGTTTGGCACATGCTTATCCCAGTGACTGGGAATCACCCCTTTGAACACTGAGTGCGCACTTGCAATGAGGACACAGCAGAGGTGCTGGGGAGGGACATGTGCAGCCATTCCAGCTTCATTTTTCCAGGTCAGTTCTCCACATTCTGCAGCAATTTGCAATCTTTTATTTAAAAAATCCTCAAGAGGATTCATCAGCGTTTTTGCGTGGATTCCTTCTAATAAGCACATTTTTGTATGTAATTTCCCGTTAGACACATTTGTACAAAGCAATTTCCCATAATCTCATACATTTTTGTACGTTTTTATTACAAGCATTCCTGTGCACATTTCTTGGCTGGAGAGCTGCATTGCAAAAGTTTGAAGGAAGATTGTCCGTCCCCTCTTGCATTGTTCTGGACAGCGAGCATTTGGTAGCTTCACCTTCAAATGTGAACTTAATTGAATGGCTTCCTCAGCCCTACCTGGTGGCCTCTTCCTCTTCCTTCCTACTCTGACTGACTCCCATCATCCTTCCGGGCCCATTAGCCATGTTGGCTACCTGGGGCTGATGGGAGCCATTAGTCCAACAGCATCTGGGCCCCCCACAGATGCTCCTCTCATCTGCTGCACATGGCTGGAAGTTCCTCCCACATCTTAAATTCCCCCCTAGCCTCCCCCCCTCCACACACACACAAAAGTTGAGAGCAGGCAAACTCTGTGCTTCCCGCTCCCCAGGCCCCTCGGCACCCTGCCCTCTGCTATGGGGCTCCCCACCCTCTGTGCGCCTTTCTGGGACTCCTCTCACCTCCCCCCCAGACCTTTTCTCCTTGGCTCCAATGCTGCCTTGTTTGTGTGTCCCTGCCTCCTTTCTTATCTCTCCTCCTCCCTCCTCCTTGCTGAATTCAGGGAGGGCAGCGATAGCTCCAGAGGAGGCTATCAGTCTCCCAACAAGTCACAGGCACCAGGGGGCCCTCCTGCTACACCACCGGCAGTGCGACGGGCCCTGGTTGGTGGGCACAGGGGAGCCCTCCTGGCCCAGCCACCACCAGGCCTGAATAGAAGCAGAGGAGGAGGAGGAGCAGGGCTGGCATACTGGCGCAGAGACGCTCCCTTCCCCACATCTCACTTCTGGGGCCCTTCGGTGCTCCTACAGTGTGGTGGGGAAGAGACTCCAGCAGACATTTCCTGGGGGAGGGGCAAGTACACAGAGTGGGGGTCACAACTGGCATCACATTTTCTGGTGGTGGTGGTGGAAATCGCAACTGGCTTCCAGGCCTTGACTCCGGCACCGGGGAAACACAGCAAGCTGCCTTAATGGCAAGTCAGGCCACTGCTCCCTCTAGCTCCCTCTTGTCTACACTGACTGGCAGCGGCTCTCCAGGCTTTCAGGCAGGGACTCTCTCCCAGCTGTACCTGGAGATGCTGCCATTGGGGATTGGACGTGGGACCTTCTGCGTGTAGATCTGAGGGCAGAGAGGGAAACACCCTCCCTGTTCTGCGGGTTCCAGTCCATCTCCAGCTCTCTTTTCTGAAAACGGGGGCACACAACGCCAGTCAAGCCTCGCCCCTTTTTACTCTAAAACCTGGTGGGAGCAGCTCCAGTACATTTTAAAAAAAAAAAAACAGCTTCGAAGAGATTTCACAACTGATTGGCAGATCAACCTGTTCCCCCTCCAGGTGTGGCCAATGGAAACGCTTTGCTGTAGGCCACTAGTGCACTCACAGCCTGATACTGGGCTACTGGGCTGTGGCCCTGAGTTGTGCAGGCCAGCCCTGAGAGAAAGAGGCCTCTCCTCCGGCTTTGCAGAGGAGTCAGAAACCACCTCCAGGAGAACAGACTCTCACTTCTCCCTCCTCTTGCTGCCAGGTCTTGCCTTCCAGGCAGAAATGCCACCCCCAACACCAGTGATTCCTGCCAGACCCGTCACTCTGGGCTCTGTCCTCACAAGCAAATGTTCTTGGTCAGGGGGGGCACTGCCTTAACAGGAGGGGGGGCAGAGCAAAGTGTTGGGCTGTGACTGGGAGGAATATCCTAAATCTGAATGCGGAAGAAGGACCCCTGATCTTGCGGGAGAGGCGCAAGCAGTGCCAGGTGCCAGCTTCCCCTGGGCCCTTCTTAACGGACACTCCTGCGTCTGCTTTGTGCCCCCATCCATCCAGGCTCGGAACAGCAGCAGCAGCAACAGCAGCAGCACTTCCTGTGGGCAGCGGCAGCCCTCAACCTGTCCTTCCACCCTTATCCCACCTTCTTCCTGCTGACTGGCATCCCAGGCCTGGAGTCGATGCATGGCTGGCTCTCCATCCTCTCCTGAGCCATGTTCTCCATGGGTCTCCTGGGCAACTCGGCGGTTGTCCTGGTGGTGGTGAAAGAACAGGCCCTCCACGACCCCATGTACGTCTTCCTTGCCATGCTGACGCTCAACGACGTCGCCCTCTGCTTGGTGATTGTCCCCAAGACGCTGGCCATCTTCTGGTGGGATGCTGAGGAGATCTCCTACCACGGCTGCCTCACGCAAATGTGTTTGATCCACGCCCTCTTCCTCTCGGAGTCCGCCATTTTGTTAGCCATGGCCTTTGATCTGTACGTGGCCATCTGCCACCCGCTGAGGTACACAGCTGTCCTGACCAGCGTGGCCATCGCTAAGATCGGAGGCAGCCTTGTGGGCAGCAGTATCTGTGCAGTGACACCCGGGATCTTCCTCCTCAAGAGGCTCCCCTACTGCCGGACCAATGTGATTCGCCACACCTACTGCAAGAACATGGGGATTGCCAAGCTTGCTTGTGCAGACATCACAATCAACAGTGCGTATGGCTTGATAGCCGCCTCCTCACCACCAGTTGGGATGCCGTCTTCATCGTGGGGTCATATGTCCTTATCCTCAGGACTGTCTTGAGACTCCCATCCAGAGATGCCCGGCTCAAGGCCTTTGGCACCTGTGGGGCGCATGTCTGCATCTTTGCCGGATTTTTGTATGCAATTTTACCTATGTATGTTATTTCCCCTAACATAATGCGTTTTTGTATGTGCTCTTCATTAATACAAGCATTTTTATGCATAGTTTATTTATAAAAAATATTTGTATTCTGCTATTTCGTTAAAAACATCAAAGCAGGTTACAACACATTAAAAAACAGCAATCATAGAATAAAACAATTAAATTGAATTAAAAATACAATAAAAACAAAGGTCAACTGTTGCAAAAAAAGCATCTTCTTAATTCCGTTTATGAGCCTGGTGGAACAAAAAGGTTTTCAGCAGGTGCTGAAAAGTTAAAACATATATGCACTTTTCTACCTGCACTGCAAAATTCAGAGAAGTGTGAATTTCAATGGGGATGGTTGTCTTTTGGTTTGCAGATTATTTTGGAAAGTGCGAATTAGTTAGGTTCACCTGTAAATGCGCACTGTATCAAGTATCTCCCTCCTCCCTACAGTGACCCTCATCTGTGCAATGGACATAAATGCTCTGTGAGGTGCGTGTGGAGCATTTTGTTCATGCAAAACAGGTCTTGGGCTGGGAGCCTTGAGGGAATGCAAAACAGGCTTCCTGTTGTATCTGTTTATTTATTTATTTATTAAGGTATTTATAAGCTGCCTTTTCATACACTGAGGTGACTTAACAACATGCAAAAACACTATAAAATTAAAAACCAATAAAAACATCATTTGAAACAATAATAAAAGCGTCAACAAATACTGCATTGGTTGGAAGAAAAAAAATCATGTTGAAAGGCCTGTCTAAAAAGTTCAGTTTTCAGGTGACACCTGCAAGAAAGAAGGGATAGTTCCTGCTAAGCCTCTAGTGGCAGGGAGTTCCACAGGGCAGGGCCTGCCAGACTGAAGGCTGGGTCCCTGGTGGAGGCCAACCAAACCTCAGGGTCCATGTGAGGAACCACCAAAAGTGCCCCGTGGAACAGAGGGAGTTGCGTGCACACAGTGCCTGGTCCTTCTGCTCCTCAATAACTGATAAACAGAACTAGCCTCAGCTAAGTGACGATGACTCCTCCTTAAGAGACAGAGAGAGCGCTATCTGGGTCCTCCGGCTCAGTCCACAGGGCCACACCCCAGGGCAGACAGCCTCCCCCCTCTGGCCCCACAGCCCCATGCAGCTGGGCTGCCCGGATCCACCCAATGACGGCAGCCACTCAGGTGAGGAGGAGGAGGAGGAGAAGCTTTGGCACAGGGTATAAAGGTCTGCTGAGGCCCCTCGGCTCAGCTCAGTCACTTTCCTCCACTGAGAGACGCTCCTGCCCCACAGCCGTTCACCATGGTGCACTGGACCGCTGAAGAGAAGCAGCTCATTTTAAACCTCTGGGGCAGAATCGACGTGGCCACCGTTGGTGGTGAAGCCCTGTGCTGGTAAATCCAATGGTGCCGGGGCCCTTCTGGGGATAGGCAGGCCAAGGGCTCCTCTTTCCACCAGGCTAATCATCTCTCTCTCTCTCCCCTTCCCTGCAGCTTGCTGGTGGTGTACCCCTGGACTCGGAGGTTGTTTCGTGATTTTGGGGACATCTCCAACGCCGCTGCCATCTGTGCCAATGCCAAAATCAAGGCTCACGGCAAGAAGGTGCTCACCTCCTTCGGAGACGCCATCAAGAACCTGGACAACGTCAAGGACACTTTTGCGAAGCTGAGCGAGTTGCACTGCGACAAGCTGCACGTGGACCCCGAGAACTTCAGGGTGAGGCTGCTTCTCCCCCCCCCGAATGACTGTGCACACTTGTGGGGGGGGGATATGGGTCTGTCCCTCCCTGCAGTGGTGCAAGCACTATCAGTGTCACAGTCCCAACGAGGGCGAGAAGAGGGTGGGGGGGGTATGTGTCTGTGCGCATGAGAGAGATCATAATTTTCTTTCAAAATCATTGTGGAGGTATTTCCTGGCCACCCAGAGGTGGGACACCCGTATTCCATTGGTGCATTCAGAGAAAGCCTTCTGGCAGCTCCTCGTATTTGTTGGCTTTTTGTGTGTGTTCTTCAAATAGAGCTGTTCAGGATTTGCTTTTCTTGGAGGCCTTCAAGAGGCAGCTGGACAGGCACCTGTCGGGGATGCTTTAATTTGGATTCCTGCACTGAACAGGGGGTTGGACTTGATGGCCTTAGAGGCCCCTTCCAACTCCACCATTCTGCGATTCTAAGGTTCTTGCAGATTAAAAAGGAGGGGGGATTAGTGGTGACTGGTCAAACCAGGTCACACGAGGAGCTGCTGCGAGAGGCTAAGCCTGCAGCGGGCAGGGGCAGTCTACTACGCTCTGCATTTTGGACAGTAGCACTGAGCATCAGCCAAGAATTGTGCAGGTCTCTCTCACTGGTGCTTGCCTCTGGTTGAATGCCAATAACCCAAGACCTTCTGGAGCACCAAATGCCTCTGCCTGCCTGCTTGTGTTTCATTGCTGGGCAACCCAAACCTCCTTCGCCCTCTCCAGTTTGTCTTTGGGGGGAGGGGAGGGCGGCAGCCGTACAGCGCTGCAGGGGGACGTGGGGAGAGCAGCAGGCCTTGGTGGGGGGCTTCCCCGGCTGAAGGATTCACGCTTGCCTTCTTCTCTTCCAGCGCCTGGGCGACGTCCTCATCACTCTCCTGGCAGCCCACTTTGGGAAGGAGTTCACCCCAGCCTACCACCATGCTTTCCAGAAGCTGACTGGAGTGGTGGCCCACGCCCTGGCCCACCGGTACCACTGAGCGACCTGGAGGGAGAAGCAGCCGCAGCCTCGCACTAGTCTCGCTACCACCCACCGGAGGGGACCCCCTTCCGGCCCCATGTAACTCGCTGCCCTCCAATAAAAGCCCCCTCTGCAATCTGACTTGGCTCCTCTGTCTCTCTGGGGGCTGGGGGGGGGCTTGCAGCTTCTCAGAAGTGGCCGGCTGCAGACTCGGTTGGCCACTGCACAGAACAGCCTCCAAGACTGCCCCACGTCAGGAAGGCGAAGGGGGCAGGCAGGGGAGCAACAGGCCCGCTGGCAAATTTGGGGGTCTGGGAAAGTGGGACCCTCTCAGTCCTCTTCACGTCACGCCAACCTGCTGTTCAATGGGAGACATTTAGCATCTGGGGGAGGGGTGGTGGGCTTGAGGGGGTTGTGGTGGGTTGCTTCTCCTGAGGCTGCAACACTTTTCAGAGCCAGGGAAATCCGCCCGCCCCCTATATCCTACATTGACTTGCACCTCGAAACCTCTGCTCCCTCCCGGCTGCGCTAGGGACCAAGCTGGTCACCCCTACTTTCTGGTACTTGCCCCTTGTTAATTAACATCCCTCTTTAGACTTTTGGGGAGACTTTGGGGGGGGGGAATTAGAGACTGAGTTGCCAGCTCTGCCACTACTCAGCCTTCAGCCCCTTTCCCAAGTCTCTGGAGGGCCACTCTTCAAATGGGGGGAAGGGCCCCTCCACTCCCCTAGAGCAGTGAGGGCATGCAGGGGGCCTCGAAAAGTCCCGTGGTTACGGCTGCCCCCCACCCCATTACCTGTTCCTGCCTCTCCAGATAGCCACCTTGTTCACGGACCTGTTTGGGCCTCCAGCTGTTCCCTAATCAGCAGGGCCAGATCCGTGGCTGGCAGTTGCAGCAGAGTCAAAGGCACAGCTGGCACAAGAAGGAGGGCTGGACCTTTAGCAATGGGGGCGGGGCAAGGACTCACCCAGCAGTCGTGGGTCCCAGAATATCTGACTGAAGCACATCAGAGTGTCTCTTTGCACCAGCTGAGGGGAAGGCAGGGACTCCCTCAGTCCATAAGACCGTAAAGAGGCTGCTGGGTCAGGCCAAAGGGGCCCCACCTAGCCCAGCATCCTGGTCTCATAGTGGCTAAACGGATGCCCCCATGGGAAGCCCACAAGCAGGCCCTGAGCACAAGGAGCACTCTCCCCTCCTGCGGTTCCCAGCAACTGGCATTCCGAAGCATCCTGCCTCTTCCCCGCCCCCCACCCCCCATGCCTCTGAACTCTCAAGGTGGGGGTCAGGCTTTCTTCCCTGCCTCCCCCTTGCCCAGGCCACCATTTGCCCCCTTTTCTCCTGGCTTCAAGAGATGGGGCCATTTTGGGCTCCTCCAAAGGCAATCCCCCCTTGCGTAGACCCATTCACACTTGCCCTCTCTCTCTTTTCCAGGAGAAAATGGGTCTTTGCTTTCTGTCTGTGGGGAGAACATAAGAAGAAGGAATCCCGTCTCAACGTTAAAAAAATGAAATAACAATAATAGTAACCATAAGCCAGGTACTGAAGGCTGAAGCAGAAGGGCTGCCACGTGGCTGAAGAGGGCGGCGAGGGGAGAGAGCGGCATGTTGTGTTGTGGTGTGCTGTGTGTGTTGGCTAATGGGGGCAGTCCAGGGGTAAAGGTCCAGGCCCTGACTTTAACAGGGATGGCTGCAGAGGGCAAGCAGGCCCAGTGTGCAAAGAAAGCCCTGCCCGATCCTCAAGGGAAGGGAGCCAAGCCCTGGATGCACGTGTCTTGCCTGGGTTACTACCTGAGCACACCCAAGTGCCATGTGGCTGAGACCAGGGGCTTTGACTGGCCACAGCCAGCCACCTCCAGAGTCAACAGGGAGGCAACGTGGGCCCTGCAACACACAACGCTGGAGCCACTCCTCCATCTGGCCCATAGGCACGACTGCGGTTCTGCACAGGGTGGGGTCTCAACTGCCTCCACTTTGGGGATGGCTCTCCCCTGCAATTGGGGCTGCAGCCGTCCAAAGAAGCCTCCCAAAGAGAGGGAGCTGCTCCCAATCCAGAGTCGGAGCCTTGCCCATCTAGCTCAGTCCTGTCCACACAGACTGGCTGCGGCTCTGCAAGCAGTCCCTTCTGCCCTTCCTGAAGGTGCCACAGGCGACTGGACCGGGGGCTTCTCTTGCCCTGGAAATGAAATACTGCTTTATTCTGCTTTTATGTTGCTCCTCACTCTGGGATTGTGTGAACAATGAAGTGTGGGTTATCAATACTTTAAAGTAAACAAACAAACGTCCTCTGCCCCACCGCCCCTCAGCTCAGGAGCAGAAGGGCTGCGTCTGTCCTGCAAACGCTTCCCTCCCCTGTCCCACCCCCCCACCGAACGACCAGCTCACAAGCAAGCAATTCCAACCAGTGGCAGCCGCCCAGGCTAGGGTGGGGAAGCTCTGGTAGCCGGGATGCAGCCTGTGTGCACTTATGCTGCTGCCTCCTACCCCCTCATACGGGGGCATTAAAAACATAGAACATTTGATACAAACAAATCAGCTAGAATGCAATAAACAAAGCCAACTTGGACAATCTGGACGATGCGAGTTCCACCGGGGGGGGGCAAACATGGGTGAAAATGTGACATTCAGGCTATTCTGTCCGGGCAAAACATCTGTAGGGAACCCTCTGGAAGGATCCAGAGGCGGCAGGCTCCTTGCTCTCCAAAAGCATTCAAGAAAAGCCCTGCTTGGGCCAGCAGTGGATGTCAATTTCAGGGTTATGTTTGACCCAGGAATAGAGCCAGATCAATCCCCCTCTCCCTTCTGATCACAGGCATAAAAGGAAGGGCCCCCACAATTCAGAAACACCCTCCCCTTGAGACCCCCTCCCCTTGAAATCCAAACTAGCTCTTGATGGGGTCAAACAGTTCTTATGGGGGCCTGGCTATGTGTGAGGAAAGGGGGGGATCTGATGGGGGGTTGCTGTTGAGCTGGCAAAGGGTCTATCTGTCAACAATGGACTGCCTTCAAGTTGATCCTGCCTTATGGCGACCCTATGAATAGGGTGTTCATGGTAAGCGGTATTCAGAGGGGGTTTCCCATTGCCTTCTTCTGAGGCTAGTCCTCCCCAGCTGGCCAGGGCCTGCTCTGCTTGCCACAGCTGCACAAGCCAGCCCCTTCCTTGTCCACAACTGCCAGCTGGGGGGCAAGTGGGCTCCTTGGGACTATGCCGCTTGCCCACGGCTGCACAGGTGGCAGGACAGGTCACCCCTGAGCCACTCCCCGTGGGGGTGATCTTTGGCTGGCCCTTGATGCCCAGGAGACACGAGTGGGGATTTGAAGTCACAGACTCTGGACTCCCAGCCAGGCTCTCTTCCCCACTGTGCTATCCCAGCCACATCTGTCAACAACTATGATGTTTTTACCAGGCGTGTTGCATAATGGGACATTTTATGATTCCTTCTGGATCTTTACCCTGAGCCTTCAGGATGGGTTGTAAATGCCATGAGATCAGTGTCACAAGACCCCTTTTTGATTTTGCTGCAACAGATGGTGGATGTTCACCCTGTTCTTGATGGGGTTACACTCCCCTTGAAGGAACAGGTTCGTAGCTTGGGAGTTCTTTTCGATCCTTCCCTGTCTCTTGAGGCCCAGGTGGCCTCGGTGGCACGGAATGCTTTTTACCATCTTCGATTGGTAGCCCAGCTACGTCCCTATCTGGACAGTGACGACCTCGCTTCAGTTGTTCATGCTCTGGTAACTTCTAGATTGGACTACTGCAACGCGCTCTACGTGGGTCTGCCCTTGAAGACTGTTCAGAAACTACAGCTAGTCCAGAATGCAGCGGCCAGATTGTTGACGCGGACCAGAAGGTCCGCTCATATAACACCTGTTCTGGTCCGTCTGCACTGGCTTCCTATTTGTTTCCGGGCTAGATTCAAAGTGCTGGTTTTGACCTATAAAGCCCTACACGGCATGGGACTGCAATACCTGGTGGAACGCCTCTCCCAATATGAATCTACCCGTACACTACGCTCAACATCTAAGGCCCTCCTCCGAGTACCATCCCATCGAGAAGCTCGGAGGGTGGTGAATAGAAATAGGGCCTTTTCGGTTGTGGCTCCCGAACTATGGAATGGTCTCCCTGATGAGGTGCGCCTGGTGCCGACGCTGCTATCTTTTCTGCGCCAGGTGAAAACCTTTTTATACTCCCAGGCATTTTAAAGTGTATTTTAAACAGCATTTCCGTATTTTGGATGTTGTTTGGTTCATTATTGGTTTTTTTTATTATTATTAGTATTTATTGTATTTATTGTATTTATATATTGTGCTTGTTTTTATCTTTTTGTACACCGCCCACAGAGCCTTCGGGCTTAGGGCGGTATATAAATTAAACTAAATAAATAATAAAATAAATAAACAGCTGTGACCCTGATCAAACCAGACTGAGACCTGGCCAAGGATCCCATTGATAGGCAGATCATCATCCCTTCCTGGAGACTGATGCACAGTAAATGCTTGGGGCCCCTGCAGCTCCACCTCCGCTGCCTTCACACAGCGGCTCCCCTTCCTTGTCCTTGTTTTGCTAGCAGGAGGTGGCTGCTAGCACATGTAATGACTTTGCACATCTGCCCATCTCCTTCCCTGCTGAGTCACGGCTGAGTCAGGCCTGGCTCCTGCGATAGCTCAGCTTGCCAAGGGCAGAGCCTCCTCTCTGGCGGAGATAAAATGACTGTGTTGCAGATCGCATGGGCATTGCTGGGCAGGAATTCAGACACAACAAATATGATGATGATGATGATGCCAAGCTGGCATTGAGAGTAAAGAAACATGAGGAGAGCCGGATCAGAGCCAAGGCATCCCATTTCCTGCAGGGGCCAACCAATGCCTCAGGAAAGTTGACAAGCAGGCTGTGAATGCAGCAGCCCGCCTCCCCACCCGCGGTCTTTGCCCTCCCCAGCAACTGGCACTGAGTGGCACACTTGCCTCTGGGCACGGAAGTGCTGTTTGTGGCCATTGTGTCTTGTGCCCACGGAAAGGCCTCTTCCCCTCCTCCTCCTCTATCATCAGCGATTTGTCCTCGCCTCCTTTCAAACCATCACGTTAGCCCAGCAACCATCACCAGAGGGAATTTCGTAGATTAATGATGCATTGTGCGAACTAGGACTTACTTTTTGTCTCTCCTGATTCTGTTGCCGATCAGCCACACTGGATGTCCCCAAATTATGAGAGAGGGACAAAAACATCCCGCTATCCACTTCCGCCACACTGTGCATAATTTTATACACCTCTATCACGGGGGTTGTCCTTGTCTCCCCCAGCCCGGCCTGCCACTTATTACTCAGCCCTTCCCCCCCCCGTACATTAGAAAGGCCCTAATGTAACCCTTCCTTCAATGGAAGCTGCTCAGCCTCCTAATGATTTTGGTTGCCCTTTTTTGCACCTTTTCCAGCTCTACAGTATTTGTGTTGAGATGCAGAGTCATTATCCTAGGGAAGCCTTAGCCAGCCATTTAGGGTGCAAGTATTTTCCTTTACTCACAGAAGTCTGTTATTGCAACCTTTTCAATGAGAGCAAGTGGGGGTTATCCAGCTCACCAACCCAGCCCCATAGAACTCACCGCCTGAAACAGAGGTGGGCCAGCAGGATCTGCAGCTGCAGCCGGGCAGGTTGCAGACGTCAGGTGAGCCCCACGGGAAGCAAGTTTGGATCCTGGCTCTGAACTCTCAGCCCTCCTTCCAGGGGAGGTTCAGGGATCCAGACACACACACACCCAGTGGCTGCCTGTTCCTGGGTTAGCTCCAGAGCCGAGGCCCTGCTGAAAGCAAGAAAATGGCCAATAGAGCCGGTGGGTAGCTACCTGCTATGACGCTTGCAGGCCACGGCCCATGGCCCCAGCCAAGCCACAGGCACAGAGGCAGCAAATATGGACTGGATCCTCCCAGGCACCCTTGTCTGCTCCTGAACCACCATGTGCCACATGGGAAGAAGAGGACCTTTGACCTCGGAAGCAACGCTGATCAGGGAGGCCCTCAGAAGAGCAGCCCTCCAGAGCCCCTGGACTCCTTGTGCAGCACTCTCCTTCCCTGGGGGGGTTGTCTAGATGGCCTCTCTTGCCCATTCCTGTCCTATGCCTCTACCACAGGGTAGGTGGAAGGAATGAGAAGGAAACTCCCTCCCTTCTAGTTTTTACTCTCCCTGTGAAGACGTAAGCCACGTTGTTCAATGGGGGTGGTTGCAAAAGAGTGGGTGAAAGACGGCGAGGTGGCCAAGGAGCAGTAACTCAAGGCCCATCCGGGCTTGCTTTCTGGGGGACAAGAATTCCTGTGCGGGCAGGTGACCAGCATTGACAGGCAGGGATGGGCACTGCGGTGGCCCTAGCCTGACTTTGGACAAGGCCAGAGCAGCCGCGGTGCTGCACCTCCCAGTGCGCCTCTTCCTCCTGTTATCGCTGCCTCCAGAGGGGCGGAGGGGCTGCCCTATCAGCCCCTTGAGGCGCTGGGCGTGGGCTCCTGTCTTCAGCTGCTTCGCAAGATATGGCCGATGGCCAGAAGGCAAGAGCTCGGACCCCAGCTGGGCGCGCCCAGGCACCTTCCAACAAGGGGCCAAGAAGCTTTCAGCTACAGGATGCTGGAGACATTGGGATCCTGCTGGGACCCTGCTCCCAAAAAAGTAAAGACCTGAGACCCCAAACGACTACACCCAGAGGAGGACAAAAAGGAGCCACTCACTGACCTTGGTGGGCAGCAGAAGCAAAAGGGGTAGAAAGGGCGCATTTATTTAGGCAAAAAGTCCGGAACCTATGGAACTCATTGCCACTGGCCAGCATTGCGGTGGTGGAGATGCTGCCCACAGCGCCAGGTGTGGGTGGATTGGGGGGACCCCTCTGGGCATGGGGGCTGCCTCCTGGCCAGTGGAGAGGCGCCAAAGGAGAGCAAGGGGGGTCCCCTCCACTCCCTTCCCTTCCCGCTGATACAGGCCCTCCTTGATGTGGCACCCAGAGCACCCTGGCGTTGCCCCTCACACACCAGCAGGCAGGGGGACAGGGCCATTATCTCTGTCATGCAGACGAGGAGGTCCAGGGATCCTGAGTGAGGCGGAGGAGGCCAGCAGCCAGGGCAAGGGGCTGGGCAGAGCGAGGAAAGGGATCTAGGCCATCGTCACTCTGTTCCCAGCAGGCCAAAGGCCTCTGAGGGGGGGGCAGACGTGCCCTGCAGCTCTACCTCCTCCCAGCATCTGGCCGCCTGAGGCAAACAGGTGGCTAGCCAGACGGACAGAGAGGTAGATAAATAGAAAATATCTGACTAAAGAGGACGTGCCTCTGGGCCTCACAGCTAGCCACTAGTTTCACACCACCACCACTGTGACCCTGCTTCACTTGGGCCAGTGGCAATGAGTTCCATAGGTTCCAGACCACAATGCTGGCCTTTGCCCAAGGGCTGTGGGTGGACTGGGGGCCACAGGCGGAGTGGGAGAGGGCACAGGGAGCTTCCCAACGTGGCATCTGGAGAGCACCTGGTTGGGGAGGCCTGGCCGAGGCAGCCCTCCCCACCCCATAGCCTACTTTAGTGACTCTGCCTGCACCAGCCGCTCCCCTTCCCTGAGACAGAAAGGGCCACTAGTCTCACACCACCACCACTGCGACCCTGCTTCACCTGGGCCAGTGGCAATGAGTTCCATAGGTTCCGGACTTTTTGCCTAAATAAATGTGCCCTTTCTACCCCTTTTGCTTCTGCTGCCCACCAAGGTCAGTGAATGGCTCTCTGCCTTTTTGTCCTCCGGGGTGTAGTTGTTTGGGGTCTCAGGTCTTTACTTTTTTGGGAGCAGGGTCCCAGCAGGGTCCCAATGTCTCCAGCATCCTGCGAGCCAATCAGCATGAAAGGGTGTGCATTAGCCACTGAGAAGAGTCTTCTAACATGCTTCTTTGTCCTTTCCTGCGGATTGGAGCCAATCAGAGTGAAAGGAGGTGAATTGGTCATTGAGAAGACTCTTCTCAGTAGCTAATACTCTCACCTTTCATGCTTATTGGCTCCTAGGGACTTCTGTTGTTGTGGGATAAGGAATTAACAAGGTTCTCATTCTTGGCCCCACAGCAAAAAAAATGTGGTGGGGGCAGGGGGTGGGACTGTGGCAAAGAGAAAGGACCCTGCACTTTTGAATTTGCCACTTCACTACTGGTGTGGAACTGGGAACCCCAAACTTGCCAGGGTCTTCCTCCCCGCATCCTGCTTTGGCTATAAGGTACCCCCTGGCCACGTTGCAAACAGTTGCCTTCTTGGCCACGTGAAGTGTCCACATGTCTGATGTTGGAGCAAATTGAGAAGAGAAGGCGTCACCCCAGGAAGCGCGGGCCCTCCTGGTTGGCATGCATCCCTGCCTCCAAGACACAGCAGGAAGAGAGGGACAGGCCGGGCGGAGGGGAACACGGCCCCCGGGAGGTGGGTGCATGGCTCCACTGAGGCATTTGACCTGGGCTTTGCTTTGGCATGACAGCAGTACTTGCCCTGCCCCTGCCCCTGTGGAAGAGTTGGCCAGTGGGGTGTTGCCATACTCGATGCTGGCAGGAATCCCCCCCCCCGTGCGCACATTTCACCTCACCAGAGTGAGCCAGATTGTTCTCTGCATCCCAAGCAGAAATCAGCTGTGCTGCAAGGACCAGAGACTCAAGTCAGCGAGCCAAGTTAGACACGCTGCAAGGAAGGCAAGAGGCCCCCTGGCACCACCCTCCCAAATGCACAGGGAGGCCCTCACTGCAGACTCTGCGTGTGATTCAGTTGACTTCAATGCATAAAAGAATCAAATCATCAAGACAGTACCTAACGAAGGTATCTAACAAAGAATAAGAAAGTACACAATCTTATATTGAAATATCATGGATGGTTAGTATTGAGTACTTGAAAAACCATCTTCAGCATGGAGAGATCAGAATTAAGACTGAGTCCAGAAGCAATGGGTCTTAGGCTGCAAGGAGGGGACCCGAAGTGGTTTTAAAAATAAAATAAAATGCCAAGTTCTGCATTCCAGTGCTCAAGCACTGAAGAGCGAAACACTGCCCTGGTGGAGATTCCTTAAATTGCAAAGGGGAAGGCAGAGCACCTGGCCTTTGGAACCCGACAGAACCAATGTCTGAGGTACCCTCTCCAGGTGGTGTCAGCCCTCAGATGCAGCCCCCAAAGAGTCAGGGGTGGAACTCACACCCCGGCAAGGCCCCTGGGAGCCCTCCTCCCCTGCCAAAGGCAGCCTGGGCTCCGGAGAGCCAGCTATCTGGGCAGCCCACAGAGCCCCACCCAATGCAGCGAAGAGGGCCCTGCCCTGGAGAGGAGGGGCTGCAGTGCAGGGTATAAAAGTCTTGCCCAGGGCCCGCTGCTCAGCTCAGCCACTTTCTTCTGGCAAGAGACGCTCCCAAGCCACAGCGGTCACCATGGTGCAGTGGACTTCCGAGGAGAGGCAGCTCATCACCTCCCTTTGGGGCAAAGTCGATGTGGCCACCGTCGGTGCCGAAACCCTTTCCTGGTAAACTCAGGGTCATGGTTGCCCCCTTGGGCCAGGCCAGAAGTGGCTTCCTCCTGCTAAAATGACCTCTCTCTCTCTCTCTCTCTCTCTGCAGTCTGCTGGTGATGTACCCCTGGACCCAGAGGTTTTTTCATGAATTTGGGAACCTCTCCAGCGTCACTGCCATCTGTGGCAACCCCAGGGTGAAGGCTCACGGCAAGAAGGTGCTCACCTCCTTCGGAGACGCCATCAAGAACCTGGACAACGTCAAGGCCACTTTTGCGAAGCTGAGCGAGTTGCACTGCGACAAGCTGCACGTGGACCCCGAGAACTTCAAAGTGAGGCTGCCCCCCACCCACCCTGAACGACTGCCCAGTGTGTGCGTGGGGGGCTGGGGAGGGAAGGGGTGCCTGCGCCCCCCTCTGCCGGGAACCAGATGCTGCCCCGACATCTGTATGAGAGAGGGCTGCCCTCCCTCCAGAGCGGGATGCAGCCAAGCCTGCCGGGAGCCAGAAGCCACAAGCCTTGCGGTGGGGCCTGCTTGCTCTGCCTGCAAGCCCAGGGCAAGAGGGAGGGGGAGTCTTGTGCCTTGAGGGGCCAGAGGGGCAGGCTGAGCCCAGCTTTTCAGGGCCAATCCACACTTTGCTTTCTGAAGTGGGCAGAACATGCCCTTCCAAATGCGTGTGTGGCGGGCAGCAGCATCCTGGTGAGGGCTCAGCAGCACATGGCACACGGTTTCCCCCGCCAGTCACCAATCACTGGATCGTTTCCCGTCTCTGCGTCTGGCCTCCATCCTCTGTGTCCCCCCCCCGCATAACGGCAAACTCGGCCATCTGTGCCCTTCCCCCCTTCCTGTGGGGCTTGGCCTGGGGCAGCAGAGAGGGGAAGAGGGTGCTCCCCAGTCTGCACAGGATGTGTGGCAGAGGCCCATTTCCCCCTTCGTAGGATAGTAGAGTTGGAAGGGGCCTGTAAGGCCATCCAGCCCATCCCCTGCTCAAGACAAGGATCCACGCCCAGCGTCACAGGGTCCTCTTTCTCTTCCAGCTTCTGGGCAATGTTCTCATCATCGTCCTGGCGAACCACTTTGGGAAGGATTTCACCCCGGCCTACCACGCCGCCTACCAGAAACTAGTCAACGTGGTGGCCCACGGACTGTCCCGCCGGTACCACTGAGCTGACGTGACGGGAGAAGCAGCCGCTGCCTCGTCTTCACTCACAGGGAACCCCCTCCGATCCCCCCCCCCGGCGCTACTCTCTAATAAAAGTCATCGCCCTGCAAGCTGAGCTGACGCCCGTGTCTGTCTCTGTGGGTGCGGGGGGGGGTCACCCTCGCAAGCCTTGCGCCTTCCGACTTAGGCATGTGAAGGGGGGGCAAGGAAGCCACTGTAAATGGCGGGGTGTGTGTGAAATGGGAGGGGCGCTTTCCTATCAGAAACCAGCCCTGAGGGCTCCAAAGGGGAAGGGGTTCAGAGGCGGGGGGCAGACGCGTGTGGGCTCTCCATCAATGTTGCTTGCAGAACCTCGCACCCGAGTTGCTTAGCCGATCTCTTCTGCCTCCGACTCAGCTGTCCTGGATCCTGGAGGGGTGGGGGTTGGAGAGGCCCGCTCGCTCTGCCCCCACCCCCTCCTGGGCTTGCAGAGGCTTCGCAAAGGACCGAACAAGCCGGCCCCTTCCCCGCTCCCCCCCCGTCGTGTGGCTTTCTCGCGGGGAGCCCAAGGCGGCAGCCTGGCCGGCCCCTCCCTCCTGGGCCAAATGGCAGGTTGCCTTTACTGTTTGCAGCAGTGGCTGCGGGGGGTGGGGGGATAAGGGTTGGGGCCCCAGTGTGCCGGGAGGGAGGGAGAACTAACTCTCTCCCCCCACGCTGCAGACCCCATGCACACCCAAGCCAGTCTTGCTCTTTGCCGCCCCCGGGATGAAAGCTGCCCCTTGCGCCTGGCAAGGCTCCCCCCCCCAGAGGACACAGCCCCCGGGCAGGGCAGGCGCTCACTCTTTCTGCTAGAGCTTCACGCGCGCGCGGAGCCGTGGAAGAGGCCCAGCCTGGGATGCTCCCCCCTCCCCAATCAAGAGGGAGGGGCTGCTGTTGCTGCAGCCTCCCCCCCTCGCCCGGTTAGTGACCCCAACCTCCCTACAGCTGAATTCTTGCCCCAATCCCTGCAGTGGCCCCACAGGGGAGCCCTTCCCCCTTCAGCACATGCAGGAACTCCCCCCCATCTGGCTACCCATGGTAGCTTGATGGAAGAGGGGTGGGGGGCAGTTGTGGTCTCCCTAACCCCCCAACCTTCACCCCAAGTTCCAGAACTGCACACACAGGACAACTGGGGGGGGTGGAATGGAGGCTACATCAGGGGGCTTTTTCGGATGTACGATGATGCCCCATGTCTTTCAGAGAGGAAGGGGTGCACTGCAGCCCAGTTGAGCTGACCCACTACCAGTCAGCCAAGTCCCCCTTGATGGGTCTCAGTGAGCTTCCCAGCCCAAGGTCTTGGGGGGGGCGGGGAATTAGGAGCAAAGCTTAGCCTGAGGCATGGCCCACCAGGACCCAGCCCCTATTTGCTGGAGCCATTTGCCCAGCCCTGGAAGAAAGAGCCCCTTTGAACACTCCCTCACTGCCACACCAGCCAGCCTGCATATCTGGAATGGGAGGAATCTTCCAGACACGCTGCCCCCCCCCCGCGACAAACGGGCACTCTTTTCCTCTTTACAAACCCTGGCCAGGTCAGAAAAATTAAGGGGGGGGTCTAATTTGGGTGTGCTTGTGTTGTGCAGACCTTAATTCAGCCCCAGAATCCCTTTTCAATCCTACGGTCTCCCTTGCAAAGGAATGAGCGTGTGCAGAGTACTCTACTGAGCCAATGTATCTGGGCTGAATGGATGAGGGCTTGAGAAGTCCTGCTGGAAGGGGGGGGGCTTGAATCCAGTGGTGCCTGTTGCCCCTGTGAGGCCAGGGCTGGGCTTGCCTTCCTTTCCTGTGGCCCCCGAGATGCCCACATCTCTTGTTCACTCACACTGGGCAGAGCTTGGAGACCCACAAAAAGTACACATTGGGGGAGGGAGGGGGAGAGAAGAGAGCTGGCTCTTTCAGAGATAACAGCCCTCTTGCAGGCTGCACGTTGCCCTCCTTCTGTCTCGTTATGCTGCCAGCGAGAGGGCGAGCACTTTCCTTCCACACACCAGCAGCTCCTGGCGGGGGGACACCAAAGACTCCTGGTCCCTCCAGCTCTCCCTTTTGATCAGGGGCGGTTGCCTGTTTTGTGTCCCCTTCCCCAACATCATCACCTCCCCCCCCTTTTTATGCCTTCCAGGAATGTCTTGCTAACATTCTGACAGTAGCCCCCCTTTTACAGGGTTCAGTTTGCTCTCCTGCAGCAGGCCTGGCATCCTAAGGCAGCTGCTGGGGCCCCTGGGTTCAGTCCCCAACGACACCTCCAATAGGATTGGGAATGATTCCAGCCTGAAACCCTGGACGGCTGCTGCCAGTCTGCGTAGACCATCTGCCCCACACTCCCCAGGCCAGAAGTCTGACAGCCACTGCTGTGATGTCCTTTGACCGCCATGCTCTGCCTCCATAGAGTGGGGCGGCGTGCTTCTGAACGCCAGTTGCCAGAAGCCGCAGGAGGGGAGAGGGTGGCTCTTGCGCTCAGATCCTGCTTGGGGGCTCCCCATTGGGAGGACTAGGTGGGCCACTGGCTCTTTGTATGGCCTTATGTTCAGTGGAGACACTCATTCAGGCATTCTGGGGCATTGTGGGAAATGAAAATGGCAGCAACTTTCCCTGCCCCCCTTCAAGCCTGGCTTGGTACTGCACAGAGTACCTAATCCCCCACCCCTGCTCCCTCCATTCAGGTGAGCCAGGTGAGCACCAGGTGAGCCTGCTCACCCACAATCAGATCATGGGCCTGCCTGGTCTTATGGCGCACTGCTTGATGAGTGCCACCTGGCTGCTGGGCACAGGGGCAGAGCATCCAGTGGCACCAAGAAGAGGGGTCATGAGGCAGTGGTAGGGATGGAGATGAATCCTCTGGGTGGAGTATGCCAAATGTGCCTGGAAAGGGAGGAGGGTGGCCCCCTCCCCCCAAGGTTCTCATACACAGGCATCCTTTTTTTTTTAATCTGCAGCTCTTCAACTCTCGGGTGCCGGTTGGTCCCTTGTGTGCAGCAGAGCCCCTGAAGCATCACCAGGCAAGAGCAGACTGAAGAGCATCCTCCCAGCAGCGGCCACTTCAGCCCCTTGTGCTTACGATGGACGGAGGGACAGAGGGACTCCACTGCACAGGCGCTCAGGCTCCTTCCAGGGAAGGAGCGGTTGCTGAGTGACTGTCAGGCCCAGGATGTGACTCAGGAACCAGACCAACGATTGTAGTTAATTCGTGTTTTATTAGGGTAATGTCCAAACAAAGACTGCGTTTTCTCATGAAGCAATACAGGGATACAGGTCCTGCGGCATTGGGAGAAAGTTGACAGAGCAAGGGACTTCTTCCCGCCTGTTCTTTAAGAAGGGGCCAAACGGGCGCGCAATCTTTCGCTCCTCCTTAACTGCCCCTCAGGTACTGCCCGCCTTCCCCCCTTCTCTCCTGTCTTTTCAGCTGTCTGCGTGTGCGCAGTGAGGGGGGAAGCATCACCCCCTCCTCTTCTGAAGTTTCCGATTCCAGGATGGGGGATAGGGGAGGGGCTGATGGTAAACTGCCTCCCCGCTTTTCGGCTGTGAGCAGCCCTCCCTCTTCCCCCTCTTGCTCTGAGCCTGAAAGAGGGGGAGGTGTGAGAATGTCCAGGGAGGGCTCAGGCTCCCCCTTGCTAAGCGACCTTATCACTGGCAGTTCCTCTGTTTCGTCTTCGCTCCAAAGGGGGGAAGTTCCTCCCGCTTCCCTCTGCCATCCATCCGAATACTCTTCTCCCAACTCTCCGGGATCCAGCTCCCCAGGATTGGGACCCCAGCTCTGCCTTCCGACAGTGACTGACTTTACTGGGGCCACAATTTCACACAGATGTTGAGAAACACTGATTGAGCCTTTGGATGGAGACAATTTGTGCCTGCAAGTGCAAGGGCAGTGGGGTGGGTGGGGCCACTCCTCCATCCACTCTCTTCCTCTGGCTGGCTGGGCAGGAGGGGGTTCTGCTGCACCCCAGAGCCTGGAACACCAGGCAGGTGGGGGCAGGGCAGTGTCCGGGGCCACCAACCAACCCACCCACCCCTAAACCACCTCCTGGGAGAGGTGGGCCATTGGGGGTAAGGTTCATTTCTGCCTTCCCAGCCCATGAGCTGCCGTTGAGGTAACAGTAGAGCAGGGTGAGTCATTTGCTTCACCTTCTATTTATTGTCAACCCTCAAGTGTGGAGGATTGAGACATGAAAGGGACTCTGCTAGAGAAGTACCTTCAAGCTTCTACTTGAGAGCGATTCCCAGGAGCGCCAAGGAGTCAGGAGAAGGAGAGGGAGCTCCCTCTCTGTGCCACCCACAGCCACAACTCTGAGGGCTGATCTCCTCTGTCCCACGCAGCGTTATGTGCACTGGGATGCTTCCAAGAGAGCCTGGCACAGTGGCACAACCTGTGTGGGTCCTCTCCCTCAAACAAATAAAAATGAAATCTCAGAGCACACTATAGTCTCTTGATCTCCATGGTAGGAAAACAACATTTCTTGTGGTGCAGTTCGTGCTCATATACAGAGAGAGAGTCTAACTTTGTACTAAAGAGGCAGCTTTTACCATCTTAATAGTTTTTCAAGGTCCACACTTCTTGCTCAATGGTAGCTTCCAATCTGCTGTTTCCCTTTCACACAAGTAGGCATTCCTCTGGAAAGGTTCAGTATTGCTGTTTCCTTGTGGCTCCACCCCCAATTTTTCATGTTTATTCCCTCCAGAGTATGGATATTGCTAATGGAGAAGGGATTTTTGTCAGTTTCATTGTTTCTTGTCAATTGCATGCCTTTTTGGCTGAAGCCAGGAGAGCTTTGGGGTGCAATTTACATGAAACTTTATGAAACTGATTAGAGCTGATTAGAGTAATCACTGTCTCTAAACCTAAATGGCTCTTTGGCTGCACAGTCACTCTTAATTTTCAGAACAGTCCTTCTGCTATGGCTGGATGAGCCACCGAGGTGGATTTCTCCTGCAGCACATGGTCTGGTTTCTATCCCAAGCTTTTCTATTGATATCCTCTGTGACCTTGAACAAATGATTCATTTTCTTTGTGTGAAAGAGGGTTTGACAGCAGAACCAGCCACAGAAGACAAAATCTATAGATGACAGACCAGGAATGATCAGAGGGTACCATTGTGTGTTCTATGGCCACCCAGCCCCTGAAAGCTTTTAAGTGGAGTCAACAATAGGACGACTCCAATGCCCCAGAAAAATCTGGCATAATTTTGCCTAATTATCTGAAAGAATCTCTTGCTAGACAGAATTCTGTGCTAAATAAATCATTTTAGTTTAATATGTTCAAATTTTAGTTTAATATGTTCAAATTGGTTTTAATTTGTGGATTTTTATATATATGTTTTTGTACCGATTTATGTGATTTTATTGTATATACTTTCTGTTGTACACCACCCAGAGAGCTATGCTAGTGGGGCGGTATAAAAATTTAACAAACAAATAAATAAATAAATAAAATAATAGAGGGGGGAGTGAGTGAAAGGCAAAGTAGGCAGCGGCTGCGGCAGCTTTTGTGGGTGTCAGAGAAAGAGGGAGTGGGCGATGGGGCATAAGAGAGCCCGCCCATCTAAAAAAACATTGAAGCAAAGCACCTACACGGAGGAGTGCAGAGAAGCTGAGATGGTTTTTCCTTCCCTTTTCACATTATAACTGGATTGGGTTGATATGGATTTAAAGGGGAAAACTGCATGATAGCTTCCACTTGCCTGCAGCGTCAGGTGAACCATGCAAATTACAAAGGAATGCAAGTAGCACCAGACACACAGTAAATCGCCATGTGGATGAGCCCAGAGTTGCATGTGTAACAGAAGGGGAAGGCTGGGAGAGCCTACTTATGCTCTTAATTGAACAACTGCCTTTTAAGGTAGGCCAGTTGCTTCCCAAACTATCCAGTAATTGCTGTCCCCACCTTTCCTTTTTAGCTACCAGAGGGGAGGGGATTGTGGGGCTCTCAGATAAACACACCAGGACCCCGAGATAGTATCCACTTTATGTGTCCTCCTTTGGGGCAAAAGAAACTTGCTTTTCTCTGCCAAGGTCCCCCCCAGCTGACAACAGGCACAGAGCCAGCACCCACCTCTCTGTCTCTCCTACTAGAGATCACAGCAGGGTGCTTTTCCCTCTGTTGACCCCAAACCTCTTTGTTTGTAGCATGAACCAAGTGTTTGTGTGTGGTTTACACAAGCTCATGTGTTTGTGTGTGGTTTACACTAGCCCTGTGGGGTTGGCAGCAATGCACGCAGACACAGCTGTTCAATCATAGAATGTTTATGAGGCATACAGAAAGCAAAGGAGAGAAGGACAGAGTGTTGGAACGCAAAGGAGCACTTCAGCTCAAGCGTGTGACCTGGCTAGTTACAAACAGGCTTCCAGCAGGTCTCCTCATGAGCAAGAGCATCTTGCCCGCTGCTGCACTTGACAGTCAGCTGGTGCTTCCCAGCCAATCAGGACTGGCTGCTTCCTATCGTGCAAGGGGGAAGGGTTTTCAGTCCAGGGGTGGCAGCCCCAATGCTCTTGTGCCATATCTGATCTTTGTGCCAAGCCATCCCGCGAGTAGAGGCTTGGGCTCCGTCTCTTGCAGACCAAGGCTGCCACCCCTGGCCTGTCTACTGGGGAGAAAGGTCTGCTGAACTCTGGGGAACTTACTTCTTCTGAGCAGGCCTGCAGAGGATTGCCCTCTCGCTCTCGCTCCCTGATTAAGACTGGCACTTCTAGCACAATGCCACTCTAAAACACAAATCCCCATGAAGGCATCTTCTTTGTAGGGTGGCCCACCAAGCCCCTGGCCACCAGCACCCAGCTACCTGTTGCCTCTGGCCAAAATGAACTTTAACAAAAGGCCAGAACTCTTGGGGATTTCCGAATGGTTTTCAGCTACAGGCTGCCATCTGCTGACACCTTCCGGCTGATGTCAGGAATGCAGAAATGGAAGATTTCCAGGTTTACAAGCCATGCCATGGACTGGCCGTCTTTCTCAGTGGTTAGAGCAATGATGCCCTTGGGGTAGGGACTTCCTGATTACCCCGTGGGGTGAAGAGCACAAGGCAACGGGGGGTCCATGGTAAAGTACCAACTTTGTCCATGGCACTTGCTTTAGCAATAGCTCTTAATCATTACAGTGAAGGCCTGAACACCAAACTCTGCACCAGGCCGTTGGCCCACCAAGGAAGTACTGTCCACTCTGACCGGCAGGAGTTTCTTCAGCATTCAGGCACAGGTCCTTCCCAAGCTCTGCCCCTGTTGCCTGGGAAATGACCTTGGGATCCTGTTAGGGTTGCCAGGTCAAAAGCATCCCAAATACTGAGATGTTGGGGACGGGCCCAAGTGATGTCATGGGGCGGGCCCAAGTGATGTCACGGGGTGGGTCCAAGTGACATCATGGGGCAGGTCCAAGTGATGTCATTAAGCATCAACCACAGTTGCTTGGCACATACAATTCATACAGAAACATTTATCTGATTGGAAATTAAGACAGACATCTTAGCTAAAAGAAGGAGCCTGGGTAGGGAACATTTAATCTAGCCAATTCACTTCTGGCAAAAAGGGTTCAAGTGCCCTCAGGCCAGGCCAGGCCAGGCCAGTCACCAGAAGGCCATTGTATGAAGAAAGGAGCCTAGTGTTGTGGAGATTAGATGGAAGCACTCAGGAATAAAGATGGATGCCTCTGAAGAGCTGCAATTCTAAACACACTTATTAAGGGACTAAGCCCCATAGAACTCAATAGGACTTACTTCTCAGTAGATATGGTTTAGATTGTGTTGTTGGTAAAGCTTGACTAGGGATCCTCTGCAAAGACATCCATATCCAAGTAGGGTTGGCAACCCACTGCCTGGAATGCCCTGCCCCTACCTTTTAACATCCAAATTTCTTTACAGATTTGACCCTTCACTTCAGAAAGAGGTCTGAGTAATAAGAAGATTCTCTACCCTTTTCTGTCTCCCCTGTGGGCTGCTATAAACTCACTTTATCAGCCAACCCAATTCTAGTGAATATAATTGACAGAGAGAAAGCACACATGATTTGGTCTACCTTCACAGGCAGTAGCTTAGGAACAACAATTGCAGCCACGCTACCCAGTATGTGAATTCCCTTTTACCACTATTGGACAAGAAACAAACATAAGAACATAAGAACATAAGAAGAGCCTGCTGGATCAGGCCAGTGGCCCATCTAGTCCAGCATCCTGTTCTCACAGTGGCCAACCAGGTGCCTGGGGAAAGCCCACAAGCAGGACCCGAGTGCAAGAACACTCTCCCCTCCTGAGGCTTCTGGCAACTGGTTTTCAGAAGCATGCTGCCTCTGACTAGGGTGGCAGAGCACAGCCATCACGGCTAGTAGCCATTGATAGCCCTGTCCTCCATGAATTTGTCTAATCTTCTTTTAAAGCCATCCAAGCTGGTGGCCATTACTGCATCTTGTGGGAGCAAATTCCATAGTTTAACTATGCGCTGAGTAAAGAAGTACTTCCTTTTGTCTGTCCTGAATCTTCCAACATTCAGCTTCTTTGAATGTCCACGAGTTCTAGTATTATGAGAGAGGGAGAAGAACTTTTCTCTATCCACTTTCTCAATGCCATGCATAATTTTATACACTTCTATCATGTCTCCTCTGACCCGCCTTTTCTCTAAACTAAAAAGCCCCAAATGCTGCAACCTTTCCTCGTAAGGGAGTCGCTCCATCCCCTTGATCATTCTGGTTGCCCTCTTCTGAACCTTTTCCAACTCTAGAATATCCTTTTTGAGATGAGGCGACCAAAACTGTACACAGTATTCCAAATTCGGCCGCACCATAGATTTATACAACGGCATTATGATATTGGCTGTTTTATTTTCAATACCTTTCCTAATTATCCCTAGCATGGAATTTGCCTTTTTCACAGCTGCCGCACACTGGGTCGACATTTTCATCGTGCTGTCCACTACAACCCCGAGGTCTCTCTCCTGGTCGGTCACCGCCAGTTCAGACCCCATGAGCGTATATGTGAAATTAAGATTGTTTGCTCCAATATGCATAATTTTACACTTGTTTATATTGAATTGCATTTGCCATTTTTCCGCCCATTCACTCAGTTTGGAGAGGTCTTTTTGGAGCTCTTCGCAATCCCTTTTTGTTTTAACAACCCTGAACAATTTAGTGTCGTCAGCAAACTTGGCCACTTCACTGCTCACTCCTAATTCTAGGTCATTAATGAACAAGTTGAAAAGTACAGGTCCCAATACCGATCCTTGAGGGGACTCCACTTTCTACAGCCCTCCATTGGGAGAACTGTCTGTTTATTCCTACTCTCTGCTTTCTGCTTCTTAACCAATTTCTTATTCACAAGAGGACCTCTCCTCTTATTCCATGACTGCTAAGCTTCCTCAGAAGCCTTTGGTGAGGTACCTTGTCAAACGCTTTTTGAAAGTCTAAGTACACTATGTCCACTGGATCACCTCTATCTATATGCTTGTTGACACTCTCAAAGAATTCTAGTAGGTTACTGAGACAGGACTTTCCCTTGCAGAAGCCATGCTGGCTCTGCTTCAGCAAGGCTTGTTCTTCTATGTGCTTAGTTAATCTAGCTTTAATAATACTTTCTACCAGTTTTCCAGGGACAGAAGTTAAGCTAACTGGCCTGTAATTTCCGGGATCCCCTCTGGATCCCTTTTTGAAGATTGGCGTTACATTTGCCACTTTCCAGTCCTCAGGCACGGAGGAGGACGCGAGGGACAAGTTACATATTTTAGTTAGCAGATCAGCAATTTCACCTTTGAGTTCTTGGAGAACTCTCGGGTGGATGCCATCCGGGCCCGGTGATTTGTCAGTTTTTATATTATCTATTAAGCTTAGAACTTCCTCTCTCGTTACCACTATTTGTCTTAGTTCCTCAGAATCCCTTCCTGCAAATGTTAGTTCAGGTTCAGGGATCTGCCCTATATCTTCCACTGTGAAGACAGATGCAAAGAATTCATTTAGCTTCTCTGCAATCTCCTTATCGTTCTTTAGTACACCTTTGACTCCCTTATCATCCAAGGGTCCAATTGTCTCCCTAGATGGTCTCCTGCTTTGAATGTATTTATAGAATTTTTTGTTGTTGGTTTTTATGTTCTTAGCAATGTGCTCCTCAAATTCTTTTTTAGCATCCCTTATTGTCTTCTTGCATTTCTTTTGCCAGAGTTTGTGTTCTTTTTTATTTTCTTCATTCGGACAAGACTTCCATTTTCTGAAGGAAGACTTTTTGCCTCTAAGAGCTTCCTTGACTTTGCTCGTTAACCATGCTGGCATCTTCTTGGCCCTGGCGGTACCTTTTCTGATCTGCGGTATGCACTCCAGTTGAGTTTCTAATATAGTGTTTTTAAACAACTTCCAAGCATTTTCGAGTGATGTGACCCTCTGGACTTTGTTTTTCAGCTTTCTTTTTACCAATCCCCTCATTTTTGTGAAGTTTCCTCTTTTGAAGTCAAATGTGACCGTGTTGGATTTTCTTGGCAATTGGCCAGTTACATGTATGTTTAATTTAATAGCACTGTGGTCACTGCTCCCAATCGGTTCAACAACACTTACATCTCGCACCAGGTCCCGGTCCCCACTGAGGTTTAAGTCCAGGGTTGCCATCCCTCTGGTCGGTTCCATGACCAGCTGGTCTAGGGAATAGTCATTTAGAATATCTAGAAACTTTGCTTCTTTGTCATGACTGGACAACAACAAGGTGAATCCTCAGTGGGTTTAAGGGGGCTGAGTGGAGTGCATGGAACCACTGTTGTTGCTTCTATGGATGAAAGGGAGTGAGGATAAAGGTAAATGAAATGCAAATAGAAAAAGAAGAACAAAAGACAGTGTTGATTTCTTAAATTCAATACCATACTAACCACAAGAAGATTCCTATGAGTAAGGCAGAAAACTAAGCATCTCATGACCAGTCAGGATTCCTAACTGAAAACCAAAAATATGAAAAATGAATAAATATTTGTATAAGCATGACTACCAAATACATTTATTATTTACACAAATGGTAAAGATATTTATAGTGCAATCCTCCGTTTATTTATTCAGAAGCAAGTCCCAGTGTAGTCAGTGGGGCTTACTCAAACAAGGACAGAACTGCAACCTCAAGTGATAAGCAACTTCATTCACACAACCCAAAATTCAGAATCATGCCACTTTAAGCTGTTTTGCAACTGTTTATACTTGTTTTTATGGTTATAGGATTTTAAAGGGATTTATTTCTTATTGTGAGCTGCCTTGGTTTCCAGACTGCAACCTTACCTCACAGCGTTGTTGGAAGGATTCCCATATATACACACACATTGGAGATGTAAAAATACATACACCCCATATAATAGTTTATTGTCAAAACCAGTTGATCATTGCAGAACATTAAAAAAATAAAATCTGTATTAGTTTTCAACATCATAAAAACAGTGATACCTAAGTAAGCACTGCCTAATTGCTATAAAAATAGGATTGAAGGGGGAGAGAAAGATATACAACACAAACACAATTCTTTCCTATGTTCACTCAAAAGCCCCATCAATTTACGGCACAATCCTAACCATGTCTACTCAAAAGGAAGTCCTATTGAATTCAATGGGGTTTACTCTGGGTATGTTTACTCTGGAAAATCAAGTACTTGATTGATGATGATGATGATGATGATTGCATTTATATACTGCCCCATAGCCGAAGCTCTCTGGGGGGTTTACAACAATTAAAAACATTAAAAACAAGCATACAAATTTAAACCGTTTAAACCCATAAAAACAGATAAGCAAGTTAAAAACACATGTTATTCAAATGCTGTTAAAATGCCTGGGAGAAGAGAAAAGAGGGTTAAAGCTTCAATTCAGTTTGCAAAACACTGCCCTCTTCAAAATTTAAACCTGTCTGACTCCTACAGACAGGAGAGAAAAAGACTGAAAGCTTACTTATTCAATCTGTGAGATGTTCAGAAAAGCAGGAAAAAGGACGTTTCTGAGCCTTGGGCCAGTCACTGCCTCTCAGGCTCAGAAGGAGGCAATGGTAACACCCCCCCCCAATACCTCTTACCATGAAAACCCTATTCATAGGGTTGCCATAAGTCGGAATTGACTTGAAGGCAGACAATTTAATTTGACTCTACATTTTTGGCTTTATCATTCCTTGTCAATCACAACCCTGATTTCTTATTGGCTAAAAACCTGAAAGGGCAGGAAATAGAGCAGAACTTAGAGCAACCAAGAACTTGTGGGGGAGCACAGCTGACGTTTTGGTGTGTATCTCTGAAACAAGACCACCTAGAAACTTAATTCTATTTTTAAATGAAAGCTGAAAGTCTGGAGATTACGGTGAATCAGCCGGAGAGCTGGAGGGGACCCCCAGAAACCAGAGTGTCAGGCTGAAAAATGGAGGTCTAACAACTCTAAATCCTGTGCATGTGAAATGTGTGCTCTGACACTGAGCCATAGCTGTCCCTCAAACTGAGCAAAGTTATTTGTTGCATTCTGGAGAAAGTTGGTGACCGTCAGAGCAAGGGCGTCTCACAATAACTCTCTTGGAACAGTCACAGGAGCAAAGAATCTCTGAAATTGGTAAGTTTACAAAGGGCGATCTCTATGTTGAGTTTTTATGAACTGAAATGGCAGCGTCACATTTTCAAAACAGCAACCAAATCTCCACTATTGATTTGCTACCTTTTTGAAAAATTCATCATTTCAAAAGGCATCTGACCTGTTTGGGAGAGAAGTGACACTTTTGCTAAACACTTTCCCGATAAAATCGAACGTCTGAAGAGCACGCTTCCGCTCGCCGTGGAGGCAGGAAGTGGGCCAGAGTCGGCCAGTTGCATTCCGGTCTGTTGGGATCGGTTTCAGCCTCTTCTCTCTGAGGAAGTGGACAAGGTGCTCTGTACTGTGAAGCCAACCACCTGTCTGGTTGATCCTTGCCCCTCATGGCTCATCATGAGCTGTAAAGAGAGACTGGGCGAAGGGATCAAGGCGGTGGTGAATGCATCCTTGCAAGAGGGTGCAATGCCATCAGCCCTCAAGGAAGCGGTAATAAAGCCCATCTTAAAAAAACCGTCCTTGGATCCCCAAGAGTTAAACAACTTTCGCCCAGTCTCTAATTTACCATTCTTGGGCAAGGTGATTGAGAGGGTGGTGGCTGCGCAATTACAGACACACTTGGAGGAAACGGATTATTTAGATCCATACCAATCGGGTTTTAGGACTGGTCATGGAACGGAAACAGCCTTGGTCGCTCTGGTAGATGATATGCGGAGGGCATTGGATAGGGGTGAATACACCTTCCTTGTCCTCCTGGACCTCTCAGCGGCTTTCGATACCGTTGACCACGGTATCCTTTTAAATCGCCTAGAGGGATTAGGAATAGGAGGCACTGTCTTGCAGTGGTTCCGTTCCTATCTCTCGGATAGGCAGCAACGGGTGGCATTGGGAGATGAGGTTTCAGACCCTTGGCCTCTTCATTGTGGAGTGCCACAGGGTTCTATCCTCTCTCCCATGCTATTCAACATCTATGTGAAACCGCTGGGAGCAATCATTAGGAGTTTTGGGTTGCAGTGCCATCACTCAGCTCTATCTCTCCTTTAAGTCCTCACCGGAGTTAGCTGTGAATACCATGTCCAAGTGCCTAGAATCCGTAAGTGGATGGATGGGAGAGAATAGGCTGAAGCTGAACCCCGACAAGACTGAGCTATTACTTGTGGGAGATAAAAGGAAGTTAGGAATTACTGACCTGATGCTTGATGGGGTAAGTTTACCCCTGAAGGACCAGGTCCACAGTCTTGGGGTCATACTTGACTCCCAGCTGTCCATGGAGGCTCAGATTACAGCAGTGAGCCGGGCAGCTTGGTATCAATTACATCTGATACGGAGACTGCGTCCCTATCTTCCTGTTCACCTGCTCCCTCAGGTGATACATGCCCTGGTCTCCTCTCGCTTAGACTACTGCAGTGCGCTCTACGTGGGGTTACCCTTGAAAACGGTCCGGAAATTACAACTGGTACAGAACGCGGCGGCATGCTTGATTACGCATAGCCGTCGCTGGGATCATATCACCCCAGTGTTATTAGATCTTCACTGGCTACCAGTTGTCTACCGGGCCCAATTCAAGGTGTTGGTGTTGACCTTTAAAACCCTATACGGTTTCGGCCCAGTATATCTGAAGGAACGCCTCCAGAATCACCGATTGTGCCGCCTGACGAGATCAGCCTTGCAAGACCTTCTCTCGGTCCCACCGGTGAGAACAGCTAGGCTGGTGCGGACCAGAGAGAGGGCCTTCTCGGTCATGGCCCCCACCCTCTGGAACTCCCTCCCTTTCGATCTCAGACAGGCTCCCTCCCTGTCCAGCTATCGCCGAGCCTTGAAGACCCGGCTGTTCAGTCAGGCCTACAAGATTGGGACAGATTAATTTATGTTATAACTGAATTAACGGATGGTTTCTTTAGCTTAAAATTTGATTATGTCAATATGTATATGTATTGTTTTTAGTCTTGCTGTTCGTCGCCTAGAGTGTCCCTAACCCGGACAGATCGGCGGCTGAAAAATAAAATTTATTATTATTTATTATTATTTAAATGCCCTTTCTCCTCATCACAGAGCTGAGAAACAAGTATGAAGATGGGGTGGGGGTGGTTTATTTCCCCCCCTAAAATGATTATAGAATCATAGAATAGCAGAGCTGGAAGAGACCTGTAAGGCCATTGAGTCCAACCCCCTGCTCAGTGCAGGAATCCAGATTAAAGCATACCTGACAGGTGGCTGTCCAGTGGCGTCTTGAAGGCCTCCAGTGTTGGAGAGCCCACCACCTCCCTTGGTCACTGGTTCCATTGTCATACCTCTCTAACAGTTAGGACGTTTTTCCTGATGTTCAGCTGAAATCTGGCTTCCAGCAACTTGAGCCCATTATTCCGTGTCCTGCACTCTGGGATCTCCTCTGTGTGGCAACTTTTCATGTACTTGAAGAGTGCTATCCTATCTCTCCTCAGTCTTCTCTTCTTAAGGCTAAACATGCCCAGTTCTTTCAGTCTCTCCTCATAGGGCTTTGTTTCCATTCCCGTGATCATCCCCGTTGCCCTTCTCTGAACTCGTTCCAGTTTCTCTGCATCCTTTTCAAAGTATGGTGTCCAGAAGTGGTACTCAAGATGAGGCCTAAACAGTGCCAAACAGAGGGGAACTAATACTTCACATGATTTGGAAATTATACTTCTGTTAACACAGCCTAATATAGCATTTGCCTTTTTGCAGCCACATCACACTGTTGGCTCATATTCAGCTTGTGATCAACAACAATCCCAAGATCCTTCTCACATGTAGCATTGCTGAGCCAAGTATCCCCCCATCTTATAACTGTACACTTGGTTTCTCTTTCCTAGGTGTAGAACTTTGCATTTATCCCTGTTGAATTTCATTCTGTTGTTTTCAGCCCAATGCTCCAGCCTATCAAGGTTGCTTTGAATTTTCTTTCTGTCTTCCACAGTATTAGCTGTGCTCCCAATTTTGTATCATCTGCAAATCTGATAAGCATTCCCTGCACCTCCTCATCCAAGTTGTTCATAAAAAGGTTGAAGAACGCTGGGCCCAGGACCGAGCCCTGTGATACCCCACTTGTTACTTCTGCCCAATTTGAGAAGGCACCATTGATAAGCATGCTTTGAGTACGATTCTGGAGCCAGCTGTGGATCCACCTGAGAGTTGTTCCATCCAGCCCACATGTAGCTAGCTTGTTAATCAGAATATCATGGGGCACTTTGTCAAAAGCTTTGCTGAAGTCGAGCCCAGTTCTTTCAGGTAAAAGCGATCCTGTTTCCTCAGACTTTTTCATGGCTTTTATTAGCTCTCTGCAATATCTGAAATGCTGAGCTTGAAAAACACTGCTGAATTTATCTGTTTTATCTGTTATTATTATTTATAGTTATTTTTTAAAAAAATGTTCTGCAAGCTGCCTCAAAAATAATTTGTTGAAAGGTGGGTACAGATATGTCAAATAAACAAACAAGTAAACAAGGCTGAAATTTTATACAAATTTACCTGGGAGTCAATCCAATTGAATGTAATGGATGTTACTTCTGAGTAGACATGCATAGGATTGTGCTCTAAATGCCCCCTTCCCCCCAATATCCTGGTTACATTATGTGCTGCTCCCTCCCGCAAGAATCTGCCAGAGAGACCCTGGGATCATTGTCAGGGGGTCTTCCCTGGGTGCCCCATCAAGTAAGGAGTGGTGGGTGGTGACATTTTGGTGGTGGCATCCTGCTGTGGAATGCTCTCCCCAGAGAGGCTTGCAGGACATCTGCTTGGAGGTCTCTCCAGTGCCAGATGGAAAAATGGAAATGGACTGCCTTCAAGTCGATCCTGACTTACGGTGACCCTATGAATTCAGAGGTGGTTCACCATTGCCTTCCTCTGAGGCTGAGAGGCAGCGACTGGCCCAAGGTCACCCAGCGAGCTTCATGGCTGGGTGGGGATTCGAACCCTGTAGTCCAACACCTTAACCACTACACCACGCTGGTTCTCATGCCAGATGGAGACTGCTTTATTTCCCCAGGACTTTTAAATGATGAAATTTTAAATTTAATATCTGCTTAATATAATTATTGGTGTGACTGAGAGGGGTGGTTTTTTTTGGTTATACTGATATTATTGCTTTGTTGTATTGTAGACTAACCAAAGGACTTTGTTACCAGACAACTTATAAATATTGTTAATATGTACATACATAATACGTACATACAATTTTAACCATAATGAGCTCTTCCCAGCTTTCAGTGCCCAAACTGATGTTGCACAAAAGAACAAAAACATTTTTATATTCTTAAACATGCGCAGCCACCCTTCGAAATATGCATTTCTCTGAATTCAGTTTTCCAGCCAAGTAATGTGTACAAAAATGAATATAACAGGGTAAATCTGTGTGTATAAAAATGCATATATTAGGGGAAATTGCTTTGCAAAAAATTGTGTATTAGGCAAAATGGTATTAAAATGTGTATACTAGCAGAAATTTGTACTAAAATGCTGAAGAATTTTCATGACCACTTTTTAAAAAATGCAAACTGTTGTGGAAATGTGCTGACCTTAAGATTGGAAAAATGAGAAAACAGAAAGCAATTGAAAGGGCAGATGTGCCCCTCCCTAGCAGCCCCTCCCTCAATGCCAGAGAGCAGGAGTCAGAGGGTCTCCAATCCCCATCCTGCTATTTGCTCCCCCAGGGTCAACTGAGCAGAGCAGTTACACTGGTCAGTGGCTGCTCCCATGAGCTTCTCCCACACAAGGGAAATATTACGCAGCATATAAATGGGTCCTGACTGGGAGCCTCGTCGTTGCCTGCCCCAGGCATGCTGTGTGAGGGAGCGGCCTCCGCAGGGATGGCGAGTGAGGATGAACGAAGGGCCACAACCGTGCAGCCCTGCACAGAATGAAGGCCAGAGGTGAGTCAGCAGTGGAGGCGATATTATGCACTGGAGAAACATTTGCCCCAATCCAAAGTGGCACAGACAGAAGGTAGCCAAGGGGCAGAGGGAGGCGGGCAAGGACTCCCTGGGCAGCCTCCTTAGGAAAGGCTCTCCCCCTCTTCTCAGCATCTGTTGATTGCAAAACATTTTTTCATTAAAAATTGTTTTTTTAAAAAGCAGATGTGTATCATCAAAAAAATTAAAATATACTGATAATCCATGTTTTAAAGAGCGAGAGCCACTCCTATGAAATGGAGGGCGGCAGACCTCCAGACCTCCAGTGCTGCTTGGCAGCCTCTTCGCCATCTTTGGTTGACCACCAGGAGAAACATTTCCCAGACCTTTTGAGCTGCTCAGTTCTCCAGCAACCTCCTCTTCTTTTCCACAGCTTAGCAAATGTAAGCCTTGTTGTGGCTGCTAAAATATGCAACACGGAGACATGAGTTCTCATTTGTGCAAACCTTTACGTCAGCCTTCCCCATCATGGCGCCCTCCAGATGTTTTGAACTGCATCTCCCATCAGCCCCAGGTAGGCCAGGGCACTGGTTGGGGAAGGGTGATTTGCAGAATGGAGACATACCAGAGGATCTCATTCTCAGAGATCTGATTGGTAACAGCAGCAACCGTTTTCCAGAAGCCATGAGTTCTAATATACTGTTAAGAGTTTTTATATATGTATATATATATATTGCAGCAGAGTGCAGAAATAACTGGTCTGCTAAGGCTGGTAGTTGAAAGAAAAAAGAAAATTAAGATTTATTCCAACAAAGAGGTAATGTCACACATGCTGAACCAGCCATGCAGCTTCCACTGAGGGAGCCATTACTTACTAACTGAGAACAAAGATAGGAAGAGAAAGGAGGAAGGGGAAGAGCCAAGCCTGCAAAAACAACAAATACTGTGGAGGAGGAATCAACAGTGGGAAGAATAGACTGCCTTTCTGACTATTGCCCCCCCCCCCCCAGTTTAGGACATTTGTAGCATGTGTTGGTGATTTACTGCCAACACATAGAACAGGAGTCACCTTTATCATGTGATCAGTGTCAGCAGTAGCTCTTCTCAGTGTTATCAATCTCTTGTAGCTCCGAGGGAGATAAATGTTATCGTGTGACTTGATATAGCTTTCTTTCATGTGAAGGGCTACATGATTTGATCATGGATGAAGGCGCCGATTTGGTGTGCATTATCGAGACCTGGATGGGTGAGCTGATCTGACCCAGTTTTGTCCACCTGAATATTTTGTGCAACGCCAGCACAGGCTGCCGGGGGGGGGGGAGGAGTTGCTGTGGTCTACAGAACTTCCATCTCTGTCACCAGGAAACCACTCTGACTTGGAGCTGGCTGTGAGGGCCTGCATTTGGGCCTGCCAAGGGGACAGTAAACTAGAATTGCTGCTGGTGTACCGTCCACCCTGCTGCCCGACAGCTTCTCTAACTGAGCTGGCGGAGGACGTCTCAGCTGTGGTGTTGGAGGAGCCCAGAACGATAGTCCTGGGTGATTTAAATGTCCATGCTGAGACTGCCTCTAGTGTTCTGGCTCGGGACTTCATGGCCTCCATGATGACCATGGGGCTGTCTCAAGTTGTCACTGGCCCAACGCATAGGGCAGGGCATACCCTAGAATTGGTTTTTGCTCCAGATGGAGGAAGGGGTGGAAGAGATAGGGGGTGGTGGATGTCACCCCATTGTCATGGTCAGACCACTTCCTGGTGAAGTTTAGATTTATGGCTCCGATCCTTCCCTGCAGGGGTGGTGGACAGATTAAGAAGGTCCGCCCCAGAGACTATGGAATCCACTGGATTCCTGAATGCCCTGGGGGAGTTTCCAGTAGATAGAGCAGGTGACCCTGTTGAAGCCCTTGTTACACTTTGGAATAGTGAGGCGCATCAGACTCTTGACATGGTTGTCTCCAAGCGCCCTCTCCAGCATTGTAGAGCCCGGCTTGCACCTTGGTATACCAGCGAACTAAGGGCAATGAAACAGGCTGGACGACGGCTAGAGCGGATGTTTGTACACCCACTGTCTAAAATCCAGTTGTTTGATTTTTGCTTATAATTATTTGCCACAAGCCCTTTATGCGTTAAAAGGAAGTTGCTCTCTTTGGATCCCTCTCTCTGAGGTCCCTGCCTATGCTTAGGCAAAGCATGCTGTTGCTTTCTCTGTTTGAAACTTTGAGAGTTCCCATTGGCTGTTGAATTTTTGGGTGAGTCGCAGTCCCTAGCCAGGTGACCACGCCTCCCACATGCAAAACAGCATTGTGATTGGTTCTTGGGAGGGGCTTTTCCCTTCCCTTTATCTTTCCTGCTTGTTGTTGTTGTTGTTATGTGCCTCCAAGTCGACTACGACATATGGCGACCCTATGAATCAGGGACCTCCAAGAGCATCTGTCATGAACCACCCTGTTCAGATCTTGGAAGTTCAGGTCTGTGGCTTCCTTTATGGAATCGGTCCATCTCTTGTTTGGCCTTCCTCTTTTTCTACTCCCTTCTGTTTTTCCCAGCATGATTGTCTTTTCTAATGAATCATGTCTTCTCATGATGTGTCCAAAGTATGATAACCTCAGTTTCATCATTTTAGCTTCTAGTGACAGTTCTGGTTTAATTTGTTCTAACACCCAATTATTTGTCTTTTTCGCGGTCCATAGTACCCACAAAGCTCTCCTCCAACACCACATTTCAAATGAGTTGATTTTTCTCTTATCCGCCTTTTTCACTGTCCAACTTTCACATCCATACATAGAGATGGGGAATCCTTCCTGCTAGCCAGGTAATTTGATCCACTCTCATTTGAATCTCTGTGGACAATACATTCCTCTCTTAACTTTGCAAGAACTTGTTCAAATTGAATCTCACGGTTGTGGTTTAAAAGAGAAACGAATGGTTCAAATCTGTCTCCCAACGTGCCCATAAGGAAACCCAACTTCTGTTGCTCATTAAATTCAAATCCAGTTAATTTTAACTTGCTGAATATACTTATCAGGGAAGTTATTTGCCTTTCACAGTCTTTCTTTGTTTCTAGTGTTAATTTCATTATTTCGTGAATCAACACTGTCTGAGATCTAAAACTTGTAAAGCCAAATGCTGTTTGGAGTTTATCCAGCATTTCCTTGGCTGATGTACATCTTTCTACATATAGTAGCTGTTCATCTTTAAAAGCATCAAAAATGATCGCTTTTGCTATTGCATATTTGTCATCCCAATGGCTTATTTCTTGGGGATCTTCCTGTGGTTTAGGTTTCTCTGGGATGATCGAGAAGAGATCCCAGCCCTCCTTTGTGTGGCAAAGTGTGTCTTCCCCCTGCATCGTAAGAGCATATCCAGCACTTGGGGCGGGAGAAGGGAACGGGCTGGCAAAGACTGATCCAGCTCCTGGGGGGGGGTCATTTTCCCAACTACACAGAGCACTGGCATTAGAAGTCCCAGCGACTTCATTGGGAAGGTGATGCCATAGCATCAATGCCACCGCCTCGTGAGGAATCAGGGGCACTTGCGTTTACAAACACACCTGGTTGATTATCAGTCCACAGAGCCTCACTGATGAGTAAAGATTCATGACTCAAAGGCTGTAGGCACACTAGTCACTTTGAAAGCAGCCAGAATGGCTTTTCTGGCAGTGTCTTGCAGCGACTCTGTCCTTGGCTAGCCACACCTCCCTTCCCCACTACTGACTTCAGTCCTTTAAGGAACGCCCACAGCAAAGCGTTGGGCCAATCACTGTCTCTGCCTGAGCATGCAGCAAAGCATTTCCACACCTGGAAGACAAATGGATTGATCTACCAATCAGTTGTGAAATTTGTCTGAAAGGAACTTAATCTGATCCAACTAGGTTTTAGAGTAAAAAGGGTGGAGTTTGACTACCGTCATGTGTCCCTGTTTTCAGAAGAGAGGTGGAAACACATTGGAAATGACACAACCATAAGTGTGTCTCTACCCAAAGTAACACCATAGAAATACCATAATCACCATTAATACAGGTCTCTCCCCACCATCTTTGATGTAGGTCCAAACAATCAGGAAGCTCAGCTGCTGTGTTAATCAGTGTATTTAGGTGTACACGCAGGTGTTGGAAGAGGGCATATTCTTCTTCATGGAACTACTTGGGAACCAGAGCCTCCTTCCTCCAACATTCCTCATGACGGGCATCCCAGGATTAGAGGCCAGAAACATCTGGGTCTCCATCCTTTTCTGCTTCGTCTATGCTATTGCTGTTTTGGGAAATAGTGCTGTTTTCCTTGTGATTGCGAAAGATCACAGCCTGCATAAGCCCATGAACCTTTTTCTCTGCATGCTGGCTGTGAGTGAATTGGGGGTGTCTCTCTCCACCCTCCCCATGGTGCTGAAGGTCTTCCTGTTTGACACCGGGGAGTTTGGCTTCAACGCCTGTCTCAGCCGGATGTTCTTCATCCACTGCTTCTCCATCATGGACTTTGGGGTCCTGTGGGCCATGGCGCTGGACCGCTTCTTCGCCATTTACAACCCACTGCAGTACACCACCATCCTGACTAACTACAGGATTGCCCTGATAGGCTCGGGGATTGCCCTGCGGAGTGTTATTCTCATGGCCACATTGCCGTTTCTCCTGAGGGGGCTGCCATTTTGCAGGTCCAATGTGCTGGCTCATCCTTACTGCTTGCACCCCAATTTAATCTGGCTTCCTTGCCGCAGACACAACGGTTAACAACCAGAATGGTCTGTTTGTTGTACTCTCTACATTTGGACTTGATTCCTTGTTTATCGTCTTGTCCTACATGATGATTCTCAAGACTGTGCTGAGCATGGCCTCCAGGGCGCCTCAAGGCCTTGAACAGCTGCATCTCCCACATCTGTGCGGTCCTGCTCTGTTACACTCCAGTGCTTGGCGTGTCCATGGCACACAGGTTCGGCAAGCACACTCCTCCTCTTGTCCACTCCCTCATGGCCAACGTCTACCTTCTTGTCCCTCCGGTGCTGAACCCCGTCATCTACAGCATCAAAACCAAAGACATCCGCAAGGCCCTTGGCAGGTTTTTGTCTCAAAAGAAGTTCTGAATGGAAGTGGCAAAGCACGTAGTGACGTCTCCAAGAGTACTTCTGGTTTTTCAAGCTTAATAGAAGGAAGATGAGAGCGACCATTTGGTTGTACAGTAGGGCCCCGCTTTTCAGCGTTCCGCTAATACAGAGGCTTTCAATTAGAGTAAGGCCCCACTCATACGGCGCTTGTTTCCCTTTTACAGCGTTGTTCAGGCATCAGGCACCATTCTATTGTATGAGTTCTGCTTTTCAGCGGGTTTCGCTTTTAGGCAGGCGTCTGGAATATAACCCGCCATATGAGTGGGGCCCTACTGTACCCAGTTAGGGAAGCTACTGGCATTTTTAACTGACATACACACATACACACACACACACATACAGAGAGAGACAGGGAGAGAACGAGAGAGAGAGAGAGGCTTTTTTGTGAGTACATAATTATACTCTGTCTTAAATAATGATGCATCATTTCATTGTGAGAATAGTACCATAGATGAGGAATGGCAGTGGCTCAGTGGCACAGCACCTGCTGCATGTGCAGAAGGCCCCGGGTCCAATCCCCAATGGCAGCATCTCCAGGTAGGGCTGGGAGAGGCCCCCTGCCGGGAACCCCGGCGAGCTCCTGCCAGTCTAGGTAGACAATGCCTAGCAAGATGGACCAAGGCTCTGATTTGGTGTAGTTTCCTAAGATCTTATGAATAATGGTCATTAGCAAAACAAAACCATGCCCAGAATAGCATGCAGATCTGTGTGAAGAGGCTTTGTTTTCTCATGAAACAAGGACACACAATTCCATCATCCAGATATGCGTATCGTTAGTTTAAACTTTTAGAAGTCTTTTGTCAAGATGAGGTATCTCTGGCCACCCATAACTAAGCACCCAGTGCTAGAAACACACCCAAAGGTTTGCTTGCGTGAAATGCATCTTATGGGGTGACACGTCAGTAACCCCAAACTACATCCCCCCCAGTCTGCCCAGTACATTGTAGTTCGAAAAAGTAATGTTATGAGCATGGGGGTTAGGATGGATGATTCCTGTGGGTCCCCTTTCTAGTCTCTGATTTGGAATCCCGTGCCTTGGGGCTCGCTCTGCTGACCAGATTAATTTCCTTTGTTAAACAAATAGAGTGGCCAGGTAAGATAATGGGCCTATCAGTTGCCCAGCAATGGTGAATGGGCCAGGAAGACCCTTTTGTTATTGAAACTCTTCAGGAGAGCACCCCCCCCTTCCTGGAGCCCAGCAGAGGCTTGTAGTTTGAATGTGTCTAGAGAATGCTGGGAGACTGAAGGCAGGCAGAGAGACTGGCTCTCTGCACCATGGCCTTTGGGGTGCCTCCTGCAACCCAGATGGAAAAGCTGGATATTGGACTGCTGATGCATTGAACCCCTCCATCCTTTCATAAAGACACTGCAGTCTCTGCTGACCTTCTTCCCCAAAGGAAACCAAACCCTGGAGGAGTGCAGGGACCCCTGAAATCTCACGGCTGGGAGATTGGGGAGGCGCGCAACAGTAAGGTCATTTGCTAGGCATTTCCCCAGCCTCTGCAGGAGCAAACTGATGACCCAGGATGGATGGGGTGTGGGGCGATGCTACATAAAAATGCAAGAAGAGCCCTTCAGCAGCTCGATCAGGCCAAAGGGGCCCCTCATAGGCCAGCCTCCAACAGGATCCCTCTTGGGACAAGCCCACAAGCAGGACGTGAGTGTAGGGTTGCCATATTGCCCGGTTAGCCGGGTTTTACCCGGATTCTTTGCATGCCACCCGGAGCCCGGCTAGCCCCTTAGGTGGCCCGGATTCTCACCTTTAATTTAAAAAAAAAAATTAAGTTTCTAGGTGGTCCGGTTCTGGAGATATACAGAAAAACGTCAGCCGCCCCCACGACTGTTAAATCTTTCTTTAAACAGTACACTGTATACAGTACTATAGCACTTCATAGCTTTGACCCCGCCATTCAGCATTGCAGCCAATCAGAGAAGCCAGGATTGTGTTTTAGTTTCATTGACCTGAGGCAGTGTCTAGAAAACAAAATGGTGCCCCCCCCATTTATCTGAAAATCTCATAAATTGGGTAAGTATATACATTTCAGTTTTTTCCCCTCTTGTGTGTAGTCAGATCCTGGGCAGTGTTTTCAAAACCTTCCCAATACTTGCTTTTGTGGGGGTAAAAGCATGCTAATCCCATATGCCCAGAGTAAATCCCATTGAATTCAATAGGATTTACTTTTGAGTAGACATGGTTATGAATGTGCTGAAAATCAATGGGACTTTGGAGTGAATGTAAAAAAGAATTGTGTTTGTGCCCTCCAGTCCTATTTTAAAGCAAGTAGGCAGGGCTTACTTAGGTATTACAGTTTTTATTCTGTAGGAAAGTAATACTGATTTTTTTAAACTAACACTGATTTTTCTGCAATGACCAACTGGTTTGACAATAAACTATTATATGGGCTGTATGTATTTATACATCTGCAGTGTGTGCATGTGTGTGTATGGAGTCTTTCCAACACCCCTGTGAGGTAGGGTGGGAAACCAAGGCAGCTCACAACAAGAAATAAAGCCATTTAAAATCCAATAACCATAAAAACAAGTATAAACAGTTGCAAAACAGCGTAAAGTGGCATGATTCTGAATTTTGGGTTGTGTGAATGAAGTTGCTTATCACTTGAGGTTGCATTTCTGTCCCTGTTTGAGTAAGCCCCACTGAATATGCTGGGACTTGCTTCTGAATAAATAAACCTAGGATTGCACTATAAATATCTTTACCGTTTGTGTAAATAATAAATATATTTGATAGTCATGCTTATATAAATATTTCTTCATTTATCATATTTTTGGTTTTCAGTTAGGAATCCTGACTGGTTGTGAGATGCTTAGTTTTCTGCCTTACTCATGGGAATCTTCTTGTGGTTGGTATAGTATTACATTTAGGAAAGTGTTACTGCCTTTTGTGTTGTTTTTTTCCTATTTGCATTTCACTTATCTTTAACCTCACTCCGTTACAGCCATAGAAGCAACAGCAGCATATGCAAGATAATTAACTCCCATTAGTGATAAGAACAAGAATTTATAATTAAGAGGCTTATCAATACTTTGAAGAGGACCAGATATTTATTTTCTTTCTGAGCCCAGGACTGGGTCTTTCATGATGCTCGGGGGGGGGGGGAGAACAGGAGAGTAGTCGATAAGACAGACATCCTGGCATTGGTAATCTAATTAGCAAGGTATGTGTGGGGTTGTTGCACACTTCCAGGCCCAGTTTCATTTTGAGTATGGAGATGGAACCTGTGTAGATGTGGTTGATCAAAGGGAAAATAAATTTTGAGTTAAGCAAAGCTCTGCTTTATAAAACCTAAGAAACATACAGATACTTTGAATGTCTGAGTGCCTGCACCAGTGGAATACTGGAGGAACTTGTAAAACTTGCTGCAACAGTATTTAGAACTGAGCATGTGGTGTGAAAGACTCCTTTTCCTAACATTTTGGCTTTTTTTTTCTCCACCCACCACATCTTTGAAATATATCGTATATGGTTAACCGTACTGCTGCCCTGACTTACTTTATGTTTGTTGCTATTTTGTGTTTTTTATGTTTTTATATTGATTGTGTATTTTTATTGTTTTTATTATATTTGTAAGCTGTGCTGAGCTCTGTTTTTAACAGCAAAAGGGCAGGATATAAATCCTCTTAATCAATCAATAAATACTCCATAGTGTTGGAAACTAGAGTCTAGGCATTTAAGGCTGAAAATGTTGCTTTAAAAAAAAAAAGATTTCTCACATCTTTCCCCAGTTTTTGGTGGTAATTCCTAGGCACAAAAACAAAACAACTGGACAATCCAAATATTAATATGCAAATATTTGCATAATATGCAGATAATATGCAAATAATTTGCATAATATGCAAATACTTTACACAATATGCAAATTAACCTGCCCGGATTTGTGGAACTGGAATATGGCAACCCTACGTGAGTGCAACTGCAGCGCAACTCCCAGCAAGTGGCATTCAGAGGCATCCTGGCTCCGAGAGTGGAGGGAGAACATAGCCAGCGTGGCTAGTAGCCATTGCTCCCTGCTGTTTCAGATGTAGACAAGATGCCCAGGTCAATTTTCTTTGTCAATAAATAACGTGTAATGCCTCATTTTTAATTGTAACGTGAAATTAGATTGTGTTCCCAGTTTTTCACAGTTTAAAACAATATAATATTTTAAGGCCTCCTGGGTGGGTTGGTCAAACTCTCACTGCATGGATTTCAGCCAACCCAAGTGTTTTTAAAAAGTATTTATTTATGTTATGTAAAATTGTAAATATGTATAAACCACATCTGGATATTTTCATATAATAGGAATCAGATACATTTGGGGACTGAGAAATCAGTGTTTGGCTAAGCAAGGATGGGAGTATGAGAAATCAGTTTGCTAAAGATTACATCAGGGTAAGAAAGTGATCCTCATCTCCGCCCCCCCGTGGGCCAAGTGTGACAGGTGGGCGGGGGCAACCACCTGTCATTCACCTGATGTCACAATAGCAGTATCAGGTGACCTGATTTCACCCGTGTGCTATGAAGTCAACCCATGCAGGCAAACGCATGCGCCTGAGTTGCGCCTTGGAAGTCCCGACGATCCACGGATCCCTTGGGCCTTCATGCACAGCTGATCAGCAGAGTGGCTGCACGTCCTTTTGGCCCAGCTGCAACATCATCTTTATCTGATGCCAGCCACTTATGGCTTAGTCGAAACAGCCTCACCATTGGGGGGGGGTAGGTTGGCCAACCTGGAACTGGTCATCATCAGAGAAGAGACCTTCCAGATGTCGCCAGACTCCAGCTCCCATCAGCCCCAGGGAGCAGGGCCAGTGGTCAGGGTTGATGGGATCTGTAGCCCAAGGACATCTGGAAGGCCAGAGATACCCCATCCCTGATTTACAAAAGCTGGAAATGTGACTGCAGGAGGTGAAGCCAGACAGGCAGCAGCACCCCCGGGAGTGAGTGGCTGAGCAGGGGACTAGCAGCCAGCAAACACAGGTGGGTGGGTGGGTGTGGGGTGAGGAAGGAATCCCACCCCTTTCTGCACTCTTCTACCCCATGTGTGACTAGCACCATAGAATCATAGAATCATAGAGTTGGAACGGGCCTTGTAGGCCATTGAGTCCAGCCCCCTGCTCACACCAGGAAATCCACAGCTAGAGCATCTCCCGCAGATAGCTGTCCAGCCTCTGCTTGAAGACATCCAGCGAAGGGGATCCCACCACCTCCCTAGGCAGTCGGTTCCATTGCCGAACTGCCCTTACTGTCAAGAAGTTCCTTCTAATTTCCAATCTGAATCTACGCTCCTGCAACTTAAAACCATTAGACCTAGTCCTACCCTCTGGGGCAGCAGTGAACAAATCTGTACCCTCCTCTATGTGACAGCCCTTCAGGTACTTAAAGAGTGCAATCATGTCACCCCTCAGCCTTCTCTTCACCAGACTGCACATGCCAAGTTCCTTCAACCTTTCCTCATAAGACTTGTTCTCCATACCGGCTATCATCCTCGTCGCCCTCTTCTGAACCCACTCTAACTTGTCTATATCTTTCTTAAAATGAGGCGCCCAGAACTGAACGCAGTATTCCAGATGAGGCCTGACTAATGCAGAATATAGTGGGACTATTACTTCCCTCGACCTGGAAACTATAGCTCTGTTTATGCAGCCCAAAACCGCGTTTGCCTTTTTTGCCGCAGCATCACACTGCTGGGTCATGTTCAACTTGCAGTCCACTACAATTCCAAGGTCCTTCTCACACGCACTACTGCTAAGCCGGGTATTTCCCATCCTGTACCCGTGCATTTTGTTTTTGTGGCCTAAATGCAGAATCCTGCATTTGTCTTTATTGAATGTCATTTTATTAATTTCAGCCCAATTTCCTAGTCTATCCAGGTCCCTTTGGATTTTATTCCTGTCTTCCATTGTGTTAGCTATCCCTCCCAGTTTCGTATCATCCGCAAACTTCATAAGGCTTCCCTCCACCTCATCATCTAAGTCATTGATAAAAACGTTGAAGAGTATCGGCCCCAGGACAGAACCCTGTGGCACTCCACTCGAAACCTCCTTCCGGTCCGAAGCAGAGCCACCGACGACCAACCTGCCCCAGTCAGGCTCCTCATTGGTGGTGGCCCCTCAACAGTCAGTCGTCACTCTCCTGATTAGAGAGCATAAAAGACAAGACAGATTCTCCTTTGCCATTCACTGGCTGCCTCCAAGGCTGCAGAGAGCATCCAAGTGTTGCATGTGCGTGCATGCACGTCTGCCGTACTGTTTGATTCCGTAACTGCAGCCAACTGGATCAATTTTATGATGACCACCAATGTAATTATAAAATTCTGGGCTGTACAGCATCTGATGCACTTCATGCTCTGGTACGCCTAACCAAGATGGAAGCTGCGTCCCTCCCTCCAAGAGGCAAAGCCTCTGAATGGTGCTCTGCTGTCTCTCCCATTCATAGACCAAATATGGGAGCCCCCCATCCGTCATGAGCAGCCCCAGGGAGCTCTTCCCCATGGGAGCAGGATGGTCTTGCCATGAGTGTCTGCCCACCCACCTGCTGGTGCCAGAGAGCCACCCTCAGGGAAGTGCAGGGCTGGCTAATTTGGGAGACCCACAGACTGGCGGATGACTTTTTCAGATGCCACTTTGCCTGTGCAGAGTGTTGTCTTGAGAAGAGCTTTCTGCAGCAGCGTTTGGACTGGCGGCCCTTAGAGCAGCCTTTCCCAACCAGTGTGCCTCCAGATGTTGTTGGACCACAACTCCCATCAGCCTCAGACAGCATTGCCAATGGATGGGAATTGTGGTCCAACAACATCTGGAGGCACACTGGTTGGGAAAGGCTGCCTTAGAGGGTTCTAAGCAGCAACCGTTGCACCACAATGCAAAACCCACTGCAGGCATAATAATAAAACCCTTAGGACCAACCTGTTGCCCTACAGATGTTTGGGGCTGATGGAGAGGAGGGATGGCGGTGGAAAGTGGCTTTGTGATATCATCACCCAACGAATCTTATTTGCTACATGGCGTCATGACATCATAACCACATTTACAATATGATCCCCGTTTGGTCGATATTGCTGCGCAGAAGAAGAAAAACCTGTTTTTAAAATTTGGTGCTGACGCAGCTATAAAATAAGAGTAGCGGCATCAGCAACTGCAATGGAAGAGCAAGAGATGAGGTTGGCCTCAAGCTGGTACTTCAAAACATTTTTTCAAGAATGCTGAAAGCATTTCAATAAAAAAATTCTCTGAGGCTAAAGTCCCCTCCAGGCAGGTGTTTCATTTCTTGACAAGAGCTTGGAAGTAATTTCTTACAAATAACGAATTACTTGTAATTCATTACTTTTTTGAGGAACGAGTGGGTAATTCCTTTCCATTTTGATTGTAATGGAACTAGGAGTAATTTTACTACTTTTGTGGAGTAATTGTAACGTTTCCAGAATTACTTTTGGGCATTACTTGTGGGGGGGAGCAGGGGAAGTCTTCTGCTCCTCTGATTTGTGGATGAAAATCATGTGCCTCAAACTGGGCTTCTGTGCAGTGTCGCTCTTCCCTCGTGCTCTGTGGATGGGTAGGAGGCGACGAGGGAGGAGGCGGAGAGTGAGACGGGGTGGAGCGGAGAAAACAATTGTTTAAAAAATGGGTGGTGGTGGTGAAGAATGGAGTGGAGGGGGAAAGGAGCTGGAGGGCAAGAACATGGATAAAGGAGGAGAAGGAGGCAGCAGCAGAATGGAGATAAAGAACTGTGGAGGTGAAAGATGACAACGTATGTGTGTGTGTGTGTGTTTGCACTTGGCACACAAAGTGGCCTCCACCACCCTCTCTGGCTACTGTGCTGCATTTGCAGTATTTTAACTTTTCTGCATCTCAGGGGAATATGTTTGCTTGAGTGAGTGTCCCTTAGTTGGTGGCAGGGCAGGGTCTCGGAGGTGGTTAAGTGAGAGAGATTATGTTTGCTGGCTGAGGGTGGGTTGCACTCAGTTTGACATGCAAAGATCTGAGTAGTGGCCTCTGCCTCCCTCCCAACCTCCCTTACCAGCGGAGAGACCGCCATTGCTATCATGGATAAAAAGAATTATTCTACTACCTCTGTATGTGTGTGTTTATTTTTAATGTTGTTTTAGATGTGCAGCAGCCAAGGCCAGCACATTGTAGGTGTTGTTTTTTTAAAAGTAACTGAAATGTAATTGTACTGATTACTTTCGAGAAAAAGTAAAGTAATCAGTTACTTTCAGAGCAATCACAATTGTAATGGTAATTACTACATTTTTGGGCCATGCAATTGTAACTGTAATTTATTACTTTTTAAAAGCAATCTTCCAAGCTCTGTTCTTGACACAATCATAGTGCATTAGTGGTGGGTTTATTCTGCTTTAGTTTGTTCTGCGATGGTTCCCCAATTCTGCCATGTTATTGCTGTCTGGAGGGACAATGTACAGCAAAACTGGGACAGAAATAAAGCAGAACGTTTGTTTGATATAAAAAATTATAGGATTTCAGCAGGAAGTTACGGAATACGTCCTGGTAGGAAGTGAAGCAGTGTGACTGCCCCTGAACTTTTGCAGGCACAAACAGTATTGAAAGGAGGATGGTGTGTGACTGCCCTGATAGCATTAAGGGCACAAGGCATCCTGAATGCACAATAAGAAGGATGTCTGGAGCGATCCCAAGAGTCTGCATGAGACACAAAAAGCAACTCCCTTTAGGATATCCTCAACTTGCACGCCCATGTTTGCTGGGGCTGATGGGAGTTGTAGTTCAACAACATCTGGCGGGAGGACAAAGGTTTCCCACCCCTGGTGTGAAGGCCAACTATGATGTTTAATGTCAGCTGGCCATTGCTCCGTGCTAAGTGCAGCCGTCGCCAACCTCATGACTTCCAGCATGGCCAGCGTGCTGATGGCAGCACATCTGTGCTGACTGGGGCTGATGGGAGTTGTGGGCTTCTACTGGGAGGAAGGGCAGGATATAAATCAAATCATAAATAAATAAATGCATAACAGTCCAAACCACCAAGGTGGACGAAGAGGGAATGGTGGCATTTGCCTCTTTCCACTGAGAGGCATTCATTTTTCGTAAGGATCGTTCCCCACAATACAAAAAATGTTGTTTATTATTCCCAGCCTTGGGAGAAAGGCAACCAGTGGCCTCCATAGCACCTGCCATTAGTTCACTGGCCAAGAATAGCCTTTGGCTCATTTCTGGGCATCCTCAAAGCCCCTGAGATGAAGCAGTAGGAGATTTACAGCAATGGGGATGGATTCTGCCGCTAGGAGGGGCTGATGGGTCTGTTTTGTGGCTACCTTCCCTGTCCACCGAGCCCTGGGAACTCCCTCCCAGCCGCAGGCCGTCCCTCCCCTCCTCGTGTGGCTCCTCCCCCTGCTGAGATCCGGTTTCTGCTGTTCGGGTTCCTGATTGTTCTTGAATAGGATTCCCTTCCCGTGAGGAGCCGCTTGTCTGCATCTCAGGTGCAGAGCTGGTGTTTGCCATTCTGGGCATGCGAGATACCTCACTTCTGCCCCTTACCCAACCTAATGCCAGGAGAGGCCTCTCCGGCGCACATTTTGGGCTGCCGGCTGCATCCTCTTCCTCAGAAAGGCGTCCTTCACCATTCCTCTGCCCTGTAGCTTGTGAAGGAGCTGCCTCCAGGCGAGGAGCCGAGGGGTCTGGCAGGGGGCTCCTGTTTCCTGCACCTGAAGGGGGGCTCCTCCCCAGAGTGGTGTCAAAGAAGTATCCTTCACGGTGTTCCTGCACTGCCTCCCAGACGGGCCGCTCCACCTCCCTGTACATGTGCCACAAGACATCGTAGCCCCCTGGGAGGCTCTCAAGGTTGCTCTGGGTCCGGTCACGGTGCCTGTCCATCTCTCGTCTTACTGCTGGGCTGCGAATGTACTTGATGACTTCCCCCACCCGCTGTGGGCTGCTCAGGACGTGGCTGATCTCCACATTTTCTCGAGCCAGCTGCTGCAAGGAGGGGTTGTTGGCAAGAGCATCCCTCAGCACCCTCTCCTCAAGTTCTACCTGAACTTCTGAGCTGGAAAGGACCTGGCAGAGGTCAAGGAACAACTGCTGGAAAGTACGCAAATCGTCCACCATGTCTCCTATGAGGCTCAGGTCTGGCTCTGGTGCAAGGACACCCCCCAAGTGCGGAAGCTTCTTATAGGTCACCATCATCTTGGTCAGTCCACTGGGACTCATCAGTCTACTAAACTGCGGCGTCTCCTGGGCAAACCGCTTCAGCTGTGGGCTCTCTGACCAGAACTGGGCCATTTCCTTCATGCTGACCAGGATGTTGTGGGCACTGGCCTTCTCCAGAGCTTGGGCGATTTCCTCCCTGCTAACCCTCTTCCCTTTGCCAGGGCTTGGGTGACAGGAGCTCAAGCCCATGAGGGTGGAGACCCCCAAGATGAAGGCAACAGCCAGAGGGCCACAGTTGCAAGAGATCATGCTCTGGATTGTAGGGCTCTGCACCACCTGATACATGAGCTCTGGGCAGGCCTGGAAGTGTTGAGGCAGCTGACTAAGAACTCCCAGCAGTGCCACCAGATCTTTCCTGGTGCTGTCCAGGAATGTCTCTGAGTTGGGCACATGGGAAGGACCTGAGTTAATGGCCGATGGCATCAGTGTCCTGGGCCCTGCTGCCACAGGGTGCGCTGGCAGGGCAGGAGGGTGCCTGAGCTCTGGCTTTCTCACAGCCAGGTGAACAGCGAGTCCATCATGGATGTGGTGCTGGAGAAGGGTGTCCTGGTCCTTCAGTATTTTCCCTGCGAATATCAACAGCAGTTGATCCTTGCTGGCCCTGAAGTGGAGAGAGGCCTCCTCCTTGAGTTGCTCCATGGTGCTGTTCTCAGCCACCTGGAAGTCCTACTTTTCTGTGGAGCTCCTCACACTCACCTTCACGAGCCTGGGCTCAGCGGTGCCCACCACGTGGCTGTCTCTGGGGGCATCGTGGCTTTTGCTCATGGTTGGTCATAGCCCAGAAGGACAGGAAGAAGCAGGGCGTCTGCAGCTGGCCTTGCAGGGCACCCGGGATTCAGTTTTCCCTGCCTTGTGAGGATCCAACGGACTCCCTGCTCAGCTAGCATGCACCAGGGCTGCCTGATCCCTCACTCAGCTGCTGACCACAGCAGCCTTTCCTCTTTCCTCTCCTAGGGTCTGCAGGGATTTCCACACTGGCCTCCCAAATCCACTATGGCATCACGGCCGCGACATCACAGTCCAGCCATGACAGAGCTGCTTGGGGCTGTCCTCATCTGGCATTGGCTCAGTCCCCTCCCTCGCCCAGCAGCAGAGCACCTTCCCTGCATGCAGAAGGCCACGGGTTCAATCCCCAGCGGCATCTCCAGGCAGGGCTGGGAGAGACTCCTGCCTGGAACCCCAGAGAGCTGCTGCTGCCAGTCAGTGTAGACAGTACTGAGCTAGATGGACCGAGGTGTGACTCAGTGTAGGGAGGCTTCCCGGGTCCTGTGTCCCTGGTGTTCTAAACCCTTCACTAGGCACTTCCGTAAAACTATGCAAAAGAATAGCTGTGTCCAGATGCAGCCCCCTGATGTGCACCTTGAAGGGCCTCCAGATGGGAATTGGTAAACAAGTCCCCACATTTGGTACCTTTGGACACTGAAGTAGCCAAGCAACAAGGGGGGAGGGAGGGGGCATTGGTTAGGGGCACGTGTGAGCCTTTGTGTGTGGCAGCCAAGTAAAGGGGCCGCTACGAGATCCAGCCTCTGACTTGACATTAGGCCTGGCTGATACTTGGATGGGAGATGGGCTGGCCTGGGGAAGAGAGGCCTTGACATTATTTATTATACTTATTATATCTCAAATACAACATTAAAAACAGTTAAAACATATCACATTCAGAACAATAGGGTGGGTTCTGAAAGCATACATGTCAGGAACTGATGGCCAGAGTAAAAAGGTGTGTCCTGAGCATTTGCCAAAAACTGTATAGTGAAGATGCCAGATGCAACTCCACAGGGAGGGAGTTCCACAACTTAGGGGCCACCACAGAGAAGGCCCTCTCTCTGTTGGAATGTATGAGGTTCAACTCCAACTTGTGGGTTGAGGCTGCATGGGGTTAAAAAAGGAAGCTATAGAGGAGACCTCTTGGTTGCTAGGCTATACCTGTCCTTTGATCTCCTGCTGACTCTCCCTTCATTGTTAGACTGATATGCAGAGGATGTTGATTCCAGTTCCTTCCCTCCTTCCCAGTCTTCTTCTTTCTCTCTAGAGGGGAGCAGACATCTTTCCTTTGTCTCTCCCTCTCCTCCAGCATGAGGGCGAGCACTGGGCTCAGTGCTCGTTGCTTCAACTTAGCTAGTTAGCTAGATATAGGACTCTTTAAGAACATAAGAACATAAGAAGAGCCTGCTGGATCAGGCCAGTGGCCCATCTAGTCCAGCATCCTGTTCTCACAGTGGCCAACCAGGTGCCTGGGGGAAGCCCGCAAGCAGGACCCGAGTGCAAGAACACTCTCCCCTCCTGAGGCTTCCGGCAACTGGTTTTCAGAAGCATGCTGCCTCTGACTAGGGTGGCACAGCACAGCCATCACGGCTAGTAGCCATTGATAGCCCTGTCCCCCATGAATTTGTCTAATCTTCTTTTAAAGCCAGCCAAGCTGGTGGCCATTACTGCATCTTGTGGGAGCAAATTCCATAGTTTAACTATGCGCTGAGTAAAGAAGTACTTCCTTTTGTCTGTCCTGAATCTTCCAACATTCAGCTTCTTTGAATGTCCACGAGTTCTAGTATTATGAGAGAGGGAGAAGAACTTTTCTCTATCCACTTTCTCAATGCCATGCATAATTTTATACACTTCTATCATGTCTCCTCTGACCCGCCTTTTCTCTAAACTAAAAAGCCCCAAATGCTGCAACCTTTCCTCGTAAGGGAGTCGCTCCATCCCCTTGATCATTCTGGTTGCCCTCTTCTGAACCTTTTCCAACTCTATAATATCCTTTCTGAGATGAGGCAACCAGAACTGTACACAGTATTCCAAATGCAGTCGCACCATAGATTTATACAACGGCATTATGATATTGGCTGTTTTATTTTCAATACCTTTCCTAATTATCGCTAGTTGAAAAGTACAGGTCCCAATACCGATCCTTGAGGGACTCCACTTTCTACAGCCCTCCATTGGGAGAACTGTCCGTTTATTCCTACTCTCTGCTTTCTGCTTCTTAACCAATTTCTTATTCACAAGAGGACCTCTCCTCTTATTCCATGACTGCTAAGCTTCCTCAGAAGCCTTTGGTGAGGTACCTTGTCAAACGCTTTTTGAAAGTCTAAGTACACTAGGTCCACTGGATCACTATCTATATGCTTGTTGACACTCTCAAAGAATTCTAATAGGTTACTGAGACAGGACTTTCCCTTGCAGAAGCCATGCTGGCTCTGCTTCAGCAAGGCTTGTTCTTCTATGTGCTTAGTTAATCTAGCTTTAATAATACTTTCTACCAGTTTTCCAGGGACAGAAGTTAAGCTAACTGGCCTGTAATTTCCGGGATCCCCTCTGGATCCCTTTTTGAAGATTGGCGTTACATTTGCCACTTTCCTGTCCTCAGGCACGGAGGAGGACCCAAGGGACAAGTTACATATTTTAGTTAGCAGATCAGCAATTTCACCTTTGAGTTCTTTGAGAACTCTCGGGTGGATGCCATCCGGGCCCGGTGATTTGTCAGTTTTTATATTGTCCATTAAGCTTAGAACTTCCTCTCTCGTTACCACTATTTGTCTCAGTTCCTCAGAATCCCTTCCTGCAAATGTTAGTTCAAGTTCAGGGATCTGCCCTATATCTTCCACTGTGAAGACAGATGCAAAGAATTCATTTAGCTTCTCTGCAATCTCCTTATCGTTCTTTAGTACACCTTTGACTCCCTTATCATCCAAGGGTCCAATTGTCTCCCTAGATGGTCTCCTGCTTTGAATGTATTTATAGAATTTTTTGTTGTTGGTTTTTATGTTCTTAGCAATGTGCTCCTCAAATTCTTTTTTAGCATCCCTTATTGTCTTCTTGCATTTCTTTTGCCAGAGTTTGTGTTCTTTTTTATTTTCTTCATTTGGACAAGACTTCCATTTTTTGAAGGAAGACTTTTTGCCTCTAAGAGCTTCCTTGACTTTGCTCGTTAACCATGCTGGCATCTTCTTGGCCCTGGTGATACCTTTTCTGATCTGCGGTATGCACTCCAGTTGAGCTTCTAATATAGTGTTTTTAAACAACTTCCAAGCATTTTTGAGTGATGTGACCCTCTGGACTTTGTTTTTCAGCTTTCTTTTTACCAATCCCCTCATTTTTGTGAAGTTTCCTCTTTTGAAGTCAAATGTGACCGTGTTGGATTTTCTTGGCAATTGGCCATTTACATGCATGTTTAATTTAATAGCACTGTGGTCACTGCTCCCAATCGGTTCAACAACACTTACATCTTGCACCAGGTCCCGGTCCCCACTGAGGATTAAGTCCAGGGTTGCCGTCCCTCTGGTCGGTTCCATGACCAACTGGTCTAGGGAATAGTCATTTAGAATATCTAGAAACTTTGCTTCTTTGTCATGACTGGAACACATATGCAGCCAGTCTATGTCCGGGTAGTTGAAGTCACCCATTACTACCACATTTCCTAGTTTGGATGCTTCCTCAATTTCATATCTCATCTCCAGGTCTCCCTGAGCATTTTGATCAGGGGGACGATAGATCGTTCCCAGTATTAAGTCCCTCCTGGGGCATGGTATCACCACCCACAACGATTCTGTGGAGGAGTCTGCCTCTTTTGGGGTTTCGAGCTTGCTGGATTCAATGCCTTCTTTCACGTATAGAGCGACTCCGCCACCAATACGTCCTTCCCTGTCCTTCCGATATAGTTTATAACCAGGGATAACCTATCAAACATGTACTTCCAGAATAAAGTAATTTCTTATTTCAAAGCTTAAAGCCTCTGTCTGACTAATTTGCAGGGAAGGTAGAATCTTAGTAAAAATTCAAACACACACACATAAGCTTGGCTCAATACTCTGCAGGGTCCTACAGGACATTGGGCCCAGCATCCTATACTCTCAGGCCACCTTACCCAGACCTCTAAGGATGGCATGACCTGGGAGGGTTTGTAGGGACCTGGCTAATACTTGGATGGGAGGCTGCCTGGCCTAAGGAAGGAAACAAGCAAGGAAGGAAGCAAGGAAGGATGCCCACGTGTGCCATTTGAAAGTCCTCAGAGGAAGGGCTTCTGTGTCTGTGTCTGTGGCTGATTCACCCGACTAGTGGCCGCACACCTTCAGTCTGGTTGGAGGTACATGGAACGTTTATCCTGATTTGGCAAGAGGAATTGTTAGCTATGAGTTCAAAGAAAAAAGAAACGCAAGAATTACAGTGATAAGCACATTGATTCTTATGTAAAATAATTTCAGTAATCTTTCATGAAGCAGTTTATAGCACAAACATCCTGGCACTGGTAAGTTAATTAACACGTGTAGTGGGATAAACAGTCTTATCTCTGATAGAACTGAACTTTTTGGTAAGCTACAATCCTGCAGTTTCACCCTAGACTTACCCTTTTAAGTTCATTTGTCCCAGAAGGGCCACCCAAAGCCCAATAACAGCGGAGTCACCTCAGACAGAGGATGAGCTGATCCCCAGCGGCCATTTCTGATGCCACATTTGTGTCCATTTGTCCATTCTCATAGAGACTGGCCTGTTTGCCATATATGCAGAACGAAGGAGGGCATTGGTGGCAGATGATGGCATTTATCACATTGGAAGATGTGCCAGCTGAATGACACACACACCCCGCCCAATGCCGGGGGTGATATTATGAGGTCCTGTAATTGTGTTGCCTGCCTAAGCAGTGGATATGTGGGTGATGTTGGCATCTGGGCTGGTTGTGGGGTCTGGTCCCTTGCGTAGGCATCTTTGTTATCTGGCCTGCTGTTGCTGGTGGTGAGTAGCTCTTTGAGGTTAGGGAGTGAGATTGCTACCTATCTGTTGATCTTGGGAGCTCTTAAAATCACCAGGCACTGTGGAAAAATGAAAACTGCCTTCTGGGACCTGCCCTCCAGGAAGAAATGGAACCACCTCCATGTGGTCCCTACTAAATCCATCCCTGAAAGGCAGCATCACAGACTATTCTGGTCAAGGGCATCAAGCCCTCCTTAGAGGTTCAGGAAAACCAACAGGGTCACATGCCCTGCTTCCACTTCCCAGAGCAATTTATCCACCAGGGCTGCCATAGAATCATAGAGCTGGAAGGGGCCTATAATGCTATTGAGTCCAACCCCTGCTCAACTCAGGAATCCAAATTAATCCAAATTAAAGCATACCCTACAGGTGGGTGTCCAACTGCCTCTTGAAAGCCACCAGTGTTGGAGAGCTCACCACCTCCCTAGGTCAATGTAATGGAGAATTGTTATATTTCCACACATATAAACATAGATATAAGAGGATATAGGTTTATGGAATATAACAAAATCACAAAGGAACTAAGCAGTCTCACAGAGAGGCAAGTGGAAATTCAGCCTGAACTTCTCAACTCTGGTTCCCTAACTTCATTTTATTTACATATATACAAGTCCCATAGGTTATATAGGTTACCCTAAAAATCCTAGCATTACAAGACAGGCCTGTGAGGAAAGGCCTGGATAGCAGGCAATGGTCAAATTCACCTCACTGTGAACTCCTGCTTTTGCCAAAATAGGCCAGTGTGTGACTGACTTTAATTAATGAGTATATTGTTCAAAACCAAATAAGCATGTAACCTGTGATTGATATTTTAAACTGTTTGATCCTGGTAAACTAATTTTTAGTGAGGGAATAGTTGGCAATCAAATATATCTTATTCTTGTTCTGTACAGCAATGCCTCCCACTAGAGGAAAAACTTTGTAACATTATCCAGGTAGGAATGAAATAAACGTTGACCTTTAGCACACATTTTAAGATGTCCCGGTGTGTTTGTAACTGGGTTTTCATGGTAAAAAGGTATTCTGAAGTAGTTTGCCTTTTATATTCCTCTGAGACTGAGAGATAGTGGCTGGCCAGAATCACCCAGTGCCTTTTCTTAACTGTGTGGTCTCCAGTTATAGTCCAGAACTTTAATCATAATCCTTTCTCTATAGATATGCATTTTCTTTAAGAAAGGAATGGGATTTCTAAGAAATCATAAGAAATAAGAATCCCTATAGCAAAACAATAAAACGGTGGTGCTCATGAATGTCCAGTCACCCTAAGTTGTGCGAGCCAAACCCAGCCTGGTATCATTAAGGAACACGTTGTAATATCTCCAGGTGTACCTGGGTTAGCCTGGCCAGTCAAGAACAGTGGAAAATAGAAAGTACTGGATATGCATGAAAGCCCTTCACAATAGTAGAATGTAGTATATGGTAGTAACTGGTTTCAACTGGCCTGGAAGAGCATTAGTCATGGGGGATAGCCAAACAATTGTGATATTAATAAGATGGACAGAAAATTGGAATAAGAAATATATTTAAACAGTGACAAATTACTTGTACACGTTAAGAATTACCTAATGCTTTCTGATTGGTTTGGAAAGATTACAGGGAGGAGGAACTGTTGAGTTATGTGGGAAGGAACTTGTGGGATTGGTGAACTAATGTCACATGTATATTTAGTACTGTATAAAAGAGCCATGCAGACTGTGCCTCACTGTAGTCTTCACTAGACTCTCTGGGAGGCTGACCCTGCATATGCTTGTAAAGACTAAAGGCCTACCTTTTCGCATCAAGCCTGTGTCTTCAAATTTCTTGAAGGACCCCCAGTCCAAGATCCCTAAAATTCGCCAACAAATGGTTCCATTGTTGTACTTCTCTAACAGTTAGGAAGTTTTTTCTGAAGTTCAGTTGAAATCTGGCTTCCTGTAACATGAGCCCATTATTCCGTGTCCTGTACTCTGGAATGATTGAGAAGAGATCCTGGCCCTTCTCTGTGTGGCAAACTTTCAAGTACTTGAGGAGTGCTATCATATCTCCCCTCACTCTTCTCAAGGCTAAACATGCCCAGTTCTTTCAGTCTCTCTTCACAGGGCTTTGTTTCCAGTCCCCTGATCATCCTCATTGCCCTCCTCTGAACCTGTTCCAGTTTGTCTGCATCCTTCTTAAAGCGATCCCCCTACCCCCTGGTAGCTGCAGACAATGACATTTTCAACTGAAGGATGTGATGTACAGCTGGATCACCTTCAAAACTGATGGAATGTGATTCTCTCGTTTAAAAAGGCATTAGTTAACACTGGCTGCCCATTAGCAATCATGCCAAGGACAGGGTGCTTAGTCTTGGTGTACAAAGCCCTATACAGCTCAGGACCAGGATACCTGAAAGACCGTCTTACCCCTTATACACCCAGTCGATCACTGCGCTCTGCAGGTGAGGGCCTCCTGCAGATACCATCTTATCAGGAGGTCCGTTCCACACAACATAGGAAACGGACCTTTAGTGTGGCAGCACCTACCCTGTGGAATTCCCTCCCTTTGAATATTAGGCAGGCGCCATCTCTGTTATTTTTTCGGCACCTACTGAAGACCTTCCTCTTTCAACAAGCTTTTAAGTAGAGACCTTCATCCCACTCTGCGTTTGTGCTGGAATTGCTTTTTAATATGTTTTTAAATCTTTTTTTAAAAAAGATTTTTTAAAGCTTTTGTAAAAATGTTTTTAAAGATGTTTCATTTTAATATATTTTGAAGTCTGTTTTTATGATGTTTGAAAGTGTTTTTAGTGCTTTTGTTTGCCACCCTGGGCTCCTGCTAGGAGGAAGGATGGGACATAAATCTAATAATAAATAAATAAAAATAAATAAATATGTGCAGAATTGTATGAAGAAGCATTCAGTTATGTGAATCCCCACTGCATTCTGAAGTGAAATAATTGAAATACAGGTTTTCCCACTTCATTTGGTAGTTGTGAGACTTAGGTCTAAGTCCTCTGAGCATGAGGGTTGGTGTTGTGTATAGAACTTTTAAAGCTTTTTTTAAAAAATATTTTGTTTTAATATGTTTTAAAGATGTTTTATTTTGATATGTTTTAAAGTATTTTTGTTTTTAAGATATTTTAGAGTGGTTTTAATGTATGCCGACCTGGGCTCCTTCTGGGAGAAAGGGCAGAATATAAATGTAATGAGTCTTCTGGACTCGGCTTTGAACCTGGAAGCTCAGGTTTCTGCTGTGTCCAGGAGTGCTTTTGCCCAGTTAAGACTGGTTCACCAGCTGCGCCCGTTTTTAAAGATGTCTGATCTGACGAAGGTAACTCACGCCTTAGTTACGTCCCGGCTTGACTACTGCAACGCACTCTACGTGGGGCTGCCTTTGAAGACAGTTCAGAAGCTTAAATTGGTCCAGCATGCAGCAGTAAGAATGCTGACAGGGGCTGACATTCGTGCCCATACAACCCCCCTGTTGCAACAGCTCCACTGGTTACCGATTTGCTTCTGGACTCAATTCAAGGTGCTGGTGTTGTCCTTTAAAGCCCTTCACAGCCTGGGCCCTGTCTATCTGTCCGATCGGTTGTCTTCCTATGAACCCCCCCCATTCTCTCAGGTCCTCCGATAATTCGCTCCTTAGGATACCTTTAACCTCACAAGTTCATCTTTCAGGAACCAGAGATAGGGCATTCTCTGTTATCGCCCCAAGACTCTGGAATTCCCTGCCAATAGAGGTCAGGTCGGCCTCCTCACTTCCGGCATTCCGTCGCCAGGTCAAGGCGTTCCTTTTCCGTCTCGCATTTAACCTGGACTGAGGAATAGGAAATCTCTTGACCATGAGAGATTATGGAGTAATTATGTGTTTATTGTATTGTATACAGTCTTTTACTATTTTAATCTTATCTTATAAGTTGTATCTATGGTGTATGTCTTGTTTTTATAAGGTATTTTCGGTCTATGTTCTTTTATTATAGAGTTGTTTGCTGCTCTGAGCTTTCCAGGAAGATAGAGCGGCATAGAAATGTTTTAAATAAATAAATAAATATATAAATGTCTCAGTTCTGGTCTAGGCTTCTTAATTAATGGTCAGGGATGCAAGTCCATGTGGTTGGCCTCCCCCTCCCCCAAGAATCCTGTCCACAACTTCAGCTGGAACTAACTGAAGTGTCTCCATCAAGACTTGGGGAAGAGGCTGCCCCGGACCCCTTTCTGACACAATTACTGGAGAACTGGAGTCCAAGTTGGATGAGATGCGGAAGATTTTACCTGGGCAGTGTTTGGTAAAGTGGTCACTGAGGGCTTCAGATGAATCCACCCTGCTGAGGACGCAGCTGAAAAGGTGTTTTGCCATCTGAAACAGCTTCACTGGCCAACACTGTGCAGTTGGGCAGTGGCAGAGTCGGCCATCATGGAGGGCTGAACCTAAAATGCGCTCTAGCTCACATTTGGTCAGATTCAGCACATACTTTGCTTCAACGTGACTCTCATTTCATCCCTCTCAGCTTCAGGGAAGACAAAGGAGCCACTCAAGCACTGCTTAGAGGAGTCAGCTGCCCACGCCGCAGGACCAGCTGGTGGCTCCACACTTCAGCACCTCAGGCAGCTCCTCGAAAGTTCAGACTAAAACCTGGGGTGGATGCCACTGCCCCGCTGACATGGGGTCACCAGCTGCCACTGCCAGGCTGTGTCCTCATCCCAAAGTCCAGTTGCAGCATTGAGAGAACCACCTTCCATGTTCCCCCAGAGCCAGTGCCGGAAAACCAATTGAGGCCCCCAGCTGCTCAGGATGGGCCATCCTAACGGGTCCACAGCACACATTTAAGCACATCCAATGCACATTTGGACCACATGACTTCCTCAAAGAATCATGGGAACTGTGGTTCCCTCCCCCCCCCCCCAGAGCTGCAAACTCCCAACACCCTTAACAAATGGCAGCTTCTTTGGGGGAAGTCGTGTGCTTTAAATGTGTGTTGGGTGTGCTTTAAATGTACATAGTGGACCTAAAGCATTGCAGCTGTGATCTCCCCATGACCAGGGACTTGTGTCAGCTTCCCCCGCGCCCAGATCATTCTCATCCTCCCTGAGCCCCTTTACCTGGCTGAAGCATCCTTGCCAAACCACCAGGCAAGTAGCAACCAGGAGTGATGTGGGCGATGACCTGGAGTCCCTGCATCTACCTGCTGCTGATTCAATTGTTCTCACTGCGGGATATGTGTGGTGTCCAGCTGGCTGATCGCTGCTATCTGTAGAACCTGCCTTTGGGAATGCATGCTTTTTTGCCTGTGACTCTGAAGTCACACCTTCCTGTGGCTGCTTCACTATCTTCATTTGCCTCTTCCAGAAGACGTGATTTGGGGAGAATGAATGTGGGCATGTCTCGGAGGGAGGGAGGGAGGGAGGGAGCTGGAGAATGGCAGAAGACTCCGTTTGCAATCACAATGCATTCATTTGTTCTTGTGGAGAGACCCTACATACCTGCGGGGTTCCTGAGAACATGAAGAAGTCCTTGCACATGTCCCCTCCGTCCAGTTTCTTGGGGGGAAGGCGTCATGCTGTAACATGTCTGTTACAGCAAGAACAACATAGTGACTTGTGGCACCTGAAAGGCTAACAGAGTTTATTATGGCATAAGCATTAGATGCAGGGAGTGATCCTACATCAGCAGGTGTGTGCGTGTATAAAGGGGAGGTGGGAATGCAAAGATTGGAGTTAAATGACCATGACCTGCAAAAGTACAGTCAAGGACCACTTGGGAAAATGTGTGGGAAATGACTCTTCAGAGCAGCAACAAGACAATCATCTTAGCACTGCTGAGTAAAGTAACAATACAATTAGAGCTTAAATGTACACAAAATGAGCACAGGAACTCTTCACAGCAGCATTGATGGATGATACCAGAATCATCTCAGCACTGCTGAGCAAATTAACACCTGTAGAGAGACAGGAAACCTTTGCCCCTATTCAGACCCATATGGACAGAAACGAACTTTTGGATACATTGCGGTTTGCCTTCAAGTTAGTTTGTTTCCGGATGGCCACCTTAACGTCAGTGACAGCGGAGACTGGCAGGCCGAAATGTTCTACTTTCTTGTGAATGTTGCCCTTTCCGATACCAGATTTGTGTGCATTTATCCTTGAGTGTAGGAAATGGCCTGTTTGTCATATGTAGAACGAAGGAGGGCATTGGTGGCAGATGATGGCATCTATCACATTGGAAGATGCGCCAGCTGAATGAATGATGCCATGGGTGATATATGATAGTGTTGCCTGCCTAAGCAGTGGATATGGGGGGCAATGTTGGCATCTGGGCTTGTTGTAGAGTCTGGTCCCTTCTGTTTGTATCTATCTGATTTGCTCGAGTTGGGAGCTCTTGGTGACCACCGCACAATGGTCACATATTAAGGACTCCCAAGGACCCCCACCTTGTGGCCCACCTCTGTTCTGACCTCTTGCAGAGAGACTCACAACTTACGAATTGACGCCAGGTGTTGGACTGCTGTGCCCACCCACATGAAGTGAAAAAGGAGATCAACCAGACCAGACTGGTGGCATCCAGGGATACTCTATACAAGAGAAAGTGACAGAGCACCACTTGCAAAGAAGAGCCTGCTGGATCAGGCCAGTGGCCCATCTAGTCCAGCCTCCGGTTCTCACAGTGGCCAACCAGGTGCCCCAATGGGAAGCCCACAAGCAGGACTTGAGCACCAGAGCACTCTCCCCTCCTGCGGTTCCCAGCAACTGGCATTCAGAAACATCCTGCTTCCGATAGTGCAGGTAGAACAGAGCCTTATCCTCCAACTTGCTAAAACCACTCCAGTGTATCAAAGCCTAACCTGCATGCATAGCCAAGGGATGCAGGTTCTGAATGTGGTGGTGCACCATCGCAGTGGGCTTTGAACCTGCCCTTTCAGGTGAATTGCTGGGGCCATTTCTTTCCATGTTTAGAAGCCTGCATGAGCCAGCCCTGCCCGCATGATCTGTGTCCACCCTTTGTTCGTGGCAGATGGATAGGGTGCACATAACTTGCTTGGGCAGGCATTTAGACCATGCACAATGGGGAGGGGGTGGGGAGCCCCCACTGTCCTGAGATTGGCTTCCATGCTCTGCTGCACATGGAACCTGCAAGCGCAGGCCATGTGCGAATGGCCACAGAGTTGGAAGGGAGCAGGAAGGAGCCCCCACAGTCCAACCACCTGACCCAGGGGAAGGAGGACCCTCCACGGATCAAGCTACAGCAGTCCAGTCCCACCAAGTGTGTGCCATGCACAAAAGACACCTGCAGATTAAAGAGCTTGAGGGAACTCAGCTGCACACTTCAGGTGGTGGGGTGGGTGGGGGAAACCACCCACACAACCATCCCAAAGGATGTGGCTTGTCAGGCAACCTCAGTAGGGGTGGGGGAACTCCACCCCACTCCCACTCCTCATGCCCTTCGTGGTGGTGGTGGTGCTCATTGCCAGACAGTGAAAAGCCAACCAGAAGGAAAGGAAGAGAAGGGCAGGGCAGCCCTGGGTGAACGCTGGATGGATCCGGCCTGGCCAGGAGCCTCCCAGTTGGAGCCCGGAGGTGCCGGAGACCGTTCTGGGCAAGGCAGAGCCTGTGCCGGCATTCTTCCCCACCTGCCAAGCAAGCCCCAGAAGGCTAGCAGCAGACCTGGAGGAAGGGGTGGGGGGGAAGCTAAGGGTTCTCTGGACAGCCCGAGTGGGCCCCTCGCACCCCACCCCGTCTGCTAAGGCCAGAGGGAGCCCTGAGGGGTCCACAGGCAGAGGGTCTCTTCACCCCAGGCTGCGTGCGCATGCAAGTGACACCTACTTCCTCCATGGCCGTCAGGCATCTGTCGGGGATGTTTTAATGTAAGGCATCCACTGGGTCTTCCTTCCCCTCCCCATAAGCAGAGTTGCTCTCACTGCTAGAGAAAAGGAGCATCGAGGCAATGCCACTGTAATATCCACCATGCTGACTTTAGTGTGTCAGGTGACCCTACAAGAGGCAAAGGTAAATCTGTTGCTAGGATGCACGAGAGTTTGTTAGCTTTTCAACTGCGGCACCAATATCTCCTTCTGTGTCAATGAGAGCCTGCAAGTTCAGTTCCTGGTTCGGGAAGCCCATGGCCCGGAGCTGCTCCAGCTGCGTCTGGTAGAGGACCCCTGGAGCTTGCTGATCCATCTCTTCCTCCTCCTCCTCCTCCTCTCCTCCCCCGCCCCTATCTGCTCTGGATCCGCTGCTTTCGTCAGCTGAGATGAGGCTCCCTGCTTCTGAGGACAGGCTTTCTCCGTCGTCAGAGTCTTCCATGCTTTCAGGATCGACGTCTGGGTCCGTCAAGGCTTGGAGGAAATCGGGCACTTCTCTCGTTAGAGTCAGCAGGCTCATTTGCAGCTGAAGGAGTGCCTGGAGGGCTCTGGGGTTAGTCAGCAGTGCTGCAGCCTCTGACCGGGCCAGTTTCTGAGGGAGGTGCTGCACCCAGCCTTGAGGTGGGGGGCCGTCGTTACTCGCAGGGGAGTTGCAGTGGCTGAGGAATGCCTGTGTGGGGCCACCCGGCTTAGAAAGCGCGGTGGACATGTTCTGCATGAACTCCAGGTTCTCTGTGAGCTGGTGCACCATGTTCTGGATGCTTTCAGACTTGCTGAGCCCAGGCCTGACTCCAGGACCTAAGGACAGCAGGATGTAGCCCTGCCCTGCACCATTGCTGGCGCCGTTGATGTCACTGTTAGAGAAATTATCACCGCTGCTGTTGGACTGGGGAGCCCAGGGGTTCGGCAGAGGCTCCCTGTTTTCTGTCCGGGCCAGAGGGCTGATCCCCCCCGATGGCGGCTTGCTCTCTGATGGGGCAAACGAGTTGCCCTGGAACTGTGCTTGGACGGCGTTCAGCATCGGTGCTTCAATGTCATTGTAGAGCTGCTGCAAGGCACTGTACCCGCCCGGGATGCTTTCAAGGTTGCTCAGAGCTCGGTCGTGGTTCCTGATGATCTCGTCCATCACTGCTGGGCTGGTGGCCACGTCAATCATTTCTCGCAGGAACTCAGAGTTGTTGAGGATGTGGCTGATCTCAGGGTTCTGCTCTGCCAGTTGCTGCATCTGAGGAACGGACATGATCATCTGTCTGACCTGCTCGGTGTCGCCAAAGAGGTTCTGCACAAACGGCTGCTGCAGCACTTCACTTATCAGCTCCTGTCGGGTCACATCCTGGTCCTGGGCCTCGCCCACAAAGTCAGACACATCCGTGGCGTTGAGGCCCAAAACATTCATGCCAGTGACCCCGATGAGGAAGCCCAAGAGAAGGGGGTTGTTGTTCAAGGTGGAGCCATCCAGGTTCAGTGTCATCATCTGAAGCAAGAGATTCTCCATGGTCTGGGCAACGAGCTCATGACAGGAGGCCATCAGCTCCTCCGGCTGGCCATTCCACTCGGACAGGTCCAGGCTGTGCTCTGATGACGAGGCCTCCCGGCTAGGTGGCACTTGCAGGAAGGCGATGGAGGTGGCATTTCCTGGTGGCAGCACAGGGCCCCCTGGAGGTCTCCTCTGAGACTTGATGAAGAGATGCACTTTGGACCCATTGCCAATCTTATGCTGCCCCAGAGTATCCTGGTCTTTTAGGATCTCACCGGCAAAAATCAGCGACAGCTGCTCAGGGGGCGTCTTGAAGCGCTCAGAGATGAGCTTCTTAAAGTCCTGGACGACGGTGCTGTCAGCCACTTCAAAGTGCTCCTTGCGCTTGAGAGTCTTGACTGTCACCTTGATGACCCGGGAGCCAGTGGGAGCCCCGGGGCACTTCTTGCTCTCGGACATGGCTGCTGCTCAAAGGGCTGCTGGGATGAACCTCGCAAAAGGAGAAGGAGGAAAGCGGGGCGTCTCTGCTGCTGCTTGCTGTAGAGGTGAGCGGTGGGAAGGGGCCAGTGGTCTGCTGCCCCCCTTAGTCTCAACGCTGCCCAAGGCCAGAGCAAACATACCAGCGAGATGTTGCCCTTCTTTTCCGCTTGCTTACCACCTGGCAGGTGCCTTCATTTTCCTCTTCTCCCCCTCTGCTGGTGGTGCTGCCCTGGGCATGTCCTCTCTGTGAAGCTGGCTAGACTGTGAGGTCACCGCTGACCTCACAGAGAACTGGAGGGGGGGATTGGTGGCCTACACCCCCATGTTTCCCCTCCCCAATAAATTTGCCCCCTCCGTCTTGATCCCAGTGGTGCAGTTAGGTTGTTTAATATTTTTAGACTCGGGAATTCATGGACTTACCTGGGGAGGGGGTTGGGGAGAGGTTTCTTTAGACAGTAAATTCAGTGACTTCAAAATGTGAGCAGCCAACCTCTGTGCTATGGTTGGGACCTGTCTTGCTCATTCTGCCGAGGGGGAGGTGGACTTCTGCCCCCAAACACTGCCCTATTGGCACCAACTGGCTCAATATTTAATAAACTTACAGACAATCTTTAAAGGAAAATTCGTCTCCGGAGGTTTACAAGCCGCACACCACCCACGCTTTCTGTTTTCAGCATCTCTGCTGACCTTGCACTGGAGAGACAGCATGAAGGTATCACATTCAGGGGTGCGCCTTCCTTCTTTGAATTACAGGAAGGAACCCACCCATGGCCCATTTTTCTCCCTTACATGGTTTGTCTTCTGATGACATGAGAAGCACTTGTAGAAAACATGGCAGGACTTGAAAATCCAAGTGGATTTTCCAGGAAAAATCTGAAGGCAGGAGTAAGCCAGGCAGAATCTCTGGGATCCCTGCTTATCTGTCTTCCCTATGAGCATCGCAGTTGCACAGCCCCCTGCTCCACTGAGGCATTATTGATGGTTCTTGGGCAAATGGGAGGCACCAGCTCAGAACTGTGACTTCTGTTAAGGAAGAGAGTCTACGGTCCACTGGAAAGAAAACAGCCACAGAGGGGGAAGGTCAGCCGGCAGGTGGGTGAGGTGGGCTCTCCATGCACCACCAGGGAATAACTTACCCCTCGTGGAAATCCCTGATTATTAACAAGGTGTCATAAAATGCCACCCGCTACAAGGACTAAAGTGGTCGCATACTGAGCTTCAAATGCAGAGCTTGGTCTTCTCCTGGGGGCATCTGGCTGTCCACTGTGAGAACAGGATACTGGACTAGATGCACCCTTTGGCCTGATCCAGCAGCCAGGCACTTCTTATATCCATCGATTCTTAAATGCCCCCAAGCACAGCAGTGATGCCATGGCCAGTGGTCTGGATGGAAGACAGTGGCTGGACACCTAGAAAAGTGCAATGCTTCCAGCAGCGGGACGGTCAGTTGCAGTTCCAATGGAAGAGCAGTGACTGGGCAGCAACAGGAGGCATCCACCCATCCGGAAGGAGATGTATTTATTTATTTATTAAAAGTGCATTTACCACCCTCTTTCAAAACATCAGGGCAGTGGACAGCAGCATAAACACATTTAGAACAAGACGAAACACAGACACGTAACCTTTGGATTAAATAAAAGCAGTAAAATATGTGTATATACTGTATATATATATAAAGTACCCTGAATGTGCCCGATCTTGTTTGATCTCGGAAGCTAAGCAGGGTCAGGCCTGGTTAGTACTTGGATGGGAGACCGCCTGGGAATACCGGGTGCGGTAGGCTTAGAGGAAGGCAATGGTAAACCACCTCTGAATACCCCTTACCATGAAAACCTTATGAATATGTATATCCAAAAAAGACTCCTAGGGTCGCTGTCATAATCAACTTGAAGGCATATTTATTTATTTATTTATTCATTCATTCATTCCATTTCTACCCTGCCTTTCTTTTCATGATAGAAACCCAAGGTGGCTTACATATGGTTTCCAGGCAGTCTCCCATCCAGGCACTCATAGAATCATAGAATGCCCTCTCTCAGCCACCATCACCCCCAGACCTCTGAGGATAGCATAACTACCAAGAACGCCCCCTCTGCTCATCTCAACAACCAAGAGGGTTTGTAGGGACCTGACTAATACTTGGATGGGAGGCTTCCTGGCCTATGGAAGGAAGGAAGGAATCATAGAATCATAGAATAGTAGAGTTGGAAGGGGCCTATAAGGCCATCAAGTCCAGCCCCTGCTCAATGCAGGAATCCAAATCAAAGCATTCCAGACAGATGACTGTCCAGCTGCCTCTTGAAGGCCTCCAGTGTCGGAGAGCCCACTACCTCTCTAGGTAATTGGTTCCATTGTCGTATGGCTCTAACAGTTAGGAAGTTTTTCCTGATGTCCAGTTGAAATCTGGCTTTCTGCAACTTGAGCCCATTATTCCGTGTCCTGCACTCTGGGACAATCGAGAAGAGATCCCAGCCCTCCTCTGTGTGACAACCTTTCATGTACTTGAAGAGTGCTACCATATCTCCCCTCAGTCTTCTCTTCTCCAGGCTAAACATGCCCAGTTCTTTCAGTCTCTCCCCATAGGGCTTGGTTTCTAGTCCCCTGACCATCCTTGTTGCCCTCATTTGAACCTGTTCAAGTTTGTCTGCATCCTTCTTGAAGTGCAGAGACCAGAACTGGACGCAGTTTTCAAGATGAGGCCTAACCAGTGCTGAATAGAGGGGAACTAATACTTCACGCGATTTGGAAACTACTGTTAATGCAGCCTAATATAGTGTTTGCCTTTTTTGCAGCCACATCTCACTGTTGGCTCATATTCAGCTTGTGATCAACAACAATTCCAAGATCCTTCTCACATGTTGTATGGCTGAGACAAGTATCCCCCATCTTATAACTGTGCATTTGGTTTCATAGAATCATAGAATAGTAGAGCTGGAAGGGGCCTATGAGGCCATCGAGTCCAACCCCCTGCTCAATGCAGGAATCCAAATTAAAGCATTCCTGACAGATGACTGTCCAGCTGCCTCTTGAATGCCTCCAGTGTCCCCCATCTTATAAATGTGCATTTGGTTTCTTTTTCCTAAATGTAGAACTTTGCATTTATCCCTGTTGAATTTCATTCTGTTGTTTTCAGCCCAATGCTCCAGCCTATCAAGGTCCCTTTGAATTTTCTTTCTGTCTTCCACGGTATTAGCTATCCCTCCCAATTTTGTATCATCTGCAAATTTGATAAGCATGCTCTGTACCTCCTCATCCAAGTCATGAATAAAAATGTTGAAGAGCACTGGGTCCAGGAATAAGCCCCGTGGTACCCCACTTGTTACTTCTGCCCAGTTTGAGAAGGAACCATTGATAAGCACTCTTTGAGTACGATTCTGTAGCCAACTGTGGATCCATCTGATAGTTGTTCCATCCAGCCCACATTTAGCTAGCTTGCTAATCAGAATATCATGGGGCACTTTGTCAAAAGCTTTGCTGAAGTCGAGGTATATTATGTCCACAGCATTCCCACAGTCTACAAGGGAAGTTACCCAATCAAAAAATGAGATAAGATTTGTTTGGCAGGATTTGTTCTTCATAAATCCATGTTGGCTCCTAATAATCACTGCATTGTTTTCAAGGTGCTTACAGATTGACTGCTTTATAATCTGCTCAAGAGTTTTTCCAGGGATTGATGTTAGGCTGACTGGTCTGTAGTTCCCCGGTTCCTCCTTTTTGCCCTTTTTGAAGATAGGGACAACATAAGCTCTCCTCCAGTCATCCGGCACTTCACCGGTCCTTCACGATTTCGCAAAGATAATAGAGAGCAGTTCTGAGAGTTCTTCAGCCGCATCTTTCAATAATCTAGGATGCAGTTTATCGGGCCCTGCCTATTTGAACTCATTCAAAGTGATTAGGTATTCCTTGACCATTTGTCTATCAATCTCAAGCTCCAATCCTACTTCATGTTTCCCAGAAGGGTCATAGACCCTCTTTTGGGAGAAGACCAAGCCAAAGTAGGAATTGAGCACTTCTGCCTTTTGTTTGTCATCTGTTATCATTTTGCCATCCTCATCGAGTAGCAGAACCACCATTTCTTTTCTCTGTCTTTTACGATGGATGTACCTGAAGAAAGCTTTTTTGTTGCATTTAGCATCTCTCACTAACCTCAGCTCATTCTCAGCTTTAGCCTTCCTGACACCATCCCTGCAATTCCGTGATACCTGCCTGTACTCTTCCTTTGTGGCCTGGCCTTCTTTCCACTTCCTGTATGTGTCCTTTTTTGTTTTCAGGTCATCTCTAAGCTTTCTGTGAAGCCACATTGGCTTCTTCTGCTGTTTTCCCCCTTTTTCCTTGTTGGAATTGTTTGCCATTGTGCCTTTAGAATTTCCTCATTTAGAAACTCCCACCCATCTTGGACTCCTTTTCTCATTAGGGTGGCTTGCCATGGAACTGTACTTACAATTGTTCTGAGTTTATTAAAATCAGCTTTCCTGAAGTCCAGGGTGCGCATATGGCTACTCTCAGCTTTTGCTTCTGTTAAAATCAAGAATTCAAGTATGTTGTGGTCACTTTTCCCCAGAGTTCCCATAACTGCCACTTCGTCCAGCAAATCATCTCTATTGGTTAGAATAAAGTCTAGGATAGCTGAACCTCTGGTTGCTTCCTCCACTTTCTATAGGAGGAAGTTATCTCCAACCCAAGTCAGAAATTTCTTGGAGGGGCCGTGTTGGCAGAATTTGTCTCCCAACAGATATCGGGATAATTGAAGTCCCCCATTACTACTACATCATGACTCCTTGAAACATTGGCAATTGGTTTTCAAAAGTTACATTCTCTTGTGAGATGCAACCCATCACTTGCCAGCAGTCCATCTTCCAGGAAGTATAGCCTGTGGTCCCAAAATCCAAATCTCTCACGTCGGCGCCACCTTCGTAGCCATTCATTCACAAGGAGTATTTTTCTTTCTACTCCTAAGTACTGGAAGGATGGATGAAAAAACTATCTGGGCCCCAAAGTCCTTGAGTTTCCTTCCCAGAGCTTCAAAGTCTGATGTGATTTCTTCATAGCTCCGTTTGGCAGTGTCATTTGTTCCCACATGGATGAGGAGAAAGGAATACCTGTCGGTGGGCTTGATGAGTGATGGCAACCTTTCCGTCACATCTCTAATCCATCCTCCTGGCAGACAGCATACCCGGCGAGTCCACGGATCTTCTCGGCATACTTGGGTTTCGATCCCACGCAGTAGGGAGTCTCCCACTACTAGTACTCTTCTCTTCTTGTTGTTGTGGGGCGTGGTTTCATTGTCTCTGCTTGACTGAGCTTCACCCTCTTGCTCGTTGTTGCACGGGGTCTCCTGGAATTCTTCCTCCACAGGCTGTCCTCCAGTCTCCTCCTCGAGTGGTTGAAAGTGGTTCCACAGTTCCACTGGTGAAGGGGGTCTTCTAGCTCTTATGCTCCTGTCACCCTTTCCCCACGGAGTTTCCTCCACTTCGTTGTTCCCTCTCCAAAGCAGTCTCCTCTTTTGCTACCTCATGTTGTTCTTCTTCCACCTCCACTTCTCTTTGCTGCTGTTGTTCCAGCGTTCTGTCTAAGAACATTTTCTCTTATAGTCCTCAGTGTGGCCACCCGCCGTTCCAGGCCTCTCACTTTTCCTTCCAACAGTGCCACGAGCTTGCACTTGTTGCACATGTACGCCATGTTCTTCTCAGGCAAGAAAACAAACATAGCACAGACCTTGCAGGTCACAATCACTGGAGTATCCTTCCCGTTCATACTCTCTTCTACCTTTTGTTTCTTTCTGACTACTTGGTTTGGAGTGCCCTGTGCTTTGTCCTGTCCTACTTCAGGGTAAACTCGAGAGTCCCACTGGTATGCAGTGTGTTGTACAAGGAGAATTAGTAATTTTTCTTTTTCTTTTTTCAGCAGGGTGCTGGCCTCACGTGCCAATATATAAAGGGCAGGACTGATGTGTCCTGATGACTCTGAGCCACAGTGTGGGGTGGCAAGCTGTGTGGGGACACATGCTCCATTTCAAAAACGATCACCTCATATACCTTTTATATAATAGTTCCAATTAAAATCTCCATCCCACCCACCCACACACATTTAGGGCTGGGGAAAGAGGGGGTACCCCATTGGCTATGGAGTGAGAAGGTAGAGATTCTGCCTGTTCTGCCGGTTCCAGTGCGTCTCCACCTCCCTCTTCTGAAAATGGGAGTGCACGACAACACTAGTCAAGCCCTGCCCCTTTTTACTGTGAAACCTGGTGGAAGCTGCTTGAGTGTATTTTTTAAAAAATTCAGATTCACACAGATTTTGCAACTGATTGGCAGATCAACCCGTTCCCCCTCCAGGTGTGGGCGATGGGAGCGCTTTGCTTTGGTGACTAGTGTGCTCACAGCCTTAGAGAAGTCTGGAAGCAGAGATGCTTTTCCAGAACTCCAGTGATCCTTAAGGGATGGAAGCGCCCAAGTCTTCCAGGTGCTTTCGCTCCTTTCTGCAGCGAGAGGTTCATGCAGCAGCCCTCGTGGAACACAGAGCTTGGAAAAGTTACTTTTTTGAACAACAACTCCCATCAGCCCACTTCAGTGGCCATGCTGGCTGGGGCTGATGGGAGCTGTAGTTTTAAAAAGTAACTTTTCCAGCACAGAGAAGCAGCAAAGATGGGCAGGGATGCGGGGAGGCTGACAGCATGCCCTATATCCCCCCCAAACCCCCCCATGATTTTTCAATGCAAAATGATCTCCCTTCTGCAAATCTCAAGAGCCTGCCGTTCTACTAACCAATGTTGACTCCAGATTTTGGGGGTGGGGGATGGGCAAAATATATCCCATGCCCCCCCTTGCCATTGCCCAGGAGGAGGGCAGGGCACAGGGAGGCTGCTGCTCTTTCTCCTTGTAGGCTTGCAGAGATCGCGGGAGGAGGCAGGCCGCAACAGTGAGGACCACAGGGGGGGGGCGCTGTCCCTGGCTGGAGTGCAGAGATGGGGCTCATTGAGAGCCTGGCTTTTGTTCCCGATCTGCTCTTTCTTTGTTCCTGTTTGCTTTCATAATTGCTGATCCATTGAATTTTTTTAAGTGAAAAAATGTAATTTTTAACTAAATTGGTTATGGAAACGCTTATGTTGCTCCATCTCCTCCCCCCCCCAATTTACATGTCAATTAGGTAGATAATTGCCTAAAATAGGAGGGAGGTTAATGGATGTAAATGGTGATCGTTAACACCTAGTTAAGAATGCATCAGCTTAGAGGAAAGCCACTTACAAAGACAATAATGTGAAATTCAAAGCGGATTTTTAAAAAAGTACCCTGCTGATGACAGTCACGACCCGCCGCAAGAAATCAATGCCGGTCTGAAAAGACAGCGGCTTGTTGGATTCAGTCGGAATCTGGTACTAAGTCCGATTCAGCAGAATTCTGCCCCATCCCTGCTGGAGTGTCCTGGACTTTGCAGGTGCCTGGCAACGCAGCCTCAGCCCTGCTGCCTCCGCTTTGTCCATTTCGGCTCCTCTGCCTTCCTCATTTCTGTACATTCCCCACATTGCTGCAGCAAGTTCCCATTCTTTTAAAATCCTCATGATTATCAGCTTTTTAGGGCAAATTTCTCCTAATGAACACAGTTTTGTATGCAGTTTTGAGTAATTTTTGCAAGCAATTTTGTATGTTACTTCCACAAATGGATGCCCTTTGAGGCACACTTGCCCCTAAGATATGCCTTTTTGTAGGCATTGTTTGATCAAAGAACTGCCTTGCAAAATTTGGAAAAGTGTGAATTTCCACGGATGGATGTCTTTCGGTTCCATATTCATTTCAGAAGTGGGATTAGGTCGTTTCTCATTACATTTTTCTTTAAAAACAAGGACCACTTTCTCCCCATCCCTCCTGCTTCCCAGTGACCCACGTCTGCCTGACCCAGTGAGGACAAAACCTCCTTCTGCTGCCTGCAGAGTCTGGGTGTGCAGGTGCTGCTTGAGCCACTGGCATCTTTTGCTGTTGGTGGCTGAAAGCTGTGGGGATGGGAGCACCCCTGCAGCTGGGGGAGGCACCCAGGGCACTGCCCTCCCCCATTAATCCATCTCCTGCACATGTCAAACGCCATCAAGCAAGGGTCAGACTAGATTTTGGGGGCCCAGGGCACTTTCAGCACCACAGCCCAGCCGCAGCACCTGAAGGGGGAAATGGCAACAATTGTCAAGGGAGACAGAGAGGCAATAAGACTGTTGGCTTTTGTTTATAACACTGGTGCAGCCACTCAGGCCATTTCAGAAGTCTCAGCACACTGGAGGAGACCCCTGCTTCACCCTTGTTGCCGTAACTGACCCCCCAACCGTTCAGCAAGAAGATAATCCTCCCTCCCGCCCAGGTCCAACTATCTCCTTCTCTTCTCTGTGGAAAAATGTGGCTTCTCAGGTTTCTGGTGGTTCAGCATGTTTATTCTGGTGAAGCTCCCTATTCCAGAGCAGCCGATCCTTGGCATGGGGAGTCATTGGCCCACGGGCTCACCCCGGTCGAGTACCCCAGCCCTCTCAAGCGCAGCATGAACCAGGGGATGAGGACCGGGGCTTCGGCTACCAGTGCCTGCAGGCCCTGCTCCATCTGCACCCAGGCCTGGATGGCCTTGGGGTTGGACATGGCGGCCACCATCTCTGGGCTCTGCATCTGCTGGGAGAAGTGGAGCAACAGCTGCTGGACTTGCTCCTGCTGAGACGCCTGGCCTGACCCTTCGGAGGCCAGCAGCGCGTTCTGCATGAGGGAGAACATCATGCGCTTGGTGTAGGCGTTGCAAAGGTTCACAATGAGCTTGGGGATCTCGCTGGCATCTGGGTTCTGGATGCCACCCACACCGAACATCCCTGCCCCAGCAGTGGGGGCGAGGTTGGGCATGGATGAGCTGTGCCCGAGAGGATTGGCCAGGCTACTGAAGATGCCTCCTTCGTCGCTGCAGGTGCTATTGGTACAAATGCTGGTGGAACTGTGGGAGATGGGCAAGGTGCCCATGCGCTCTGGGGTTTCCATGTGGGAGCTCTGGCTGCCCAGGCCTGTGTGCTCTGGGCAGGGGCTTCTCACCAGGGTGGCATAGGGGTTGCTGAAGGCAAAGAGGTCCTGCACTGCGCTCAGCCCGGGCTCCTGGATCTCACTGTTCAGTTGCCTCAGTGGGTTGTCACCCCCAGGGATGCTGCCTTGAAGGCTGATCAACGCTTGGTCTGGAGCCTTCAGGTCCTGGATCATGTCAGGGTTCTTGGCAAGGTCCATGATTTCCCTCATTTTATCCAGGATTACCCTCATGATGTCCATATTGTTCAGGATGTGGCTGATGGCTGGGACTTGCTGAGCCAGCTGCTGGATCTCTGGGTTGGCCAGAATCACTTGCCGGACTTTCTGGATGATCATCTCTGAGGTGGGCACCACCTGCCACTCAGTACTGGTGGGGTTCAGGTCGGGGAGGCCCCAGGAGCCCTGACTGCTTGGGCTGAAAGCAGGGGAGGTGAGACTGCTGGCAGATGGGATCAGGGCATGTGTCATGGTCCTGGGCACATAGGGAGGCTGAGGTGGGTCTTCCTGGTCCCTCTTGAGGGATCTGATCACCAGGTGGACAGTCATTCCGTCCATGATCCCACACTGCCGGAGGGTGTCCTGATCCTTCAGGATCCTTCCAAAGAACACGAGCACCAGCTGGTTGGTCTCACAGTTGAAGTGCTTGGAAATTTCCTCCTTGAACTGTTGGATGGTGCTGATCTCTGGGAGCACAAACTGGGCACTTGCCTTGGGAGACTTTGCTGTGACGCAGATGAAGCTGGAGTTGGAGGCGATGATGGGGCAGGCGATGGTGGGGCCCTCTGGGTCTTTGTCCATTGTGGCCATGGTGCACAGAGGAGCAAGAGGAGGCAGGTCTGGCATGGGGGGCGGAGGGCAGAGTGTCTTGCTGGGCAGAGGATGCCCTGGGAAGGCTCTCGGGCTTTAGGGCTCCAGGAGGACCAAGCTATCTTCACCACTGTGGTTTTGGGTCTTTTGGAGAACAGCCAGCTGCCCCATACACAGCACTGGGGTGAGAGGAAGCCAAGAGTGCATGTCACAGCCCCCCCTGGCCCTCCCTCCCTCCCTCTACTTGAAACTGCTCTCCACATTACAACACACCAGGGGGGGTCACTGTGAGGTCACCAGTGATGTCACCAGCAGCACCACCAGCAGCAAGGTTCGTGGTTCGTGGCCTACTTCATCCAGGCCTACAAGATACGGCAGATACATCGGTAGCTCGATGTAATAAATTTGCTGAACACTTCCAGCATAAGATCTCATGCATTCGCCAGGACTTAGACTCCTATTTAATAGCAGTTAATCCTACTGAGGTGTCCGGAGCACAGTCTTGTCATGTTTTGTTGGATGAGTTTCAGTTGGTTCAGTTCAAGGACGTGGACAAGGTGCTTGGACAGGTTCGTGCGACCACTTCGGTACTGGATCCTTGCCCCTCTTGGCTAGTTAAAACTAGCAAGGAAGGAACAGTTGGCTGGGCCAAGGAAGTGATTAATGCCTCTTTACGAGAGGGAGTGGTCCCTGGCTGTCTGAAAGAGGCGGCAGTGAGACCACTCCTGAAAAAACCTTCCTTGGACCCAGAGGATGTCAGCAGCTACAGACCAGTAGCCAATGTTCCGTTCCTGGGCAAGATCCTGGAACGTGTGGTTGCTGACCAGCTCCAGGCGCTATTGGATGAAACCGATTATCTAGATCCATTTCAATCGGGGTTCAGGCCTGGTTTTGGCACTGAGACTGCCTTGGTCGCCCTGTTTGATGACCTATGTCGGGAGAGAGACAGAGGGAGTGTAACTCTGTTGATTCTCCTTGACCTCTCAGCGGCTTTTGATACCATCGACCATGGTATCCTTCTGGAGAGGCTTGCGGAATTGGGAGTTGGAGGCACTGCTTGGCAGTGGTTCCGCTCCTACTTAGCGGGTCGTCTCCAGAAGATAGTGCTTGGGGAACATTGCTCGACACCGTGGGTTCTCCAATGTGGGGTCCCGCAGGGTTCGGTTCTGTCTCCCATGCTTTTTAACATTTATATGAAGCCGCTGGGGGCGGTCATCAGGAGTTTTGGAGTGCGTTGTCATCAGTATGCTGATGACACGCAGCTCTACTTCTCCTTTTCATCTTCTTCAGGTGAGGCAGTCAACGTGCTGAACCGTTGCCTGGCTGCGACAATGGACTGGATGAGAACTAACAAACTGAGACTCAATCCTGACAAGACTGAGATGCTGTTGGTGGATGGTTTCTCTGATCGGATGGTGGATATATACCCTGTCCTGGATGGGGTTACACTCCCCCTAAAGGAACAGGTGCGTAGTCTGGGAGTCATCTTAGACGCTTCCCTCACACTTGTGGCTCATGTAGCCTCGGTGGCGCGGAATGCGTTCGGTTGGTAGCCCAGCTACGTCCCTATCTGAGTAAGGAGGACCTCTCATCAGTGGTACATGCTATGGTAACCTCGCGTCTGGACTACTGCAATGCGCTTTACGTAGGGCTACCTTTGAAGACGATTCGGAAGCTACAGCTAGTGCAAAATGCGGCAGCCAGACTGCTAACAAGAACTAAGCGGTCTGAGCATATAACACCTGTGCTAGCCCGTTTGCACTGGCTTCCAATATGCTTCCGGGCCAGATTCAAAGTGTTGGTACTTACCTATAAAGCCTTATACGGCGCGGGACCACGATATCTGTCGGAACGCCTCTCCCGATATGAACCGGCCCGTACACTACGGTCTACTACGAAGGCCCTCCTCCGGGTTCCGACTCATAGGGAAGCCCGGAGAGTGGTGACAAGATCTAGGGCCTTCTCAGTGGTGGCCCCCGAACTATGGAATGGTCTCCCCGAGGAGGTGCGCCTGGCGCCGACACTATCATCTTTTTGGCGCCAGGTTAAAACCTTTCTCTTCTCTGAGGCATTTTAATTCCTGTTAATTCTAAATTATTATATTTTGATTTTAGACTGTACAGTTTTGTGTACAGTTTTGTGTTATTTTTATTGTATTTTTAATGTTCACCGCCCAGAGAGCTGTTGCTAGTTGGGCGGTATATAAGCTTAATTAAATAAATAAAATAAATAAATAAGGCTCTTGGTAGTTGGCAAAAGCAGCCCCCTCTGGAAGGGGGAGGGCTTCTGCTCCAGCTGCCCCCCCCCGAGGCAGGGTCACCTGAGGCCCAGGGCTCATCCCCTCAGGGTAGTATATGTGATCTGTGGCTTGGACTGGGGAAGGAGAGGGAGGGAGGTTCTTCTAGGCCAGCCTTCTCAAATCTTGTGCCCTCCAGATGTTTTGGACTACAGCTCCCATCAGCCTCAGCATCATATATAGTGTCATAGGATTGGTGGGGGGGTTGGTTGGTTGGTTTGGATGATGACTTTGGGTCCCCTCCAAGCTGTGATTCTGTATTTATAAGGCCAGGATGTGTAGAAGAGGGAACCACTGAACTGGTCAAACCAGTCCCTTGTTAAGGTGGTGGCACTGGCCAGGGCTGTGGAGCACCCTATCTGCATGACTAAAGAGCTGGCCATGTTGCCATAGCTACAACTGGCTGGTGATGCTCTTTCAGGAGGGGGAAGCCCCCCTCACCTGGCTGGAGGTCATCTTCTAAGTAGGAGAGTGAGGGATCAGGACAGAGGTAGCTGTTGTCTAGTCTGGTCTGGAGCTGGAAGTTGGGGAGAGAGAGAGAGAGAGAGGCTGGACTTGCTGCCTGTGCTGAGGCCAAAACTATGGCTTGGGGAAGCCTAATGGAGGAGCTGTGAGCCCTGCCATCTTAGGCTCAGGTTGTATTTGTGTGTAAATAAAGCCATGTATCCTACAGACATCAATCTCCAGTGACCGTCTTTCCAAGGAAACCAAATCCTGGGCAAGCACTGGAAGCCCTGAAGTCTCTCACCGCTCAGAGCCTGGGATGCGTGCAGCAATGGCCATGCTGGCTGGGCTGATGGGAGTTGTAGTCCCACAAATCTGGAGGGCAGCATGTTGGGGATGGCTATGCTACACTTTGGGGGGCAGACGATCTTCTGTGGTCCCTCCAAGCTCTGTCATTAGATGGTTGGATTCTGACAGCAACAGTTACACGAGTGATTATCACATGGCAGGATGGCCAATTTCTTCATGGTTGTTGTTGTTTTAACTTACAAGATTGTGTTTTGCTCTGAAAATTCATTGAAACTGCATGGTGGAAAGGAAGGAACAAAGGAAAGGAGACTCCCTGCAGTGCCCATCAGAGGGAAGGATGCAATGTGTTGAGGTCTTATCAGCAGGTGAACAGATTGTTCACAGGTCATCTGAATCCAAAGAACCAAGGGCCAAACTAGGCTGCAATTGCAAGGCTGCAGTTCACATGTCTAGTTTTTAAAATTGCATGGGCAGGGTGGGGGCAGGGGGCTTAGGATTGGGACAGCACCGCATGGGGAGGAGAGGGTTAAAACTTTTCCCCTCTCACCCCCATGATGCGCAATTCAGTAAAACATAAACCTCCCCTTGCACAAGTTGCGATTCACACATCTCCCTGAAATGATCCAATTGCTTTGAAAATATACGGAGAGGTGTAGGAGACAGCAACAGTATCTGCTCTGTAGACGAAAGATTCGTCTCGTTGGATTTGGAAATAAAGTGTGTTTAATAATAAGTTTGATTTTGGTTTATTTCCTGCTGACCTACTTCTAACCTTCCAGTGCCTCTGTGAATAAAAGCCTGTTCAAGCTGGATTATGCCTTCCTGAAACATATATCTTATGCATAGTGTTTAAATGGCTCATATAAAGTTGCCATCATATAGTACAAAGACATTCCTTAGTTTAATTTGTAGCTTGTAGGCCTTGACACGTATCTCCTTGCAAATGTAAAATGGAGACTTCCTAGCTTAATGATCTTGCTTGAAACTATTCCTCCTCCCACACTATCTGCCTTTTGTTTTGCTAAAGTCTAGTAGCGTTTATCTCAAGGTTGCATATCTGTGTGAGCCCCTTTCTCAGGAACCAAGATGTGCCTTACTTTGTTATTCTAAAGTACCCCTTTTTCCATATCTATTATGTTACTGTGTCTAGTGAGAGATTGAATGTTCCTCCTCTTCTTATCTCAAGCACCCCAATTCTCTCTTTAGATGTTACAATGACTGGCAATATTTAATGCTATTCTATGATGTATGACTCCCTACTTTTGTTATCTGCAAGAAACTATATAATCTTTGTCTTCTCAATAAACGGGGTTCCCACTTCTGAAAAGCATCTTGCTTGAAGGTATTGGGTCCCCTTTGCAAAGGTAATTATTGTGTTGTGTGATTCTTAGCCTCTGGTAGTGGGTAATTGCACTCAACTCCGCACCTTCCCGGGTGTACGTGAGCTGAGGAGACAGTGACGGCTTGCGTGTTGGGTTTGGACCTAACAGTCTTTAATTCCCAGCGCTGCCCCCTCCCTCTCTCTCTCCTGGGCTGCATCTGTGCAGTTCATCCAGGCTTTTAGGATCACCCCCCCCACACACACACCCCTAATGAGGAGAGCAAGAGGTTATTGGGGATGGAGCCTTCTTGGTGGTGGTGCCCCAGTTATGAAATGTTCTCCCCAGAGAGGCTCACTGGGTACCCCTGCTAGAATCTTTTGGGGGCCTGGCAGAGAGTTTTTTTTTATTCTCCCAGGGTTTTAAGAACTGAGTTTCAGTATATTTTAGCTTTTTAAAAACTACTTTGCAGCACCATCCAAACGCAAGATCTGCCAGGATGAGCAAGTCTGAAATGGGGGACATTATGCCAGCATAATAAGAACATAAGAACATAAGAACATAAGAGCCTGCTGGATCAGGCCAGTGGCCCATCTAGTCCAGCATCCTGTTCTCACAGTGGCCAACCAGGTACCTGGGGGAAGCCCGCAAGCAGGCTACCCTGGTTTAAATTGTGCTGGCTTCCCATAGTTTTGATAGCTCTGCCCTTCTTCTCCTTTGTCTGGGTCTGAGCGCTGCTTTAGTTTCTGTTGTTGTTTTCTCTTGGTCTAGCTGATGTTGATGGTTTTAGATTGTTTGAATTCTGAATTTTTATTGATTCTTTAAAAAAAAAACCCTGTGAACCACCCAGACTTAATTGGGTGGTAATTATGTTGAAAGTGGGGCAAGAGCAACTCCTGTTTTGTTCTTTTGTTTGTGCTCCAGAAGGGAGACAGAGTTGGGGTCCTCCAGATGGATAGGCTCGATTATCTTTACCTGTGATGCTCTGACTGACTTCCTTCTGTCGCTAGACTGTGACGCCTTTAGGGAAGCTTACCTGCCCCTCCTCCTTCTGCCCTTTCCATTCCATTCTTCTCTGGCTGTCCATGAGAGAGGAGACTCCCTTTGTCTCTGCTCTCTCTCCGAGCATGGGGCTGACTCCTACACCTGGGAGTTATGCCTCCAACTTAGCTAGTTAGTTAGAACTAGGTATGCCTTCATGTTTTTCTATAAATAAAGTAGCTTTTCTTATTTTACTAAGTCTCAAGTCTCAGTGATGCTGATGCAGGGAAAAGACTGCTTTCTTAGGTAAACACACGCGCACGCTGGCACACTCGCATTTCAACATCTGCTGTTACTCTCTGCTTGCTGTGGTGCTGCTTTTAAATGAAATTAAGCAACACAACTACACACAGCACAACAAATTAAATACCATAGTAGCTAGTACACATTTCTCTCCTTTTGCAAATCTTTTCTGGACTAGGCAAGTCACTAAGCTTCCCCCACCTCTCCCTGCCACGTCCAGCCATCCTTACCTTTCCAGCCTCTGGAAAATAGCCCATCTAACTTCCATATACTGTACAGCACCTAGCACCTTGTTGGCATGAAAGTAATGTTGAGTTGGTGCCAGGGGGAGTAGCCCTGGGCAGCGCAACTGAAGGACTCGCCCAAGAACTGCCACATCGGCATTCAGCAGCAAACGGTGCATGCAGGAGGCCGACCCAGGGCATCAAGCTCAATACTGTTTTGATAAATAAAAATTGTAAATAAATAAATCAAATGGCAGCCTCTCCCTGCTTTCTAGGGATCGTCCTCCACTCCTGTGACTCTTCTTGTCAGTGTGTTCTTGGTACCTGGCCTGTTGAACCACTGGTGGAAGAGGCTGGTCATTCTTCTCAGGATCTCCTTGGTTTTCACCTATGAACAGCAGGGGGGTGGGATGAGGACATATGAGTTGGCCAGAAGGATGTGGACATCGCCTGGGATTTGATTGCCAAAGTGATGGGCAATGCCCATGTGCTCATAATACATGTGGGAAACATGTTGCACTGGCAGAACATCACCTGCTTGACAAGGAAGATGACAGGGAAAATTAAGCAGAATCTTCTGGTGATGGCAGCCAGCCCAAGTTTCCTGATGACAGACTTGGTGAGCACAGTGGTATAGCGCAGCGGGTCACAGATGGCAACATACCGGCCAAAGGCCACGGCCATTAGGATGGCTGGCTTGGCAATGAAGATGGTGTGGACGAAGAACATCTGGGCTAGGCATGCCTCAAAGGAAATCTCCCCAGCCCAGAACCAGAATATGCCCAGCATTTGGGGGACAATGATGGTGGAAAGCAGAAAGTCAGCAGTGGCCAGCATGCAGAGGAAGAGGTACTTGGGCTGGTGGAGGCTGCGCTCTGTAAAAATGATGAACAGCAAGGAGGCATTCCCAAGGAGAACGACTATGTACCTCAGGCAGAAGGGGATGGAGATCCCCATCCCTGGGATGCCAATCAGGATGTAGGTGGCAGGGGGAAAGGAGCTGTGACTGGCTTTCTGTTAGGCATGGGTGTGTGCAGGGATCAGTTTCCATCCTTAGTAGGTGCTATGAAGGGGGGGAATTAAAAAAGGAAATAAAATCTACTAGCCGCCTCTGTCATGGCCCCTACACTATGGAATGCCCTCCTCTGTGAGGTGAGATGTGCTCCCCTCTGCCTGTTTTCAGACGGCTGCTGGAGAACCATCTTTTTAAGCACGCATTTGGTTAAATTTCCACCCTTGTGTTTTGATTTTTAAAGGTGTGGCTCTTTGTATGTTTTTGTATTTTAAATTTCTGTATTATTTTAATGTATAATTTGCATTTTAAAATCTTTGTAAGCTGCCTTGGGTGAGAGGTGGACAACAAAAATAAATTTAATATTTATTATTATTATAACTTCCTTCCAAACAAAAGAGTGTGATTTTATTTTTTTAAGTAGGGTTTTAATATAGGGATGGGTAGAAATGTCCACTGGAGTTTCTCTCATTTTCTCATTTTTTCCAATATTAAGCTTAGGTCTACATATTTCTTATGTTTTGATTGATTAGCCTCCCTGGTAGACTGTGGGAATGCTGTGGACATAATATATCTTGACTTCAATAAAGCTTTTGACAAAGTGCCCTGTGATATTCTGATTAGTAAGCTAGCTAAACGTGGGCTGGATGAAACAACTATCAGATGGATCCACAGTTGGCTACAGAATCGTACTCAAAGAGTGCTTGTCAATGGTTCCTTCTCAAACTGGGCAGAAGTAATGAGTGGGGTACCACAGGGCTCGGTCCTGGGCCCAGTGCTCTTTAACATTTTTATTAATGACTTGGATGAGGAGGTGCAGGGAATGCTTATCAGATCTGCAGATCATACAAAATTGAGAGGGCAGTGGCATCACTAGGGTTGGTGTCACCCGGTGCAGTAACTCCTTGGCGAGCCCCCAAATGTTCTGCTGAGAGTGCATGTGCACACACACAAGGCCAGTCACCCATGCCCCTGGGAGGGTGCACACCGGAGGGGCACCCAGCCAGAGAAGCAGGCCTGGGAATGCTGGCGCGCCTCCCTCGTCCCGCCAACGCTGCTCCCAGTCTCACCTGCCTGCCTGCCTGCCTCTGAGGAGGAGTTGGCTGCTCCGATGCCGACCCGGAGCACTTCTCGGCTCCTTTGCCAGGCAACAGCGTGGGCGCCCTGCCCTGCGATGGGGCGGCTCTGGGTGTCACCCCCTCATGGTGTCACCCGGGTGCGGTCCGCACTCCCCGCACCCCACTAGTGACGCCACTGTGGGAGGGACAGCAAATAACCTAGAGGACAGAAACAAAATTCAAAGCGATCTTGATAGGCTAGAGAACTGGGCTGAAAACAGCAGAATGAAATTTAACAGGGATAAGTGCAAAGTTCTACACTTAGGAAAAAGAAACCAAATGCACAGTTATAAAATGGGGATACTTGGCTCATCAATACTACATGTGAGAAGGATCTTGGGATTGTTGTTGATCACAAGCTGAATATGAGCCAACAGTGGGATGTGGCTGCAAAAAAGGCAAATGCTATTTTAGGCTGCATTAACTTTGAATCCCCACACAGCCATGCGTGACCTTGGGCCAGTCACTGCCTCTCAGCCTCAGAAGAAGGCAATGGTAAAACCACCTCTGAATACCCTTACTATGAAAACCCTCTTCAGAGGGTTGCCATATGTCGGAATCAACTTTTTTTTTGTATCTTTTAATTGCTGTTTTTGTGATGTTAGATTGATTGTTAAATATGTTGTTTTTATATTGTATTTTAAAATGTTATGTAAGTCGCCTAGAGTGTTCGTTCAGTCAAACAGATAGGTGTATTACTATTATTATTATTGAAGGCAGTCCAGTTCCATTTCAACAGAAGTATAGTTTCCAAATCGCATGAAGTATTGGTTTCCCTCTATTTGGCACTGGTTAGGACTCATCTTGAGTATTGCATCCAGTTCTAGACACCACACTTCAAGAAGGATGCAGACAAACTGGAACAGGTTCAGAGGAGGGCAACAAGGATGATCAGGGGACTGGAAACTAAGCCCTATGAGGAGAGACTGAAAGAACTGGGCATGTTTAGCCTGGAGAAGGGAAGACTGGTGGGAGACAGGATAGCACTCTTCAAGTACATGAAAGGTTGAAACAGAGAGGAAGGCCAGGATCTCCATTGTACTAGAGTGCAGGACATGAAATAATGGGCTCAAGTTAGAGGAAGCCAGATTTCGGCTGGACATCAGGAAAAAGCTCCTGACTGGTATGACAATGGAACCAATGACCTAGGAAGGTGGCAGGCCCTCCAACCCTGGAGGCCTTCAAGAGGCAGCTGGACAGCCACGTGTCAGGTATACTTTAATTTGGATTCCTGTGTTGAGCAGGGGGTTGGACTCAATGGCCTTGTAGACCCTTCCAACTCTACTAGTCTATGATTCTAGGATTCTGCAACAATGAATATTCATTAGCCTTTTAGTGCAAATTTCTCCTAATATATACATCTTCACAAAGTGATATTCCTTGATATAATGCATTTTGCGTGTTAGTTTCCCTAATATGTGCTCGTCTAAACACACTGTAGCCTTTTATATGCATCTTTGTACATATTGTTTGGTTGGAGAAATGCAAAATTCGGGGAAGTGTGACTTTCAAAGGACGGCTGAGTTTTGGCTCGTGTTTTATTTTGGAAAGTGCAAATTTGGCAAGTTCACCTTTAAATGCAAAGGGAACGGAATTTCTCCCCCATCCTTCCTTGAGCACAAGATCCAGGACATCCCATTTTGGAAATGAAACATTGGCTTGCCTGTCTTTGCCTCTAGTTGCCCCCTGTAAACCAAGAAGGGCAGAGCAGGGCACAGCCGCCTTCCCTCCTCCAGACTGAGGCCGACAGAACGAGACTCTTTCAAAGATTTAAAGCCTTTTAATCAGAAACCATCTAATCCACTCATTCATGAAGCTCCAGCCGCAGCCACAGCAGCAGCAGCAGTAGGAGCCCAGCTTCCTTCCTGCTGGTGCGGCTCAGCTTCCAGCCTCCTCCGGCTCAGAGCTTGTACGTCCGCTTCTGCTTGGTTGACGGTTGTGCTGAAGAGCCCCGCAGACGGCTGGCAGACTTTATGCCGGCTAGGAAATCAGCACCCACCAGAGTTTGCAAGATCTGCCGGGCAGAGAAATCCTGCTGCCCCACTCTTGAGGCTGGGGGGGCAATGTCGCAGAGAGATGTGATGGAGTGCGCTCTCCGTGCGGGCCGCTCGGATCTGCCTCTCCTCTCTGCTGCTGGCTCATCTGTTGCAAGGGCCTGCAACTTCCGCTGAATTTCTAGGAGTCCCTGAATCTCCTTGGGACTCCAGTTGGCCAGGAGAACGTCCATGTTCTGGATCTGTTGCAGGAGGGCTGGGACCTGCAGGGCTGCCTGCTCTCGGGAGTTCCTGGACCCGACTGCGTTTCTCCGGACCATCCTGGCCACCACCTCTGGGGTGTGGCTGCTCCTGGAGGGGTTGCCTGCAATGTTCTGCATGAGGTGCTTTATGATTTGATGTAGCAGGTTCTTAACAGCTGCTGAGGCAAGTTGTCCTGCTTCTCCTCTAAAGGCACCACTTTCTCCATTGCTGTGATCATTGCTGCCAGTGGCTACATTCTGGGCACCAGGCTCAAGAGGCCACATTCTGGGAAAAGGCAGTCTCTCTTTGCCTCGCTCAGGCTTTTCGCCATGATCAAAGACTGGCAGGTGGCCAGCCAAGGGTCCTGGCAATGGGGTGGCCCCATGCCGCTTTGGAGTGGCTTTCTGCATCAGTCCCTGAACCCCATGGAGAGTGTACTGCAGGACACTGTTGTTGTCGCCACCAGGGACACTCCCAGGTACACTGACGGCCTGGGGCGGGGATTTGATGAATTCTCGCACAGCAGCTGGGTTCTTTGCCAGCTGCACCACCAGCCTCATGCCTTCAGGAGAGCTGAAGACGTGGCTGATCTCAGGGGCTTTCTGGATCACCTGCTGTACCTGAGGGTTGTTGGTGACCAGCTCCTTCATCAGGTCGGGGCTTGAGAGCTTACTCTGGATGAAGGGGTTCTCTAACAGCTGGAGCATCATGTCAGGGTTGGACAAGAGCTGGCTCTGGAACTCTGTAAAGTTGGCCGTGTTGAGGCCCAGGCTAGCTGTGAGCTCCCGGAGGCCGTAGCTAGCAAAAGTGCCACTCCGGGAGGGCTTTTGATCTGAGGCAGTGGTGCTGGTTGGAACAGCAGAAGTCTGCCGGGACGGGTGCACCCGGTGAGACCGGATCACCACATAGACAGTAGCATCACCGTCCAGATGGATCCTGTGCTGGCCAAGGGTCTTGTGGTCTTTCAAGATCCTTCCGGAATACACCAGCACGACTTGGTCTGGAGAAGAGGAGAAATGCCTAGCAACGTGTTCCTTGAACTCTCTGACAAACATGTCCTTGTGGACCAGAAACTCTTCCTTCTGCCAGGGCATCTTCACGAGGATTCGAACAACTTGCGGCTCACTGGTGGCTCTGAGGTCAGCCCCGGGGATTTTCTGGCTTTCAACCATAATGCTGCAAAGTTTCAATTCTTCCTTCTGGGAAAAACTCAAGGCCCTCGAGGGTGAGAAGCAGAGACAAAGTCCTTCCTTGCCGCCCAGTCAAAGTCAGGCTTTGCCTCTAATCCCAGCCCAAAGCGGCCCTGCCTTCGTCACGCTCTCCCCATGCAAGCTGTGGGGTCCCCTCTTCTCGCCACCCCCTCCCTCCCCCTCGCCAGATGCTCCACACAACCTTCTGCTGTGGAATCCGTGGTTTATGATGTCGTTGCTGAGGTTGCTGGCAGCAACTGCCCCAGGCCCATTGGAGGGGGGTCACAAGAGGGACTCTGCAGACTGGGCTCCCCTCACCATCCCCCACTCCCCTACCCCTCCCCAGGCCAGAATTCATCCCTAACATTCCCCAAAATGACCGTCACATTCAAAAAGACGCACCTGCAAAAACGTCCATATACATTGGCAATGGAGCAAGCATATAGCAACTGTCACAGCAAAAACCCAACCAACTACTGATATTACATAAGACGCCGCCTTTTACTGAGTCAGACCTTTGTTATGCCTGGCTCAGTATTCTTGTCTCTGCCCCAACTGCCAGCAGCCCTGCAGGGTCTCTCCCAGCCCACCCTGGAATTGCTGTCGGGGCTTGAATGGGGACCTTTTGCGTGCAAGGCAGGTGAACATCCCACTGAGCTTCTGAGGTCCTTCCCCATTGCAGCAGAATTTCAGTATCACTGTCTGAGGCCTGTTTCATGCATTACTTAGAAAGAAACGCGTGATTGCCACTCAACTCAGCCAATTCCTGTTGACAAATGTGCCATATATAAACACACTTTACATTTTGGGGTGTCCACTTGAAAAGCATGTACTCTTTAAAAGGTCCGTGCGCACTTACAGTGCAAAATGGTGGTGGTGGTGGTGTCATTGGAATAGATGGTTAGCCTGTTCACTGGGGAGGGGGGAAGCACAAAGTGACATCACAGAGCCCCCAGTTCTTGTCACACAGGCATGGAGAACATCTGTGCCCCGCACAGGCGTTGCTGGACTCTGAACTCCCATTCTTCCTGACTGTTGGCCATGCTGGCTGGAGCCAATGGAGCCCACCAACATCAGGAGGGCCAAAGGTTCTGTTCTAACAAATACTATAATAATTAAGAATGAATAGATTGACCCTTAAGACAATGGAGGGGGACTATTAAGGATACTTCCGCTCCATAATGGACAATGGTTCTGCTGACGCCAATGGGCCACCCTGAGTCATAGGAATGCAGGCTGCAGCCGTACACTGGCTCAGGCCATTGGTCCATCCAGCTCAATGCTGTCTACACGGACTAGCAGCAGTTTTTCAGACCTACCTGGAGATACAGGGTTGGGCCCAGGGCTTCCTGCAGGCGACACCCCTTCCTGTTAACACGGAGTGAGTGCTGGCCCCCAGGACATGGGAACCGGCCTGCGCTCCTCCCTTGCAAAGAGGGTGCAAAGAGCTCTCTCCGTGGCTGGCTGTTTCTCTGGGCCTCTGAAGCCTTTGCAGAGCTCCCCAGGGCCCAGTGCTGGCTGCAACACAACAGCTTGTTTTTTTTTACATTGCTCATATATTCATTGTTTTTCTCAAATTGTGAGCTGGCTATGGTCAGCTATGCACCAAAAGGCTTTGTTGTTGTTATGTGCCTTCAAGTCAATTACAACTTATGGCGACCCCATGAATCAGCGGCCTCCAGTAGCATTTATTGTGGACCACCCTGTTCAGGTCTGTGGCTTCCTTTATGGAATCAATCCATCTCTTGTTTGGCCTTCCTCTTTTTCTACTCCCTTCTGTTTCCCCCCGCATTATTGTCTTTTTTATAGATAAAATAAAATAAACTTAAAGAGAGAGAGCACAGAAAGTGATGCGTGGGCAGCGGAGGGAACATGAATGTCAAAACGCAGAATCATGCTATCATAATATTTATTTTTTCTACAGAAAGGGGGCTTTAAAATACCAGATTGTAGAGGGGCCATCGCTCAGTGGCAGAGCATCCTCTCTGTGTGCTGAAGGCCCCGTGTTCATTGCCCTAAATTTCAGATTCAAAGGACTTCAGGCAGGGTTGGTGGCAGACATGCGCATGCACGCGCCACCTACCTGTCTCTCCTGTCTTTTGTAGGTGCGCACGCAGGGCTGCCATTAACCAAGATGGCAGCCGAGGTTTCCCTCAGGGGCTGAAGCCTCCGCTGCCATCTTGGTTGATGGCATGCATGGTGCTATGTGTGCACATCCCTGCCATCAACCAAGAGGGCAGCAGGGGCATCAGCACCTTAGGGAAACCTCAGCTGCCATCTTGGTTAACGGCAGCCCAGTGTGCACAGCTGCAAAATACAAGAAAGACAGGTAAGTGGAGCCAGCAAACAGGCGGGCGGCTTACAAGCTTCTCCCTGTGATCCACAGCAGCTACCCTGCTGCGAATCATGGAAGGGGAACGCTACTCCTCCCCCATCCTATCGAGGGCCCCCTGTGGCACCAGGGGCCCTTGGCCAGGGTCCAACCTGGCCACCCTTTGGCGCCGGCCCTGATTTCAGGCAGTGGAGCTGGAGAGATGCTGCCAGCCAGAGCAGACTGGACTGGGGTCAGTGGTGTGACTCGAAGGAAGGCAGCTTCACACACTTCCCATGCTGCTTGGAGCCCTGTGAGGTGGAACACTATTCCACAGTGCCATCACAGTCTGCCCTGGACAGCTTAGAGGAGGGGTGAGCAAACAGTAGGCCCACCAACACGAGCCAGGTGCAAAACAACTGGGTCCTCCATCACGTAGACAAACTCTAAGTAAGAGGGTGACTCTGAGCACATGCGTAGCTAGGGAGTTTGCGATCAGCAGCAAACGCAAGCTGACAAATCTTTTCACACAAAGATCCACTGCTGGTTCCCTCCCCAGGTGTTCTTCTTCAGCAGCCTATTTTTTGTGTTTTTTTGGGGGGGGGCACAGAAAGCATTTTAGTTGTTATTGTTAGACACCTGGCATTCAGAATCAAGTCATCCAAACATCTGTTGGTAGACCCTGATGTGCCCTCCTGCCCAGCCCTGGCTGAGAGGACACTGCACCAGTCCAGAAGGCAGGCAAGAACTTTACCACCCTCATTATCACCAACCAGAACAGACCAGATACTGGAAATTCCTGGCTACACCCAGCTGCAACTGAGTCCATCAGCACCTACTGACTACTCAATTGCACTGTCCTTTTCCCCAAATGTTGTGTGGTGCATTCTCCTTCCTCCAGGCCTTGGGACCTTCACCCACCTGTAAAATGTTTCCAGGATGGATTGCAGGCTGTGCTGGGGTCATTTGTCCCACATAGCAGGGCCCCTCGGGGCATGACACAGGCATCACTGGTTGCTATGGTTGATCCTTCCTTGTCCTGGGGTTATTTCTTGAATTGATGCAGAAAGATGGAATCCTTTTTTTTTTACAAAAGTTGCTTACAAGGCTCAAAATGGTGAAACAGAAAAGCCCCCCAGCCCATCCACCCACATTCTATATAGCAGCAGCTCAGACTGACCTCAGGCTATAGCAACAGTTGTGTGAAGAACTCTCCTGGGCACAATAGGCTGACTAAAGGCAGGGACACAACAGTAGCCCTTTCAGAAGTCTAAAAGGGTGTAGAATCAGCTCCTGGAGGTGGGTAGGAGGGATCAGGACTGCATTCAGGGGCCCTGTTTCCAGCCTCCATATGCTGACTAGCTCTGCATGCCTGTCTGGTGGTGAAAAGAAAGCTAGCCACTCACACATGCAGGTTATGGGACGTGCCAGGTTGTAGGAGGGGGGGCACACATGATGTCCCAGGCAAAACTGACTTACTAGCTTCTGTCTGTCTGTCTTTTTTACAGTTTTTATTAACGTTTGTTTTAACACACAACAACCAACAACAAAAATTGATCAATGAGACAGTACAGATTCCAACACAAGTAAAAAACATCAAGCAGAAGAAATGTACAAAAACGACGGTGGGATCGTCGTCCCTGCAGAGCCCTCTAGAGCAGGCCAGGCGTGCAGGCAGGTCTCCTCTCTCGCCCAGGACTGTTTCCATATACTGAGTAAAGGGAAGCCAATCAACAGGAAAACGACCCATGTCTCAAGTGCTCTTGAGTCTTTTTAACCAAACGGGTTAATTCTTCAGACGGTGCAATAGTCCAGACTCTGTCATACCAAGAATTCAATGAAACGCCTTCCATCTTTTGCTGGTGCTTCCCATTTGCACCACCACAGAAGCGCCCTCCCTTCTGCTGCCGTGTGATGATGGCCCTCCAACAGAACCCCAGCACTGATGAATGGGGCGAGGGGAGAGGAGAAAGAGGAGGCTGGCTGGTTAGAGCTCTAACCAGTTTACACTGTAGCCACACTTGCACGCTATTGAGGAATCACCACAGAGCACAGCCCACGGGAACACTGGATGGGTGGTAAAGCAGCACCTGACTGTGGAAGACTGCAACAGCAAGAACAGAGAGATGCAGGTAAGGATTGCACCGGCCATTCCTGCTCACTCCACTTCCTTGGCAGTCCATCTTCTTTCTCTCCTGAAGAAGGGATCTCATACTATCAGAGCAGGCAGCTTTGGGCAAAGGGCCCTCAACCAGGGCTTGCATGGCGCCAAGCGTGATCTCTCAGCAACACGTCCCGCCCCGTGTCTGTGAGAACATGTGGATGACTCGCGCCCGGATCTGCTTCGTTCTTACCCCATAGACAATGGGGTTGAGCATGGGAGGGACGATCACGTAGAGGTTGGCCAACAGGATGTGGATGCAGCTGGGAATGTTGTGGCCAAAGCGGTGGGTGAGGAAGGAGAAGAAGGCCGGCATGTAAAACATGAGGATGACACAGATGTGGGAGCCGCAAGTGCGCAGGGCTTTCAGCCGGGCTTCCTTGGAGGGGAGCCGGAAGACGGCCCGGAGGATCATGGCGTACGACAAGGCAATGAGCACCACGTCCACCCCTGAGGACAGGAGGGTCGTCGTGAATCCATACCAGATGTTGACCGTGATGTCTGCGCACGCCAGCCGGGCAATGCCCATGTGCTCGCAGTAGGTATGGGGCATAATGCTGTGGCCGCAGTAGGGCAGCCTCTTGAGGAGGAAGATGGGTGGGACCATGATGCACAGCCCCCTGATGACAGCTGCCACGGCCACCTTCCCAATGACCGATGGCGTCAGGATGGTCATGTAGCGCAGAGGATCGCAAATGGCGATGTAGCGGTCAAAGGCCATGGCCAGGAGGATGGTTGACTCCGCAATGAAGCTGACGTGGGTGAAGAACATCTGGGCAATGCAGGCATCAAAGGAGATCTTCCTGGACCCGAACCAAAAGATGGCCAGCATTTCAGGAACGGTGGCTGTTGACAGAATGAGGTCAGCCACAGAGAGCATAGCCAAGAAGAGGCACATTGGCTGGTGGAGGCTGCGGTCTGTCGCAATGAGGAAGAGGAGGAAAGAGTTCCCTAGGAGTGCCACAACGTACATCAGGCAGAAGGGGACAGAGATCCAGGCGTGAGAGTCCTCCATGCCAGGGATGCCAGTCAGGACAAAGGTGACGGGGTCAAAGCTGCTGTGATTCAGAGCCATCATGGCGGGAGGCAGGGAATCTTCTCAGCTGGTGTTTAGTGGTTCTGAAGAGAGAGAGAGAAAGAGAGAGGTCACAAAACCAGCCGCTCCCAGGACCACCCCAGAGAACTCAGTCATAGGTGAAGGAGGACCCACCGAGGGACTCAGGAGGACAGGCGCCCCAGATGGGCTGGCTTGGATAGTGTCCATACAGGGCGACCCTTTGGCCTTTTCCACACCTCCAAATCTCAAGCCTCTGGGTGGCCTTTTCTTCCCGCTCTGCTGCTCCTGACCCCAAAGAGGGACACTCCTTCCCATTGCACTGGAGAGCAGAAGCAGCCTTTGAACATGCCTTTTTGGAAGGAAGGAAGGAAGGAAGGAAGGAAGGAAGGAAGGAAGGAAGGAAGGAAGGAGGAAGGAAGGAAGGAAGGAAGGAAGGAGAGATGCCCAGAGATTAGAAACACAGAGCTGTTTAGGCATTCAGCATTCCACATAACTTTTAAAAATGATTAACAAAATAATTATCTGGATGCCCCTGGGCTGTTCTAGATGCGTTCCGGAAACAGGTCAAAGGCACAAGTCTTGCCCCCACCCCCACCCCGTTCCTGAGAAGCACAATGAAGAAAAGCCCACAAGCGACAGCAGCCTCAGAGCACTCAGGAGAGCCCCACGATGGAGAGACCTGTCAGGCTGGGCCCAGTTTCTCTCTTCTCTGACGTTAACGTCAGTCCTCGACATCTCTGCAGCAATCTGTTGTTTTTCTTAAAAAAAATCCTCATGAAAATTCTCCACCATTTCAGTGCGAATTTCTCCAAATCAGCAGAGTTCTGTAGGCAGTTTTGACAAAGGGAGACATTTTTGCAGCCATTTCTCAGCATTTCATCCCTTTTCGCATGTCATTTCCACTCATGTATTCCTTTTTATGCACACTTTCCCCTAATATATGCATTTTTGTAAATGTTGTTTAGTTGGCGAACTGCATCCCAAAATTCTAATAAATGCAAATTTTGAAGGATGGCTGTGTGTCGGTTCTCATATTGCTTTGGAAAGTGCAAATTTGACAAATTCTGCTTGAACTGCGAAAATGGCCTGCCTTCAAGTCGATTCCGACTTATGGCGACTCTCTGAATAGGATTTCATGGTAAGGGGTATTCAGAGGGGGTTTACCTTCCTCTGAGGCTGAGAGGTAGTGACTGGCCCAAGGTCACCCAGGGAGCTTCATGGCTGTGTGGGGATTCGAACCCTGGTCTCCCAGGTCACTCCCTGTGAGGGTGATCTCTAGCTGGCCCTTGACACCCAGGAGACACGAGCGGGGATGTGAACTCACAGACTCTGGACTCCCAGCCAGGCTCTCCTCCTCACTGGGCTATACCAGCTTGAATTGAACTTCTCTCCCACCCCTCCTCATCCCTGTGGTGGTCCGGTCCTACCTTGTGGGCTTCCCCAAAGAGGCATCTGGTTGGCCACTGTGAGGAGAACAGGGTGCTGGGTCCCTTTGGCCTCATCCAGAAGCTGCAGAGCTCTTCTGATGTTCCCATGTAAAGAAGGCAGGCTCTGCTTTCCCAGTGAATCCAAGCAGGCTGGAGTCCAGTTCTTCACCACATCCACCCCACCTCCCATGCACAAGTATTCAAGGGATCCAAAATACTGGAAAGTGGTTTTGAATATGTCTCCCTACAGCCCAGGAAGCATCCCATCATTAGACATGGCAAACTGTGACATTTCTTCGGTCTTACATTTCATTCCTAAAATATTGTTAGCCTCAGTGTGTTTCTCTACTATTTGCAGAAGCAAGCTGGGACTCCCAGCCACCATTGCAAGACGTGCCTGCAGTTGGCATTTTATCCAGAAGAAGAGTCTGTGAGTAGCAGATAAAAGCTGAACTGTTGGGTGAAGCACTTTGCACAGGGGGAGGGGGAGGAGGAATAGATCACTTCCATGCTCCTCAACCCATGTTTCTTTGAACGGTCCCAGGTCTACATCCCTGTGCACAGGTTTTGTTGTAAACTTAGCAATAAACAAAAGGCTTAAGGGGTTGCACAGTCTACTGTCTGACCCACAAGGAGCACAAGGTGGTTGGGCAGGGCAGGGCAGGTGCACAGCAGCTGAACAGCTACAACATGCACATTAGGCTTAAAAAAAAAAAAGCACAGGAAGAGTGTCATTTTGGGGGTGTGGGTGGGGTGGGTTGTCTTCTCTCCACCTGTTGTGTCCTAGCCCTGCTCCTCTGCCTTTAAGAGCAGCTTCATGTGAAAGAACTGGGCATGTTCAGCCTGGAGAAGAGAAGAGTGAGGGGAGATAGGATAGCACTCTTCAAGTACATGAAAGGTTGTCACTCAGGGGAGGGCCGGGATCTCTTCTAGATCATCCCAGAGTGCAGGACACGGAATAATGGGCTCAAGTTGCAGGAAGCCAGATTTCGATTGGATATCAGGAAAAACTTCCTAACTGTTAGAGCCATACGACAATGGAACCAATGACCTAGAGAGGTTGTGGGCTCTCCGACACTGGAGGCCTTCAAGAGGCAGCTGGACAGCCATCTGTCTGGAATGCTTTGATTTGGATTCCTGCATTGAGCAGGGGGTTGGACTGGATGGCCTTATAGGCCCCTTCCAACTCTACTATTCTATGATTCTATGATTCTAAGGCAAGGTGTTCTCCCTCAAGCCTGGAAGAAGTTTCAGCTGCACAATGGCCGCTCCCCATTAAAGGCACAAGAGCGGGTCTGGGGGGTAAGTGGTCCAGGAAGAGGGAAGAAGGAGCCTCCCACAATGGGCAGAACTCAAGAATGATTCACAAAAGGGTGCAGAAGCTGAGCCACTGGGGAAGGGCTGGCCTAGCAGCTCAGTGGCAGAACATCTGCCTTGCATGCAGAAGGCCCCAGGTCCACGTGAGGCTGAGGAAGAGGAGACAGCACTGAGCTGGAGGGACCAAGGCTCTGGCTGGCTACCAAGCCGCTTCCCTTCCCCTGACACTCTGGCTGGGCACCAAATGTTGAGGAAACCTGCGTCTGCCCCCTTTTGCGGACTCTGTGCTGGAGAGCTGCAAGTTCTCAAAAGAAGCCGCCACGATGGAGGCCAAGAGGTGCTCAGGAGGAGGGAAGGGCCGGCGGATTTGCCAGTGTCCATTTCTCTGTGTTTCTCCTTTTCCCAGCCTTAAGTCCAGATCTCCACATTTACATACCAGTTCAGGGTTTTTTTTAAGTCCTCATGAACATTCATCGGGTTTTCATTCATGCGACTTTCTCCTAACACACACACACACACACACACACATTCCTTAAGCATTCCTCCTAATCTGGTTGGCTGCTGCAGGATACAGGATGCTGGACCCAGATGGGCCCCCTTGGGCTGATCCTGCTGCTGTCGCTGCTGCTTTAACAGGGATCTCCTGATGATTTAACACTTTCTCTCTCTGTGTTTTGCAAAGGCCTATGGCCATACGCAGTAAAGTCCATTCTTCATTCCTGATGATGCCCTTAATAAATCCCCACAAGTACACACCTGGCGCCCCACGTGGAGAGGGAGCAGCGTGGAGAGGGAGCAGCGTGGCAGAGGGCAGATGCAGTCCGGAAGCAGCACCCTACCCCACCCCGCTGCTTCCTTGTCCAAAATGCTCCCTCCCAAAGGTGCAGTTGCTTATTAAAAAGGGGGGGGGCTGTGGACTGAGAGGCTTTGTCACTCACAGCACACAGGCTGCATGTTGGCATCAACTTAACCCCCCCAACCTGTCCACGCTGCAGACTTTAAAAGGGGGGCGCATCCATAGCACCCCAGCTCAAAACACATTTAACTCTGAAGTCATCGTTCCAAGAAACTTGTGGCCAATGTGGTGCTTCATCTACAGCGCCAGACCAGGCCAGGCCACAGTTTGCATCCCCACTCAGTCCTGGAGCTCCCTGGGCGTGACCTTCATCCTCTCACTCGCTCTTCCTTGCCCATCTGGGATTGTCTGGCATATTGTGTGAATGGTTAATGTCTTGTGTGATTTTCCCCACTCGGGTACAATGTAGTTATCCATATGTTTTTACATGTAAGTCACTTGGAGATCTTTTAGGTGACAAGTGACGAATACATTTACAATAATAATAGTGATACTAATACAGAATTGTGATACAGAATTGCAGCCAGGATAACACGGGCGAAGGGGGCACAGCCATGGATGTGCCTCCGCTTCCCTGGATAGAAAAGTGAACCAACAGGCAGACTTACTTTCAGGGTTGCAGTCCTGGAATTCCATGGGACGGATTCCCGCTGGCTGTCCCCTTGCAACAGCAGCATTGGATGCCGGCAGCAACTCTGCTAGGAAGAGGGCTGGACAAGTGGTGGCCTTTGCGGTGGAGAAGCCACCCCACCACCCCTGGGGGAGGTGTTGCTTGTCTTAATGTTTCCTGGCTGGGAATTCCAGCAGCTAGGGGTTGCTCAGGGGCCGCAGGGACCTTCCAGCACCAGTGCGCCCAGGCTTGGAATTAAAGATTAACAGGGCCTTGCTTGGCTGGGCTGAGCTGTTTTCTTCCTGCTCCTTTGACATTTGCATGCTAAGGGATCTGCCTTCTCCAAATCACCCTGGATTCCCCCCCCGCTAACTGTGCCACCTCTGTTCCCGAATCCTGCCACCCGCCACCTTCCAGATGAAGGAGAAGAGATGCCTCCTTGGGGCTGCTTGGCCAAAGAGTCTGCTGTTGATGAATGACGACCACAACGGGCACAGCCTGCTTACCAGAAGAGAAGACAAGGAAGTGCTGGGCAAACTCAGGCGAAGGATGGAGGAAAGGAGTGTCGCGGCAGGGGTGGGCGTGATGGGCACCTCCAGACGGGCTCCCCTGCTCTGCCCCATCCAGCAACCCCCACTGGCAGCAGCTGGCTCCTTCCAATGACAGGGGCAGGAAGAGGGGCCTCTTCAGGTCCAGGAACGTCAGCAGTCACTCTCAGGTCATCGGGCCATCGAGGTCAGTGTTGCCTGCACTGACTGGCAGTAGGTCTCCAGGGTTTTCTGACAAGGGCCTCTCCCAGCGAGGGATGTCCGCACACTCTGACAAAAATGGAAAGAGGAGTGGAAACGAATGATGTTTGCTTATTGGCCCCCTGCCCACAATGGAAATTAGCCCAGCAAAAATGGTTGGTATTGGTGGTGGTTGTTCTGTTTTAATTGTGCAATTTATTTATTTATTAAATGTATACGCCACCCTTCATCACGAGACCCCAGAGTGGTTTACAGCATAGATAACAGCAAATGATACACAAAGATATGCAATTGATTCCACCACCCCCACTTTGCACTGAAAGGGTATGAAATAACATTACTGATTAGGTAAATAATAACGTAAAGTTCCACCATAGCAGACAGCGAGACAAAGAATGTTCTTTTGTTGGAGGCCAAACTGCAGCAGAAAGGAAACAGTGTGGCGTATGACAAACGCAGCCTGGAACAGAAACGGATGGCTCCTGACATCCAGACTCCATCCCAGCCCTACCTGGAGATGCCTCAGGGGACTGAACCCTAACCCTTCTGGATGCCAAACAGGGACTCTGCCCCTGAGCTACGATAGCCCTTCCTCTAGGGCAGCGGGAGGACAGCTACACCAATGAGCCACAAGAGGCTCAGGCTTCCGGCCCCCCTCCCAACTCTGGCCGCTGCCTCTGTCCAGCCCTCCCTCCCCAACGCACTGAGGAGCAGCGACATGGTCAGTGGCAGCCAAGGACATTTTGCAGAGTCCCCCTGCCCCCTGCAGGGCCAGCCCTTTCAAGTGTCCTGCTGCGCCATCCAGACAGCAGTTCCTCCCTTCACCCGTGCCACCTGCCGCTTGTTGCTTCGCCCTCTTGCGTGGCAAGGCTAGCCCTGCATAAGGTGGGAGGGCCAGCTTCTTACCCCTTCGCACAGGACCCTCGGATCCAGCAAGTGGCCCTTCTCAGTAAGCAGGAGGTCTGGCTCAATTCACATTAGCCTATCCATCTGGAGGACCCTAGCTCTATCTCCCTTCTGAAGCACAAACAAAAGAACAAAACAGGAGTTGCTCTTGCCCCACTTCCAACAAACACAACATCCACGGCCACCTCCATCAGCTCAAAGAGAGGGACTGGTGGGCTATAGGGTGGATGTTGCACCAACGGGATCCCCAAACTCTCCCGGTGGCCCAGAAGCACACAATGCTGCAAACACTCTGAACTGGAGAGGGAGATGGTGTGTTTATAGGCTCCAGTGACCCCCCCACACCTCTCTGCAGCCTTCAGGTCTACCCTGATGCTGAACTGATTACTACCCAGGTGGGCACAGCTGAGAGAGACTAACCCCCCCCCCCGTCTCAGTTACACACAACAGGTCGGCCACTTCATCTTCATGTTCTGAACCAACCTGGTTTTCAAACGCAGCATCCAGAGACCCAAGGGCTGGTTGACACACGGCAACCACCAAACCTCTGAGTGGGAGAACACGGCACAGCTGTCAGCTGCAGACATCAGCTGTCTAAGCCAAGGTCACCAGCATGACACCCACGGAGCAGATGCGTCTGCAGGGGGCAGGGTCCTCTCCCCCACCAATGAAATTAGGCTTGAGATAAGTGCTCGATTGTTCCCAATAAAATAGGCTGAGGCGTGTGCTCGGTTGTGATTTGTGTGAGATCCATTTTGCAAAAGTTTCACCAGGCCCAGAAAGATTGCCCTCTCCCGGCCATTGCCGATTCCTTTGGCAGTGAGCCAAAGAAGTTTCTGCACCTGATCTGGTAAAGACAGGGGGTCCTCTTCACGCTTGGAGAACCATGGACACCTGCGATACAAAATGGGCTTGGCGATCTCTCTTATTGCAGCACCAAGTATAAAAGAGCATGCAAGCTTTCAGGTTATACAGGATGCCTAAACAGGCAGAAGTGAATTCTCAGCTACCTACAAAGAAGCCATGCAAATAAAGTCAGGGTGAATTCCCTAATTTGGGTGAGAATAAGGGCAGAGGTGCCAGCGAGGCAGGAGAGGGATTGGTGTTTGGTGAGGTAAGCTGCCTTCGAGGTACAAAACAGGAAGCTGAGATCCTCCAGGTCCTGAATTTTTCACCGGGTGCAGCGTTACACATTTGCACACTGCAACCACCAGATCTTGGCACACTCAGGGTCCTCCACATGATGGAGCTGATGGCTGCTCTCAGGAGAGCCCTGTTGTCACTCTTCAGCGCCACCTGCTGCTGACAGGATTCAGCACAAGCCTGATGTGCTTTTCTGTGCCTTGAGAGGGAGGGGTGTGTGTGTGTGAGTATGGGGGGAGGTTTTGACAGCAGACTGAGTGACAGCTTCATCCTAATTAAAATGCATACAAAAGGCTGAGTACAAAAGATAAAGGCGCTGAGTAGAGATTGTGACTGTTTTGGCTGTTTAGCAACTTTGTATGTGAGACTTTCTAGCTAACAATGACTTAATAACTTTTCAATGATATTGTTTACTGGTTTTTTTGTGCAACGCCATGTAGAGATTTTTTGAAATATCAAGTGGCTTATAAATGTTTTCAATAAACAAAAACATAACAACAATATCACGGTTACTAGTTTGTGCTACTTGCTAGCAGGGCTGTTGTTGGGATTCTAAAACTCAGTGATCGTGCTGCAGTGCAGGTAAACAAGTTGGCGCTGGTCGAGGAATTCAGTATTCTGAGAAATTTTCTTTTGAAAAAATGGATCAAGCTTCTCAGAACTTACATCATGACTGATCACGAACTCTCTGACAATGGGGTGGGGTAGAGGGAGTTGAGTTCAGGTTTTGGCAGGATTCTCAATGGTTTTGGGAGGGGGATCCCCTGTGCCTTGCCTCCCCCCTCCCGCCCCTGTAAGCAGCAAAAGCAGAATCAACTACTCAGCCACCCAATGCCAGTCTGGCCCCAGATTCCAGATTTTCTGCATTGCCTCCCCACTTTGGCCTTAATTGGTGCTGAGCTCCTACACGTATGCTGGCTTGCAGCAACATGTGCAGAGAGTGCTCAGTGCCATCTCCCAGACCGCCAGAGAACATGAGCCATGCACTCCCGGATGTGCTTTGTTTTTGCCCCATAGACAATGGGGTTTAACATGGGGGGGACTATGGCAAAGAGATTGGCCAGCAGGATGTGGACAGGGTGAGGGATGCTCTTTGCCGCAAACCTGTAGGCAAAGATGGAGAAGAAAGCTGGGACATAAAACAACAAAATGATGCAGACGTGAGAGCCACAGGTGCCAAGAGCTTTGGCCTGGGCATCTTTGGACGGGAGCCGGAAGACAGCCGGGAGGATCAAGACGTAAGAGACGGCATTTAAAACCGTGTCGACTCCCATGGTTAAAAGGGCCACAGTTAGCCCGTACCAGATGTTGAGTGTGATGTCTGCGCAGGCCAGCCTGGCAATGCTCATGTGCTCACAGAACGCGTGGGAAATGATGTTGGGGCGACAGAAAGGCAACCTCAACAGGAAGGTCAAGGAAGCCATTAAGCAGAAGGCTCTCAGTACAGCGGCTGCTGAGATCTTTGCAATCCACATGGGCGTCAGCACAGTGCTGAACCGCAGTGGGTCGCAGATGGCGACATAGCGGTCAAATGCCATGGCCAGCAAGATGGCCGACTCGGCTACAAAAATGAAGTGGATGATGAACATCTGGGTGACGCAGGATTCAAAGGCGATCTCCCTGGCGTCGAACCAGAAGATCCTGAGCATCTTGGGCATCGTGGTGGTGCACAGCATCAGGTCGGCCGCAGCCAGCATGGCCAGGAAGAGGAAGATGGGCTGATGAAGGCTGCGCTCTTTGGTGATGATGAAGATAAGGAGGCTGTTCCCCAGGAAGGGAAGGACAAACATGGCACAGAAGGGGATGGAGAGCCACACGTGGGCATCTTCCAAGCCTTCCACACCAATCAGGATACACGTGGTGATTGTGGAGCTGGAGTGATTGAGAGCTGGCATGGCTGGGGAAAAGATCCTCTTTTGGTGCCCCTGTGGAAACAGGAGGAAAGGCAAGCAGATGCCAGGTTAGCAGTCTCTGCCTGCCTCTGCTGACCCTCTGCCCCAGCCTCACAGCTACCTGCTGCCACCCAGCTCCTCTCCAGTGGGGAGTCTCCTCGGTCCGAGAGATCCAGCTGAGAATGGATAAGAGAAAAATTTGAAATGTGGTGCTGGAGGAGAGCTTTGCGCATACCATGGACTGTGAAAAAGACAAATAATTGGGTGTCAGAAGAAATTAAGCCAGAACGGTCACTAGAAGCTAAGATGATGAAACTGAGATTATCACACTTTGGACACATCATGAGAAGACATGATTCACTAGAAAAGACAACAATGCTGGGAAAAACAGAAGGGAGTTTATTTATTTATTTATTGAAAAAGAGGAAGGCCAAACAAGAGATGGATTGATTCCATAAAGGAAGCCACAGACCTGAACTTACAAGATCTGAACAGGGTCGTTCATGACAGATGCTGCTGGAGGTCACTGATTCATAGGGTCGCCATAAGTCGTAGTCAACTTGAAAGCACACAACAAAACTGGAGCAGAGGTGACTGGAGCAGGGCCATGGCTAAACTGTCCGTAACCATGAAGTACCGTGCTGAGGTTACTCTTTGGGAGCATTTTTCTGGGGTCCCCCCGAGCAAAAGCACATCCCACCCAATGGCCCCCCTGTGTGCCTCCCATTGGGAACAAGACCCTGGAAAGCTCAGGACGATGTCCACAATGACCTCTGGGGTCCCCGTCTCCAGGCATCCCAGGGAGAGAGGCAGCCCCATGCTGTGGGTGCCATCCCCTCTGGTCACTTCTCCAGTCCCTCCCTCAGATTATCCCCTCCTCTCAAGAAGGAAAGAGAGAATGTGCTGTCTCTCTCACACCCTTTGCTTTCCCAAGGGGTTTCTGCAACAGTCAGACCCAGGAGAAATAACCAGAGCCTTGAAAGGCACATCCTGCTGACAGAGGAAGTGGGGGAGGGCATCACTGCACCTCCTTCAGCTCTGTGTACATTTCAAGGGAGGAAGAGGCCCCCACCTTGACCACCTCATGCCCAAGGGAGCAGGGAGTGGTGGGGGTGGAGGCTCTGAGGCTTTGTGGATGCCAGGGGAAGAGCTCAAGGGTGCCACTGAACCCACGGGCACCACACAGGCAACTCCTGAACTAGGTGATGCCCCAGCATCTGCTGCAATCGTGCAACAGGGGCCCTCATCATGAATGCGGGGATGCAGCTTCTTCAGTAGGGATGGATGGGGGAGAAATTTGATCCAGTCTGCATTTAAAGCCAAATCGATCAAATCTGCACATTTCAAAGCAACATGCGAACTGAAACACAGCCGTCCTTTGAAATGCACCCTCATCCAAATTTTGCAGAGCAGCTCTCTAACCAACCAATATTTATAAAAATGCATTTATTGAGGGAAAGTATGCATAACAAAGAACATACTAGTGAAAGTAACATACACATATGCATTTGATTGGAAGGCATTGCTTGCAAAAAATGTGTACACTAGTCAAAACTGCATAGAAAAATGTGGTGGTGTTGTTATGTGCCTTCAAGACAATTACGACTAATGGCGACCCTATGAATCAGTGACCTCCAGCAGCCTCTGTCGTGAACCACCCTGTTCAGATCTTGTAAGTTCAGGTCTGTGGCTTCCTTTATGGAATCAATCCATCTCTTGTTTGGCCTTCCTCTTTTTCTACTTCCTTCTGTTTTTCCCAGCATTATTGTCTTTTCTAGTGAATCATGGCTTCTCATTATGTATCCAAAGTAGGATAGCCTCAGGTTCATCATTTTCGCTTCTAGTGATCGTTCTGGTTTAATTTGTTCTAACACCCAATAATTCAATAGGAGAAATTCGCTGAAGAATTTTCATGAGGATTTTTTTTTAAAAAAAATAGTAAGTTGCTGCAGAAATGTGGAGAACTGAATTTAAAAATGGGGAAAAATGAGAAACTGAGACAACCGAAATTGACAGGTCCTTCCATCCCTGGCCCTGAGGGAGTCAACTGTCAGGAGCCAGCTGCAATCCCTTTTGGATTCCAGAAACATAAATATATCTTCCGAAACCGTTTCCATTTCAACACTTAAAAGGCAGCTGCAGCTGGTGCTGAACGCTGAGGCCAGGTTCTTGAGCAGAGCACCTGGACACGCACCTGTTACACCTGTGCTGAGAGAACTGCTCTGGCTGCGGATCGGCCACCGGGCCACGTGCAGGGTCTCATCTTGTTGCTAGGATATAAATCCCTAGTCAGTTGGGACCAGCCTCTACCCAAAGGACCACCTACTCCTTTGCAGGCCTGCGAGTTCCCTTTGACCTCCTGGGGGAAGTTGTACTCGTGAGCGACGCAGCACCCTGCAGAGTATCCCTGGCTGGTGGCCTGAAAACAGACATCTTCCACTATTGGACAGGTTCATGCAGAGCTTGGAAGATTACTTTTAAAAAGTAATAAATTACAGTTACAGTTACATGGCCCAAAAGTAGTAATTACCGTTACAATTACAATTGCTCTGAAAGTAACTGATTACTTTACTTTTCCTCCAAAGTAATCACTACAATTACATTTCAGTTACTTTAAAAAACGCCTACAAGGTGCTGGCCTTGGCTGCTGCGCATCTAAGCAGCCTAAGACAACATTAAAAATAAACACACACATACAGAGGTAGTAGAATAATTACTTTTATTCATAAGATAGCAATGGTGGTCTCTCTGCTGGTAAGGGTGGTGGGGAGGGAGGCAGAGACCACTACTCAGATCTTTGCACGTCAAACCAAGTGCAACCCCCCCACTCAGCCAGCCAGCATAATCTCTCTCACTTAACCACCTCCCAGACCCTGCCCTGCCACCAACTAAGGGACACTCACTCAAGCAAACATTTTCCCCCAAGATACAAAAAAGTTAAAATACTGCAAATGCAGCACAGTAGCCAGAGAGGGTGGTGGAGGCCACTTTGAGTGCCAACTGCAAACACACACACACACACACACACACATCCCTACCTCCTCCCTCGTCGCCTCCTACCCATCCACAGAGCATGAGGAAAGAGCGACACTACACAGAAGCCCAGTTTGAGGCACATGATTTTCATCCACAAATCAGAGGAGCAGAAGACTTCCCCTGCTCCCCCCCCAGTAATGCCCAAAAGTAATTCTGGAAACGTTACAATTATGCCACAAAAGTAGTAAAATTACTCCTAGTTCTATTACAATCAAAACGTAAAGGAATTACCCACTCGTTACTCAAAGAAGTAATGAATTACAAGTAATTCGTTACTTGTAACTAGTTACTTCCAAGCTCTGGGTTCATGCAACCACTTCTGTGCTGGATCCCTGCCCTTCTTGGCTAATAAAAGCTAGCAGGGATGGAAGAGCCGGCTGGGCCAAGGAGGTGATTAATGTCTCTCTGCGAGAGGGGGTGGTCCCTGGCTGCCTGAAAGAGGCGGTAGTGAGACCACTCCTGAAGAGACCCTCCCTGGACCCAGAAAATCTTAATAACTATAGGCCGGTAGCAAATGTTCCATTCCTGGGCAAGGTCCTGGAATGAGTGGTTGCAGGCCACCTCCAGACACGCTTGGATGAGACCGATTATCTGGATCCATTTCAGTCGGGTTTCAGGCCTCGTTTTGGCATGGAAACAGCCTTGGTCGCCCTGTATGATGACCTATGTCGGGAGAGAGATAGGGAGAGTGTGACTCTGTTGATTCTCCTTGATCTCTCAGCGGTTTTTGATACCATCGACCATGGTATCCTTCTGGGGACACTAGCTGAGTTGGGAGTGGGGGGTACTGCATTGACGTGGTTCCACTCCTACTTGGCAGGTCGCCTCCAGAAGGTGGTGCTTGGGGAACACTACTCGGCACCCTGGACTCTCCAGTATGGGGTTCCCCAGGGGTCAGTTCTGTCCCCCATGCTGTTCAACATCTACATGAAACCATTGGGTGCGGTCATCCGGAGCTTTGGAGTGCATTGCCATCAGTATGCTGATGACATGCAGCTCTATATCTCCTTTTCATCTTCTTCAGGTGAGGCTGTCAATGTGCTGAACCGGTGCCTGGCTGCGACAATGGACTGGATGAGGGCTAATAAACTGAGGCTCAATCCAGACAAGACTGAGATGCTGCTAGTGGGTGGTTCTTCTGACCAGATGGATGTCCAACCTGTTCTGGATGGGGTTGCACTTCCCCTGAAGGAGTAGGTTCGTAGTTTGGGGGTTCTCCTAGAACCATCTCTGTCACTTGAGGCTCAGGTAGCCTCGGTGGCATGAAATGCCTTCTACCAACTTTGGTTGGTGGCCCAACTACATCCCTATCTGGACAGAGATAACCTGGCTTCAGTTGTCCATGCTCTGGTAACCTCCAGATTAGATTACTGCAATGCACTCTACGTGGGGCTGCCTTTGAAGATGGTTCGGAAACTGCAGCTTGTGCAAAATGCAGTGGCCAGATTGGTAACATATAAAACCGATTCTGGCCCGCTTGCATTGGCTGCCTGTATGTTTCCGAGCTCCATTCAAGGTGCTGGTTTTGACCTATAAAGCCTTACATGGCTTGGGACCACAATACCTGATGGAACGCCTCTCCCGATACGAACCCACCCCTACACTACGCTCAACATCTAAGGCCCTCCTCCGGGTGCCTACTCCGAGGGAAGCTCGGAGGGTGGCAACAAGGGAGAGGGCCTTCTATTTCTGACGAGGTGTGCCTGGCACCAACACTGTTATCTTTTTGGCGCCAGGTCAAGAGTTTCCTCTTCTCCCAGGCATTTTAGCATGTGTTTGAAATTGTTTTTATATTGTTTTAAATTTTAAAATTGTGTTTTAAATTGTATATTTGTTTTAATGTTTTTGATTGCTGTAAACCACCCAGAGAGCTTTGGCTATGGGGCGGTATACAAGTGCAATAAATAAATAAATAAATATTGCCCCTCTGTGCAGCACCTTTCCATCTGCCTCAGGTGAAGCAGCAACCACGCCACCAGCTGCTTTGGGCAGGCTTTCCTTCACCCATTAGATCGGGCCCTGGTTTTGTCGGCTTAAACGCTCTGAATTCCCTTTTTTGCTCTGATGTGCTTTGGGACTACCGTTTCATTGGTTTCATGTTGTATTTTTGTTTTAATGATACTGTTTGACATTTGACATGTTGTACACCTCTTAGAGAGTTTTAATATATCATGCAGTTTATCAATGCTTTTATTACTGCCCCCTCTGCAACACTTCAGGTGGGCTGCCCTTTTTTAAAAAAGTGACTCCTATTCATCCCCCTGGTTTTTCCTCACCTCCCGCTGTGCTGACTCTGAGCTCATAAGCAGTGCCCCTTCACCTGTAAGCAGCCCAGGCTGAAATCATGTTCTGCAGGCAAGTTCCACCTTGGGGACAACAGGAGTGGGGCTAACAGGGGGCAGAGGACAACTCATCTCAAATAGCAATGCTGCCCAGAAGAATCTGAAAATGTCTGCCTTCAAGTCGATTCCAACTTATGGCAACCCTCTGAATAGGCTTTTCGTGGTAAGCGGTATTCAGTGGGGGTTTACCATTGCCTTCCTCTGAGACTGAGAGGCAGTGACTGGCCCAAGGTCACCCAGCGAGGTTCATGGCTGTGTGGGGATTCGAACCCTGGTCTCCCAGGACGTAGTCCAGCACTCTAACCACTACACCACACTGGCTCTCCCAGAAGAATCTACCAGCTTTCAGAACTAGAATTCTCTGTCTGTTTTCTTGTGGCAAGACTTTGTGGCCGTTGAACTGGCTCAGGGTCTCTCTCTTCGTCCCTCTGCAAAACTTGCCTAGTGTGGGTGAATGAAGGAAGAGCCGGCTGAGAGCCAGGAGGGAGAGTCAGACAAGGAATGTGCAAGGGAAGAACATTCAAAAGAGCCCAGCTGGATCAGACCAGAGCGCAATCTCATCCAGCCTCCTCTTCCCCACCCGGGCCAACCAGAGGCCTCTGGGAAACCCACAGGCAGGACATGAGTCCATCAGCCTCTCGCTCTTCTTCCACAGCGGTTGGCATCAGAGGCAGGAGGCCCCTGACGCTGGAGGGAAGACCCGGCCTTTGTGACTAGAAGCCCCTGATAGAGCCTTCTCCTCCCCCCATGAATTTGTCTAAGCCCCTTTTTAAGCCATCCAAGCTGGTGGCCATCGCTGCCTCTTGTGGGACGTGAATTCCATAGCTTAACTTTGCGCTGTGTGAAGAGTAAGTCCTTTCTTTTGTCAGTCCTGAATCTTCCAACATTCAGCTTCACTGCATGTCCACAGGTTCTGGAGTTAGGAGAGAGGGACAAAAGCTTTTTTCTATCCACTTTCTCAATGCCATGCATCATTTTATTCATCTCTGTCATATCCCCTCTTACTTGCCTTTTTTGTAAACTACAAACCCTCAAACTCTGCAACATTTCCTCGTAAGGGAGTCGCTCCATCCCCTTGACGATCTTGGTTGCCCTTTTCTGAACTTTTTCCAGCTCTACAATATCCTTTTTGAGGTGAGGCAACCAGAACTGTACACAGTATTTAAAATGCGGCTGCACCATAGATTTATACAATGGCATGATGATATTGGCAGTTTTATTTTCAGTCCCTTTCCAAATGATCCCTAACATAGGTTGCCTCGTACCATTGGCCCACTTGCTTATTTTACATCGTAAGCAGGGGAGAAGGGCACTTACAGCAAGGGCAGGCTACAAAAGAAAGAACAATAATCTCTGCTTTACCAGTTCCTTGGTACAGACGTCCTGCGGAGCTGGTCCAGGGAAGCACAGAGAAGACGGAGCAGCAGCTGCAGGCAGGTGTTCTTCAGGAGTAGTTTGTCCTCTTCCTGTGTGGTTTGCGTGTTTGATAGTTAAAAATGCATCTCCAGGCCAGAGTGTTCTGTTGGCAAATATATACACACACACACACGCTGTAGCCAAGGCATGAACAGCAGCCTCCGTGCTCCTTGGGTGCAGGTCCTTGCTGTAATTTATCTATGTGCCTGACTACTTGGAGCATCTACCTCCTTGCCCTCGTCGCCAGGGTGTGCTTCTTCCCTCAGTCCCCTTGCCACACTCTCTGAGAAGGGCATGTGCTGTTCTCCTGCTTTTAGCAAGCATGAGGTAATATGCACTCCGAACTGGGTCTTGGCTGTTCTGTTAGACAGGCCAGAACGATGGATGCTTAGACCCGAGATGGACCTCAAACTGGCTTCTCCAGACCACCTCATTAGAAGCCATCCTGCAATAGCTAGAGAGTGAACAAAGGAAGGATATTTCTCCTCCCTGCTTCAGAATCCCCAGAGGGGGCCTGGACCCAGCAGGAGTCCAAGGGAAGGAAGTTGCTGCTGACTCTCCCAAGTGAGGAGACGTCTAGGGGCTACAATGCTACTGGCTTTACTTTCTTTTGGGCAAGAGAGCTCTGAAGATGTGGGGTGCCTTTGCAATACTGATTGTATTTACAAACCTATAAGCAGAGCCCAAGGGAAGCAACAGGGCACTCCTTCAGCAGGCAGCAATTCTCCTGAGCTTTGCATCAGATTCCCGGAGGGCTGTCACTGACCTCCACAAGACTGGAGCCCAGTTTGTTTGATTTGGAGGTTTATGTCCAGCATTTCAGTCTAAAAGACCTCAAGGCAGTTTACTGGGAAGTTTTACATGGTTGGTGGTGGAACAGGCCTGACAGCCTTACCCTCCATGAATGTGCCCAGTCCTCTTCTAAAAGTGCCCAGGTTTGCACCCACCGCTATATCTTGTGGCAATGGACTCCTGTGCGAGTTCCCCTATGCGAGGGCTCCCCAACCTTTTTGGTCCTGGGGGCACATTTGGAAAGCAGTGCTCAGAATGCAGCCCCCAACAGGCAAAACAGATACACTCTCTAAAAATAAATTACAGGCCCCAAAGATCAGGTGACAGCCCCCAACAGGCAACCATCCAGACAACCATTTAAAAGCCCCCAAACCCCAGTTTTTAAAAATGGGATGGGGCAGGGAGCCTTAGCAGGCCCCAAGAGGTGTATCTGAGGGTGCCATGGTGCCCATGGGTGCCACACTGGGGACCAGTGAGCCATGCGCTGTGTGAAGAAGCCCTTCTCTTTCTCAACATTCAGCTGCCTTGGATGAGCTGGCTGGTTTCCAGTGTTGTGAGAGTGGGAGAGAAGGTTCTTCCTATCCACTTTCGCCACATTCTTCCCTCCTGCCATTTCCAGCCACTTGTATGCTGCTTCTGACCATAGAGAGAGAGAAGAGCCATCATGGCTAGTTGCCATTGATAGCTTTATTGCCCATGAAATCCTCTAATCCTCTTTTAAAGACATCTGAGTTGGTGGCCACCACAGCCTCCTGTCGGAGCAAATTCCACAGTTTAATGATGTATTGTATGAAGAAGTCCTTTCTTTTCTTCTAGCGTTCAGCTTCATTGAATGTCCCCAAGTTCTATTGTTATGAGAGAGGGAGAAAAACCAAATATTAATATCTAGGAATCACAACTGAGGTTGCGTTCATTTACTGCTTATGTGCTTCCCATAATGGGCATCTGGCTGGGAGAGCATTGTGAGAACAGGCTGCTGGACGAAATGGCTGTTGTGTTCATTTTGAAACACCAGGTTAAGGAAGTGCTGCATTTCAAGAGGAGGTTTCTTGTGTTCAAGGACTAGGAAAGGTGAGCTATGCACCTTGCATGGTTGCTTCCTACAGTAGATGAGTGGCTGTGCCTACACTCTATGTGTTCCTGCTTGAGTCGATAGAAGAGTGAGGTTGCCACACAGAGGAGGGCTGGGATCTCTTCTCAATCATCCCAGAGTGCAGGACACGGAATAATGGGCTCAAGTTGCAGGAAGCCAGATTTCGACTGGACATCAGGAAAAACTTCCTAACTGTTAGAGCAATACGACAATGGAACCAATGACCTAGAGAGGTTGTGGGCTCTCCGACATTGGAGGCCTTCAAGAGACAGCGGGACGGCCATCTGTTGGGAATGCTTTTATTTGGATCCCTATTTTATGTTCACCGCCCAGAGAGCTATTGCTAGTCGGGCGGTATATAAATTTAATAAATAAATAATAAATAAATCCCTGCATTGAGCAGGGGGTTGGACTTGATGGCCTTATAGGCCCCTTCCAACTCTATGACTCTAGAAGACAGAGGTGCCCATTCCTATAGCTTATCATTATTGTTTCATACCATCCCCTGCTGAATTCTAACATTCCACACAGGATCTGGGGCTGATGCTGGATGCAATGGAGGCAGGATAGGATTGCTGGGTTGGTGTCCTGGGCTTCTGTCGTAGGCCGAAGAAGCCTCCATCTGCCAAACTACAGAGACAGAGAGGGAGGGAGGGAAGGAGGGAGAGAGTAACTGGACTGGGCTAAACTGGTTTGGGATGTTTTGTAGCAATAAAAAGTGAAGGAGATGGCTTTGAGTTGAGAAAATGGAAAGAGAACCAGCTGTAAATGTCTTGGCGGTTTTTCACTAGCATTTGACCCCTCCATCATTACACACTATAAACTTTTTATTGTTTTCACTTAAAGGAATCCTTTTAATAGTTGAGTGCCCAGAGTAGGTGCGTGGGTGGGGGAGGGAAAGTACTTTGATCAACACAATTTGATTTCTTCATAGTTTAACACAATGTGCAGTTTCATCACTTTCACTGGAGCCAAGGGTAGCATTGACAGCTAAGGAGTGGGATGGGAGGGGGGGTCATATATTCTCCAGGTGGCCATTTCCGGACCATTCCTTATGGTCTCTTTCCCAGGCACTCCTTCTGGTCGAATTGCCAATGCCTAAGGTATCTAGACATTGAAAGCCGTCCATGCCAACTTGGCTGGCTTTAAGAGAAGATGAGACAAATTCAAGGAGGACAGGGCTACCAATGGCTACTAGCCATGATGGCTGTGCTCTGCTGCCATAGTCAGGTGCAGGATGCTTCTGGAAACCAGTTGCCAGTAGCCACAGGGAGGGAGAGAGTGCTCTTGCAGACAGGTCTTGTTTCTGTGCTTCCCAGAATGGGCCTCTGGTTGGCCACTGTGAGAACAGGATGCTGGACTAGGTGCGCCACTCTGCAGATGTCCTTCTCTTTGACTCCTGAAAGTGAGGAGGCACTGACAGTGCCAGCAGGTCCTCCATCCAGCCGGGACTCTGGGCTAGAACCTCTGTTCAGGCCTGAAACATACAGAGAAATACCAAAAGGCAAGAGTACCTTTGAGCATCTGCAGAATTGTCTACGTTTTGCATTTGAACAGCCACAGTCCCTTTCCAAGAGCTCAGGCTGAGGAGCAGCCGGTGCCTCCTGCTCAGAAGGTGCAATGGCTTCCAGGAGAAGTGGAGCCCCAGCACCTTTCCTTACATTTGCTGCTGGGCCATCTAATGCTCTGTTTGTGACACCTGACCATTTAGGTTCCAGACACAGATAGCCAAGAGGAACTAGACTCCGTTTGCAGCTTTGGATGAACGCAGACGTTGCAAGGGAGGTGGAGGGAGAGACCGACAGGCTTATACCTACATGGGGAAATATGTCAAAAGCCCTCATAATGACAAGCTGTTAGCAATACTCAAATCTGGTTGTCGGGGAACGGCCAAAGACACTGGATATTTGGAGCCTGGAGGAAATAAGATCCATAGCACTCATGAGACATGATTCATCTTTTGAAAAGGCTGACATGCCAAGGCTGTGAAGGGTGGGCCTTCCTTGGCTCTCAGTATCAGGCCAAATAAAGTTCTCCCATCCACTCTCCAGTTAATGGGCTTGTGGCAACAGAAGATTTTTTTGCTGAAATGCTAAAAAGTACACACTTTTTCTGATGCATGTCCTTTCCACACTTGTGCCCTGCAGGGCTGATGAGCTATTGCTTTCTGTAATTACCTGGAAACAGAATGATTCCATGCAGCAATCCCTATTTCATATATGTCTTAGATGCTGCCCTTCTTACATCACGGAACCCCAAGGCTACATCTGCGTGCTTTCAAGGCAGTCTTCCATCCAGGTGGTCACAGAGAGTGGTCATCCTCAGAACTACCCAGGGATGCTGTCAACATGATAAAGGCAAATGCAGGTAGCGCAATCTAACCATGCCTACTCACAAGCAAGCCACACTTAGTTCAATGAGGCTAACAGTACAATCCTAACCATGTCTACTAAGAAGTAAGTCTTGTTGAATTTAGTGGGCCTTACTCCCAAGTATATGAGGTTAGGACTGCAGCCTTATTCTTCAGAAAGGATTTTAGGATTCTCTCTCTTCAGTCTCTCTCTTTGGTGTAGTTTGAAGTGCCACCAAGACGGTATAGTGAAATTGGCCCTTTAATTAAACATTTCCTGACCTAATTTTGGCTCTTTAATTACTTGATTCCTCTAAAATCCAAAAATTTGCTTCTCTCTCCGTGTCTCTTTTTTTTGTGCTTTGATGAAAAAAAATGAAATGAGGTTCATCTCCAGTTCCTGTCGCTTTCCAAAATTAGGCAGAAAGGTGGCGCCTTAATAATCAGTCTTCCCCCTGGGGCATCCATTAGAACATCAGGAGAGCCTGGCTACAGCTGGATCAGGCCAAAGGGGGCCCATCTAGTCCAGCATCCTGTTCTCTCCATGACCAACCAGATGCCCACAAGCAGAACCTGAGTACAACAGCAACTCTCCCCACTTACAATTCCGTCAGTACAGGGAGAGCATAACCATCATGGCTAGTAGTCTTTGAGAGCTTTATCCCCCCAAATTAATATGTTTAATCTTCTTTTAAATTCTATTCAAGTTTAAATTCCATTCTATTTAAATTCTATTCAAGTTTAAATTCCATTCTATTTAAATTTTATCCAAGTTGGTGGCCATCACTACATCTTGTGTGGGATCTCTTGGTCTTTCTTTGGAAGATATCCCTTGTTCTGCCACATTAAAGCTTGCCTTGCAGTCCAGCAGATGGCCGATTTGTCACACCTTCCACATATCTTCACCTGAAATGTGGCCAAATCCTCCTTACCACTCAACACAGAATGACGCATAGTTAATACCGTGGAAGACAGAAAGAAAATTCAAAGGGACCTTGATAGGCTGGAGCATTGGGCTGAAAACAACAGAATGAAATTCAACAGGGATAAATGCAAAGTTCTACACTTAGGAAAAAGAAACCTAAAAGAAACCAAATGCACAGTTATAAGACGGGGAATACTTGGCTCAGCAATACGACATATGAGAAGGATCTTGGAATTGTCGTTGATCACCAGCTGAATGTGAGCCAACAGTGTGATGTGGCTGCAAAAAAGGCAATTGCTATATTAGGCTGCATTAACAGAAGTATAGTTTCCAAATCACGTGAAGTACTAGTTCCCCTCTATTCAGCACAGGTTAGGCCTCATCTTGAATACTGCATCCAGTTCTGGTCTCACTTCAAGGAGGATGCGGACGAACTGGAACAGTTTCAGAGGAGGGCAACAAGGATGATTGTGGGACTGGAAACAAAGCCCTATGATGAGAGACTGAAAGAACTGGGCATGTTTAGCCTGGAGAAGAGAAGACTGAGGGGAGATATGATAGCACTCTTCAAGTACATGAAAGGTTGTCACATAGAGGAGGGACGGGATCTCTTCTCGATCGTCTCAGAGTGCAGGACACGGAATAATGGGCTCAAGTTGCAGGAAGCCAGATTTGATTGGATATCAGGAAAAACTTCCTAACTGTTAGAGCCATACGACAATGGAACCAATGACCTAGAGAGGTTGTGGGCTCTCCGACACTGGAGGCCTTCAAGAGGCAGCGGGACAGCCATCTGTTGGGAATGCTTTGATTTGGATTCCTGCATTGAGCAGGGGGTTGGACTTGATGGCCTTATAGGCCCCTTCCAACTCTACTTTTCTATGATTCTATGACCAAAGTACATGAAGGCAGGAGAGGGGTCCCTCGATGATCAGAATTCTGAAACCTGTGAGATCCTGTCAGACCTGGACTGTGGTGGTGTGTGTATAACTCTATTTGTGGCATGGCTGATTTATGGCCTTTAATAAATTCTTAGACCCACCCACCATCTGATTGCTTTGTAAGCTGTTGTGTTGACATAACTAGCATCCCTGCTGGGAATTTTTCCACGTAGCAGACTTGGCAAGGAAACACTATTGATGACGGGCACCCCCAGAAATGGCTATAAAGCAGTGCTTTGGTCTCCAGTTCCACAAGGCGACATCGGTGGAGAGAAGATGGGTGGCCCCAGTTCAATGTCCCTGCTCTTCCTCCTCCTCCTACATGGCATCTCTGTGGCCAGCATGACCACCATCTTTCCAGCAGGAAGCGAGGTAAGGAGAGGGCCCCATGGGTCATGATGGCAGGGTCAAGGAGAGAGGAGAGAGAGAGGCACATCAGCAGCATCTTTTGCTATCACCTTGCGCATGCAAGACAGACCCTCTTGCCTGATCAGAACTTAATTTGCTCCCCCAGCCCACATTTTCTTTTCCTGCTAGCACAAACTGTGCCCCTGTACTTAAGAAACTGATGCCCACCATTGGTGTCTCTGCTGAGCGCTTTCGGGAAGGGAGGAGGTGCAGGTTGAACTGCTCTCCTGTGAAAGGCCAACCCACATCAGATTGACACCAACTCTCTTTTTAGGGAGAAGAGGGCTCTCTGCCCATTCCTTCTTCACCTAAATGCCCCTGTTGGATTCCCCCCTTAGTGTCTGTGGACCACCCTCTCAGTTCTACCCTTCTGGGGCAGCAGCTTGTTCTACTGGCCGGGGACAGGGGGGTTGACAAGTGACAAGCCACACAGAGGCACCATCCCACCAAGTGGGATGATCCACCATTCTTAACTCTTGCCTTTGCTACATAAACATGTAATGTTCTAAAGCATCTTGGACCATATCAAATACTTTATGAATTATCCTAATCCTACTTATTGAGAAGAAACCTTCATGTCAGCAACAAGTTCTTAGGAAGTCATCAATCACATCTTTCTTAGGAGCAAGACACCATGTGTCTGTAATATCACTGCTTTTGCCACAGTGATCCATGTTCTGGTACTCTTCTGGTTAGACTACTGCAATGTGCTGGGCATGGGCTTCCCTCTGAATACTGTTCAGAAACTTCCACTAATGTTTAAAGGGGTGTTTGTGTTTTCCCCCCGGCAGTCATTGTCTGAAGCAACTGTATTTCCAAACGTCACTTTCCGTGGGCTGAACTGGAAAGAAGCATCTGCAGCTGCGCCCCAGGTAGGGACGGATCTTGCTGTGAGATGTATCTTAGCTAATGGCACAGAAATAGGAGAATGGACTGAGCATGAAAAGGTGCTGCAGGGGCAGGGGTCCCTGAGAGTATCTGAAGCTGTTGGCAGATAATGTTTTTTTGGGGTGGTGGTGAATGAGAACTCCTGTCTGTCACAGGGACCTGACTGGGCAGCATTTGTGGCATCAAGAAAAAAGGCACTGTTAACCCTTCTGCACAAACACACCATCTCTGTACCACTTCTGGAATTTTATTTGTTACAATGAACATTTTTTTAAAACACAGACCCTGCCTTTTTTTAAAAAAAAAGCCAAGTGCACTCAAGGTGCCCCACAGTAGAAATACTGTTACATTCACCCAAATTCTTCAAGTGGGGAGAAGTTCTAGGGGTGCAGCAGCACTAACCCAGGTTTGATTTCCTTGGAAAGGGGTCAGGGACTGGCATTTTGCACATCTGAGTTTATTTCAAAAGTCCACAGCAGATCTCTAGTCTAAGTCTAGAGGGAGGTAGCCAGCCCCTCTGTCTGTCTCAGTCTGTAGGTGTTTACCCCCCCTCCACTTGCAGCAAGCCCGCCTCCTCCCCCTGGGTAAAGCAGGAAGGGGGGCACCCAGGTGAGTCCTTTCCTTTCATCCTCACTTGGCCCTTTCTTAGTTCCCCATAAAGGCTGCATCACTGGGAGACCATCTCTAGTTATCAGTGCTGGAGTAATGGTGTTGATGAAATCCAAGATACTGACTGGACGTTGCTTTAGGGCAACCCACACTGCTGGCCCCACTCACAGCAATCTTCAGTGGAATCCTAGAGCAATAAGAAAAACTATAAAAGAGTTATTTTTTAAAAAAGAAAACGCTAAACAAATATTTTGCAGGACAAGCATTTCTCCAGATCGATGTCCCTTTAGCCTAACTGCCCCTTCCCCAGAGTGTTTTGTCATTTAACGCCTTTTTCCTGGAAGGATATGCAACCCCCAACCTCCTTGCTCTTGCAGTTGGTGTCCAACATCAGTGGCTCTGTGGATGACCGTGGGCTATGCCACTGCTCCGTGTTCCTGCCGGAAGATGCCTTTCCTGCACAGCGGGTGGAGGCCCTGGAAGGCCTGGCACGCTCGCTCGCAGAGAGGTTGGACAGAGAACTTTCCAAGGTAAACATGACCTTAAAAACACAAAAACTCATATCTTCCAATAATGAGGATTCTAAAACAGGCATTGATTCTGCCCAGTTGTCTTTCCCTCATATTCATGTGAGAATAATGGGTCATTTAATGGGTCATTTGCACCCTCTCCCATTCCTGCCCCCAGTTCTGCACGAAGCGAGATCAGATTCTGAGGGTAAAATAAATCATGCAAATCCAGCAATTCTGTCATTTAAACTTTCATTTGAGCAAACTTTCATTTGATCAAGGGCTGCATTTTGGAGCAAACACTGAAGTCCCTTTACGACACAAGTAGTACTACTAGCCATGATGGCTCTGCTCCGGCTTGATGGTTGGAGGCAGTAAATGCCTCTGAATACCAGTTGTGGGAACCACAGGAGGGGAGAGGGCTCTTGTGCTCAGGTCCTGCTTGTGGGCTTTCCATTGGAGGCACCTGGTTGGCCACTGTGAGAACAGGATGATGGACTATATGGGCCACTGGCCTGATCCAGCAGGCTCTTCTTACGGTCTTAAGTAGGAATAGATCTGCCGTGGGGTCCCACAAGGGGTCACATTTCTGGGTACGTGTTTCTCTTCCTTGTCTTTCTTCTTCTCCTACTGACATCTGGCCCTTCCTTCCTTCCTTCCTTCCTTCCTTCCTTCTCTCTCCCTCTCTAGCTGATCCATCCAATCCAGCAAAGCTCCCCTGCCATCCAGCCCATCAACTTCCACGTCCCCTTGAGCTTCCTTCTCTCCTTGTCTGCCCCCCATCACGGGATCCTTCTTGCCTTTAGAGAAGCCGCTGCCTCTTTCTGAAAGCGGCCCCCTGCTTCCTCCCTCCTCCTCCTCCTCCTCTCCTTTCAGACTTTCCTCTGCTCCCGTCTTGAATGGCCTTTACTTGCTTACATGTATTTCAAGCTCTAGCAAAGGGAATGCTTTTCATGGCCTTCCCTCCTCCCTTCCTCCTCCTCTCTCTTCCCACAGGTGACCGAGTACATGAAAGTCGTTGACGCCTACGGACAGAAGCTCCTGAACCTGACACACAAGGTGGAACAGATGCACACGAGCCAGGTCTCCTACACGGAGCTGGATTTCGAAGTCCTGAAGCTGGATATCCAGGAGATGGAGAGCCTGGTCGTTCAGCTGAAGGCCTCCATGGGGGACAGCAACGTGATTGTCCAACAGCTCTACGTGGAGGTGAGGCTGGACCGGAGGGAGAGGGCTTTGGAGTTTTAACTTTTGTCCTTTCCATCCATGGGAAGAGGTTTGTTTCTTTGTTGTTAAAGACAGAACGGGGATATTTTCTTTCCTAAGGCCTCACCCTCCTTTCAGACTCTTGGAGCCAGTCCAGTCTTCCCGAAACGGCACGTGGTGGTCAGTCTGCCAAGGGGGCAGGGGGGAACAGCTGCTTTCCCCTCCATTCCCCCCACTAGCCGGGGGGCCAACCTGAGCCAGTCCTTGCACGCTTCCTGCCGAGCACCTGGTCAGGCTGATTGGGGAGGGCGCTTGCCTCTCAACAGAGGGTGGGGCTTGGATGGCCTTTGGACACCCCCTCCAGCGCTATCCTTCCCATTTCTCCTGCTATCCTTCACCGGCCAGCCCCTCCTGCTGCCATCACTTCCTTTGGTGGAGAAGAGGCACCACCTTGCTGAAGCTAAGCAGGTTCGGGGCTGGTGGTCAGTGCCTGGGAATTGCATGGACACCGCCTTGGGCTCCATGACAGAAAGGCGGTGGGACGCGAATGCAAGGAAAGCTGTCGATAGCAAAAGCCTCCGTGGCGCCATCTCCTGGCGCCTCCTCCTGGATCCACGTGCCCTTACCTTCTCCCGCCATCGCGGCGCCATCAGTGGAGTCAATCCGGCGCAATGTTCCTTTTGAGGGTAGATGACGAGAAGGGGGCGCTAGGTGGGCAGCCAACGTGGTGCCCTCCAGATGTTGTCAGGCTCCAGCACCCATCAGCCATAGCAGCCAGCATGCCCAATCGTCAGGGACGACAACAGGAGCTGTAGTCTAACAACAGCTGCAGGTTGCCACTGGTGGCTACCTTCAGGAAGAGCGCTCCATACTCCTTCCTTCCTCCCCTCCTCCTGTTCTCTTCAGATCAAGAACATGAGCCTGGCGGTCACTCACCTGGAAAGCCTGGACAAGAACAACATCCTGGCCATCCGCCGGGAGATCGTGGCCCTGAAGCAGCGGCTGAAGGAATGTGAAGAGCCAAGCTCGGCTCCGCTGGTTCAGCCAGGTCGGCAGGGCTTCTCCTAACCGTGGGGAGGGGCGGTTGGTTGGGGGAGCAGGGAGGATATGCAGCCCTGCTTGGGACAACGAGTGGGGGGCTCCAAGGGTCCGGATGTGACACCGTCAGAGCCCCCACATGGCTGGCTTCTCATTGCTTCCCCCCTTGCTGGGCCCTTGTGTCGATGGGCTCCTCCACACCCAATCATAGACTGTGGGGCAAAAGCCCCCCTGACATGTCCAGCGGGGCAGCACATGGGTGGGTGGGGCTGCCCTCAGGTGCCGCAGATGTAGCCTCCGTAAGTGAGGTTGTGTTGGTGAGGCTGCACTTCATTCACTGCCCTGCCAGACCAGCTGTCTCGGGGAGGCGGCTGGCAGAGCACAGTCGGCAGGCAAAGGCAGGGGAGCCGGCAGGGCCATCCACAGGGAATTGGGGCCGGGCGCGGGGGAAGGAAGGCACTGAAAGGGAAGAAGAAGAAGACTATTTTCTCACCAAAAAAACTGGAAGAAAAAGTGTACATTTCGCCTCATAGCTCAGCTTCTACAAATGCAACAAACTTGCTCTTTTAAAAAAAATGAAATCTGGGAATCTGGAGATTATGCTTCATTGGGGGGGACTGACCCCCCTGTGGATGCCAGTGGGAACTGGGTGCAAGAGAGGGAGGTTATTGTTAAACCAAAGGGGTGCTGCTGCTGAGCTGATGCCCTTGTTGTTGTTATGTGCCTTCAAGTCGATGAGGACTTAGGGCGACCCTATGAATCAGCGACTTCCAAGAGCATCTGTCATGAGCCACCCTGACAGATCTTGTCGTTAGAAAGGGGTAAAGATTTAAAATAATTTCCCCCCTCAGAGTTCCCCTTCCTCTTTTTTGTGCGTCTTGGGGTTAAAGTGCTTCCAGATCTCCTTCCCAATGAACTGCTGCATTGACCGGGGGGGGGGGAGGACTCTCCCCAGGAAGTGCACAAAGTCACCCCAGAAGTTGTTGGATTCTCTGAGCTTCTCCATCACCACCAGAGACAAATGCGTAAACATGCGGACACCATTTAAACCAGGAATGCAAATAAACCTTTGAAGGGACCACAAGAAGTTGCTGAAAAATTGATTGTCCCTGAAAGCAAAATAATAATTGTAACAACATACAATGGGTATGCTTATTTATTTAATTTGTATCCCGCCCTTCCTCCCAGCAGGAGCCCAGGGCGGCAAACAAAGCACTAAAACACTTTAAAACATCATAAAAACAGATCTTAAAATACATTAACAAAACTGCATTTAAAATAAAAAAAACAACTTTAAAAAAAGGGTTAAAACATTATTAAAAAACATATTAAACAATTCTGACACAGATGCAGACTGGGTACCTTCGGGTACAGTTTCCCAGACTTGCAACCAATTCCTGTTGGTTAGTGGGAGAAGGCACTTTTGTCCAGGACGCCTCCTGCCTTGCTTTGTTGCTGCTGGACAGAGGAGCCATGCGAGGGAGAGAAGGGTGGCTCCAGAGTCTGCTGTCTTGCACACCAGAATTTTAGGCTTGCACATTTAAAGTGGATTAAATGTTGCCCTAGCACAACATATCCACTTCTTTTGATTAAAGATTTGATTAAGATTTTCTGTTGGGAAAGTAATGGGGAAACGCAGTGAAAAGTGTGGAATGAAGGAATGACTACTGGGAAAGCATGTAAATCAAATGAGGATGAATGTTCACTGCCATATGACCTTCCTGCCAATAAATGAGAATGAATGCTCAGTCAAGATACGGCTGTGAGCACACCAGTTGCCTACAGCAAAGCGTTTCCATTGGCCACACCTGGAGGGGGCAACAATTTCATCTGCTAATCAGTGGTGAAATTTCTTTGAAGTGAATTTTTTTTAAAACACACACACTCGAGGTGCTCCCACCAGGTTTTAGAGTGAAAAGGGGCAGGGTTTGACTAGCGTCATTGTGTGTCCCCATTTTCAGAAGAGAGAGGCGGAGACTCACTGGAAGTGGCAGTGCTCAATAAACAGACCACCTGGAGGGGCCCTAAAAGAGATCCAAGTCCACACTCTCCCAGTGGGTCCAATCACCCCCTTTCCCATCGTTTGCTTCCAGGTTCCTGCAACCACACTGGCCTCGTGAACATCAGCAAGCCTTACCCAGTCCAGTGGAACTGGAGAGGCTCTAGCTTCCGGTATGGAGTTTGGGGCAAAAGCTACTCTCCGGACAGTCCAACAAGTGAAGTCTATTGGGTGGCCGCTCTGAATGATGTCCGGCTCATGCAAACTATTAATCTTTACCCATCCTATGATAACCTATTATTGTACAGACCATCTAAGAGCCTTGATTATAGGTATGGGCAAGGAAGTGGAGCAACAGTGTACAAGAATTTCCTGTACTTTAATGGCTATAACAGCAATTACATGTATAAACTGGACGTGAACTCCAACTCTGTGGTTTTGAGCAAACAGATCCCAGGAGCTGCTTACGATAACCGCTTTTCCTATGCTGGGGTTGCTTGGCAAGACATCGACTTTGCAGTGGATGAAACTGGGCTGTGGGCAATTTATTCCACCGAGGCAAATACGGGGAACATTGTGATCAGCAAGCTCCACGAGGACACCCTCCAGATCCAGAAGACCTGGAATACGCGGCAGTACAAGCCCTCCGTGAGCAGCGCTTTCATCATCTGCGGCGTCCTGTATGTCACTCGGTCCATGAACACGAAACAAGAGGAGGTCTTTTACACATTCGACACCAACACTGGGAAGGAGGGGCGGATCAGCATCATGATGGAGAAGCCTTTTGGGACCGTGCAGGGTGTCGACTATCACCCCTCAGACCACAAGCTGTATGTGTACAACGACGGCTTCCTGGTCACTTACGATCTGGAGTTCCAGGGAGCGTCTCTGTGAGAGCCTTTCCTGGCTGGCAAACCCTCTGGCTTCTCAGCGTCCCTTTCGGATAGATCTTCTCTCTTTGCTGCAGCTGACCAATCATGTCTGTGATTTTTTTTTAATCATTTCACACGTCAATTTTGTATACTGTATATATATATGAAAATGACTGTGTCATGGTGTCAGTGTGAATGTAAAATCAGGCCAAGTACAAGTTGATCATAACTGCAAAAATAAACTTCAAGCATGTGCTTCAACCCCTGTCTAACGTCTCTGTACGACTAGTCATACGTAAGTCCTCCTGCTGGCTTCACTAGGGCGTATTCCCTGTCCCAGGTAAGTGGGCAGAGGACTCCAGCCTGGATGTTAACAGTCGCTCATGGGGCTGCTAGTTTTCTCAGCAGCCTCAGCAAAGACCCCTGCAGGATCCATTTATTAATCATGTCTCCATCACTTCAGTGCACTGAGCGCTTTACAAACATTCATCTTGTCCATTCTCAGGAGTTTCTTGTAAGGTAGAATCATTCAGCTGGGGAGTATTAGAAAAACCCTCCATTGATCACATAGTCTAACTATGCTGGACCTTATGCACGTGGGGGAAGGGAATTTTCCTTAGTGGCACACTTCCTTTTAATATACAAGCCCCCCCCCAAAAAAGAGAATTTTAGCAGGCTGCCTCTAGACAGGATGAATGGACCTCGGGCCACACGAGTGATAATCTTATTATTTCTGAGTCAGAATATGAATTAGATGGAAAGACAAGGAAGGTCCCCAGCTTGGTGAACATGGGCCTAGAATACAGTTACTGTTTGTTAAACAGCATTTATGTGCAACCTAACAGCAAAATGTTCCTGTGGAGTACAATGTTAAAATGCAAATCAAAACCAGAAAACCAAAGTATAAACTAGAGCATTAAACTGATATAATGAGCATTCACAGCAAGACTCAGAACAGCATGATTTTAAAAAAAGATCTTAAAAAATCAGAAACATATCCCTTTAAATGACTAAAAGTTTTTTGTTTTTTTCAAGTTACTATGATTCACTTCTACACTTAGTAAGGTTAAGGGAAGAGGGACAGCTGATCTGACTAAATTCTTACTTGGGATTAGAATGCTTTCACGCTGGTGTAATGTAAATATCCAAACATTTAACAGCAGAATTTTTTTTAACTATGAGTCCAGGTTGCATTAGAAACATCGCTGTGTGTGGGGTGTGTGTGTGTGTGTGTGGTGTCCCCATTGACTCTAAGCCCTCTCCTAGGATAAACTGGAGGGCAGCATAAAAAACACTGCACACAGCATCTTAGCACTGTGGATCCTCTTCTCTGGCATGAGCAGGTGCCTGGACAGTCCTTTGCAGACAGGATTGTGTCCTCTTGGTGACACCAAGGCTTGAGTGCAGCGGTCACTGAGTTTAGAGTGGGGAGAAGAGGAGGAACAGATAGTGGGAAGGGGGGAGAGGGAGCTGTCATGAAATGCTGAAAGACAAAATCCAGCCTTTCAGGCATTCGTTCCTCCTTGGATGTCAGCTGCCTGTATTTTTCCTTCCATCCATCCACCTGTTTCAACTGGAAGTGTCACCTTAGATCAGGTGTGAGGGAACCCTGTGGCCCTCTGGATGTTGATGAACCACAGCTCCCATCATCCCTGGCATGACTGGCCCCACTGGCTGAGGCTGATGGGAGTTGGAGGCCAACAAAGTCTGAAGGGTCGCACAGACCAGCCACCCTGTCCCGGCCTGCAGGACTGATGTCTGGAATCGCCTCTTCTGCTTCCCTCCCCTTTGATTTTTCTAGCTTTAGACGGAAGGGCCACTACCGGACTAGGGCTATTTACTCGACAGAATGCCACCGTTATTTTGTTTGGCACCGAAACAAGATCCAAAGTACCTAAACGATTTCTGTAAACCACTCTGGGAGCTATTTGGGTTAAAGAACAGGACACAAATGCCTCAAATTAAATGAAATGGAAACTAATAATGGTATTTTCACTCCCATTCTCCGTGAAGTGCAGAAAAGGGCAACCAAAATTCTGAGGTGGCTGCAGACTCTTCCTGAGAGAGAGCCTGATCAGATGTTTGTAGGGAGATAAAGACAAAGAGTAAGGCCTCACATATGCATGGGAATCTGAGCCCAGCAAAAGCCAGCTTCCTTTCTGAGTGTGGTTTGTGTGGATGAACCAGATGTTCTCAGATTGATGATCTGGGATCTTCTCATGGGGATCTCTATGAAAACATTCCTCCCTGGCTAGTTTATGACTGTTACATTTCACAGTAGGCTGGTCTAACCAATGCCACTTAAGGTTCCTCAGAATGTCAGCCACTCTTGCTTCAGAGTAGACCTGATGGGCCCCTTGTTTTCAGAATTCAGGAGCCCAGTACATCAACAGACCCCCTAATAGGCTTCTCCTATCTTTCTCTGCTTAGTTCCTCCCCATTCCATGTCTAGGGCTGCCCCTGTGCACAATTAACATAGAAATGATGAGTGTTCCTTCCCTCTATACCTACCACAACCTTCCCTTTGCCACCCTCCTACAAGCCTGACAGTGTGTTGCAAATTGCAGCATTGGGACTACCCTCTTCCTTGCCTGTCCATGCCTGACTGTGTTCCTATAGTAAGTACCAAATGCCATGGAGCTTTTCCTGCAGCCATCTCTCTCTCACCCTCAAGCCCATGCCTCCCTCTCAACATTTCTGTTATCTCCGTATGCTGAGAGAGGAGGAATATCTTTCAGTCTGACCTTGGTTATTGCTGGAGAAGCTTCCTGCAAATACTCACAGAGGCACGAGCCAATCTCTAGTGCCTCCTCGCAATAGTTTTATTATTTCGTTTTTTTAATGGTAGCGTGAGTATACCTGGTTCCTCTCTAACTGTTCTGCCATTATACTGTCAAGAGGTCAAAAGGTTGCTATGTGGGTATTTCGTTGCTTATCTCCTGAACCAGGGATCTTAGTGTCCTGAACGGAGTTAGAAAGAGTGAAGAAGCCTGCTCTTTATGCTCTATGCAAAAGCTAAGGCTGAAGAGTAATTGGCTGGAGGAATTATTCCATTGGATCTGAACCCATATTCACTTTGAAACAATTAAGAATGGTTTGTCTTAGATGTGCCCTCCAGATGTTTTGAATTACAATTCCCATCAGCCCCAGCCTGGCTGTACGATGCTGGCACTGACAGGCATCACAGCGCAAAACATTTGGAGAGTACGAGGCTGGGGAAGGCTATAACATTTACTCATCATCAGTACTGTGCCAGGCACTGTAGAGGACATAAAAACAGCATCCTCCATATCACAGTCAGTTTGCGTTTGATCTCAGTTAGTGTGCTGCTTGTGGGTTTGTCATGGGGGCTGTTAATGCTATTGTTTTGTTGTTTATTGTCGTTTTCATAGTGTGCTGTATTTGTGTTTTGTTTTAACATTGCGTAAGTCACTTGGGGACCTTCGGATATCAATCAACAGTTATTGTTAATCATCATCATCATCATCATAGGATTGCCTCTCTTCTATTTTTCTTACATTTTGAATTCTTGTTTTTCCCACCTGCCATATCTTTTTCTGTGAGTGACAGGAACTCACAGTTTATAGGTTTGGTTTTATTTTTTAAAAAAGAAACTCTGGAAATCTTTAAGAAATAACTGTTATCCATCATGCTCCTGTGACAGCAGCCGGAATTCCTTCTAAACCAAAGTAAGACACTTTACAGTTTAGCTAGGTGCTATATGCAAAACTGGAATGCTTAAATATTGTTGTGGAAAGTAACCACTCTGAGTTTAGCAGTTATAAGTCTTTATTAACCAGTACATTGGGGATATTCCAACAGGCCATCATTGGACTGAGGAACTCCCCCCCAAAAAGTTAACACACACATTTATACATATTTGCAAGCCTTAGACTAGAGCATGTGCAAAAAGCATTGTTCTGGTGGAAAATTACAGAAAGCTACAGAACATCATCCCATTCCGTTATCACCCTTCACCTCCCCCATAGCTCCTGCCCTCCTCCCTGCCTTGAAACTTTCTGTCTGTGTAGATGACGATTTCGAAGAAGGGGCCTTGAAAGGGAACTGGGACCTAGTTTTTTCTTTTTCCATCTCCCAAAACAGTATGTGACCCGAAACTCAACCGTTCTTTGAAATTTGCAATTTTCCAATTTTTACAATGCAATTCTCTAGCCAAATAATGTACACAATAATGTATATGATAAAGTCTGCATAAAGATGCATATACTGGTGAAAATAATATACAAAAATGCATTATATTAGGGGAAATTGCTTTGGCAAAACTGCATATAAACATGAGTAAATTAGCAGAAGTTCACAGTTAAAAGGCTAGTGAATTTTCATGAGGACTTTTATAAAATTGCAACTAATGTGTAAATGTGGAGGACTGAACTTAATATTGAAAAAAAAGGGAATCTGAAACTGATGGATTTGTCCTTCCTTAGAAGGGATGGGTGAGAACTTCAATGAAAATTGAAGTCGGCATCGGACTCCCCGATAGCTTGCACAGTCACTGTCTTTACAGACCAATCCTGAGTGCTGCAAGTGTCTGCGGCTTTTCCCAACACCAGATTATTATTATTTTAAAATTGCATCAGGATAACGGTGGTGCATCTTTGAAAATGATCAGCCTGTTTCTGTTTTCCTAATGTGAAACTGACCAGCCTCAGTCACAGTGGAAGAGGAAGAGCTGAAGATGGGGGGACTGAATAGGTGGGAAAGCCTCTCCATTCCTAAAATATTGTTGGAAATAATAAAAGTTGTTTTTCACAAGAAAAAAATCGAATGGTAAAAGCAACAGATAGCAGACAATGTACATGGACCGATACCGCCTGCTAGTTTGACAGAATGTGTTCACACTGGAAACAATTGAGCAGCTCCCATCCCTGACCCTTAGCAAGCTGACAATTGGCCCTCTCCCCCTCAGGGAATAGCTCACTCCTAAAGCTGACAACTTCACATTGCCACGCCAGTCTTCCTTTATCCTGCGTATTTCCTTTGTGAGAACTTGGTGTGGCCATGGCCTCCGCCATAACAGAAATGCAGCAAAACAGAAATGTCCCTCACCCCAAAACTTAATATTCTGGGTCCCTGAAGTTCTGAATCATCATTGCAGCCAAATTCTGTATAACTGAAATTTAAAGAGCCTTTAAACCAGATTGTCCCACTAAAAGATACTATAATCGCAGTTATTATTTTCATTTATTAATTTATATACCGCTAACATGTCAAAATAGCTTCTAAGCAGTTTACTAGAATAAAATTAATTATAAAATCCATACATAATTAACAAAACATTAAAAACATCCATAATTCAAAATTACCATAAAGCAAGCTCATTGAAAAGCATCACAAAACAAAAGAGCAATTAAAACAATTAGATCAAGGAGTTCAGGGGAATGCTTGCCTAAACAGGTGTGTCTTCAAGAGCCAGCGGAATGCCAATATGGATATGGGCCCCTCTTATTCCGGCAGGGAGGGCACTCCACAACACTGGCACCATCAGTGAAAAGCCGGCCTCTGTGTTACAACAAGCTGATAATCATCAGGTTGTGTCAAAACTAACTGGGTTCCATTTGCTGATCTTAACACCCTTCATGGAGGGAAAGATGATTTTTCAAGTAACCTGGTCCAGAGTTGTTTAGGGCTTTATATGTAAGTGGTGTGATATATGCCCAATGAGGAGCATCACTCACCACCTGGCCTGTGGCTTTCTGCACCAGCTGCAGCCTCTGGAGCATCTTCAAGGAAAGCCCCACACAGAGCATATTGCAATAACCCACACATAATGTCACCAATACATATGTCACAGTAGCCAAATTATCCCTGACGTACGGGTGATAGGTGCTCTTTGTTGGAGAATTCTTCTTCTCCTTGGGTTCTTTTGCTGGGGGGTCCCTTAAATAGTAATCTCTGACGCAGGCTTGAAGCAAAAAGGTAGGTCTTTATTAAAAAAATAAAAACAAGCATATGCAAGGTCAGTCTCCCAGAACACATCCAGGAAGTATCCAAGAGGGACTGCAAAGAGGCACTGAGTGCAAGCTCCCTTTATAAAGTACAGGTTCAGCATGTGGCAATCATTTCACAAATCCCCCAAATTCTTTTCTACGTAACATAACAGTTTCTTCCCTCTTGAAATATTTCCAACCAACCAGATCACTTTATTAAAATGAATACATGTATATTCACACCTCCCATCTCCCATTGTGTTCATTGATGTCAACCTGGCCCCTGTCTCAGATCTCACCATTCTACTGTCACATATTACTGGTTATCTTGTACTGTTCTGAAACCAATATGTACCATTTACATTCCATTCTATCATGGCTCCTGACCAGTCAAGCTGGTCAGCGTGTTCCTTGGGTGAAGTCATGATTACAAGCCAAATCTAGCTCTCCCTAGAGTGCCTGGCAGTTTCTATGTGAAATTCTGCTTATTGCTACTTTGCTATAGAGAAAGATTAATTTAAATCACCGTATTATAACAAAAAACACATAATATAAAGAATATAATACAAAGAATGACTGATTAGGGAACACAGAAAAGGGGAAAAGGATAAATCTGAGCCAGCCACTTCTCCATGAAACACAGAGGGATGCAGGGTCTATAGTAGGCGAGATCAGAAACCAAGCTTTTCCGAGATCACATAGTGGAGAATGCATGAAAGAAAAGGACTCCACGCCCTTTGTTTGGAACAGAATTCTCATGAAGGGTAGTCACTCACAAATCAGGTGATCGTGACCCTTTGCCAATTAACTGATTTTTCCTTCCCAAGCTTCTAGGATATTTTAATCCTCTGAATATATTTTCTTAAAAACATATTTTCATATAAAGCAAAGAAAAAGAAAAAGATATATGAGTTCTCTATAATCTTCACTAAAATCTTCATTTTTACCATTTTAACCAGCTTCCCCGGAAAGTTGCTTTTCCCTACTAAGCATGCATGCATGCTCATTAACAATGGTAATTTAATCATAAATTAAATATATACTCAGGCCTACCTGCTATGTACTGGAAGCTGAATTTGCTTTTCTTATAATCCCAAGGCCTGTGGCCTTTTGCTTAATTTTATTATATATATATATATATATTGAATTATAGAAAAAATCCATTTTTCCCCATCACTCTTCACCATGGAAGCCACCTGGGCCTCCATGGACAAAAACGGTCCCAAGAGGACTCCTAAACTGCGTACCTCTTCCTTCACAGGGACTGCAACCCCATCTAGAACAAATACCCCTATTCTCAGAACTTGGAACCGCTCCCCAGGGCTGGTTCTAAAGGGCGGCCAGGTTGGGCACTGGCCCGAGGGCCCCGGAGCTACAGGAGCGCCCGAGGGGCCCTCTGCTCCCACGATCCGCGGCAGAAGCCATGGATCGCAGGATAGGAGCCGCCCGCCGAGCTGCCTACCATGCCCGCCATCCCCCCGCTTCACCTACCTTGCTCTGCTGTTCTGTGCAGCTGCGCGCGTTGCACACGCAGGGTTGCCATCAATTAAGATGGCAGCCGAGGTTTCAGTAAAGGACTGAAGCCTCTGCCGCCATCTTGGTTGATGGCAGCAATGCGCTCGCTGCGTGCCATCAACCAAGATGGCGGCAGAGGCTTCAGTCCCTTACGGAAACCTTGGCCGCCATCTTGCTTGATGGTAACCCTGTGCGCGCAGCGTGTGCAGCCACAACAAACAGCAGAGCAAGGTAGGTGAAGGGGGGCATGGCGGGCGGCTTGGTGGGTGGCTCGAAAGCTCTGGACTGTCTTGCGATCTGTAGCATGGCTCCTGCCACGGATCGCGGAAGGGGAGCAGAGGGGCCCGGGGCAGGATGACGCCCAAGGGCCCCGGCATTCCTGGAGCCAGCCCCGCCCCTCCCCCACAGTGTCTCTGTCTTAGCAGGATTCAGCTTCAGTCTATTGGCCTCATCCAGCCCACAAGTGCATCCAAACACCACTTCAGCTTATGCACGGCCTCTCCTGACTCACACTTAATGTAGAAATTAAATGTAAAAGTTGCTTTAAGTTGACATGTAGCTCTCAGCTAAGCTGCTCTTAGTGGGTGAGCATTTAGCTGTAGGTCCGATAACGAATGAGACTCTGGCATGCTAACTAGTTATGCGACCCCCGAGCGGTCCGCGTCCAACTTCTTAGAGGGACAAGTGGCATTGCAGGCTTACAGGATCTCTGGAGTGGATTAATTTTTATGCTGCTATCAACTGGAAGGGGTTTTTTTAGATTACTCATTGATTGTGGTTTTATATTGTATTTTATTGTGTAATGTATGTCGCCTAGAGTGGCCGTTAATTCGGCCAGATAGGCGACTCATAAATAATTTATTATTATTGTTGTTGTTGTTGTTATTATTATTAGGTGCCCTAACTCTCCAACGCCTGCCCTCTCCCTTCCAGAGAGTAACTCCCAGGCTATGCCTGCTCTTTCCTAGCACAGCAGATGTGCTGCTTTGACTGCAGCTTGCCCTGTTTTTTGCCCTCCGTCCTACCTCTCAGCACACACAGAACAGATTCAGGCCGATCGTGCCAGAGCAGAAGTTTCCACTGGCTTTTTTTTCCTGGGTTGCTCCTTAGAGGCTCGGGTTCCTTGGCTGCCTCCCTGCGACCACCACGAATTATCTCATTAAAGATAAACCCCAAATGCATCCTGCGCACTCAGCCATGCCCCCACAGCTCCTCCCCACTTTGCATTTCTGTCACTTCCCTGCCATATTTCTTTTAATATCCAGCCAGAACTGGATTCTCCGAGACAACCATCCAGATGGAATTTTACTGCTCTGTCCCCCCGGCTGAGCCTGAGGCCACCCAAAAAGGATCTGGTAGCCCCCCACCCACCTTGGGGGAATGTCGCAGTAAAGATGTCCAAGCAATCCAAGTTACTAACCCTCACCCCACCCCACCGGTTCCTTACCGCAGTTTCTGGCCAGATGAATTGGAGTCCACACTCAGCTGGGGCCAACAACAGCCATTGGCACCCTGAAGTAGCACACAGTGGCCTGCTCTCTGCTCTAGCAACTCTGGCTCTGCCAGGCCCAGCAGGGAGGCCAGGAAATATTTACGTGGCGTCTTCCTTCGGGGAACCCTAATAGGCTGGAAGCCCTCAGGTGACTTCAAGGGCCTCTAAAAAGGGAGCTCTGAAAGGGGAACTGGTGCCCTTGGCCCTATCAAGGAAGTCCTTGAATCCCACAGAGGCTTTGAAATAACCTTGAGTAGTAACGTCCCTTCCAAAGACCTTCTAAAGCTTTTCCTTTTAAGCGTTTTTTGGAATAGCTTTCTCTTTTTACTGTCCAGGCACAGTTACAAGCAAAATAGGATTGGATCCTTTCTCGTCCAGAGCAATTCAGAAGAGCTTCCCCAAGTAGCTTCTTGCCGGTGGAGAGTGAGGCCGCTCATGGCTCTCCAGGAGTGGACCCTGCAGAGTGGACCATCGCCGTAGCTGCTCAGTCCAGCCAGGACCACTGCAGACACTTGTTGCCAGAGGCTTGGCTTTGATGGTGTGCCTCTGCCTCCTCCTCATTGATGAAGACGATGGTGACATTATTAAAGTATATTTGTACATGGCGTGTCGGCCCCAAGGCCCCGGAAGAGGGGCGAACAACAGATTAAAATACAATAGGATAAAAACACACTCAGATGTCCAAATAATCTGTCAATCTGGTTAGAAGGATAAAACAGCAGGATTTTGAAATCAGGGAACATCGCACTTATCGGGGGGGGGGGGAGCACAGCGACAAGGAAAAAAGGAGGGAGGGGGCCAAACTCACCTTGGGTCAGGGAATTCCAGCGCCTGGGAAAGAAAGCCCTGACTGCCCTCCCCACTTGCCAACCTGGCTCCCACGGAAAGGCAGAATGCAGAGTAGAGCTCCCTCCAGTGACTGTAGTTGGCTTGGCAGGCAGACTCCTAAGGAAGCAAAGGGCCCTTCCAATGCTCTGGCTGGACCCAGACTGATGAGACTTCAAAGGGCATGACCAACCCTTGGAATTTTGACCAACACAATGGAACCAATGACCTAGGGAGGTAGTGGGCTCTCCGACACAGGAGGCCTTCAAGAGGCAGCTGGACAGCCATCTGTCTGGAATGCTTTGATTTGGATTCCTGCATTGAGCAGGGGGTTGGACTTGATGGCCTTATAGGCCCCTTCCAACTCTACTATTCTATGATTCTATGAATTTGGCTGCAAAACTAATTGGGAGCCCCAATGTGGTTTGAAAAATGCCCCCCAAATATGCTTCAACTAACCAGCTCTCAAGGCTACCCTGTCAGGAGCATCGTGTACCAGCTGCCATGTTCAAAGAGTCTTCAAAGACCCACATCCAAGTGTGTTGCCAGAGGCCACATTGAGGCAGGCACTCACTGGAACATGCAAGATCTAACATGGGGGTTGGGGGGTGAGGCCTCCAAAATCCCCAGTCATGCAGGGAGGGCTGAAGAGGGTTTCTAAGCGCCTTTGGTTGAAAGTGCTTACAAACCTTCTTATGAATGGGAACTCTATCTTTTCAGGGTTCCCAACTGCAGGGAGAATTCCTAAGCGTGAATTCCTCCAGACAACCTGTTTATTGCGCGAAGCTCGTGCAGAGGTTAGGCCTTTATGTCCAATCTTTATTGAGCATTCATTCTGATTTGTTTATGGGATGGTTATATGATTAAGTAAGAATAACAGGGTTGCACTCGCCCTGCCCTTCTCCCAATAGTCATCCCTCAAGGTGATCAAGGCCAATTCAGTCCCATAACCAGGCCTGAACCCAGACTAGGATGGGTCAGGATGATCTGTTTCATGCAAGAGTACTTGCTGTTGCTGCACCACAACCCTCTCAATCACCTTCCCTAAAAAGGGGGCATTTGCAACCGGTCGGTAGTTGTCACAAACCAATGGCTCCAGGGTGAGTTTGTCAAGAACGGTAGGATCACCACTCTTCTCAGGGCGACTGGGACCACTCCCTCCTACAAATATGCATTGACCACACCCTGGATCCACTCGGTCAAACCCCCTCGGCAAGCTTTAATAAGCCAAGAAGGGCAAGGGTCAAGAGGACACTTTGCTGGCCGCATCATCACAAGCACCTTGTCCACACCATCAGGCCGCATCAACTGAAACTGATTCCAAGAAGTTGCAGTTGATGTTGCCCTGGATTCCTCACTGGGGACTACAGTAGATGTGGATGGGGCATCAAGATTGCTATGGAGGCAAGCAACTTTGCCTTCAAAGTGCCTCGCAAACAATTCACAGTGGGCCTCCAAAAGGTCTAAAACTCCATTTCCTGGAGTTGATGTCAACAGACCTCTGACAATATGGAAAAGCTCCACTGGACGGCTACTTGAGGATGCGATGGAGGCAGAGAAATGGGCCTTCTTTGCTGCCCTCACCGCCACACAGTAGGCACAGTTATGATGTTTTACTCGTGCCTCATCAGCCTCACAGCACGTCTTTCACCACTAGGGTTGCCAGGTCAGAAGCATCCCAAAACCTGAGATTTGAGGGGCAGGCCCTAGTGATGTCATGGAGGCGGGCCTGAGTGATGTCATGGGGTGGGCCTGAGTGATGTCATGGGGCGGGCCTGAGTGATGTCATGGGGTGTGCCCAAGTGATGTCACGGGGCAGGCCCAAGTGATGTCATTAAGCATGATACATTAAGCATCAATCACAGTTGCTTGGAGCATACAATTTTAAAAAAAATCTGATTGGAAATTAAAATAGAAATCTTAGCTAAAAGATGGAGCCTGGGTAGGGAACATTTAATTGCCGTAGTGACGGGCAAAGGAAGGTATGGCGCTGTGAGAAGGACGTGCCAGGTAAGGGGAACGCGGTCCAGACATGTTGTGGCTGTGCCTTGTTCCGGTCCTTCCCACACCCGCAAGGTCGTTGGTAGTCCTATCAGCCATCTCTCAGATCTCCAGTTGCTGTTATTAAATGCCAGATCGGTATATAATAAAACCTCCCTCGTCCACGATTTGATTGTGGATGAGGCAGCCGATCTGGCATGTATAACCGAGACCTGGGTGGGTGAGCAGGGAGGAGTTGGTCTCTCTCAGCTCTGCCCACCGGGGTACCTGGTCCAGCATCATGGTAGATCTGAGGGTCGGGGAGGTGGGGTCGCTGTCGTCTATAAGAGTTCCATCTCACTCACCAAGCACCATGTTCATTCAGTTACTGGCCTGGAGTGTTTACACCTTGTGTTGGGCCAGAGGGACAGGCTGGGAATCCTTTTGGTGTACCGCCCACCTTGCTGCCCAATGGCTTCCCTAACTGAGCTGGCGGAAGTGGTCTCGGATATATTGTTGAGGTCCCCCAGACTAATAGTACTGGGGGATTTCAACATTCATGCCGAGACCACTTTGTCTGGCGCGGCTCAGGACTTCATGGCTTCCATGACAGCCATGGGGCTGTCTCAATATGTTAGTGGTCCAACACATGTATCGGGGCACACTCTAGACCTTGTTTTTGCTACTGAGCATGGGGAAAGTGATCTGGATGTGGGGAGTTTTACAACACTCCCTTTGTCATGGACAGACCACTGCTTGCTGAAGTTTAGACTTTCAGTAACCTCTTCCCTCTGCAAGGGTGGGGGACTTATTAAAATGGTCCGCCCCCGGAGACTAATGGATCCTGAAGGTTTTCAAAGGGCTCTGGGGGATTTTCCGGCTGATAGGACTGGCGCTCCTGCTGAAGCCCTGGTCGCTCTGTGGAATACGGAGATGACCCGGGCTGTAAACACGATCGCTCCTGCACGCCCTCTCCTTTGTAGAGCTCATACAGCTCCATGGTATACTCCGGAGCTGAGAGCGATGAAGCAAGATAGGAGGAGGCTTGAGCGGAAATGGAGACGAACTCCCGACGGATACAATTATGCGCTGGTTAGTGCTTCGACTAAGCTCTATGTAGGAGCAGTGAAGGCAGCTAAAAAACATCATTTTGCTGCCACTATTAAATCATCTCTTTGCCGCCCAGCAGAGCTCTTTCGAGTTGTCCGGGGGCTTCTCCATTCAAACCCTCCGGACAGGGTGGAATCATCGGAGGCCCGCTGTAATCAGTTTGCCGATCACTTCCAGAATAAGATCTCATGTATCCGCCGGGACCTAGACTCTCAAGTTATAGCAGTAGATCCTAGTGAGGTGTCCGGAGCACAGTCTTGTCCTGTTTTGTTGGATGAGCTTCAGTTGGTTCAACTCGAGGACGTGGACAAGGTGCTTGGACAGGTACGTGCAACCACTTCGGTACTGGATCCTTGCCCCTCCTGGCTGATAAAAACTAGCAGGAATGGAACAGGTAGCTGGGCCAAGGAAGTGATAAATGCCTCTTTACGAGAGGGAGTGGTCCCGGGCTGTCTGAAAGAGGCAGTGGTGAGACCACTCCTGAAAAAGCCTTCCTTGGACCCAGACAATTTTAACAGCTACAGGCCAGTGGCGAATGTTCCATTCCTGGGCAAGGTCTTGGAACGGGTGGTTGCTGGCCAGCTCCAGGCGCTATTGGATGAAACTGATTATCTAGATCCATTTCAATCGGGTTTTAGGCCCGGTTTTGGCACTGAGACAGCCTTGGTCGCCCTGTACGATGACCTATGTCGGGAAAGAGACAGAGGGAGTGTAACTCTGTTGATTCTCCTTGATCTCTCAGCGGCTTTTGATACCATCGACCATGGTATCCTTCTGGAGAGGCTCGCGGAGTTGGGAGTTGGAGGTACTGCTTGGCAGTGGTTCCGCTCCTACTTGGCGGGTCGTCTCCAGAAGGTAGTGCTTGGGGAACATTGCTCGACACCGCGGGCTCTCCAATATGGGGTCCCGCAGGGGTCAGTTTTGTCCCCCCTGCTTTTTAATATCTACATGAAGCCGTTGGGAGAGGTCATCAGGAGTTTTGGAGTGCGTTGTCATCAGTATGCTGATGACACGCAGCTCTACTTCTCCTTTTCATCTTCTTCAGGTGAGGCTGTCGATTTGCTGAACCGTTGCCTGGCCTCGACAATGGACTGGATGAGAGTTAACAAACTGAAGCTCAATCCAGACAAGACTGAGATGCTGTTGGTGGACGGGTTCTCTGATCGGATGGTGGATATATACCCTGTCCTGGACGGGGTTACACTCCCCCTAAAGGACCGGGTTCGTAGTCTGGGAGTCTTTTTAGACTCTTCCCTCTCACTTGAGGCTCAAGTAGCCTCGGTGGTTAGGAATGCGTTTTACCAACTTCGGTTGGTAGCCCAGCTACGTCCCTATTTGAGTAAAGAGGACCTTACATCAGTGGTACATGCTCTGGTAACCTCACGTTTGGATTACTGTAATGCGCTTTACGTAGGGCTACCTTTGAAGACAGTTCGGAAGCTACAACTAGTGCAAAATGCGGCGGCCAGATTGCTGACAAGGACCAAGCAGTCCGAGCATATAACACCTGTTCTGGCCAGCTTGCACTGGTTGCCAATATGTTTCCGGGCTAGATTCAAAGTGTTGGTATTAACCTATAAAGCCTTATACGGTGCGGGACCACGATACCTTGCGGAACGCCTCTTCCGATATGAACCGGCCCGTGCACTACGTTCTGCTACGAAGGCCCTCCTCCGGGTTCCAACTCACAGGGAGGCCCGGAGGGTGATGACAAGATCTAGGGCCTTCTCAGTGGTGGCCCCCGAACTATGGAACAGTCTCCCTGAGGAAGTACGCCTGGCGCCGACTCTGCTTTCCTTCCGGCGCCAGGTCAAAACCTTCCTATTCTCTGAAGCATTTTAAGTTACATTGATCTAATTTTAATAATGTTTATTGTATTGTTGATTGTATTTTAATATTATTTTGTTATTCATTGTATTTTTATACTATTTTATGTTCACCGCCCAGAGAGCTATTGCTAGTCGGGCGGTATATAAATTTAATAAATAATAATAATAATAATCTAGCCTACTTGCTTTCAGCAAGAAGGGTTTAAGTGCCTTCAGGGCAGGCCAGTCACCAGAAGGCCACTGTAGGGACAAAGGAGCCTAGTGTTGTGGAGATGTTAGATGGGAGCATTGGGGAGTAAAGATGGATGCTCCTGAAGGCTACAATTCTAAACACACTTACTAAGGGATTAAGCCCCATAGAACTCAACAGGACTGACTTCTGAGCAGATATAGTTTGGATTGTGCTGTTGGTAAAGCTTGACTAGGAATCCTCTCCAAATATATCCATATCCAAGCAGGGTTGGCAACCCCCTGCCTGAGATGACCTGCCCTTATCTTTTAACGTGGCTGCTCCAAACATCTTTACAGATTTGACCCTTCAGAAAGAGGTCTGAGAAATGAGTAAGAGTAAGAAGTATCTTTTAAACTTGTTCTTTTCAATTCACTCTTGAACGCACATCATACCTAGGGCAGATCCACACCATTCATTTAAAGCATATTCAACACCCATTTGAAGCACATGAATCCCACCACAGAATAATGGGAACTGCAATTTGTTAAGAGTGGTGAGAACTATAACTGTGAGGGGGAAACGACACTTCCAGGATTCTTTAGGGGAAGTCGTGTGCTTTAAATGCGAGTTGGATGTGCTTTAAACATATTGTGTGAATCCACTTAATAAATTTTGCCTGCATGTAAATTGTTTTAATTAATTTTTCAAAATGGAAATGAGCTATAAACTGTAGTGGGTGACCATGGGCTACTCGCCATCTCTCAGCCTATCAGGATGAAAACAATGGAGAACCACGACCGCCCCAAGGCATACTTAAAATGTCGAGTAAGTATTGTACAACCATAGCGTGAAATCAGATACTTATTGGGACACAGTATGACAAAATAGTTATATAAGCATGACTATCAAATATGTTCATTATTTACACAACCTGTAAAGATATTTATAGTGCAATCCTATGTTTGTTTACTGAGAAGCAAGTCCAGGGCTGTGGAGTCAGAGTCGGAGTCGTGGAGTCGGAAGCAATTTTGGGTGGAGTCGGAGTCGGAAGCAATTTTGGGTGGAGTTGGAGTCGGTAGAAATGTACGGACTCCGACTTCAAAATAAATTTTGATTGACAATTTTTTAAAAATATAAATTCAAAATGTCAAAGAAGCTCCCCATGAAGTCAGCTGTAGTTGAGCATTTCACCATAACTCAAGATGGAAAACATTTTGTGTGTCAGTGTATGACACAGGACCCAGATGAAGACAAATGCTGTGATGCCAAGATCAACGCATATTCAGGCAGTGATAAAAATGCTCCTATGAGAGGTTCCAATTTAAAAAGACATTTACAGCCCTTTCCAGGGCTGTGGATTCGGAAGCAATTTTGGGTGGAGTCTGAGTCGGACAGTAGAAAAATAGAGGAGTTGGAGTTGGAGGTTTGGCGTACCGACTCCACAGCCCTGAGCAAGTCCCAATGTATTCAATGGGGTTACTCAACCAGGGAAAACTGTACCCTCAAGTGATAAGGAACTTGTTCTTTTAACAAGCCTTTTAAGTTGAGACCTTATCCCAGTCTGTGTATGTGTTGGAATTGCTTTTTAATATGTTTTTAAACCTTTTCTTAAAAAAATGTTTTTAAAGCTTTTAAAAATGTTTTTAAAGATGTTTTGTTTTAATATGTTTTAAAGTCTGTTTTTATCATTTTTAAAGTGTTTTTAGTGCTTTTGTTTGCCGCCCTGGGCTCCTGCTGGGAGGAAGGGCGGGATATAAATAAAATAATAAATAAATAAACATTCACCCAACCCAAAATTTGGAATCATGCCACTTTAAGCTGTTTTGTAACTGTTTATACTTGTTTTATGGTTATTGGTTTTTAAAGGGATTTATTTCTTATTGTGAGCTGCCTTGGTTTCCAATCACCAACCCTACCTCACAGGGTTGTTTTAAAGGCTCCATATATATACACACACACACTTGCAGGTGTAAAAATACACCCCATATAATAGTTTGTTGTCAAACCAGTTGGTCATTGGGGAACATTTTTTTAAAAAATCAGTATTAGTTTCCTACATAATAAAAAGTGTGATACCTAGGTAAACCCTGCCTAATTGCTTTAAAAATAGGATTGGAGAGGAAGAGAAAGATTTACAACACAAACACAAGTCTGTGCTATGTTTACTCAAAAGTCCCATTAATTTACAGCACAATCCTAACCAGGTCTACTCAAAAGTAAGTCCTAATGGAGTTCAATGGGGTTTACGCCAGGTACATGGAAAGCAAGTATTGGATTAAATACTTTCATATTTCATAGCCCAGGGTCTGACTCTTGTACACAAGAGAAAAAAAACCTTTAAGCCATATTACTTACTCAAACTGCAAAATCTCAAAGCCACCATTTTCTGACGTTGAAATTAAGCCTAGGCATGCCTGGATCAACAAGTCACAACCCTGGCTTCATTTACTGGCTACAATCCTGAAAGGGCGGGGTTAGAGACAGAGCTTGGAAAAATTACTTTTTTAAACTACAACTCCCATCAGCCCCAGCCAGCATGGCCACTGGATTGGGCTGATGGGAGTTGTAGTTAGAGCTAGGAGCTGTTATAAAGATCTATAAAACAGATTTAACAGTCGCACGGGGGGGGCGGTTGACGTTTTGGTGTGTATCTTGGGAACCAGACCACCTAGAAACTTAAATTATTTTAAATTGAAGCTGAGAGTATGGAGATTAAGGGGTGCTTGCCGGAGAACCGGAGGGGACCCCCAAAAACCAGAGACTCTGCCCCAAAACTGGAGACCTGGTAACCTTATTCACCACTAGTGCTCTAGCCGTCATCCAGTCTCTTTCATTGCCCTTTGTCTGGTGTAAAAAGGTAAAGGTGTCCCCTCACTTGTAGTGCGAGTCGTTTCCGACACTTAGGGTGACGTCTTGTGATGTTTACTAGGCAGACCGTATATATGGTGTGGGATTGCCAGTTCCTTCCCTGGCCTTTCTTTACGCCTCAGCATATGCCGGGTACTCATTTTACCGACCACGGATGGTTGGAAGGCTGAGTGGACCTCGACCGTGTACCAAGGTGCAAACCTGGCTACACAATGCCGGAGAGGGTGCTCGGAGACAACCATGTCACGATCCTGATGTGTCTCGCTGTTCCACAGCATAACAAGGGCTTCAACAGGGTCACCTGCTCTATCCACTGGGAACTCCCCCAAGGCGTTCAGGAATCCAGTGGATTCCATTAGTCTCTGGGGCGGACCATCTTAATCTGTCAATCACTCCTACAGGGGAGGATTGGAGCTGTAAGTCTAAACTTCACCAGGATGTGGTCTGAACATGACAATGGAGTGACATCCACCCCACTATCTCCAGACCACCCCTTCCTCCATCTGGAGCAAAAACCAAGTTGAGGGTGTGCCCTGCCCTATGCGTTGGTCTGTGTGCACACACAGGCCAGTGGGCACAGCAGATGAGCAACCAGGAACCCATCCATGGGAGGAATGGGAGTGAGGAACAAGACGTAGATACCCTTGCCCTCATCTTCTGTGGTAGCTCATCACCACCCTGTGGTTGTACCTCTTCCTACCCATGATCACTGAAATTGGGGTGGCATCATCCATGTCCCTCCTTCCTAAGATTCCTCCTAAACAACAGCAACAGTCCACCAATAAAACCTATCACAGCAGTTATTCCAGTATGCCTCTGAGACAGGCGCCATCTGTGTTATCTTTTAGACACCTACTGAAGACCTTCCTCTTTCAACAAGCCTTTTAAGTAGAGACCTTATCCCAGTCTGCATCTGTATTCGAATTTGTTTTTTAAGCTGCTTTTAAAGCTTTTTTTTAAAAAAGATGTTTTTAATGATATTTGGTTACTATATATTAAAGTCTGGTTTTTTTAGATGTTTTAGAGTGTTTTTAGTGTTTTTGTTTGCTGCCCTGGGCTCCTTCTGGGAGGAAGAGCAGGATACTATTATTGTTGTTGTTGTTGTTGTTTATTTATTATTTTTATATCCCACTCTTCCTTCAGCAGGAGCAGGAGTTGTTGTTGTTGATTATGATGGTGATGATACCAATACTAATAGTACTAAAGATGCTCTGCAAAGAGATAGAACTACTGCACGGTTTCTGTCTCATTTAAGCCCAACAAGAACCGCTCCTCTTGAAGGCGCCTTGTGCCTCGAGAGTTGCTGGCTGGGAAGCATCTCTGAATTTGCTTTTTAAGGCAGCCTCATGAGGGCTGCACAGCCAGCCAGCTGAATCTCTCAGGAAGACAAACTTAAAACACCTGAGAGGCTATTTAACGTGAGAGGAGGAAGACTCTCCCACCATTGCACAGATGCCTTTGAGCACCAGGGCCTCAGCAGCTGGGGATCTTGCTGGGAGTTTAGCACAGCAAGCCTATAAAGGTCACTCCCTGCCTACCTTTGCAGGATCAGTGTTAGCATTACCCTGCAAGGACTCTGCCTCGTCCTTCTTGCTGCCTCCAGGTGAGTTTTTTAAGCTCAGCTGAGCCAGCTCTTCAAGCTGCCTTCCTTACTAGTGCTGCTATGTGGGTTGGAGCTCTGTCCAGCTTTCACTTTTATCTGTCTCTGCTCATTCACAAGGTTGTACCTTGCAATTGCTTTGCTTCTTGATCTCTATGGAGCTAGAGATGGGGAGAGAAGTGATTCAGCTGGCATTTAAAGGTGTACTTACTTAATTTGCACTTTCTGAAACAAGATACAAACTGGAACGCAGCTGTCTTTTGAAATGTACACTTTTCTGAATTTTGCAGTGCAATTCTCCCGTCATGTAATGTGTACAAAAATGGATATAATGGTGTAAAGTGTGCCTAAGATGCATGAATTAGTTAAAATACAAAAATGCATTGCATTATGGAAAATTGCTTTGCAAAAGTATGTATTTTAGGCTAAATTGCTTACAACAATGTGTGTATCAGGAGAACGGCACACTAAAATGTTAAATTTTCATGAGGATTTTTAAATAAAAATTTGCAACATGGTGTGAAAATATGAAGAAGTGAACTTAAGTGTGGAAGGATGAGGAAGCGAAACTGGCATACTTGCCCATTCCGATGTGGGTCTTGACCTTGGCCGGTCCAAAGCCTCTGCTGGTCTATTTTTCAGCACTCTGCTTGCCAGTTGTGCTCTCTCTGCTAAAGCAGAGTGGAGTTTAGTGTGTCATGTAGGGGTGGCCAAAGCCACAGGTCTGCACAGTGTCACAGAGCATGTTGGTGCCCAGAGCATCCCTGGCAGTCTCCCACATCTCCCTAATTCATCTTTGCTATATGTGTGGTTTTGTGCTCTGATTTGCAGGTGGCGTGAGTGAAGCTGTGGGAGGAGTAGATCATGCCCCACTGTGATACTGGGTCATGGCCCTGGCCAATCAGACTCATTTCTGGCCTCCCATGTTCCTACTGCAAGGCATCCCAGGACTAGAAGCGTATCACATGTGGCTGTCTGTGCCAGTGTGTACCATCTACGTGGTGATTATTGTTGGAAACTGCACTATCCTCCTGGTGGTGTCCACAGAGCCAGCCCTCCACCAGCCCATGTGCTACTTCCTCTGCATGCTGGCTGGGATTGATCTGGCCACCTCCAGCTCTGCCTTGCCCAAGGTGCTCTGCATCTTCTGGTTCCAGGGTGGGGAGATCCAAGCCAGCGCCTGCCTGACCCAGATGTTCTTCATCCACGCCTTGTGCATGATGGAGTCGGCGGTGCTGTTGGCCATGGCACTGGACCGTTACGTGGCCATCTGCTTCCCATTCAGGTACAGCTCAGTCTTCAGGAGCTCGCTCGTGGCCAAGATGGGCGTGGCTGGTGTTGTCAGGGGAACGCTGCTGATGGCGCCTTGTCCTCTCCTGATTCGGAGGCTGTCCTACTGTCGGACTAATGTCATTCATCACACATACTGCGAGCACATGGCTGTGGTGAAGCTGGCCTGTGGGGACACCAGCATCAGCCGTGCCTATGGGCTGAGCGTAGCTCTGGTTGTCATCGGAGGGGACCTCCTATGCATCGGCCTCTCCTACTTCTTCATTCTCCGTGCAGTGCTGCGCCTCTCTTCCCATGAGGCGAGGCTCAAGGCCTTTGGCACCTGTGGCTCCCACATCTGTGTCATCTTGATCTCTTACAGCCCTGCCCTCTTCTCCTTCTTCACTCACCGCTTTGGCCATCACGTGGCTCCCCATATCCACATCCTACTGGCCAACCTCTACCTCCTCTTTCCCCCCATGCTGAACCCCATTGTGTATGGAGTGAGGACCAAGGAAATCCGGGAACAGGTTGCCAGGGTGCTCCTGCCCAGCAGGGTCACTGTCAAATCCAGGCCTAGGTGAGTCTGTATCCCCCCAAACACCAGCCCTCTTGTACCCTTTTTTTCCCTTGCCTGCTCTGAAATAAAAGCTTTGAAACTTCCTTGTGTGTTTTTTGCCTCTGTATCCTACAAACCTCCTGCCCTTGGCAAGACAATTGTACAGGTTAAAATTTGTGACAATGTCTTAGAAGGATATCCCTGTAGGCCTTCTCCTGGCTCAGTCAACAGGCAGCTGCAACATGCTTAGCTACGGAGTGGTACGGGGAACTGTTCTTGAATACTCAGCTCCTCCTATCTGTCACTCCTGACTGTCTCTGCACCTCTACCAGTCTCCCAACTCTATTTTGCAACATTCACCCAGGACTAGTTTCCATGTTTCCCCTCTTCTCTTTACTGACTATTAACCCCTGCCCCCTTTGTATCTCCTGCACCTTCCTGATTGGGCTTTTTCAGATGACAGGCCGCTGTGAGACTAGAGTGGTGGTTTGTCACATCTCCTGGATTGTCTTCAAGACATGCTTGGAGATCAGTTCCTGGACCCCAGACCAGACTTGGAGGGTTGGCAATTCTCCTGGAGATAGAGCTCAATTCCTGGTCATTCCTGGCCAAACTTGGAGGGCTGGCAACCCTGGCCTGTCTAATATTTAAGGGGAGGGAATTCCAAAGTGTCAGTTCCACAGCCCTAAAGGTCAGCTTCTTATGTTGTGCAGAGCGCAGTGATCGACTGGGGATATAAGGGGTGAGACGATATTTCAAAGCCCTAAATGACTTATACCTCAAATATCTGAAGGGCTACCTCATTCCCTTCGGGTGTTAAAATCAGCAGAGGGGACCCTCTTGGTAGGTCCACCACCTTCAGAAGTTCAAGGAGTGCCCCTCTGGGAGGGGGCATTCCCTGTGGCAGCCCCTAAGATGTAAAGGTAAATAAGTAGCTTTCTTAAATATAAGTGCGCAATTACAGCAGCAAAACGATTCCTTAAAGCCCACACCCCTGAGGGCTAGGTAAAATACAGAGCATTACAGTCACAAAACAACAAAACTGTCTAGCCTAGTCTATACTTACCAAGAAGTAAACAGCAAAATAGCGTCCTGGTTCCTGTACTGTACTCTGTTGTACCTTTTGCTACTTTAATATGCTGTGTAGAGCTTTGGAGGCCTTTGGGCTGAAAAACTGTATATAAATAAATTGTTATAATAATATCCTTCTAGCAGCTGCACAGCTCCAGTGAAGTTTCTGTGTTGCACATCCCAGTCTCCTCTTTGCATCCTTTACAGATATTACATAGCAAATGTGACTAGGGTTGTGGGGGGAAGGAATGCCACTGCTTTCAGGTTGGACCAATCAGTCATGTGACATGGCCTTAAGATGCTCATTGAGTTCAATTCAGGATTGCCAGTTTTCAAGCAGCCTCTGAAGTTGTGCCTTTAAAAGCAGCTTCATCTGGCAATGTCCGCAGCTGATGGTGCTTATCTCCATGCCATGAAGAGTTCCACCTGCTAATTCCTCAGATGAAGGTGTTCTTAAGGGCAGACGAGCAGGCCAGGTCATTCTTTTCTAATCACTTGGCAACCATACCACACCAATCCCAGTGGCCTCAGCTGTTTCCTCACAAATAACTGCTTGTGCGTCCCCCTCCATGGACCCACGTGGACTTGCTCCTGGGGGAAAACATCCTAGGGCTGACCCTGCCTGGAGATATGTGAATGGATTCAGGGGGGAGTTTGTGCTAACCTGCTGGGAAAAGATTTGAACAGAGGTCTTATAAATATCCTCCTTATGTTTGGAAGGGACATGTGGAAACGCCTCGGTGCTTTCAAGCCACAGACACCAACATGAGTAGAGAGACTCTGGAGTGTTCTTGGTGAGTTGTCCTTATTGGAGAATCCATTGAAATGCAGGGATTTTTTTTAACCTGTTGGAAAAGAACAAGACGATTGTGGTATGGGAAGAGATGTTGCAGAATCAAATGTGTGCAGGACCTGTCCTGGCTGGGGCCGATGGGAGTTGTAGTCCAAAACATCTGGAGGTCGCCATTCTGGCAAAGGCTGCTTTAAAGGTTCCTCCTGTGCTCTAAAGTGCAGACATATCTGTTGAGATGAAGGTGATCTTGGGGTAATCACACACCTTCTAATTGGCCACAACCATACATGGCAGATGGATTTTTTATTTTCACTGAATCATGTATTGCACAGATGTTTTCCCTAACTATCCCAGGATGAGAAACAAACAGCACAATCCTATGCATGTCTGCTCAGATAGTATGTTCCACTGAGTTCAATGAGGATTACTCCCAGGCAAGTAGGTATACTTAGTTTTTCTTCCTCTCAAATAATCCAAAGATGTTGAGTGTAGAGAGATTCAGGACAGACAAAACTTGGATGGCTTTCAAAGGGTTTGGACAAATTCACGGAGGGTAAGGTCCTCCGTGGCGCAGAGTAGTAAGCAGCGGTAACGCAGCCGAAGCAATGCTCATGGCCGGAGTTCGATTCCGACGGAAGGAGGAAGTCGAATCTCCGGTAAAAGGGGTCGAGGTCCACTCAGCCTTCCATCCATCCGTGGTCGGTAAAATGAGTACCCGGCATATGCTGGGGGGTAAAGAAAGGCCGGGGAAGGAACTGGCAATCCCACCCCATATATATGGTCTGCCTAGTAAACGTCGCAAGACGTCACCCTAAGAGTCAGAAACAACTCGCACTACAAGTGCGGGGACACCTTTACCTTTTAAGGTGATACATGGCTAGTAGCCACAATGGCTACTACTTTCAGAATCAGTTTCTCATTCTGCCTTGTTTGAGAGGAAGAATAATGTTCCTTTCTGGCTTTCTGACTGGTGTGTCTCAAGAGCCTTCCATAGCATCCAGCTTGGTAGGTGAGGGATGCCCTTCTTCCTCCTCCTATTTTATTGCCTTGGATCAAAACAAATGATCTCTGATCATCTTAAAACTTGCTTGAAACCTTTTTTGTTTAGGCTAGCCTAGATGTTGATCTGTTTTAATCTCTTTGGTTAGTGGTTGTTTTAATTGTTTTAAATATGTTTAATTACCTGTTTTTAACTGTTTTATTGATGATTTTAGTGTTTTTTGAAAGCCACTTAGAGGTTTTTACATTCAAGCAGTATGTACATTATCTCAAATAAATAAATAAATAAATAGCCCAGTAAATTAGACTAAGATTAGACAAATGCATGAATAGAACTGAATGCCAGTGGCTGGCAATCATGAGATGGGAAGAGCGCTGCTGTTGCACTCAAGTCCATCTTGCGGGCTTCCTCCATTGGGGCATTTGATTGGCTGCCGTGAGAACAGGATGCTGGACTAGATGGGCCCCCATTGGCCGGATCCCGCAGGCCACAGGCTCTTACTGATCTCATAATTTTTTTTTTTTAGGTGGGAAAAGAGAGCAAAGTCATAATGCAAAAAAACTGCAAGTTCATTTCAAGTCAAGACCGTTAGAGTTGGTCCAAAGCAGGATGCCATAAGGTGTGTGGCAAATGGTAGAAAGGGGTCATTTCTCAGATAGAATAAAGACCAATTGAAACTGTGCTGTGCAGACAGCTCAGATAGAAGCACCCGAGTTTTGCACTGTGGTATCCTTTCTTTTGTCCCTATGGACAGAGTCAGTTTAGAAATTCATTTGCAAATGGAGCATGTTGCCTTTGAAAGGAGGGAACAAAATATTGTGGCCTCACAGACCCAGACCTTAACTATCTGCCTGCACTCGCTTATTATGGGCCATCATATATTTTACACAAATGGGAAGCAACAGGGAGCACATTCTTGTGCTTGTCTACTAAATAGTAACTCAGAGTGACTTACTGCAGTGTAAGGTTATATTAGGAGTGCAATGTGAATTACAAATGCAGCAACTGGAAAATGGCAGTCACTCTCGATGGAGAATCGCTATGAAGTTTCTCCTTGCTAACCCAAGACTGAAAGCACAGTGACGAGGGTAGGTGGAATAACAACACTAGAAGTGGGAGAAGCAGCAGTGAATTGCATGACACCAGACGGAGCAGTATTATATGCCAAAGATGGGGAAGGCCAGTTCCAGTGGATCTTCGTCCTGTGCCCTCCGGCCCCAGCAGCCAGAACAGCCATGGGGTAGGGATCAGAAGAGCTACAGTCCTGCAACATCTGGAGGGTCACCCCAGGTTCCCCATCCCTGATCCATACTGTGCAGTACTTTAGCCCAGGGGTGGGGAGATGGTAGATCAAGGCCTACTGGTAGATCCCTCTCTGGGTGATTTGCAAAAGACCAGCCAGGGTTTCTGACTCCCAGCTGTTTAACCATAGCAACAACAGAGTGACCTTTCTTCTCACCTAAATTAGGTTGCGGAAATGAAGGAATCAGGAGTAGGCTCTTATGTGAAAGGGCTGTGAGCCCAGTTCAGTTCTGGAAGTGAAAAATTCCTGGGCTCAGATTGTGCTGAGGCACCCCCCTGTTCTTTCAGGGATGTCTTTTGCACCTGGCTCTTGTTGCTGGATCTTGGAGTTCTGGATCCAACAAGCCTGGCATCTGCCCATGGCTGATGCAGCCTATATGTTGGGCTTCCCATACAGTGATACAACCTGTATCATCATATGGGAAAGGATTGATTGATTTTATTTTAAAGAATCCTAATTCAAATCTTCCTCTTTGATTAAAGTAAAAATATAAAGTAATTGTAATCTTGGACAAAGTGTTAAGAAACCCCCAAATAAGTGCTGCCTGGCTGGTATTAACCCCTGACAGGACCTCCTTGGAGGTAGTTCCCCATTTGAGGCTTTCCCTGGTGAGGTCTACCTGTTTCCCTCAATATTGATGGCTGAGAGATACTGGCCAGGGCAACCATGAAATTAATAACTATTAGGGATATGTGATTGCTTTTAAATGTTTTTAGATGTTCTAAATGCTTGTAATTGTTTTAGATGGTTTTTTAAAATTTAAATATGTTTTAATTTGATTTTAAATTATACATTTTAATGATTGCTGCCTTTGGCTCCATTGGGAGGAAGGGCGGAATACAAATTTAAGAAATAAATAGTAGCGTGCTCAGCTGAAATGTAGCAGATATCTGGTCCAAAGGTGATACAATTATCTTAAAAGGCAAGAATTGCCCAATTTCCATACAGGCCAAAGATTCTGCTCAGTCCATGCTACCTATGGCCACCATCTGAAATTTAGATTCTAAATGGACCATTCGGGCAGCTCTCTCCAATGCCACATTTTCAGAATTGAGCATTGTTATTAACATTACCTAAATCTTGTATTACCAATCCCAATCTAAGCTAACACTGTAGCATGACTGATCCTTGCTCGGTGTGACTGTGGAGCTTCTAGAGTCAGTCATATGCAGTGGCTGCTCTGTGTTCCTTTTTGTGCAGAGACCAGATGCCAATGCAAAGGGGACCAGGACCTTTATCTGTCCAGCACAGCATGGCAACATCTAACTACAGTGAGGGCGCCTTCACTTCCTTCATCCTGAATGGGATCCCAGGCCTGGAAGCCATCCAAATGTGGATCTCCCTACCTTTTTTCTCCATGTATCTCATTGCTATGGTGGGCAACTGTGGGCTGCTTTACGTCATCCGGGTTGAGGAAGCTCTTCACAGGCCCATGTACTTCTTCCTTAGCATGCTCTCCATCACGGACATCCTTGAGATAAACACTGTGGTGCCCAAAACTGTCACCATCTTCTGGTTCAAGATGAAAGATATTGACTTTAGCTCCTGCCTGGCCCAGATGTTCTTCATCCACATGCTCACTGGGATGGAGTCTGGGGTCCTCATGCTCATGGCCCTGGACCGTTTCATCGCCATCTGTTACCCACTGAGATACAGCACCATTTTGACCAACTCGGTTATTGCCAAGATCGGCTTGGCCACTTTCCTCCGAGGGGCAATGCTGATGCGTCCCTTCCACTTCTTGGTCAGAAGATTGCCATACTGCCGCACTAACATCATCGCTCACACCTATTGCGACCACATGTCCGTAGTCAAGATAGCCTGTGGCAGCGCATGGGTGGATGCAATCTACGGCTTGATGGTGGCTTCAGTCATTGGGGGATTTGACATCCTCTCAATTGCCGCATCTTACGCCATGATCCTCAGAGCCGTTGTGGGGCTTTCCTCCAAGGATGCACGGAGCAAAGCCTTTGGGACCTGCACCTCCCATGTCATTGCCATAATTATCACATACACTCCAGCATTTTTCACCTTCTTCACCCATCATTTTGGGGACCACACCATCCCACACCACATTCATATCCTTATGGCCAATTTCTACTTGCTCACACTCCCTATGCTCAACCCCATTATTTATGGGGTGAAGACGAAACAGATTCGGGAAAGTGTGTTGAAACTATTCCATGCAGGAAAAACAGTTTCAACAGATGAATGGTGAGATGATCAGGGGTTTCAGAGCTTTCCTGAGTTTGGCTTCCTTTGGAAACTCTGTGCTTGGAAAGTGCATTTAAAAATGCTTTAAGTCCATCCTGTCCAAACGGAAGATGGAAGCAATACACTGAAGAACTCTATAAAAGGGATGCAAGGATGACACATTCATTCAAGGAGGAATCATATGATGAAGAACCAGAAACTCTAGAATGTGAGGTGAAAGCTGTTCTTAAAAATACTTGGAAGAAACAAATCACCAGGAACAGATGGCATACCAATAGAGTTGCTACAAGCTACTGAGACTGAATCTGTCCAAATGTTGACAAAAATCTGTCAAGAAATATGGAAAACTAAACAATGGCCCACAGACTGGAAGCGTTCCATATGCATCCCAATTCCAAAGAAAGGGGATCCCAGGGAATGCAGTAATTATCAAACTATTGCCTTAATATCCCATGCAGGTAAACTAATGCTCAAGATTCTACAACAAAGACTCTTACCATGTATGGAGCGAGAAATGCCAGACGTCCAAGCTGGATTTAGAAAGGGAAGAGGCACCAGAGATCACATCGCAAACATACGTTGGATAATGGGACGGAGCAAGGAATTTCAGAAGAAAATCACCCTGTGCTTTATAGATTACAGCAAAGCCTTTGATTGTGGAGATCATGAAAAACTATGGAATGCTTTAAAAGAAATGGGGGTGCAGCAGCATCTGATTGTCCTGATGTGCAACCTATACTCTGGACAAGAGGCTACTGTAAGGACAGAATATGGAGAACCGATTGGTTCCCAAAAGAAAAGGGTGTGAGACAGGGGTGTATTTCATCACCCTATTTATTTAATCTGTATGCAGAACATATCATACGGAAAGCAGGATTGGACCAAGATGAACGAGGTGTGAAAATTGGAGGGAGAAATATCAATCATTTAAGATATGCAGACGATACCATACTACTAGCAGAAACCAGTAATGATTTGAAACGAATGCTGATGAAAGTTAAAGAGGAAAGCGCAAAAGCAGGACTACAGCTGAACGTCAAGAAGACTAAAGTAATGACAACAGAAAGATTTATGTAACTTTAAAGTTGACAATGAGGACACTGAACTTCTCAAGGACTATCAACACCTTGGCACAGTCATTAACCAAAATGGAGACAATAGTCAAGAAATCAGAAGAAGGCTAGGACTGGGGAGGGCAGCTATGAGAGAACTAGAAAAGGTCCTCAAATGCAAAGATGTATCACTGAACACTAAAGTCAAGATCATTCAGACCATGGTATTTCCGATCTCTATGTATGGATGTGAAAGTTGGACGGTAAAAAAAGTGGATACGAGAAAAATCAAGTCATTTGAAATGTGGTGTTGGATGAGAGCTTTGCGCGTACCATGGACTGCAAAAAAGACAAATAATTGGGTGTCAGAACAAATTAAACCAGAACTGTCACTAGAAGCTAAAATGATGAAACTGAGGTTATCCTACTTTGGACACATCATGAGAAGACCTGATTCACTAGAAAAGACAATAATGCTGGGAAAAACAGCAGGGAGTAGAAAAAGAGGAAAATCAAACAAGAGATGGATTGATTCCATAAAGGAAGCCACAGACCTGAACTACAAGATCTGAACAGGGTGATTCATGACAGATGCTCTTGGAGGTCGCTGATTCATAGGGTCGCCATAAGTCGTAATCGACTTGAGGACACATAACAACAAAGAAATGGCAACAAGAAAAATCTGGACGTTGGGTATTGTTGTTTAGACTCTTCTGAGCTAGTACTTTATGTGCTACGACAATCCTGCTGGCTGGATTTTCAATGCTGTTATTTGCCAATGTGTGTTTAGTAAGAACATAAGAAGAGCCTGGCTGCTGGAGCAGACCAAAAGGGGCCCATCTAGTCCAGCACCCTGTTCTCACCGTAACCAGCCAGATGCCGGAAAGAGAAGCCCCCAAGCAGGAGCTGAGTGCAGCAGCAGCAGCAACATCCTACTCACCTGCGATTCCCAGCAACTGGTGCTCAGGGGTAGACCACCTCCGACAGTGGAGGGAGAACGTAGCCAACATGGCTAGTAGCCATGGCCAGCTGCCTCCTCCTGCTCCATGGACCTGCCTAATCCCCTTTTAAGGCAGTCCAGGTTGGTGGCCGTCTGTCTCCTGCGGGAGCAAATTCCATTGCTTAATGACATGCTGTGTGAACAGGACCTTCCTCTTGTCTGTTCTGAATTTCCCAATATTAAGCTTCTTGGGGCCTCCCCAGTTGGGTTCTCATGTTATGCAAGAGGGAGAAAAGCCTTCCCAGGTCCACTTTCTCCACGTCCAGCCTATTCTTACTCACCTCTCTTCTGCCCCCCCCCCAATCGTTGCCATTTTTCTAAACTAAAAAACCTCAGATTAAGTTCTCATTAAGTTTCCTGCTCTGTTGCATATGATGGTTTATAATATATATATATATTATTTCTGGAATTTATATGCTGCCTTCATTCCAAGGAGCACAAGGTGGTGTACATGGCTTTCTCCTCCCTATTTTATCCTCACAACAGCCCTGTAAGGTAGGTTAAGCCAAGAGACTGTGGCTGGCCGAAGGTAACTCAGTGAGCTTCTTGGTAGAGTGGAGAGTCAAACCCTGCTCGCCCAGGTCATGCAAATGTATTAAAAAGTAATTCCAACACAGACGCAGACTGGGATAGGTCTCAAAAGGCTTGTTGAAAGAGGAAGGTCTTCAATAGGCGCCCAAAAGGTAACGGAGAGATGTTGTTGGACTACAATTCCCATTAGCCCCAGCCAGCATGGACAATGGTCAGGAATGATGGGAATTGTAGTCCAGAAACATCTGGGGACCCAAAGGTTGGGAAAGGTTGTGTGAGTACACCATGCTGGATTGAACTCTAAATTTGTCGCATTTTCCCTTCAAATCCTCTTTAAAGTATTTCTATGCTGATCCCTGTCATTGCTTTACCTCTCCACAGAAGCCTGAAGTTTTCCCTGATGTGCAGGAAGCCAGATCTTGACTGAACATCAAGAAAAACTTCCTAACTGTCAGAGCGGTACAATGGAACCCACGATGACCTAGGGAGGTGATGGGCTCTCTGACACTGGAGGCCTTCAAAAGGCAGCTGGACAGCCACTTGTCGCGTATGCTTTCACTTGGATTCCTGCATTGAGCAGGGGGTTGGACTCCATGGCCTTAAAGGGCCCTTCCATGGTTCTATGAACACACACACCCCCTGCTCCACTTGTGGCATCAGAGGTACCCATAACTATGCCAGAGTACTTAGTGCATTGATTGATTGATTGATTGCACTTGTATACTGCCCCATAGCCGAAGCTCTCTGGGCGGTTTACAGCAATCAAAAACATTAAAACAAATACACAATTTAAAAACATATTTTAAAAACAATTTAAAAACACATCATCATCATCCTGTATTGCATAGTCAATAGACCGTAGCAGGAACAAACGAAGAAGTACAAATAGACAGCACATACAATTAACAGATTGTTATACACTGGCTTCCAGGACCGCTTACATTACTTTAGCTTGTAATACTTGCGTAATAACTAGCTATAAGCTGTAAATCGTCCCATGCATAGCGTACAATCAGACCTTCGGTCCGATCAGGTCCTTTCTAATCACCATGGCTTGATTTAAGTATTTGGCCACACTTAAAGTGACTAATTCGTCAGAGCCCTGAATAAGAATCTTTAAAAGTGTACTGGCTGAACGACCAGAGTAATTTAAAAGAATAGGATTTAAAAGATCTCTTCTGACATCCTCGTAAAATTTGCATTTAAAAAGGACGTGCATGACTGTCTCCACCGCATGCACATCACAAGGGCATATAGACCCCTTGAAATATGGGGACCAGATCGGAGCACCATATAGCAACATCGGAATAATTTTGGTCCTAATTATACATACGGCTGCTGGCACATACCTCCCTCCTTTGGAGAGATAAAATGATATTAGTGCTCCCAGATTTTTACCAGCTTTGTCTTTTATATAATTTGCTTGTGATTTCCAGCTACCCGACTCGTGAAACCACATTCCCAGATATTTGTAGGTATTAACCTGTTCGATTCTACCACATCCTAAACACCAGGGGAATCTAACCTTCCGCTTTGAAAAAACAATAACCTTTGACTCTGCATGGTTAATTGTTAGAAGTTATCATTGCAATAGACCGCAAAGCCTGACAGTAATCTTTTTAACCCTAACCGGGTGAGTGATATTAAGACTGCATCGTCCGCATACAGCAATATGCAGAGTTTATCATTCCCTAATTTAGGGGAGTGGGATTGGATCGAACTCATAGCCCTAGGAAGATCAGCCAAATATAGATTAAAAAGAGTAGGTGCTAACACACAGCCCTGCCCTACTCCTCGGGTGGAGCCAATCTCGCGAGTAAGATGGCCACGTTGGTTACATCGTACTTGTACCACAGTGTCATGATACAATGCTGCTATCAGGAGCAAGAGTCTCCTGTCCATGTTTAGTGAGTCCATTTTGCTCTCCAGGCGGCTACGCGAAATGGAGTCAAATGCTGACTTTAGATCTACAAAGGCCACGAACAATTTACCGCCGGAAGACAGCACATGTTTGTACACCAGCTGGGACAAAACCAAACAATGGTCAAGAGTGGAATGGTCCGATTTAAAACCAATCTGTTCTTGGCCCAGGATGTTATTAGCATCCACCCATGACTTTAGCTTGGAGTTTAAATAGCCAGCATAGATCTTACCTACCACTGAAAGCAGACTAATAGGCCGGTAATTATTAGGATCACTTTTTGAGCCACACTTATGGATTGGTACAATATAAAACACAGTTTTAAAATTTAAAACAATATAAAAACAATTTAAAACACATGCTAAAATGCCTGGGGGAAGAGGAAAGTCTCTTCCTGGTGCCGGAAAGATAACAGTGTTGGCGCCAGGTGCACCTCATCAAGAAAGTCATTCTATAATTTGGGGGCCACCACTGAGAAGATCCTCTCCCTTGTTGCCACCCTCCGAGCTTCCCTTGGAGTAGGCACCCGGAGGAGGGCCTTGGATGTTGAGCGTAGTGTACAGGTAGGTTCGTATCGGGAGAGGCATTCCATCAGGTATTGTGGTCCCAAGCCATGTAAGGCTTTATAGGTCAAAACCAGCACCTTGAATTGAGCTCGGAAACATACAGGCAGCAAATGCAAGCGGGCCAGAATCGGTTTTATATGTTCGGACTGTCTGGTCCCTGTTAACAATCTGGCCGCTGCATTTCGCACAAGCTGCAGTTTCTGAACTGTCAGCTCAGCACCGAGACAGCAGTGCAGGCGGGGCCTGGAAATTCCTGGGTATTTACCAGGGCGGGAAAGTCCTTAGCTGGCAGCCTGGTCGTAAATCTGCCAGGCTAACAAGGATGAAGCATGATAAGGACAAGGCCCTTTCCAAGCTTACATGCCAAGCCAGAAGTCCAGAAACGAGGTCAGTAGAGGTCCGGATTCAATTGCCAAGGGGTCAGTCCAAGATAAGGTTCAGGGAATCTGGAAACACACAAAGCCACGCCTGACGTTGTAGTCAGCAACAAGCTGAAGCCAAGGTTTGTCTTTTAAGGAGCAGGTTTGTCAGCAGGTGTGAGCCATCAGCGTTTTGGCCTTAAGTGAACAGGCCTGCCCCTCTTCTGCCTGACCTTCTGTTGTCTACGTTCTGCAGGTGAGGGGGGAGCATCCTGTTCACTGTCTGCGTCTGGCTGAAGGGCTTCAGCTGTGTCTGGGGTGCTCTGCAGCTGAGGGGCAGAAGGACCTGCATTCTCAGGAGTTTCCTCCGTTTCTCCTTCTGGGTCTGCAGCTGTTACTCCCGAGTCATCCTCATCTGACGAGTCCTCCGACGGGGCCATGACATGAACCGTCTTCAAAGGCAGCACCACGTAGAGTGCATTGCAGTAATCTAATCTGGAGGTTACCAGAGCATGGACAACTGAAGCCAGGTTATCCCAGAGCTTGGAAGATTACTTTTAAAAAGTAATAAATTACAGTTACAGTTACATGGCCCAAAAAAGTAGTAATTACCGTTACAATTACAATTACTCTGAAGGTAACTGATTATTTTACTTTTCCTCCAAAGTAATCACTACAATTACATTTCAGTTACTTTAAAAAAACGCCTACAAGGTGCTGGCCTTGGCTGCCATACATCTAAGTAGCCTAAAACAACATTAAAAATAAACACACACATACAGAGGTAGTAGAATAATTATTTTTATTCATAAGATAGCAATGGTGGTCTCTCTGCTGGTAAGGGTGGTGGGGAGGGAGGCAGAGGCCACTACTCAGATCGTTGCACGTCAAACCAAGTGCAACCCACCCTCAGCCAGCCAGCATAATCTCTCTCACTTAACCACCTCCCAGACCCTGCCATGCCACCTACTAAGGGACACTCACTCAAGCAAACATATTCCCCTGAGATGCAAAAAAGTTAAAATACTGCAAATGCAGCACAGTAGCCAGAGAGGGTGGTGGAGGCCACTTTGTGTGCCAAGTGCAAACACACACACACACACGTTGCCATCTTTCACCTCCACAGTACTTTATCTCCATTCTGCTAATGCCTCCTTCTCCTCCTTTAGCCATGTTCTTCACCTCCGGATACTTTTTCCCTCCACTCCGTTCTTCACCACCACTATCCGTATTTTAAAATAATTGTTTTCTCCACTCCACCTCGTCTCACTCTCCGCCTCCTCCCTCGTCGCCTCCTACACATCCACAGAGCATGAGGAAAGAGCGACACTGCACAGAAGCCCAGTTTGAGGCACATGATTTTCATCCACAAATCAGAGGAGCAGAAGACTTCCCCTGCTCCCCCCCCACAAGTAATGCCCAAAAGTAATTCTGGAAATGTTACAATTACTCCACAACAGTAGTAAAATTACTCCTAGTTCTATTTTTATTCAACTTGTCCTGTAAAGAGATTTTTCCTTTTTTTCTTGTAAGGATTTTCAATTTTTGTTGAAGTTACGTTTTTTAGTGGGCCAGAAATAGCATGTTACGCTTAGGGATTAAGTAAATGATTTTTCTTTGTTGTCAAGTTTGTTTGCCTGGTTCTTCTGCCATCTCTGCTGAGAGCTAATGATGAAATAAGAGGTGTTGAACCTCTAATGTCGTCTTTAAAAAAAGGGGAACATGTCATGAAAACCTGCATCCAAGATGGTTGTGTAGCAGGGAATTGTGGGAGAGGGTTAGTTCTAACCCAGTACCTTGACCATTGACCAGGACTACTGTGTAAATGGGGATGTTTGTTTAGGGCCCCAGAGCAAGGAGTGTCTGCTTGTCTCTTGACTCTAGGGATCCCAGGCAAGTTACGGGGCTCTGAGCTTCCCCTTGGCTCAGGGTGATTAATCAGATAAGGGGTGGTGGCAGCTACATACACCGCAGGGCCGTTGTGAGTGTGCACAGCCTTGGCAGGGAAGGATATTTGCCAGGATCAATTGTCCAGGGTGGGGAGTTGGCTCCTGGGACGGTGAAGGGCGGGAGGAGGACCCATGTCAGTCATCACAGTGCCTGTCTAATATTTAAGGGGAGGGAATTCCACAGGGTCGGTGCCACCACACTAAAGGTCTGCTTCCTATGTTGTGCAGAACGGACCTCCTGATAAAATGGTGTTATTATTATTATTAATATTATTATTAATATTCATAATAAAAGGGTACACCACTTTAAAAATCAATTTGAAAATAACAAAACAAATTAGTTATGTCTGTTACCTTTAATATCTCTTTTAGTCTCTGTTTTTAAATCAATCTTTTGATTATCTTTCTTTCTTTCTTTCTTTCTTTCTTTCTTTCTTTCTTTCTTTCTTTCTTTCTTTCTTTATTAAATATATATCCCACCTCAGAAGAGCCAGGCTGTTGCTGGGTCAGGCCAAAGGGGACCCACCCTGTTTTCACAGCGGCCAAGCAGATGACCCAGCCAGAAGCTCCCAAGCGGGGCAGCCCTTCCTCCCACAGGAGCCAGGGCAGAAGCGATAAAGCAATTAAACCATTGGAAAACATGATCATTTGGAGATCTAAAGAGTGAGACAATCTTTGAGGTATCTTTTCAGATATATTAAACAGTTTTAAGTAAACCACTGATTCTTTTATTAACTGGTATATAAGTCTTGTTAGATAAAATAAATCCTGCCTTGTAGTCTAGTGATCTTAGCCCCACATTGCACATCAGGGGGGGGGGGCGTCTATGTTTAGCGTTTAGGTCTGAGTTTGGTCAGAGTGGGGCATACACAATGACTCTCCTTAAGACCTTCAGCTCAACTTCAAGACTCCGGCTCAACCCTTCATTGGTTGAAACTCAATTAATAAACAAACCAACCCTTTCTGGTTTTACATGTTGTGTTCAGGGCTCCTTCCATCTTCAGTCAAGCACCAAAAAGCAGCCGGGAAATTGCAGCCACTAAGTCTGATTAAAAATAGCTAAACCCATGGCAGTGGAAGGTGGAACCTCGCTCATTTTCTGTGCTCTTTGGGGTTTCCAGCAAAAGATCCCTGAGACCTCCACGCTCCTCCTGTCCTTGGTGGGCAGGTTTCTGCCCCCCTCTTCAACTGCTGAGAAAGAGGGGGGTTACAACAACCCTGCAATGTAGCCCAGTGTTCTTGTAGCCCTTCATTGCTGTTGGAAGTGGATGGTGTGAGGCTAAGGGGGTGGGCTATAAGGGAGAGAATGGCCAGTATCCTTACAGCCACATGTTGCTCAGAGGAGAAGTATGGATCTTGCTGAGAATGACCCAAACTTCTCAAAGGGGACACTTCTCCTGGCTTACTGATGGCCTCAAACCTCTCATTAGGTTCTCTTTTGTAGCCCACTGACCTCTTTGGACAAACCTCTGAAAACATTATCTTTTTCTGACACATTTGAGGAGGGGACTTCTCACATGGGAGGAGGAATTCAGATAAATGTGGAGATGCAAAATAGCTCCTGTCATGAATCCACACCGTCAAGGCGCAAGGATCATGCGTCAGACCCAATTCCCACCCTTGGGGTAATTGATCTGGAACCAAAAAATACCAATTCACCCTTGCCAAGGCTGTGTACGCTCACACCAACCCTGCAAGGTAGAAGGTAGGCTGCCACCACCCCTTTCACTGGTTCCACTCAGAGCTAGGGGATCTCTGAGCCCAGACACTAGGTCAACCAAGGTCTAAAAAGACAAGAGCCAAACTTATACTCCTTGTCAGAAAACCTCTGGTTAAACCCACAAAGTAGAATTAAGTTTTTAACTTCTTTTTCCCTCTTTGGTAGTTACGTGACTGAGATGGTCTAGGTGCTGAATTCAGAACCACCCTTTCTCTCAATGAACACACCAGGTTAAATAGAAGTAGCTTTATTAAAAATAGATAAGTGCACATCGATATATATAGCAGCAAGTAATCCTTTAAGACCATACACCCAAACAGGGGTTTAGGTACACACAAGAGAGTTCATACACACAACAGGAAAATAACAACCTTTTCTAACCTAATACTTACACATGAGGTAGATGGTTGAAGTGGCATCCCTCCTAAGAGAGAATGATGTTAACCACAAAGCAATGGGACCCTGCATAGGTTACCTCCCATAGGCAACACCATGGAACCACAAAAGCAGAGAAGTATGGAACTCTGGAACCAAGGCAGCAGAGAACAAAGGCTATGGGTCCCTAGCCCTATACTTAAGGGGAAGAATCCTAACGGTCCAGGATTCAGGAACCAATCAGAAAATGTCTTTCTTAACATTTAAACTCCCAGAATTCTTTGCTTGAACCAAGATGTTTCCTTTATGGATTTTTAATAACTCATGAACATATACAGGTTCATGACAGCTCCCACAAATTATACTCCAAATGAAGGCCTTCTGGAATTTGTATTGATCCAGTTTTCGTTTTTGGAAGACTTTAAGAGGTGGGTGTGTTTCAACCTTATATCGCTATAGATCTGTAATTCCATCATCACCACTACCACCCCCATCATGATGATTTTCTGTAATTTATTCATCTTTATTGTCTTTGGAAATACGATATTCTGTGCAATCGGGACTGGGCTCCCACTGGGAGGAAGGGCAGGGTATGAATGAATGAATGAATGGTAAACATGAGAGGGGGCAATAGATGTAGCTACAGACTATCCATCTGACCAGATGAGGCAATGCCCAGTCACCTGGGGACCTAAACATCTGGTGCTATCTGGGCTGGCTTGCTAGGTAGCACACTTCCAGGGGAGAAATGTGCAGTTACCACAATAACACACGGAACCTGCAAAGAGCAGAACTTTATGTTCTCCTGTGCGGTTGCCGCAGAAACTTTGGACAGCCACAGGAGTCTCAGCTGCACATAGAAGGGCTGGGCTTCGGAGGGGTCATTTCGTGTCAGAGTCCCTGCAGTGCCTTCTCTCTCAACTTTGCCTTTACACACAGGTCATGCATTGCGCATTAATTTCAACATTCCCAACTGGGGCAAACGACCTCATCGACTGCCAACTGCAATATGGCAATTATTAAATCACCAGTGATGTCTCTTCTGTGAGGTGCTATCCTTCCCTGGCCCATTAGGACCATCGAGCATGGAGGAGGAAGGAGCAGGCAGGCTTGAAAGGATCACCTGCTCAGGAAGAAGAGATTGTTGCAGAAAGAGGATGGATCTCTCTTTTCAGGGAATGGATGGATTTTCTTCTCCTGACCCAGTAGCCTTCTGACCATCGACCAGGCAGAGCTTGGAAAAGTTACTTTTTTGAACTACAACTCCCATCAGCCCCAGCCAGCATGGCCACTAGATTGGGCTGATGGGAGTTGTAGTTCAAAAAAGTAACTTTTCCAAGCTCTGAGGTCATTTGCTTCCATGCCTGCTGGCTCCCTCAAACCGCACGCTGGGATGGGGATCTCTTATTTGCGGGCCCACTGCCTTCCTTCACCTTAACTCTCTTGTGTGTGTGGTTTCTTTTTTAAGCCCTGGCCCGGTGCCTCCTTCGTTGCAACTCTGGGGGTGGTGTTATATTTGGTATCTCCTCTTCCTCCGGGGCCTGCTGGCCATGTTCAGCCCAACCCTAAGAGTCATCCCTTCTCTTACTTCCTGGCCAACGGGCTTCCTTTACCCTCACCCTCGAGGAGCTCTCTTCTCTTAATTCTTGGGCTCCTTCTATCTGATCCCCTGGCGGTTCTCTTCTCTTGCTTCCTGGCCCGCTGGCCTCCTTTACCCCAACCTCGGGGCTGTCTCTTCTCTTACCTGCTGACCCACTGGCCTTCTTTACCCCAACCTCGGGGCTGTCTCTTCTCTTACTTCCTGGCCCTCTGGCCTCCTTTACCCCAACCTCGGGGCTGTCTCTTCTCTTACCTTCTGACCCACTGGCCTCCTTTACCCCAACCTCGGGGCTGTCTCTTCTCTTACCTGCTGACCCACTGGCCTTCTTTACCCTAACCTTGGGGAGGTCTCTTCTCTTACTTCCTGGCCCTCTGGCCTCCTTTACCCCAATCCTCCTTAGAGGTCTATTCTTTTAATGCATGCTGGCTGCTCTCCTCTTCCCCTGGTCTCTTAATTTCAACTCCATTGGCCTCCTTTCCTGACTCCCTGAGGTCTCTTCTCTTAGGGGATGGCATGACTCTTACAGTTGGGCCAGCAGGCCTCGAAGGAAGAGGAGAGATACCATGCCCAGAGTTGCAGTGAACGAGGCGCCGGGCCAGCGCACCAAACCACACACACAC